>NC_070620.1:3898500-4548250 GCF_027172205.1 Podarcis raffonei | reverse complement strand
ACAGCAATCCGGGAGTCATTGCGGTTGCTCAAGTGTAACAGCAGAGACACACACGATGAGTCACCTCAAAAAGGGAGCTGCAGGCGGAGGCACTGAGGGAGAGGAGGCGTGGAACGTAGCAGCCATGGTACAGAGGAACGTGGAGTTGGAGCCACACGTCATCGAGCTTGTAGTGAGGCTTGAGGAGCGCAGAGTGCAGGACCAGCAGGTCAGAACCACTCCAGTTGGGAGAAAAGTACCATTGCTGCTGAGCAAGTTTGGAGGGAACCCCCAAGAATACCTGGCATTTAAGACTGAGATTAAATACGCCCTGGACTTGCAAAAGAGGGCCACCCAATGGAAGTGCAGGTGTTAATCGATTCTGGGGCGAGTGAGAATTTTTTCAGCAGAGACTTTGCCTTGGAGCACCAGTTGCACCTGTTACCACTAGACTTTCCCTTGCAAGTCACCACCATTGATGGGAACCCTGAAACCAACCGTCTCCTTGATCTCAGACCCACTGAAAGAGGCGGTCATTAAACCGCTTCTTAAAAAAACATCTTTAGACCCAGCCAATATGGCTGTCAGCTTCGTTCCGTAGCTGACAGAGGCTGGGAATCTAAGCAAGCCAAGGGAGATAAGGACACTGGAATGTGGACTGGAATGTGAGAGGGAGGAGGGGCAGCCGAGTGGCAGAGTTTCAGAGAGCAGAGAGCAAGCAGAAGATAGCAAAGCTCTAAACACCAATCTTAGTTCAGAGACAGAAGGGGAGAGGCCGGGAATAGCTAGCCCAAAAACTTGAAGGCGCAAAAAGGTCAGTGAGAGGAGGGGAAAAGAGCAGAAGCGAAAGGTTTTTTTCCACTGTTGGAAGAAGAGGAAGGGGCGGAGTTTAGACTCGGCAACTGCTAACTTGGAGTCAGACACAGAGTGAAGGAGCTCCAGAGTGATTTATGTGTTTGAGCAATAAACCTGAGATAATTACTGCCGGTGTCTCGCTTCTGTGGGGGAGAGCCAAGCCATTACAATGGCCAACTATCGCCCAGTCTCCAATCTTCCATTCTTGGGCAAAGTGATTGAGCGTGTGGTTGTTGAACAATTCCAAGCTCTACCTCTCTTTCAAATCGGAACCAGTGAAGGCGGTGAAGGTCCTGTGCGAGTGCCTGGAGGCGGTTGGAGGATGGATGGTGGCTAACAGATTGCGGTTGAATCCTGACAAGACAGAAGTACTCTTTTCGGGGAACAGGGGGCGGGCAGGTGTGGGGGACTCCCTGGTCCTGAATGGAGCAACTGTGCCCCTGAAGGACCAGGTGTGCAGCTTGGGAGTCACTTTGGACTCACAGCTCTCCATGGAGGTGCAGGTGAATTCTGTGTCCAGGGCAGCTGTCTACCAGCTCCATCTGGTACGCAGGCTGAGACCCTACCTGCCTGCAGACTGTCTTGCCAAAGTGCTGCATGCTCTAGTTTTCTCCCACTTGGACTACTGCAACAGGCTCTATGTGTTAGTTTCTGTTTGTGCCACTGTGCAGCTGCTTAGAGTCACAAGACTCTGTTTACATTCAAGAGACAATCCAGGCTGTTGGAAGTCTCACGGAAGACGGATGTGATGTACTGGTTTCCTGTTCCTTTGTTTGTTTCAGTTGCTCTCTGCTCTCACAGAGAGAGAATATGTTTTCTGTCTGCGTAGCTTAGTAATAAAACTCATAGAGATGTGGCCATAAATCTCATCACTTCCGTGTGCTGCTTTGATTCTCTGTGTAATGGGAATGTGCCTGGAGGTCTCATCAAAGGCTCAGATCGTTAATCACATCGAAGGACTCAGCCGGAGGAAAATGAGCTTTATCAGCTCGGTCGAACGGAGATTTCAACATTTTTTGTTTCGGGCCCAGAAGAACATCAGAAAGAACGGAATGTAGGTTATCTTCTCTGTGTGTCAAGGGTGGACTTTGAACTTCAAGCCAAAACACTAACCGGCTGCGGCAGAAGGGTGCTTTTGGAATGCAGCTGCTTGTAAACAGACAGAGTCTGCCTTAAAGACTCAGACATGGCTAATCCAAAAGTACAGGAGGCTCTTCAAAATGCGATGGGGATTCCAAAGCTCTCAAAAGGTAATTATCAGGACTGGGTGCAGTATGCAGAGGCTCTGCTAAGAAAAGAGGGTCTGTTTAATGTGATAACAGATGCCCCCCCAGCTCCGGTGACCGAAGCATGGGAGGCTAAGGATTCCAAAGCAAGGGGGACTCTGACGCTTATTGTGTCCCCTGAAGAGTTATGTCTTTTGTGTGACAAGGACTCAGCCCAAAGAGATGTGGGACAGTCTCCAACAGTCACATTTAAGAACAGAGGCTGGTGCTTCTTTGCTCTTTTAGGCCAAGTTGCATGATATGGCACTTGCTGATGGAGCAGACGTACGTGCTCACCTCATGGAAATGCAGAATCTCAGGCATGAGTTGCAACAGCGTTGAATCACCTTTCCAGAGGCTGTGTATTCCTTCATGATTCTACATTCTTTGGGTTCAAGTTGGGAAGCGATTGCCAGCCAGCTTGCTGTTTTGCCTACTGCTCTGCTAACGGTAGCGCATGTTACTGCTGTGGTGTTAAATGAAGCGGATCGGCGTAGTGCTAACTGCATCACTAAGGGGGAGTCCTCACAGATGTCATCCCAGAATGCAGTGGAACCACTAGATGGCGCCAAAGCTTTGAAGGCAGTGAAATGCTACTCGTGTGGATGTCTAGGCCACGTGAAGAGGGAATGTAACTATCCCAATGCCAAGGCAACAGAGCAGCACAGCGAAAGTTCAACGTGTGGAAAAGGCAAAGGTAAAGGCAAAGGTCAGAAGTCCAGGACAACGCAACTCAATGTTAGTTTCTGTTTGCCACTGAGCAGTGCTTTGGAGTCACAAACTCTGTTTACATTCCACACATTCCATACTGTTGGAAGTCTCACGGGAGACGGATGTGACGTTAGTGGTTTCCTGTTCCTTTGTCCCTTTGTTCAGTTGCTCTCTGCTTTCATAGAGAGAGGATGTATATTTCTTTGCTGTCTGCGTACCTAGAAAATAAACTCTTTACAATGTAGCCATAAATCTCATCACTTCCGCATGCTGCTGGAAACTCTGCTTAATGGGAATGTGCCTGAGGCCTCATCAAAGGCTCAGGTCGTTAATTATCGTCAGGGGCGACTAGGCCGGAAGATGAGCTTTATCAGTTTGGCCGAATGGAGATGCCGACATTTTGGGGTCTGGGCCCAGAAGAACAGACTGTAGGTTATCTTCTCTGTGTGTCAAGAAGATTGATGAGAGGTATGTGCTCGAGCCCCAGGAAGCCTGCCAGTCCCTAATTAAGGGTGGTCTTTGAACTTCTAGCCAAAGCTCTGACCGGTTGCTGCAGAAGCTCAGGAGCATGCAAAGGCCTCAAGAAGGGTGCTTTTGGAATGCAGCTGCTTGTAAATAGACGCAGCTTGCTTTAAAGACACAGAAGGCTAATGCCAGAATAATGGAGGCCCTTCGAAATGCCATGGCAATTCCTAAGCACTCAAAAGGGAATTATTTGGACTGGGTGTAGTATGCAGAGGCTCTGCTAAGAAAAGAGGGTCTGTTTAATGTGATAACGGACGTCGTCGTCCCCAGCTCCAGTAACTAAGAATGGGAGGCTAAGGATTCCAAAGCAAGGGGAACTCAGACACTCAGACCCTAACCCTAAAGAGTTATGTCTTTTGCGTGACAAGACCTCAGCCAGATTGATGTGGAACAGTCTGCAACAGTCACATTTGAGAATGGAGGTGGGAGCTTCTTTGTACTTTTATGCCAAGTTGCATGATATGGCACTTGCTGAAGGAGCAGACGTACGTGCTCACCTCATGGAAATGCAGAATCTCAGGCATGAGTTGCAACAGTGTGGAATCACCTTTTGAGAGGCTGTGTATTCCTTCATGATTCTATATTCTTTGGGTTCAAGTTGGGAAGCGATTGCCAGCCAGCTTGCTGTTTTGCCTACTGCTCAGCTAACGGTAGTGCACGTAACTGCTGTGGTGTTGAATGAAGCGGATCGTCATAGTGCTAGCTGCATCACCAAGGGCAAGTCCTCACAGACATCATCCCAGAATGCAGTGGAACCACTAGATGGCGCCAAAGCTTTGAAGGCAGTGAAATGCTACGCGTGTGGACATCTAGGCCACGTGAAGAGGGAATGTAAACATCCCAAGGCCAAGGCAACAGAGCAGTGCAGCGAAAGCTCAACGCGTGGAAAGGCAAAGGCAAAGGTCCGAAGTCCAGGACGACGCAACACAAGTCAATGGTCTCACGCCTCACTCCAAAGGTCCAGAAGACGTCTAGATCTTTCTTCATCGACGACTCGGGAGCTACCAGGCACGTCTGTCGGGACAAACACCTGTTCGTGTCTGTTACTCCATAGGAAGGTGTGATTCAACAAGCAGGTGACCACACGATTTCCAGTCAAGGCTACGGAACGGTTGTTCTTCACAGCTCTCAAAATTAGCTCTTATCCTCCAGTGAAATTACTTATACAGCCAAATCGTGAAATTAATGTCTTTTACCCAATAAAGAAGAAGAAATTCTCTCGACCTTAGTTAGCTAGTCCTTGCTTTAGATTATTTATAAGACGGGGAGACGGACTTCCTGTTTGCGCCTTCCCCGATCGTGCCTGATTCAAAAAAATTTTTTTCTTTACAAATCCAATTTCCGTATTACTCACGGGTTGTTGCTTTTAGAGTCCAATTGTTCACAAGAAGAAGTCAGCGCTCTCCGACCATGGCATGCGGCTTCACTCTGCAGGAGAAGCAGTCGACTCTCAGCACCGCGCCGCTCACCCCGTCCCCCGTTCCGAAGCCTTTAAAAAGGCTCCTTCGCGGGTCGGGGGGCGCAAATGGTGCCTGCTGAGTCACCAAGTTCACAGGCTTCAGCGCCTGTGATTTCTGAGGGTCCCTGCGTCGCCGCAGCGGCAAGACCCGGATCCTGCGGAGCCGATTCCCTCCGGAGCTCGGAGGGAATCCGCCATTAGCCGATGGCGCTAACCCGGAAGTGCCCAAATTCTAATATTCTTTCAATTAACTGTATTATACTTTTTGGGGGGTTTTCAACAGTCAGAATCAGATGCTTTGATCTTATATTCCTTTTCCCCTAATGAGATACCTTTTATTTTATTATCATTTCTTATGTCATTCATAAATAATTCCAGTGACAAGGGGCAACCTTGTCTTGTCCCCCTCTCTATACAAAATTCTTCTGTTATTTCATTATTAAGAATAAGTTTGGCTTTTTGTTTCCTATATATTGCCTCTATAGCTTTAATATAATCTTCCCCCAGTTTCATTTCCTTTGTGACCCTTTTCATGAAGTCCCATGACACCTGGTCAAATGCCTTTACTGCATCTATTGATATTAAAGCAGCCTTTTTGTCTGATCTTTCCTCTAGGTATTCTAGTAAATCTATTACATTCCAACACATTCAATGCCAGAGATCGTCGGTGCTGGCAGAGCTCTGAAAAAGCAATCCTCCCGGATTTACAATGCTACTCCTCCCGACTTCCGGGTTAGCGCCAGCGCTTAATGGCGGATTTCTCCCGGAGCTCCGGGAGAGATCTGCTTCGCGGGTTCGGGTCCCGTAGCTCACGGCGGAGCGAGGACCCTCAAAAATCACAGGCGCGTAGCCTGTGAACTGGAGACTCGGCGGGCACCTTTGCGCCCCCCCCGACGTTGTGAAATAGCCTTTTTAAAGGCTAAAGATCAGCGGAGGGTGTGTGGAGCGGTGCTGAGAGTCGCTTTCACCCAGCCTGCGAAGCGAAGCCGCGTCGCCATTAGCGGAGAGCGCTGACTTCTTCCTGAGAATTCGGATTAAAAAAGAGCAACTTTCCGTGAGTAGGACTGAGCTTATATTAAAATTGGACGCTAAAATTAAAGAAATTGGGCACCGAGACGGACAAGCACTAAAAAGGAAGTCTGCTTTCCGTCCTGCAGCAAGATTAAAGCGAAAGGCATTTAAGCTGTAACTTTTGACAGGAGAGTTTGCGAGTTAAGAAATCCAACACCAAGTAAAGAACTCCCTCCCCAGAAGGCAGGAGGGGGGGGGGAGAAGACTTTAAAGGGATTTCCTGTTACGAAAAAGGAGCAATGCAGAAGCAAGCACCAGGTGGCTGGAATGGTAAACAGGATGTGGGTGTTATTGGATTATACCGTGGGAACCAGGAACAGTTTGTAAAGTGCTCTGAGAGCCGGATGTTACCTCAGAGCAGCACATGACCCTGTACTGGAAGTACATGGGTGGAGTTTTTCTCTCTCTGCATTGGGAATCAGAGTGTGCAGACATGTTTCTCTGTACTGCTGAAAGACAGAAATAAAGACATGTAGATACATTTCTGTCTGTCTCTTTCCCCCTCCCTGGGGGAGGAGTGGTGTGTTCTTTTCACGTTTGAAAAGGATCGCCGAAGAGACCTCCCTTGATCTTGCCGGCAGACGCTGGCAGGGGAGGTAAACATAAGGATTCAAGCCGGGCACCTGGAGGGTGGCCAAATTCCTAAGAGCTGGAGGCTCTGACTTTTGGCTTGAATCCCGACAACTGGTAGCAGAACGATGGTTATCTGATCTATGAGAATCTGCATGAGAGGTGAGAGGTCGATGAATCGTTGCCATCCTCTGCACCTAAGGAGATAAAGAAAAGCGTCTGCCTACAGCCAGAAGCTGAAACAGACAGCTGGACACCGAGAGGAGTGTATTCCAAGGCAACGGAGCCAGAAAAGGTATGCTGTATTTTGGGCTAGTGAGAATGAACGCAGAAAGGCTTAATTTCTGGTTCACAAGCTGCGTTTGAAAAACAGCTCTGAAAGAGCAAGCTTGCATACCAGGAATTCCTGTGGTTAGATAAGGAGTTCCGTCCTGAGCAGGTTGCTAGGCAACGTCTGCCAGTTACTGAGTGGCCTAAAAAGAGCCTGGGAAATCGAAAGTGTATCTGCGCAGCTGTGCAAGGGTTTTGAAAAAACAGCCCAAAGGTTTGCCTGCCTGTAAAAAAGCAGTAAACAGAAGAGAACTTTTGGAGTTTACTGGCTTGAAAAGTGAAAGCTGGCTTAAGATTGAGCATAAAGCTGACCCTTGGATTCAGCATGGATGCCAAGGAGGGGGGAGCGTTAACGTGTCCACCTCCCCTGAATGCCGTGGTTCTAGATGAACACAGCCGGCATGCTGCACTGGAAGAAAAGGACAGGGGGAGGGAGGAACGGAGTTCTAATTCCCCCGCAGATGAAGCTACTGGAGAGAAAGCTCTAGCTTTGAACGCTGTTCGATGTTACAATTGCGGACAGGCTGGGCATCTTCAGCGGAACTGTAAGAAGCCACGTCAGCCAAAAGGAGCGAAGGGCCGCTCAGCAAAGCCTGAGGCGTCAGGCAAAGGTCATACCAAGCCTATGGTGGAACCTGCAAAGGCTTTGATGGCGAAAGGAACCACGCCAGATGTTGGGAACGCGTTTATTATCGACACTGCAGCGACGGTTCATATGTCCCCACACAGAGGACTCTTTTCATCGTTTAAGAAGCAAAGCTTCGCTGTGACACAGGCCAATGGTCAGGAGCTAGAAGCGGCCGGCGTGGGGACTGTCTATCTTAAGAGTCTGAACTTGACAATAAACAATGTTTACTTGGTTCCTGAATTGAAGTTCAATCTGCTGAGTGTTTCGCAGATTGCAAAGAGAGGACTGAAACTGTCCTACGATGCTGAGAGCTGCGAGATCTACAAAGATGGAGAGTTATATCTTTCTGCCAAACAGAAGGATGGACTATATTTGTTGACTTTTGCACAAAGTGATTACATGGAATGTAATTCATCTGTGTCTAATCTAGTTTCTCTTGCAGGTGTGAGCAAGAAGAAGACCGGAGTCAACAGAGCATTTCAGCGGGTGTATGCTGATGTGATTGGTCCTCTAGAACCATCTAGAGGCAATGCAAGATATTATCTTGTGTGTGTGGATCATTTCTCTAACTATGTCTGGGTTTATGTGTTGAGAAAGCCAAAGGAAGCCTTGGAGAGGTTTCAGGAGTTTTGTGACAAAGTTAAGAGTATGCATGATGCTAACATTGATTGTCTATTCACAGATGAGAAGCAGATTTTTCTTTTACAGGATTTCCAAAGGTTCCTGCAGAAGAAGGGAATAAGACACAAGGTTTCTGTTTCAGCGGAAGCGTGGAACAGGGGTGTCTGTGTACGGGTGAACAGAGAATTGCAAAAGGGGATGGAAGCGCAATTGCTTAGTTCACATCTGCCACATGAGTACTGGGCCGAGTCTCTAATGTCGTTCTGTTATACGAAAATGAGAGAGGTTTCAAAAGAGTTGGGAAGTTCTCCTTTTGAGAAACTGTTCCACAGAAAACCTTCTGTTGCCCATTTCAAGGTTTTTGGGTCTCATGTGAGAACAGAAGCTCCAGGTGGAGTAAAGAATGCCAGAGGCATTTTTGTGGGGTATGAAAAGGGTCTCTACAGAGTAATTTTGTCTGAATCTGGTCAGGTGATTCTCACAAAATTCCTAGAGAGTGCTCCTGAACAGGAGAGAGTGATAGTACACACATTTCCCACTGAGGACGATTCAGATGATGATGATTTCACTGATTTCAGCTGTACAGAAAGTGATGACACTGATAGCTCGGAGAGCTCAGTTGTCACAGTCATTGAGAGGAAGTCTCACACAATAGATAGGCCTTCACAACTGAAGGATGAACCACTGTTTACCATTGGAACTAGTTCTCCAAAAGGTCCTGAGACTGGACCAGTGAGCAGAGAGAAGCAGAACCTCATACGTAGGTCTGAGAGAGTTACAAAGGGTCAACCACCCAAGAGGTACTCAAAAGAGTTTGCTAACTTAGCTGTTGCATGTGTTGCTGTTGTAAACAACCGAGGACAGGTTGGAGCTGTGTCTAAGTCAGAGACAAAGACACAACAGAGAGTTGCTAGCCAAGATAATGCAGATGCACTCATTCCTTGGAAACCAGACAACCAGAGAGGTACACTGGGGAAACCAGTGGCGGGGAGTTCCAAGGGTGGAACTGAAACAACAGGGGAGTGTTATGTGTATAACAACTGTTTGTTTTCTTCTCTGGATCATGCTTTGCTTGCTGCAACACGCATTGATTCTTTTGGGGGAGGATGTTACGAAAAAGGAGCAATGCAGAAGCAAGCACCAGGTGGCTGGAATGGTAAACAGGATGTGGGTGTTATTGGATTATACCGTGGGAACCAGGAACAGTTTGTAAAGTGCTCTGAGAGCCGGATGTTACCTCAGAGCAGCACATGACCCTGTACTGGAAGTACATGGGTGGAGTTTTTCTCTCTCTGCATTGGGAATCAGAGTGTGCAGACATGTTTCTCTGTACTGCTGAAAGACAGAAATAAAGACATGTAGATACATTTCTGTCTGTCTCTTTCCCCCTCCCTGGGGGAGGAGTGGTGTGTTCTTTTCACGTTTGAAAAGGATCGCCGAAGAGACCTCCCTTGATCTTGCCGGCAGACGCTGGCAGGGGAGGTAAACATAAGGATTCAAGCCGGGCACCTGGAGGGTGGCCAAATTCCTAAGAGCTGGAGGCTCTGACTTTTGGCTTGAATCCCGACATTTCCTGCCTGTTTTAAAAGAAATTGAACTGTTTACCGCTGTTCCTCTACCTGGGGCCGGACTGCTGGAGGAAAGGAACCGGCTAAGGACGGTCGCTACAAAAAGGTTAGAAAGTAACTGTAATATTGACTTTGGCTACTCTCAACTTGAAACATCCTATTTTGCTACATAGTAAGTTATCTGCAGGATACTATTGATTTGGATCTTTGACAAAGAAAGGGACTAGGAGGGCTTTTGCTTTTTGGAAGGTGTGGGAACAACTTGAAGTTTAAGAACTGACTTTACGCCCCCTAGAGGACTTGTGAATAGTTTCAGCAACAAGTGGAATTTAAAACCTGAGAACTTTTTTATTCTGACAGCTTAAGAGTGTGGGAATGACCTTGAGTGAAAGACTTTGTTATGGCAGATGGTAAACAGAAAGAAGACTCACAAGAAACAACTTTGAGATCGGGTAGACAATACAAAGCCGATCTTTCTATGCAAAGAAGGGCCTCTGTATCAGGGGCCTCGGGAACTGCAGCTGTCACAAAGGTAAAAGTAAAAACAATGTCTTCTGAGGAAGCGTTTGCAAAGGCATTGGGGAAAATAAATGACTCTTTAGAGGAACTAAAGAAGCAAGGTGCTGAAACAAATAAGAAAATTGAAGAAATCTCTGGGAAAATTGATTTAAATACTAAAAGTATAACTGACCTTGGGAACAAAGTGAACTCTAATGCAGAAGCAATTGGGAAATTACTGGAAGATTCATCCACAACACGAAAGATAGCTGAGGAAGCTAAGGAAATTGCTACTGCTGCTGAGGAAAAATTTCCACCGGTGTACAGGAAACTAGATGAGTATGAACTGGCACTTTCTATGCAGGATATGCAACGCAAGGAGAAGAACTTAAGGATCAGACTTGTGCCGGAAAAGGAAGGAGATAACTTGGTGGATTACCTGACAAAAGAGTTTTCTGACTTTTGGAAGCAGGAGCTGAAAGAAGAAGAGTTCAAGATAGAGAGTGCATTTAGGTTGGGAACAAGGCAGAGGAAGAATAGACCCAGAGATTGCCTGATAACTTTAAGATCCAAGGAAGAGAGAGATAAAATATTGAACCTGCACTACCAAACAACCCTTCGAATTGAAGATTTTTATATTGAGATCTTTAAAGATATTTCCAAAAGTATTTTGGATGCAAGAGGTCCTTACAAGGATTTGGTGACACTGCTGAAAAGGAACTACATACTATTCAGGTGGGAGTTTCCCCAAGGCTTGTCTTTTAAATACAAGGGGAAGAAAAGAAGAATAAAAACAGTGAGTGATAAGGACAAGTTCCTGGGAGAACACGAAGAAGACCTACAGAAAGAGACCTATCCAGGGGAAGGACACCCTTCAAGCAAGGGATCACTAGATACGGACACAGAACCACCGACAAAAGACGAACAACAACTGGGAGCTGTAGGAGGAAGTAAGTAACCCCATCATGGCTTTGCAACTTCTAACCTGGAATTGTAACGGTCTAAACAATCCCCGAAAAAGGAAAAATATATTTCATGCTCTAAAGAAAGACCAATTGGACTTGATTTGCCTACAAGAGACTCATGTGACAAGAGCACACAGAAAATTATTAACAAATAAGAGACTGGGACAAGAATTTATATCTTCAGACAGAGTAAAAAAGAGAGGAGTGGTGATCTACGCAAAGGAAAATCTGCAACCGAAACAAATCTTTAAAGATGACCAAGGAAGATATTTGGCAATTGAAATTCAATTCCAAGGAGAAAAATTTTTGATAGTGGGAATATATGCACCAAATGAAGGGAAAGCAGAATTTTTTAAGAAGTTGCATGAGACTTTAATGGACTATATGGACTATAAATTAATCATGATGGGGGACATGAATGGAGTAGTTTCAACAAATATGGACAAGGCACAAAGACAGGTAGTTACAAAAGATGGAAGACTACCAAAAACTTTTTTTGAAATGACTGACAATATGGACTTGATTGACATTTGGAGAACAAAACACCCATTAGAGAGAGAGGGAACCTTCTTTTCTGAAGCCAAAATGACATGGACTCGGATTGACCAAATTTGGGTGACTAGCAGTATGGCGTCGAATACAAAGAAAGTGGAAATCTGCCCAAAAACTCTCTCCGACCATAACGCAGTAAAGATGGTGATGAAGCAAACAACAACTGGTTCCTTCAGATGGAGAATGAATGACACCTTATTTAGAGACGAGGAGATCTGTAAAAAGGCCCAAAAAACTCTGAAAGATTACTTCGAAATCAATTTAAGGACTAAAGTAGAAAAAAGAATAGTATGGGACGCAAGTAAAGCCGTGATGAGAGGGTTTTTGATACAACAAAATACATTAAAGAAAAGAAAGCAAAACGAGAGGAAAGAGAAAATCTTGGAAATGATAAAAGAAGGGGAAAGGAAATTAAGACTGAAGCCAAAATCGCAAGAGATTTTAAGAGAAATTAAACTGTACCAAACACAATATATGGAACTGATGAATCAAGAAATAGAATGGAAAATTAAACAAATGAGACAGAAGACTTTTGAATCTGCAGATAAATGTGGCAAGTTATTGGCTTGGCAAATAAAGAAGAGACAAAAACTCAACACGGTAACAAACTTAGAAGTGGAGGGAAAGAACATGTGCAACCCAGTGGAAATTAGGAACTGTTTTCAGAGCTACTTTAGACAACTGTATACACAAGGGCCGCAGAAAGAAACAGATATACAACAATTCCTCGAGAAAAATGGGCTGAAAAAGATTTCGCAGGAAAGTAAGACAATTTTGAACCAGGAGATATCAGCACAGGAAATAGAAGATGCCATTCAAAACATGACGTTGGGCAAATCACCTGGACCGGATGGACTGACTTCCAAATATTACAAAGTTTTGAAGGAAGGGCTTATACAACCTTTGAAGGAAGTCTGCAACGAGATCATGGAGGGGAGGAAGGCACCCGATACGTGGAGAGAGGCCTACATTACACTTATACCAAAGACAGAGACTGAAAAGACCCAACTTAAGAACTACCGACCCATCTCGTTATTAAATGTGGATTACAAAATCTTTGCTGATGTTTTAGCAAAGAGACTGAAAAGAGTTTTGATGGAGGAGATTCATGGGGACCAAGCGGGCTTCCTCCCGAAAAGGCATTTGTCGGACAATGTAAGGAATATAATTGACATTTTGGAGAAGTTGGAAGTGAATATAAACACTAAAGCTGTTTTGATATTTGTGGACGCCGAGAAAGCCTTTGACAATATATCTTGGAGTTTCATGTTGAAGAACCTCCGGGGGATGGGGGTAGGCCAAGGGTTTGAAAATGGTATAGGTGCAATATACTCTGAACAGAAAGCAAAATTAATTGTAAATAATGTGGTAACAGAAGAGTTTAAGATTGAAAAAGGGACACGTCAGGGGTGCCCTATCTCCCCACTACTTTTTATATCGGTCCTGGAGGTTTTGCTTAATATGATTAGGAAGGACCAGTTGGTCAAAGGGGTTCAGGTCGGAGCTAAACAATACAAATTGAGAGCATTTGCAGATGACTTAGTACTTACTTTACAAGAGCCAGAAGCTAGTACGAAAAGAGTTTTGGAAATAATTCAAGAGTTTGGTCAAATGGCAGGATTCAAATTGAATAAGTTAAAAACTAAGGTATTAGAGAAAAACTTAACACAGATTGAAAAAGAAAGGTTTCAGAATGAGACGGGGTTGACTGTGGTTAAAAAAGTGAAATACTTGGGTGTGAATATGACAGCTAAGAATGTGAATTTATTTAAAGACAATTATGAAAAAACTTGGACAGAAGTGAAAAAAGATCTGGAGATTTGGTCAAACTTGAAGCTTTCCTTGTTAGGCCGAATTGCAGTTATAAAAATGAATGTATTGCCAAGAATGTTGTTTTTGTTTCAAGCATTACAAATAATGGATAAAATGGACTGTTTCAAGAAGTGGCAGAAAGATATATCTAAATTTGTCTGGCAGGGCAAGAAGCCCAGAATAAAATTTAAGATATTAACGGATTCAAAGGAAAGAGGGGGGTTTGCCCTGCCAGACTTTAAACTGTACTATGAAGCGGCAGCTTTCTGCTGGCTAAAAGATTGGCTGCTTCTTGAAAACACAGACATTTTGGATTTGGAAGGCTTTAACAATATTTTTGGGTGGCATGCATATCTGTGGTATGACAAGGTTAAAGCACATAAAAGTTTTAAAAACCATATTGTCAGAAAAGCACTATTAAATGTCTGGGTCAGATATAAAGATTTGCTGGAAAATAAAACTCCAAGGTGGTTGTCGCCAATGGAAGCTAAGGCAGTTAAAAAGTTAAATATGGAGTCGAAATGGCCAAGATATTGGGAAATTCTGGAAAAGGAAGGGGACAAATTGAGATTGCAGAGTTTTGAAAAATTAAAAGGGAAGGTGAGAGATTGGTTGCATTATCATCAAATAAACGAAGTGTTCAAATTGGACAGTAAAATTGGCTTTCAGGTGGAAAAATCAAAATTAGAGACTGAACTGTTAGAATCCAGTACTAAGAATTTGTCAAAAATGTACAACTTGCTGCTGAAATGGAATACACAAGATGAAACGGTTAAATCAACTATGATTAAATGGGCTCAGGACATTGGTCATAATATTTTGTTCGCTGACTGGGAAAAGTTGTGGACCACCGGGATGAAATTTACGGCATGTAATGCCTTAAGAGAGAATATTATGAAAATGATCTATAGGTGGTACATAACCCCAGTCAAGCTTGCAAAGATTTACCATTTGCCTGACAATAAATGTTGGAAATGTAAGGAAAAGGAAGGTACATTCTTTCACCTTTGGTGGACGTGCCCGAAGATTAAGGCATTCTGGGAAATGATCTATAATGAACTGAAAAAGGTATTTAAATATACTTTCCCCAAGAAACCAGAGGCCTTTCTCTTGGGTATTGTCGGCCAGGGGGTGCTAAAGACAGATATAACTTTCTTTATGTACGCTACAACAGCAGCTAGAATACTTATCGCAAAGTACTGGAAGACACAGGATCTACCCACACTGGAAGAATGGCAGATGAAGGTGATGGACTATATGGGTTTGGCAGAAATGACGAGCAGAATCCGAAACCAGGGAAAAGAAACGGCGGAAGAAGAATGGAAAAAGTTTAAGGACTATTTAAAGAAATATTACAAAATTAATGACAGTTAGAATGATGTTGGACTAAAGTAAATGGTTACTATTAGTAATGGTTAAGACAAGGAGAATAAGGATGATTAGCTTAAATTTATAGTAAAATAAGGGAAGATTTGCTGAACAATTGATTAGAATTTGGAATACAGAAACGGGAGGCATGAGGAAGTCGAAGAAGAAATGTTTAAGAAATTAGGACATGAAATGGTACTTGTTTCTTGTTCTGTTTTTGTCTTCTGTTTGTTTATGTATGTTTTGTTTGTATGAATATAAAAATTGTTTAATAAAAATATTAAAAAAAAAAAAAATACAATGCTACTCCTCCCCCCTGACCCACAGTCCACAATTGATGGAGGACAGAGAAACCTGGGGGTGTTGACTTCCGGGTTAGCGCCAGCGCTGAATGGCGGATTTCTCCCGGAGCTCCGGGAGAGATCTGCTTCGCGGGTTCGGGTCCCGTAGCTCACGGCGGAGCAAGGACCCTCAAAAATCACAGGCGCGTAGCCTGTGAACCGGAGACTCGGCGGGCACCTTTGCCCCCCCCGACGTTGTGAAATAGCCTTTCTAAAGGCTATAGATCAGCGGAGGGTGCGTGGAGCGGTGCTGAGAGTCGCTTTCACCCAGCCTGCGAAGTGAAGCCGCGTCGCCATTAGCGGAGAGCGCTGACTTCTTCCGAGGATTTTGGATTTAAAAAGAGCAACTTTCCGTGAGTAGGATTGGGCTTGCATTAAAAATTGGACACTAAAATTATGGAATTTGGGCACCGAGACGGATAAGTATTAAAAAGGAAGTCTGCTTTCCGTCCTGCAGCAAGATTAAAGCGAAAGACAGCTAAGCTGTAACTTTTGACAGGAGAGTTTATGAGCTAAGAAACCCAACACCAAGCAAAGAACTCCCCCCCCAGAAGGCAGGAGAGGGGGGGAAGAAGATTTTAAAGGGATTCCCTGCCTGTTTTAAAGGAGATTGAACTGTTTACCGCTGCTTATCTACCTGGGGGTCGGACTGCCGGAGGAAAGGAACCGGCTAAGGACGGTCGTTACAAAAAAGGTTAGAAAGTAACTGATATATAGACTCTGGCTACTCTCAACTTGAAACATCGTATTTGGCTACATAGTAAGTTACTTGCAGGACACTATTGATTTGGATCTTTTACAAAGAAAAGGACTTGGAGGGCTTTTGCTTTTTGGAAGTGTGGGAACAATTTGAAGTTTAGGAACTGACTTTACGCCCTCTAGAGGATTGGGACAGTTTCAGCAACCAAGTGGAACTTAAAACCTGAGAACTTCTCTTTATTGACAGCTTAAGAGTGTGGGAATGACCTTGAACGAAAGACTTCGTTATGGCAGATGGTAAACAGAAAGAAGATTCACAAGAAACAACTTTGAGATCTGGTAGACAATACAAAGTGGACTCTTCTATGCAAAGAAGGGCCTCTGTATCAGGGGCCTCGGGAACTGCAGCTGTCACAAAGGCAAGAGTGAAAACAATGTCTTCGGAAGAAGCGTTTACAAAGGCCTTGGGAAAAATAAGTGATTCTCTAGAGGAATTAAAGAAGCAAGGTGCTGAAACAAATAAGAAAATTGAAGAAATTTCTGGGAAAATTGATTTAAATACTAAAAGTATAACTGACCTTGGGAATAAAGTGAACTCTAATGCAGAAGCAATTGGGAAACTACTGGAAGATTCATCTACAACGCGAAAGATAGCTGAAGAAGCTAAGGAAATTGCTACTGCTGTTGAAGGGAAACTTCCACCGGTGTACAGGAAACTGGATGAGTATGAACTGACACTTTCTATGCAGGATATGCAACGCAAGGAGAAAAACCTGAGGATTAGACTTGTGCCGGAAAAGGAAGGAGATAACTTGGTGGATTATTTGACAAAAGAGTTTTCTGACTTCTGGAAGCAAGATTTGAAAGAAGAAGAGTTCAAAATAGAGAGTGCATTCAGGTTGGGAATAAGGCAGAAGAAGAATAGACCCAGAGATTGCTTGATAACTCTAAGATCCAAAGAAGAGCGAGATAAAATATTGAACCTGCACTACCAAACAACCCTTCGAATTGAGGATTTTCATATTGAGATCTTTAAAGATATCCCTAAAAGTATCTTGGATGCAAGAGGTCCTTACAAGGATCTGGTGACACTACTGAAGAGGAACTACATACTATTCAGGTGGGAGTTTCCCCAAGGCCTGTCTTTTAAATACAAGGGGAAGAAAAGAAGAATAAAAACAGTGAGTGATAAAGACAAGTTCCTGGGAGAACACGAAGAAGACCTACAGAAAGAGACCTATCCAGGAGAAGGACATCCTTCAAGACTAGATACGGACACAGAACCACCGACAAAGGACGAACAACAATTGGGAGCTGTAGGAGGAACTAAATAACCCCATCATGGCTTTGCAACTTCTAACTTGGAATTGTAATGGTCTAAACAACCCCCGAAAAAGGAAAAATATATTTCATGCTTTAAAGAAAGACCAATTGGACTTGATTTGCTTACAAGAGACCCACGTGACAAGAGCACATAGAAAACTGTTAATAAACAAGAGATTGGGACAAGAATTTATATCTTCAGACAAAGTAAAAAAAAGAGGAGTGGTGATCTACGTAAAGGAAAATTTGCAGCCGAAACAAATTTTTAAAGATGATCAAGGAAGATATCTGGCAATTGAAATTCAATCTCAAGGAGAAAAATTTTTGATAGTGGGGATATATGCACCAAATGAAGGGAAAGCAGAATTTTTTAAGAAGTTGCATGAGACTTTAATGGACTATATGGATTACAAACTGATTATGATGGGAGACATGAATGGAGTAGTTTCAACAAATATGGACAAAGCACAAAGACAGGTAGTCACAAAAGACGGAAGACTGCCAAAAACTTTTTTTGAAATGACTGGCAATATGGACTTGATTGACATTTGGAGAACAAAACACCCATTAGAAAGAGAGGGAACCTTCTTTTCTGAAGCCAAAATGACATGGACACGGATTGACCAAATTTGGGTGACTAGCAGTATGGCGTCGAATATAAAGAAAGTGGAAATCTGCCCAAAAACCTTCTCCGACCATAACGCAGTTAAGATGGTGATGAAGCAAACAACAACTGGTTCCTTCAGATGGAGAATGAATGACACCTTATTTAGAGACGAGGAGATTTGTAAGAAGGCCCAAAAAACTTTGAAAGATTATTTTGAAATCAACTTAAGGACTAAAGTAGAAAAAAGAATAGTATGGGACGCAAGTAAAGCCGTGATGAGAGGGTTTTTGATACAACAAAATTCATTAAAGAAAAGAAAGCAAAATGAGAGGAAAGAGAAAATCTTGGAAAAGATAAAAGAAGGGGAAAGGAAATTAAGACTGAAGCCAAAATCACAAGAGATTTTAAGAGAAATTAAATTGTATCAAATACAATACATGGAACTGATGAATCAAGAAATAGAATGGAAAATTAAACAAATGAGGCAAAAGACCTTTGAATCTGCAGATAAATGTGGCAAGTTATTGGCTTGGCAAATAAAGAAGAGACAAAAACTCAACACGGTAACAAATTTAGAAGTGGATGGAAAGAACATATGCAACCCAGTGGAAATTAGGAACTGTTTCCAGAGCTACTTTAGACAATTGTATACACAAGGGCCGCAGAAAGATAAAGACGTACAACAATTCCTCGAGAAAAATGGGCTGAAAAAGATTTCCCAGGAAAGTAAAACAATTTTGAACCAGGAGATATCAGCACAGGAAATAGAAGATGCCATTCAAAACATGACGTTGGGCAAATCACCTGGACCGGATGGATTGACTTCCAAATACTACAAAGTTTTGAAGGAAGGGCTTATACAACCTTTGAAGGAAGTTTGCAACGAGATCATGGAGGGGAGAAGGGCACCCGATACGTGGAGAGAGGCCTACATTACACTTATACCAAAGACAGAGACTGAAAAGACCCAACTTAAGAACTACCGACCCATCTCCTTACTAAATGTGGATTACAAAATCTTTGCTGATGTTTTAGCAAAGAGACTGAAAAGAGTTTTGATGGAGGAGATTCATGGAGACCAGGCGGGCTTTCTCCCGAAAAGGCATTTGTCGGACAATGTAAGGAATATAATTGACATTTTGGAGAAGTTGGAAGTGAACATAAACACTAAGGCTGTTTTGATATTTGTGGACGCCGAGAAAGCCTTTGACAATATTTCTTGGAGTTTCATGTTGAAGAACCTCCGGGGGATGGGGGTAGGCCAAGGGTTTGAAAATGGTATAGGTGCAATATATTCTGAACAGAAAGCAAAATTAATTGTAAATAATGTGGTAACAGAAGAGTTTAAGATTGAAAAAGGGACACGACAGGGGTGCCCTATCTCCCCATTACTTTTTATATCGGTCCTGGAGGTTTTGCTTAATATGATCAGGAGGGATCAGTTGGTTAAAGGGATTCAGGTCGGAGCTAAACAATACAAACTGAGAGCATTTGCAGATGACCTAGTACTTACATTGCAAGAGCCAGAAGCTAGCACGAAAAGAGTTTTGGAAATAATTCAAGAGTTTGGTCAATTGGCAGGATTTAAATTGAATAAGTTAAAGACTAAGGTATTGGAGAAAAATTTAACACAGATTGAAAAAGAAAGGTTTCAGAATGAGACGGGGTTGACTGTGGTTAAAAAAGTGAAATATCTGGGTGTGAACATGACAGCTAAAAATGTGAATTTATTTAAAGATAATTATGAAAAAACTTGGACAGAAGTGAAAAAAGATCTGGAGATTTGGTCAAATCTGAAGCTTTCCTTGTTAGGTCGAATTGCAGTTATAAAAATGAATGTATTGCCAAGAATGTTGTTTCTGTTTCAAGCATTACAAATTATGGACAAAATGGATTGTTTCAAGAAGTGGCAGAAAGATATATCTAAATTTGTCTGGCAGGGCAAGAAGCCCAGAATAAAATTCAAGATATTAACGGATTCAAAGGAAAGAGGGGGGTTTGCCCTGCCAGACTTTAAATTGTACTATGAAGCGGCAACTTTCTGCTGGCTTAAAGAATGGCTGCTTCTTGAAAACACAGACATTTTGGATTTGGAAGGATTTAACAATATTTTTGGGTGGCATGCATATTTGTGGTATGACAAGGTTAAAGCGCATAAAAGTTTCAAAAACCATATTGTCAGAAAAGCACTATTAAATGTCTGGGTCAGATATAAGGACTTGCTGGAAAATAAGACTCCAAGATGGCTATCACCAATGGAAGCTAAGGCAGTCAAAAAGCTAAATATGGAGTCGAAATGGCCAAGATATTGGGAAATCTTGGAAAAGGAAGGGGACAAATTGAGATTGCAGAGTTTTGAAAAACTAAAAGGGAAGGTGAGAGATTGGTTACATTATCATCAAATAAATGAAGTGTTTAAATTAGACAGTAAAATAGGCTTCCAGGTGGAAAAATCAAAATTAGAGACTGAACTGTTAGAATCCAGTACTAAGAATTTGTCAAAAATGTATGATCTGCTGCTGAAATGGAATACACAAGATGAAATGGTAAAATCAAGTATGATTAAATGGGCTCAGGACATTGGTCATAACATCATGTTCGCTGATTGGGAAAAGTTGTGGACCACCGGGTTGAAGTTTACGGCGTGTAACGCCTTAAGAGAAAATATAATGAAAATGATTTATAGGTGGTACATAACCCCAGTCAAGCTTGCAAAGATCTACCATTTGCCTGATAATAAATGTTGGAAATGTAAAGAAAAGGAAGGTACATTTTTTCACCTCTGGTGGACGTGCCCGAAGATTAAGGCATTCTGGGAAATGATTTATAATGAACTGAAAAAGGTATTTAAATATACTTTCCCCAAGAAACCAGAGGCCTTTCTCTTGGGTATTGTCGGCCAGGGGGTGTTAAAGACAGATACAATTTTTTTTATGTATGCTACAACAGCAGCTAGAATACTTATTGCAAAGTACTGGAAGACACAGGATCTACCCACACTGGAAGAATGGCAGATGAAGGTGATGGACTACATGGGTTTGGCAGAAATGACGAGCAGAATCCGAGACCAGGGAAGAGAAGCGGCAGAAGAGGAATGGAAGAAGTTTAAGGATTACTTAAAGATATACTATAAAATTAATGACAGTTAGAATGATGTTGGGCTTAAAATAAATGGTTACTATTAGTAATGGTTAAGACAGAGAGAATAAGGATGATTAACATAAATTTATAATAAAATAAGGGAAGATTCGCTGAATAATTGTAAGAACTTGGAATACAGAAACGGGAAGCAAGAGGAAGTCGAGGAAGTAAGGTTTAAGAAATTAGGACATGAAATGGTACTTGTTTTTTGTTCTGTTAATGTTTGTTGATTGTTTTTGTATGTTTTGTTTGTGTTAATATAAAAATTGTTTAATAAAAAATATTATTAAAAAAAAAAAAGAGAAACCTGGGGGTGTTATCCCATGTAGTGAGACTACTTCGCCTTCCCGTACCCAGGTCTCTGTCACGCAAGCCAGGTCAATCCCCTGCGAGACAAAAAAGTCATGCATGGTGGCGGTTTTGTTGCCTATGGACCTGGAATGCACAACACCAATGACAGAGGTGGGTAATCCCTGCTCGCCCTACCCTCGTTCCTTGGGATGGGGCGTAGATTGGAAGGGGTTCGAGCATCACTGCATCTCAAAACCCTTCACCAATAGTGATATCTAGCCCCACCGCCATTCCTCCCTAGCCCTTCAATAGTGGGAATCCTAGACCCCATACTAGCCTCCCCAATAGACGGGTAACATCCCCTCATTAACAAGTCATCCCTGGGCCAGGACTCCTGGGTCAAAATGGTAAGGGGAAGAGGTGAAGCTTTGATAGGGTAAGTATCCCTAGAAGATAAAACCCAACCAACCGCACCCCAAGCGGGGAGGACGGTCCCACGGTGTTTTGTTAACTGTCAATCCCCCTGCGGGAGTATTAATGAGGCATGTGCTATAAAATGGGGATTTCTGGCCAACAAAGAGCCAGCTTTGAATTCGGAAGATCTGTCCATCCTGTCTCACCAGGAGTACAGTAGAGAAGATCGATCATTCTCATAAATTTTTGGAACATTAGGCAAAGGTCCAGATATAGATTGGGTGCTGGATTTCTCCAGACTGTCAGCAACATAGAGTTATTTAGGTGCTGTTGCCATAGAAATCTCAGAGGTGCCAAATTCCTCATCTACTTCGATGTCGCTTGAAAAGGGAACAGGGAGTTGCACTGATGTCTTTCTATGGGGTAAAAAGCTGTTGGACGTCTTTAAATATTGTGCTCTAGGCTCTACTGTCCTTATATTTTGGGTAGAAATCTTAGTCTTTATACTCATTAGCCTCTTCTTCAGGTCTTGTAATTCTAGGCTTACAGAATTATTTTCTTCCTTTGGGCAGTTAGTATTTCTAGTGTTAAGCTTGAATTCCCTTGTCTGCATTAGCTTTGACTCTATGCAAGGAACCAATTGCCTCCTTGTTTCATCCTTAAATACCCTCACTGGGCGGAGAGAGTGGAATCACCATAGAGTATCCTTTATCTCCATGAGTCGAGATGGGAGGGCTGATGATCTAAAGGTCATAAATAGGCGCGCGATGTTTCCCAAGGTAGGCAGGAAGTGGAAATTTTCTAGATCTACATTTCAGTAATGGTAATTCAGGAGCTGAGACAAGGACATAGTAATTTGTCTGTGGTTCATCCATCTATGATTGTATCGGTGAATCTCAAGCATTATCTGGTTCGTTTGCAAGACTTGACAGGACCTCACTTCATCCATAGTTCGAGTTGGTGAGTTGTTAACAAAGTCATTTCTTATCATCCTTATAAGCCCTTGGGCATTTAAAGGGGATGAACTGGTATCCAGTTGTTTCTCAATGTTAACTATTTTGGTGAGGATTTCATTCAGTCTTTGGAGAACCAGATCCATAGTTTCTGCAGACAACATGCAAATCTCTTGGTAGGGATGCGTATCCGGAATCGGTTGAAAGCAGGCTCCTCTAATATCTTGTTCTAGAGACATGGGTGGGTCAGCGTTAGGAGCGTTAGGAGTGGGAGGAACCCCTCCTGCTCCTGCTGTTGCCCTCTTGGACGGATTAGCTTTTTCTGGGAGGAGGGGGGTTGGGTCATTGCCATCCTCCTTAAGGGGGGGAAGGTTACCCTAGCATTGTTACTCACTGTTTGTTCTGTTTGTTCCATTTCCTCAGCTTCCTCAACCCGCTCTGTTTCTGAGCCAAGGAAGACGGCGTTGGCTCTCTGCCAATTCTTTGTTTTAGAGGAATTATGAGTCCCAATTATACTATTCTGGCTCTTTGTACCTTGTTTTCTCCTTCTGGCAGGCATTCCGATAATTACCGTATTTTTCGCTCCATTGGACACACCAGACCATAGGACGCACCGGACCATAGGAGGGGGAGAACAGGGGGGGGGATTTTTCTTGTTCTCCCCCTCTAAAACAAGGTGCGTTCATCCCTTTTGAGGTCATTATTAGGACTTGCAAACTCTGTAAAATATGAAACAATATGTTGTAAGCTGGGAATACTGCCTTTATCAGTAAGAGCATGGCTGAGGACCTTGAAATATTGGATCTTCCTCCATTATAGAGCCCTATCCCCTAATACTATACTTTACGATCTTTTAAGTGATAGTGCAATCTACAATCTATCAGTGATTTGTAGGAGAAAACTGGATTCGATAGGGCTCACTCTAACTGATTTTGAAATCTCTGATCCCAAAGATATATGGGAAATTATCAGGAAGACCCTCACAGAAAAAAGTGTTCTCGCCATGCTTGAGGTTGCAAAGCACAGCACCTGCTCTCCTATCCACCTAAATCTCCCTTTGTGTAGAGATTTCCAAAAGGGATACATGACAAATCTGAAGAAACATGAATCGTGTAGGCTGTTTATGTTGGCCAGATTTAACATGTTTCCCTCGGCGGTAGTGAGAGGAAGATACTTAGCTATCCCAGAATCAGAGCGTCTCTGTAAATGTAGAAAACAGGAACCCGATACTCTAGAGCATATATTTTTTTCCTGTGATTTTGGCAGCTATGCCAGAAGACAATTATTTGAGGCCCTAAAATTTAATAGACAGTTTTTTACACAACCAACTGTTCAGGACCTGCTGGCGGACAGCGATGATCAAATTACTTTAATAGCGGCTGAATTTTTAAGTGCTGTCCATGAAGAAAAAATGGGCCATGATAAAGAGACTTAGTGGTTTTTAATGGTAGGTGATGTTGTTGTGTTGTATTATATTATTTATGCACATTGATTTATTTTTTGGAGTTAAGAATAGGACTGGGATAAATTGTGTTCGCTGAGCCCGTATTTTATACAGTCTGTATATGATGTTTGTTTGTTAATGTGAGGTGTGATATGCCTAATAAAGGATTTTGAATTGAATTGAACAAGGTGCGTTCAAGGTACATTCACCCAGGCTTGTGGGGCTGGTGGTGGGGGGAAGCACTGCTTTCCCCCACCGCCAGCCTCAAAGATCCCTGAAGCCTTTGGAGCGCAGCACCCGCTGCCCTGGAGAGGCTGTGTGCGCAGCCATCCCCAAGCTGGAACAGCGAGACAGAGCCCTCCGCCTCGCTGTTCTGGCTTGGGAACAACCTTGCTAGCTTCTGCAGGACAGCGGGGTGAAGGCACCCCGCTGCCCTGGAGAGGCTGTGCGCGCAGAAATCCCCAAGCTGGAACAGCGAGACGGAGCCCTCCATCTCGCTGTTCTGGCTTGGGAACAGCCTTGCTAGCTTCTGCAGGACAGCGGGGTGAAGGCGCCTCGCTGTTCTGGCCTGGGAACAGCCTTGCTAGCTTCTGCAGGACAGAAGGACAGGACAGAAGGCTGTGCGCGCAGAAATCCCCAAGCTAGAACAGCGAGACGGAGCTCTAGGCTGTGGATGTGGATGTGGCTGTGACTCTGGCTCTGGCTATCTTTCAGGTTCTGATTCTGAATGAGGGTCTGGCTCTGGCTCTGATTCATGGTCTCGCTCTGGCTGTGTCTCTGTTTCAGGCTCTGATGCTGTATCAAGCACAGTATCAGCCTCTGCCTCTGTTTTAGACTCAGGCTGTGGCTGTGGCTCTGTTTAAGGATCTGGCGCTGTATCAAGCACTGTTTCTGGCTCTATTTCAGGCTCCTGCCCAGTATCAAGCACTGTTTCAGGCTCTACCTCTGCCTCTACCTCTGCTTCTAGCTATGTTTCAGGCTCAGACTCTGTTTCAGGCTGTGTCTTTGTTTCCTGGCTCCTGCACTCTATCAAGGACTGTTTCAGACTCAGGCTGTGGTTCTAGGTTGTGGCTGTGGCTGTGGTTCTGGCTCTGTTTTGGGCTCTGGCCCTGTATCAAGTGCTGTTGCTGGCTCTGTTTCTGTCTCTGGCTATGTCTCTGGCTCTGCCTCTGGCTGTGTCTCTGTTTCAGGCTCTGACTGTGTATCTGGCTTTGGCTATGTTTTCAGCTGTTTGTCTGTTTCAGGTTCCAACATGGTCTGGAGCACTGTTTTCGGCTCTGGCTCTGGCTCTGATTCAAGGTCTAGTTCTGGCTCTGTTTCAGGCTCTGCCTCTGCCTGTGTTTTAGGGTTTTTTTCAATTTTTTTTATTGTTTTTCCAAATTTGTAACAAAACAAACACAATACAAATATAAAACATACATAACATGTAACACACATAATGAAAAAAGAAACATAAAAACATTGCTTTCAATACCTAATTTAACTTCATTGTTAACTGACTTCCTCGAATCCCTCCTATCTGAATTTCATTTTATCTCCTTGTAGCAGTTCTCCTAAATCTTAATTCTAATAAATTAAAATCCATTTAATTATTATATTCTACTCTTTTATTAATTCTAATCCCTATTGTTTAACAACCCATTATTATTATAATCCTCCGCCTATTTGTTACTTCCAAGTAACTTCCATTATCTTATATTACAATATTTTGCCAAATATTCTTTAAATTTCTTCCAATCTTCTTGAGTCTTCTCCTCCTTCTGATCATGGATTCTTCCAGTCAGGTCGGCCAACTCCAAAAAGTCCAACATCTTCATCTACCATTCTTCTATTGTTGGTATTTCTTGGTATTTCCAGTTTTTCGCTATTAGCAGTCTTGCTGCTGTGGTGGCATACAAAAACAATCTAACATCCTTTTTGGGCAATTCCAGACCTATTATTCAAAGTAGAAAGGCTTCTGGTTTCTTAATAAATGTATTTTTCAACATTTTTTTCAACTCATTATAAATATTTTCGACAGACTCCCCAGCGAGATGGCGACGTGAACGGCAGCCTTGTTCTATGCTCGGTAAAGCTTTGTTTTTACTATCTACTTTGGCGGGTTCTAAGGGCCCTAAGATGCCTTAAGGCGTTTATTTTAGAAGTTTTATGGTTTATGGTTCAGATTATTTCTACTTCTCCCATAAATCTGCAAGAAATTGCGGCAGATAAAGACAAACGCGGCAGATAAAGACTGTTAAAGGGAGTAGGGCTCATTAACAGCAAAACCTGCCCTGACCCTGCAATTTTGAGAAATCCTCTCCCTATTTTTCTTGCCGACATGAGAGGGAAGAAACGCTGCAGGCAGCATTCCAATGAAGCTACGAGCACGGCCAAAAAACAGACAAATATCAGGGATTTCCTGCCTGACAATGACCTAAATGAGATCTGTAGAAACTTCCCTACAGCAAACAGTTATCAGGCCCTAGCTCCCAGTACTACTCATGAGGAGCCTGCCGGCATTGTGGACGGCCTACAACTAGCCTCGAACCTGCGTATGAAGGAACAGATGGAACAGACTCTTGAGTCCCTGCAAAAAACTTCACCTGAATTATCCCAGCCACCAGTCCAGTTAAACAAGGACCGAGAGGCACTGGAACTGCTAATCTGCCAGACTGAGTTGATAACACATACCATCACTACCATCACCAACTTATATAAAAGGCTGGATGGGATTGAAAAGAAGCTTGAAAAAGTCTTTGGCTTGTTCAGTTGCCCCCCCCCCCTCACTTCCTCAGCTTAACAATATTGCAAACCCCGCTCACCTCTGCCCAACTGTGCAGGCTAACCTTGCACAAAAACAAGTGAGATGCCTGCCCAACCAAGTACAAAACTCAAGTCTGCAACTCCAGAACAGCAAACTTGCAGTACTGGTGGGAAACCACCCCTTGAATCACAACAAATGGGCGGATAAACATTCGGTTGCAAATTCCCTGACCCAACTGCTGGGGCAGACACTACGCCCCGTAGATATAGTGGACATCTCATGGCTGCCTTCTGGACCTTATATGAGACGTATGGTTATTAACTTTAGATCTGCCCACTGTGCGGCAAAGATTCTAGGACTAAGAAACCGTACAAGAAAATGGCACATCTATTTCACAAGGGTATTCACCAACCTGACCCGCACACCGCTATGCACCAGGATAGGTGCTGTCTGTGCTGATGCTGGGCCTGTGCGCCATAAAGAACAAATAGGCGGGGGAATGGAGCCGGGACACATTACCCCTCAGGGAGTGGCAAGCCTGCCCGCAAATGACCTAATTGATTTTCTACACCCCCCGCTTGGTACTCTGGTCTCTACGTGCAACGAGCCTGGTATTGGACTACCCAAGCCAGACCAGTTTGAAATGCTCTCGTCCTCATATGCCTCGATGCCGGAATTGGAGGCTTCCATTATTTTAAGTCCAATACGTAATCAAGATCCACAGCATTTGTCAAATTTTGACCCGCTAGCAGTACCGACACAAGACTCAGCTGTTGACCTGCTACCTGTACAGCCTATATGGGTCGGCAAAGCCCTCGCTCTGCATAAACCAGCTGAACATCATGATACATCAGCTGATCATCATGATATTTGTAATGGTGTCATCAAAGATCCTTTGGGCCAAATCAACCTATTGGCCCCTCAGTTAAAGCCATCACACCTACCTTGGGACCAGCGACCTCAAACCTGGAACCACCAAGCAGGGCAGAAGGAGGAGGAGCCTAACTCAGGAGCCTCAAACCACCGGAAAAGAGATTGACTGCCACTATTTCCACCATCACCCTATTTCCACATCCTATCTTGGAATGTGGCAGGATGGCTATCTAAGCAGGGTGACGTCGACCTTCTGGATTTCCTCACAAAATTTCAGATTATATGCCTACAGGAGACATGGTGTCTAGATCTCCATGTCCCTTCTCTACAGGGATACGAAGCTTTTGCTACCCCTGCGATAAAAACAAATTTTTGAGGCCGACCTAGTGGTGGCTTAGTCACTTTTGTTTCCACCAAGCTAAAGTGCAAGGTCCGGCAACAGCAGTGGGCGAAGAGTAACAATCTACAAATCCTACTTATTTCTAGCAGTGAAGGAGGAGATTTCCTTTGCTTTAATATATATATCCCTCCTATAGGCACCCCTTCCCAGTCTTCACAAACCTGGGAAGATTTAGAGCTATGTTTGGAAAAGGCTGAACTAGAATTCCCTGGCATGGATATCCTGCTGGCAGGTGATTTCAACGCCAGGATAGGAAACGACATTAATACGTACTGCTCTAAATCTCAGTTACTGCCAGAGGCAGATTGGTTTATTCCCTGGTCCTCTGATGATAAGGTCTTGAATAAGGCAGGTATTACATTAATGGAGACTGCCTTCAAACATAATCTGTATAATTTGCATGGTACCCATATGGACAGGTCAGGGGGTTTCTTTTCTTTCCTTGGGCCTAGAGGTGCGAGCGTTATTGATTATATCTTGGTCTCCCCAAAACTCTTGGAGAGGTCATAGGGCTTTAGGACTTTCAACAGAACTGAGAGTGATCACCTCCCTATATCAATTTCACTAATTCCCCGTGGTTTGGAGGATCCGCAATATCGCAATCACTGTGCAGACCCACCTCCAACTCTGGCCCTTCGCAGGCGTAAATGGAACAGCGACCTGGAATTCAAAATCAAACCACACCTGCATTCATCAGATTTACTGGCCTTGAGAGACCAGTGTATTTTATCTAATTCTGACCCCTTTCTAACATTTCAGCAGGTCTCAGAGTCGCTCTTCCCACTACTCACGAACCCCAACCCTCCCAAACAACAAAATAATTCGAGGGCCTGGTTCGATAAAGACTGTAGGAATCTAAGATCTTTGCTCAGGAAATTACAAAATAAGGTAAAACAGGAAGGGACCCTGTCCTCAGTGGAAAACCTGCACAGGTGGCGCTCTCATTATAAAAATACTCTAAAACTTAAGAAATCCCTCTATAGAAAGGAACAATGGGAGGCACTCGACAAGGCGATCAAATTGCGGGACGACAAAAAGCTCTGGGAAATAATTGCTCAGGGAATTTCACCCAAAGGGATAACTGTAACCAACAGTATTTCATCTAACTTATGGTACCAACATTTCCCCCGACTATATACAGCTCCAAACATTGCTAAACCGAGCCAGTTTCCTCCTCTTAAAAACGATCTATTAATGGGCTGGGATCCTGTTACCGAATTAGAATGTTTACAGCTAATTAAAACACTCAAGAATGGCAAAGCTCCCGGTGAAGATATGATTCCTCCTGAGGTGCTTAAACTAAATGCCCAGTGGTGGGCTGCTTTTTTGGCCCAACTTTTTACGGTAATAAATGATACATGCAAAATCCCAGAAAACTGGAAACTGAGCCTGGTAGCCCCCATCTATAAGAAGGGCGACCCCCAAGACCCCTCAAACTATCGCCCCATAAGTCTCCTGGACATTGTGTATAAACTTTATACTCGCCACCTGCTAAATAAATTGGTTGACTGGGCTGACCACTCTAACTTGCTTAATCCGGAACAGGCAGGATTTAGAAAGGGCCATAGTACAATAGGCCATTGTTTGGTATTACAGACAATGATAGATAAGTATACAAAGACACACAAGAGCAAACTTTTTGTGGCTTTTGTAGCTCTCACATCCGCTTTTGACTCAATCTGTAGGGACAAATTATGGCAAAAACTATATGACACAGATATAGATAGACGACTTTTCAAAATACTTAGAGAGTTACATACAGACATTACAGTTAAAATTAGAACTGGGATGTCAGGCAACTATACTGACCCACTGCCACTGGGGAAAGGGGTTAAACAGGGCTGTTTGTTAGCGCCGTTCCTCTTTAATTTCTATATAAACGACATTGTTCAACATATGGCAAAGTATAAGTCATCAGCTCCTGCCCTGGAAGGCAAACACCTGAATATACTGCTATATGCTGATGACATGGCGGTCATGGCACTCACTCGAAGGGGCCTACATAGCATGCTGGAGGGGCTCGCAGCTTATTGTTCCCAAACCTCTCTAAAGATAAATTATGATAAAACAAAAATTGTGGTATTTATTAGAGCTCGCCACACATTTAGATGGTCTTTAGATGAACACAAAATTGAACAATGTCTTCTCTTTAAATATCTTGGTATCACTTTCCAAGCTACATCTAGCTGGCTTGCCCACTTCAAGACTGTAGCCCTTCTAGCACGTAGGACAATTGGTGCTCTGCTCAGCTTTTTTTATTCGAGGGGAGGGCAACTGGTGACCCCGGCACTAAAAACTTTTGTTGGAAAAGTGATTCCCCAGATGTTATACGGAGTAGAACTCTGGGGATGGAATCAGAAGCTGTTAGAACGGCTTGAAATCTTCCAAAATTTTTATCTCAGAAGAATTCTAGGCCTCCCTCAGAGCACTCCGGCAGCTTTCCTAAGAGTGGAAGTAGAATCATAGAATCATAGAATCATAGAGTTGGAAGAGACCACAAGGGCCATCGAGTCCAACCCCCTGCCAAGCAGGAAACACCATCAGAGCACTCCTGACATATGGTTGTCAAGCCTCTGCTTAAAGACCTCCAAAGAAGGAGACTCCACCACACTCCTTGGCAGCAAATTCCACTGTCGAACAGCTCTTACTGTCAGGAAGTTCTTCCTAATGTTTAGGTGGAATCTTCTTTCTTGTAGTTTGGATCCATTGCTCCGTGTCCGCTTCTCTGGAGCAGCAGAAAACAACCTTTCTCCCTCCTCTATGTGACATCCTTTTATATATTTGAACATGGCTATCATATCACCCCTTAACCTCCTCTTCTCCAGGCTAAACATGCCCAGCTCCCTTAGCCGTTCCTCATAAGGCATCGTTTCCAGGCCTTTGACCATTTTGGTTGCCCTCCTCTGGACACGTTCCAGTTTGTCAATGTCCTTCTTGAACTGTGGTGCCCAGAACTGGACACAGTACTCCAGGTGAGGTCTGACCAGAGCAGAATACAGTGGCACTATTACTTCCCTTGATCTAGATGCTATACTCCTATTGATGCAGCCCAGAATTGCATTGGCTTTTTTAGCTGCCGCGTCACACTGTTGGCTCATGTCAAGTTTGTGGTCAACCAAGACTCCTAGATCCTTTTCACATGTAGTGCTCTCAAGCCAGGTGTCACCCATCTTGTATTTGTGCCTCTCATTTTTTTTGCCCAAGTGCAATACTTTACATTTCTCCCTGTTAAAATTCATCTTGTTTGTTTTGGCCCAGTTCTCTAATCTGTCAAGGTCGTTTTGAAGTGTGTTCCTGTCCTCTGGGGTGTTAGCCACCCCTCCCAGTTTGGTGTCATCTGCAAATTTGATCAGGATGCCCTTGAGTCCATCATCCAAGTCGTTGATAAAGATGTTGAATAAGACCGGGCCCAAGACAGAACCCTGTGGCACCCCACTAGTCACTCTTCTCCAGGATGAAGAGGAACCATTGATGAGCACCCTTTGGGTTCGGTCAGTCAGCCAGTTACAAATCCACTGAGTGGTAGCATAGTCAAGACCGCATTTTACCAGCTTCTTTACAAGAATATCATGGGGCACCTTGTCAAATGCCTTGCTGAAATCAAGGTAGGCTACATCCACTGCGTTCCCTTCATCTACCAGGCTTGTAATTCTGTCAAAAAACGAGATCAGGTTAGTCTGACATGACTTATTTTTCAGAAATCCATGCTGACTATTGGTGATCACAGCATTCCTTTCCAGGTGCTCACAGACTGTTTGCTTAATGATCTGCTCCAGAATCTTCCCTGGTATTGATGTCAGACTGACTGGGCGGTAATTATTTGGGTCCTCTCTTTTCCCCTTTTTGAAAATAGGGACAACATTTGCCCTCCTCCAGTCTGCCGGGACTTCGCCTGTTCTCCAGGAATTCTCAAAGATGACTGCCAGTGGTTCTGAAATCACATCTGCCAGTTCTTTTAATACTCTTGGATGCAGTTCATCTGGCCCTGGAGACTTGAATACATCTAGACTAGCCAAGTATTCTTGTACTATCTCCTTAGTTATTCTGGGCTGTGTTTCCTCTGCTGAATCCTTTGCTCCAAATTCTTCAGGTCGGGCATTGTTTTCTTTATCGGAGAAGACTGAGGCAAAGAAGGCATTGAGGAGTTCAGCCCTTTCTGTGTCCCCTGTTTGCATTTCACCATCTTCTCCTCTGAGTGACCCCACTGTTTCTTTGTTCTTCCTTTTGCTACGAACATACCCATAAAAGCCTTTTTTGTTGCTTTTAACCTCTCTAGCAAGCCTGAGTTCATTCTGTGCTTTAGCTTTTCTGACTTTGTGTCTACACGTGCTGGCTATTTGTTTGAATTCCTCTTTGGTGGTTTCCCCCCTTTTCCATTTTTTGTACACATCCTTTTTTAATCTTAACTCAGTTAAAAGTTCTTTAGATAGCCACCCTGGCTTCTTTAGGCACCTTCCATGTTTCCGTCTCATTGGTATTGCCTGAAGTTGTGCTTTTACTATCTCCCTCTTAACAAACTCCCAGCCATCATGAACTCCCTTTCCTTTTAGTATTACTGTCCATGGGATCTCACCCAGCACTTCCCTAAGTTTTATGAAGTCGGCTTTCTTAAAGTCGAGAAATTGAGTCCTAGTATGCTTGGCTGCTCCTTTCCGCTGTATAGTAAACTTCAGAAGAGCATGATCACTCGCGCCTAATGATCCTTCCACTTCTACCCCACTAACCAGGTCATCAACATTGGTTAGGACCAGATCTAAAATGGCTGTTCCTCTTGTAGCTTCTCCCACTTTCTGGACAATGAAGTTGTCTGCAAGGCCAGTGAGGAATCTGTTTGACCTTATGCTCTTGGCTGAGTTTGACATCCAACAAATATCCGGGTAATTGAAGTCCCCCATTACTACTATCTCCCTTCCTTTTGCATGCTTGGCCATCTGTTCCAGGAAGGCATCATCTATGTCCTCCGTTTGGCTTGGGGATCTATAGTAAACTCCCACAGTGAGGTCACTGTTATTCTTCTCTCCCTTAATTTTGACCCAAATGCTCTCACTTTGGCTTTGAGGTTCTAAATCTTGGATCTCTTCACAGGTATACACATCCCTGACATATAACGCCACTCCTCCTCCTTTCTTGTCTGGTCTGTTTCTCTGAAATAGATTGTATCCCTCCATTATTACATTCCAATCGTGGGACTTATCCCACCAGGTTTCAGTGATGCCTATTATGTCATATTTAGTTTGCTGTACCAAGAGCTCAAGCTCATCTTGTTTATTTCCCATACTTTGCGCATTAGTGTACAGACATTGAAGTCCATTAATCATTCCCCCGTGTCTCTTATTTAAGGATTTTTTCCTCCCACCACTAGGTCTGCGTGCTGTTTGCTCCATTCGGTCTATGACATTTGGATGATCATCTTCATCAATTGATAGACTCCTACCTTCAGGAGCACTGTCTCCCTCCCCCACATTAGTCAGTTTAAAGCCCTCCTGATGAGGTTTCTGAGATTTTTTGCAAAAACATTCCTACCAACCGTTGTGAGGTGCAGCCCATCGCTTGCCAGAAGTCCATCTTCAAGAAACTGCATTCCGTGATCTAAGAATCCAAACCGTTCCTGTTTACACCATTTGCGAAGCCAGTTGTTCACTTCCACTATTTTTCCCTCTCTCCCTGGGCCACGTCGTTCAACTGGGAGGACAGATGAGATGACAATTTGTGCATTTAATTGCTTCAATTTCCTGCCCAGAGCCTCGTAATCTCTTTTGATCTTCTGGAGGCTATTGCTTGCAGTGTCATTGGTTCCCACATGAACCAAGAGGAAGGGGTATTTGTCAGTGGGTTTTATGATTCCTTGCAGTCGTTCAGTTACATCTTGGATCTTAGCCCCGGGGAGACAGCACACTTCCCGAGACATCTTGTCAGGCCCACAGATCACTGCTTCTGTTCCCCTCAGTAGGGAATCCCCTATCACCACTACACGCCTCCTCTTAGGTCTGGTCGGGGTTCTTCCGTGAGCTGTCCGTTCCAAGGTCGCCTGCACATTCCCTGAAGACTGCCTTTGCTGCTCGTCTTCATATACCTGATCGACTGTAATGAGGGAGAGATCCTCAAATGGAGTCTGCTCTTCGTCTTCCATGCTAGGGGAAAGGACCTCAAAGCGATTGCGTATTTCTAAACAATCAGAGCGAACCCTGGGCCTCCTACTTCTTTGAGTCACGTTTCTCCATATATCTGGCTCCTGTGTTGGTGAACTAGCCTCCTTCTCAGGGGAGTCCCCTGTCTCCTCCTTGGTGGAGACGGTGTGCTCTGTTGCTTCCAAGAAGAGCTCCAGCTCTCTAATTCTTTGGAGCGTAGCTACACGTTCCTCCAGTTGCTGGACTTTGTCTTTTAAGAGGGCAATCAACATGCAATTGCTGCAGGTAAAGCTGCCTGCAACCTTTGGCAAGATGGCAAACATTGCGCAGGAACCACAGGCGACTGCAGCTGTTCCCTCACCCTCCATCTTGAGAAGGTGTCGTTGGGGGTGACTACAGCGGTCCTCCATCATAAAAAGCGTGAAGACAGGACAAATAAATCCCCCCAAATAAACCTATATCTCCCCCAACAAACGTTTGAGACTAGCTCCCCTAAATCTAAAAGATGGATTACCCTCTGTGTCTGCCAGGGCCCACTTAAGATTCCTGCGTTTTTTCACCAACCTCATAGATGCCCCGAACACCTTATTGGCTAAACAAGCCTTTGTATCATTACAAAATAATACCACTTGGCATAAAAATCTACTAGACATTCTATCTAGATACAACCTACCTGAGTTTAATACTCTCAAATTGTGGAGCCCTGATAAAGTTCGGGAATGGATCTTTGAAAAAGACGCCTTTTTGGACTCCACTAAGATAAAAAAACTCTGGGTTTTCCTACTGGTTCCCTCGAGTAAAAGCACTCAAAATCTGTGCCAACTACTTGGTGGAGATCACTGATCCCACACTTCGGAGAGCTTTTACTATGGCACGGTTTCAAACATTGCCAACTGCTTATTTGACCGGTAGATACACAAAAACCCCAGTAGAACATCGTTTATGTCCTTGCCTTATGAAAATTAAAGAGGATCTTACACATTACCTCCTCTATTGCCCCATTTACTTGGGCTTTAGAGACGCATTGCTGCAAATTATACCCAACTCTATAACCAGTCCTGAAGATAGAGTAAAATTTTTGTTAGTTGATGCAAACCCACGCATTACCCATGTGGTAGCTGTTTTTGTGATGAAGGCCATGAAAGCCAGGGAAAGATTTATGGACAACAATGTAAAGACCCCTTCATCGTCTGTTTAACTCGTTGCTCGTTTTCCCTCCTTTTCTATTCTGTGGGAAGAAGGTTTTGTTGGCATAGTATGTAATGAATTTTAATATTTTTAACTATTGTAGTGTTGATGTTTGTGCACAGGCATGGTCCTCACAATAAATGGATTTTGATTTGATTTGATTTGAAATATTTTCCCAGAAGTCTTTCACCTTGGGACACGTCCACCACATATGATAAACGGTACCTTCTTTTTCTTTGCATTTCCAACATAAATTATCGTCTGTATGATAAATCTTTGCTAACTTTACAGAGGTTAAGTACCATCTATACATCATTTTCATAATATTTTCTTTTAATACAGTACATGCAGTAAACTTAACCCCTTTCTTCCACAACCTTTCCCAATCTTCCAACATTATATTGTGTCCAACATCTCTTGCCCAATCTATCATCGCAGATTTAACTTGTTCGTCCTTTGTATGCCATTCCAACAATAAGTTGTACATTTTGGATAGATTTTAACATTGGTATCTAACAACTCCATTTCCACTTTGGATTTTTCCATTGCAAAACCATTTTTCTTATCAAGCTTATACAGTTCATTGATCTGATAATATTGTAGCCAATCCAATTTATCTTTAAATCCTTCGTTGTCTTCCAACAATAAATCAGCATATTTCAACCATTTACTCTCCATATTTAACTTTTTCTGGGCCTTTGCTTCCATTGGTGAGAGCCACCTGGGTGTTTTCCTTTCTAAGAGATCTTTATATATTATCCAAACATTGCATAAAGATTTTCTAATTACATTAGTTTTAAAACTTTTGTGGGCTGATATCTTATCATAACATAAGTATGCATGCCAACCAAATACATTGTCAAATCCCTCCAAGTCTAACACATCCACATTTTCTAATTGAATCCATGCCTTAATCCAGCAGAAAGCTGCAGCTTCAAAGTATATCTTCAGATCTGGCAAGGGAAATCCCCCTCTTTCTTTTGAATCTGTTAATATTTTATATTTAATTCTGGGTTTTTTTCCCTTGCCAGATAAATTTAGACATTTTAAATGTCTAAATGACATTTCTGCCATTCTTTAAAACATTTTACATTGCCAATAATTGGGATAGCTTGAAATAAAAACAACATCTTTGGCAAAACATTCATCTTGACCACTGATATTCGGCCCATCAACAACAATTTTAAATTTGACCATATCTCAAGATCTCTCTTAATTTCATTCCATAATTTTTCATAATTATCCTTATATAAATTCAATTTTTTCACCAATAAATTCACACCCAAATATTTCACTTTTTTCACAAAGACAAGGCCAGTCTTCTCCTGAAGGACTTTTCTCTCCTCATTATCTAAGTTTTCCCCCAACACTTTGGTTTTGCTTTTATTTAACTTGAATCCTGCAACCTGCCCAATCTCCTCAATCAACTCCAGTCCCTTCACTGCACTGGAGTCTGGATCTTGTAAAGTTAACACCAAAGCATGAGCAAAGGCTTTTAACTTATATTGCTTGGATCCTACTGTTATACCTTTAACCTCTTCTTCCTTCCTTAGCATATTTAGCAAAACCTCCAGAACTGAAATAAAAAGTAGAGGGGAAAGTGGGCACCCTTGCCTGGTTCCTTTTTCAATTCTAATTTATTCTGAAACCACATTATTAACTATAATTTTTGCTTTTCGTTCAAAATAGATCACATTGATACCATTTAAGAATTCTTGTCCAACCTCAATACTTTCTAAATTCTTTTTCATAAAATTCCAAGAGACATTATCAAAGGCCTTCTCCGCATTGATAAACATTAACACCGCTTTACAATTTTTTTAAACTTCCAACCTTTCTAACACATCGATTATATTCCTAATATTATCTTTCATATGTCTTCCAGGCAGGAATCCTGCCTGGTCCTTATGGATATAATCTGTTAGTACCTTCTTCAGCCTATTAGCCAAAATGTTAGTAAAAATTTTGTAATCCACATTAAGTAATGAGATCGGTCTGTAGTTTTTTACATTGGGTCTATCTTGATCTGGTTTTGGTATCAGAGTTATAAAAGCTTCCTTCCAGGTTTCAGGTGCTTTGCCCCCTCTTAATATCTTGTTGCATACCTCAACCAATGGCTGAATCAGCCAGTCTTTCAAAGTCTTGTAATATTTTGCAGACAGACCATATGGTCCTAGGGCTTTGCCAAGTTGCATCTGGTTTATGGCCTTCTCTACCTCTTGTCTTGTAATCCATCCATTAAGTAGGATCTTTTTATTTTCGGGAATTTTTTGCAAACCATTTACTTTAATAAATTGCTCAATTTTATCTTTATCTTCCTTTCCATTTTTATACAGCTGTTTATAATATTTCTGAAAACACCTTCTTATGTCTGCGGGATTCTCTACCGACTTTCCTTCTGATACAATATTTGTAATAGTACTTTGTTTCTGTCTCTTTTTTTAACTGCCAAGCCAGCAGTTTTCCACATTTATTTGCTGATTCAAAATTTCTCTGTCTCATCATTTTTAATTTCCATTCTATTTCCTGATTTATAATCTGGGAATATTGTATCTGTAAAGCTTTAATTTCCTTTTGAATCTGCTGATTCTTTGGATTACATTTCAAATTCTTCTCTTTATCTTTTAATTGCGACAGAATATTATCTTTTTTCTCATTCTGTATCTTTTTCTTAATCAAGTTTTGTTGTATGAGGAATCCTCTCATTACTGCCTTACTTGCGTCCCAAATGACTCTTGTTTCCACCTCTGAATTCGTATTTATCTCGAAATAGTCCTTTAGAGTCTTTTGGGCCTTCCTAATCATCTGTTCATTCCTCAACAAATCACCATTCATTCTCCATCTATAAGATCCCTGCAGAAACAATTTTGTTTCCAAAAACACTGCATTATGGTCCGAGCAAGTCTTTGGGCAAATTTCAGTTTTAGTTACCCTGGGAACAAAGTCTCTGGATAGCCATAAATAGTCGATTCGTGAAAATGATTGATTTGTATCTGAATAAAATGTGAAGTCTTTTTCTGTTGGATTTCTCACTCTCCATATGTCTGGCAGATCAAATTTATCTACCATTTCAAAGAAAGTCTTTGGTAATCTGCCAGCATTCATTATTTTCTGTCTCTGTGTTCTATCCATAAGTGTTGATGCCACTCCATTCAAGTCTCCCATCAAAATCAATTTGTAATCCAAATAGTCCAGAAGTCTTGTTTCCAGATTCTTAAAAAATTCTGCTTTGCCATCATTTGGTGCATGAATTCCCAACAACAAATATTTTTCGCCTTGTGCTTTAATTTCAACTGCGATATATCTTCCCTCCTCATCCTTAAACAACATTTTAGGGTTCCATTTTTCTTTAACGTAGAAAACCACTCCTCTTTTCTTCACTTTATCAGATGAAATAAATTCCTGACTGAGTTTCTTATTCTGAAGGACTTTTCTATGTAATCTAGTAACATGGGTTTCTTGTAAACAAATTATGTCCAAGTTCTGCTTTGCTAACACATGATAAACTTGGTTCCTTTTTGGCCAAGAGTTCAAACCATTTACATTCCATGAGTAAATTTTCAATGCCATCTTGTATTTTTAGGGAGCTCCTGCACCTGCCCCCAGTGGCTGTGGGCTATCCACTCCAAAGTCCTTGGTGTTTTTTTTCCAGAAACCTTGCTTTTTCTTCAACAGTCCTGATTCTTTGTTTTCTTCCTAAAAAGTTAAAGGAAAGGCCACCAGGAAATTCCCACCTGAAAAAGATGTTCTTCTGTCTCAAGGCACCAGCCAGATCTGTGTAATTATTCCTTAAGCTCAAAAAATGCTTTGGGATCTCTTTGAATAAAATAATTGGTTTATCTTTGATCTTCAGACTTTTTTTATAGTGTAGACCCAGGATATTCCCTCTCTGTTCTTTGGTCTTAAAAACTACAATGCAATCGGACTTCCGGTGGAGCGCAAGCCTGACACGAGCGAGGGATCTCTCCGGGAGAGAAACCCTGGCTATTTCGGCCATAAAAGGGGGGTTTTAGGGCAAAAAAAACCCCCTGTCAAGCCTCTAGTGGGTGTCCAGAGGTTCAGGTTCCCGGCAGTGCCTAAAAGCTGCCCGTCCGGCCATCAGGTAGCCTCTGAAAAAGAGGTGAAGAGTGCGGCGGAACGGGATAGCAGGCTATCGGGAAGCCATTGCTACGGCTGAATAGCGAAGCCCCGAGCTTGCAAGGAACAGCGCTCCGCTCTTGAAACTAAGAAATTCGGACTTGAAACATCTAAAATTGGATTGAAAAGTATTAAGGGGAGTTCCGAATTAAAAAAGGAGAAGATTCCGAGTTCAGTTGTCATCTGAAATCAGCACAGACGCAGCACCGTAAGCAGAGCCAGAAAGCGAAAGTGAGTTGCCGCTAGCGGCTATTGTTTCTGTTTCTCCCTAACTATTAGAAACTGTTTCAAACTAACAGTTTAAAAGTAACTATTTTTGAGGACTTAAAGAGGTGAAACGTCAAGGGGGAACAGAAGGTAACTATTGAGACAAAATAGAGGTCTTAGATGCAACTGAGGATATAGAAGGATTGAACTGTCTTCCCACTTTTACTTTCAAGATTAAACTGTTACGCCAAAAGAAGAGCTTCCGACTCCATTTTAACTCAATAAAAAGGGTATAGTGGCAGAGAAAGAAGAACCAATCTATCTTCCCACTTTTTCTCTTTTGTGGATTTTGGTCACTTTTTTGGGGGGGGTTTAAAATTGGAAAAGCTAAATTCAGTAGTTTAACTTTGGTTATTTGGCAATTCCTTATTGAAAAACTATTAATGTGGATTGGAGTTCCCTAGTGGATGGAATGAGACATTACAACTTGTTTTTCAGAATTTTTCTTTGTTAATGGTGTAATTCTGGACTGGAGGAATATCTGCTTCCTGTTTGGCCCCCTTCTCCTGGAATTGCTTTTTTGCCTTATTTCCTATGGGATGTCCTGTTCGGAATTATAAATCACAACACCTCATCCTCTCAGACAGCTATATTCCTCTATAAAACCTCTTGGATTATTAAACAGAAATTATTCAGTTTAAGCATTGGTTACAACTAATTTTTGGAAACAAATCAAAAATATTGGCATCACAATACACTCTTGTCATTTTTGTTTTTCTTTCTTGTAAAAATTATTTTTTCTGCCTTTTCGGGAAATAACCATTTTTGGATATTCCAGTTGGATTACAATCTAAGTCTTTTGTATTACAATTTGTATTACAATTTGGATTATAACTCAACTATCTCTATGCAAACTGTTTTTGGTTTTCTTTTTTTGTCTTATTTGAGGATTAGCCCGAGTGGGGGCAAGAAGTTTAGCAGCTATTTAAACTTTGGTACAGAAAATTGGTTACTTTATAACGTTCAGCTGTGGAAGTATTTCCTTTCATAAAGTCATTATTTTTTATTAATCCCCCCATATTGCCCTAAAAACTTTGGATCAATATTAAGAAATTGTATTTTGTCTTTTCGGGATTTTATATTGTGAAATTGTTTAAGTAATATTGGTTAACTTTGAACCAAATAATTAATAGGAGAAATTTGTTTTGTTATTGGATATATTGGGATATTTCGGGAAGGAAATGTCACACCCGCCGAAAAAAGGGGCAGAGGGGGGGACGCCAACAGATAGGAGAACTTCAAAGCAAGAAACGGAGTTTAGAACAGAAATATTGAAAATGTTTGCAGAGATAAAACAAAGTGAGAAAAATCTGGAGACAAAACTAGAACAGGTGGATAATAAAATTGGAAAAATGGACAAAAAAATTGATGAGACAGTTAATGAACTGAAAGGGCAGATAAAAGAGGTATCTAAAAGAGTGGACGAGGGGTTAAAGAGGACAAAATTGGAATGGATGAAGAGTGAGATGGTGGAAATAAACAAAACACAGGAAGAAATAAAAGATTCGATTGCTATGAACGAACTGAGACAGAGGGAAGTGAATTTGAGGCTGAGATCAGTGCCGGAAACACAGAATGAAAATATAAGAGAGAGACTGACAACGGAAATTGCGCAGTGGTTGGAGATGCCAGAGGAAGAAGTTGCCAAAACAGTACAAAATGCATTCAGAATGAAAGTAAGGACAAGTAGAGCAAAGAAATTTCCTGGAGACTGTTTGATTACATTCAAGGACAGAGAGATGAGAAATCTGATATTACAGAGAAACAGAGAAAAAAGGTTATATATAGACGGGAATTACATAATCATCTTTAAAGATATACCAATAAGGCTGTTGAAACGAAGAGACCCATACAAACCACTGGTGCAGATCCTCAAGAAAAATAAGATTGATTTCAGATGGGAATTTCCGGAGGGAGTCTCGTTCTTCTATAAAGGCAAGAAACGAAGATTGACAAGCCCAGAGGAAATAGGGAAATTTACGAGAAGGTACAAGGAACTACAGGTGGGAGAAGAAGAGGCCAAGGGAGCAGAAGGAGGAGCAGGATCCAAGGAGGAGTCCGAATCAGGAGAGGAAGATGAACAGAATGGAAAGAAACCGGAAGAAGAAGAAGAGGAAGAGGAAGAAGAAGAGGTAGATAGATTATAAGGAAACAAACTAAATTTATTTAATTGGAAGGCATTGTGGCGTTAAAATTATGGAATTGGAATATTAATGGGATGAATGATAAGAGGAAACGAAACAAAATTGAACAATTTCTAAAAAAGAAAAATTTGGACATTATATGTTTGCAAGAAACTCATGAGGCAAAAAGACACAGGAAAATTCTGATCAACAAAAGACTTGGGAATGAATTTATATATTCGGATAAAGAGAAAAAAAGGGGAGTTGTCTTATATATCAAAAACAAAATTGAACCTCACCAAATATTCAAAGATGAAAAAGGAAGAGTTATAGCAGTTCAAATCAAATGGCAAGGCGAAAAATTAATAATTGTCGGGATCTATGCACCAAATGGAAATAAGACTGATTTCTATAAAGTATTGGAGGAAAAACTATTTGAATATATGGATCAGAAAATTATCATAATGGGAGACATGAATGGAGTGGTATCATTGGAAATGGACAGACTAAGGGATGTAAAGAACAAAGAAGGGAAACTGCCTAAGACATTTTTTACGATGACGAAGAATTGTAACCTGATCGATATTTGGAGACTTAGACACCCATTGGAGAAACAATTTACGTATTATTTAGAACTGAATCAGTCAATGTCAAGAATAGATCAAATATGGGTATCGAACGAACTGACTCCAAGAATCCAACAAATCGAAATACAAGCCAAAGTAATTTCAGATCACAACCCAATAAAAATGGAGTTAAAAGGTTTTGAAGAAAGAACTTTTAGATGGAGAATAAATGACTACTTATTGGATGATCAGAAGGTTGTAGAAAAAGCACAAAAGAAATTATCCGAATATTTTATGGACAATATCAACAAAGGTACTAAGATGAATATAGTTTGGGACGCAAGCAAAGCAGTTATGAGAGGATTTTTTATCCAGCAGAACTCATTGAAGAATAAAAACAAGGAAAAAAGGAAAAAAAAATTCTAAGGCAGATTATGGACAATGAGCAAAAACTGATCAAAAAGCCAAACAATTTGAAAATCAAGCAGGAAATCAAGACTCTCCAAACTCAATTTGCAATGATAATAAATAAGGAAGTCGAATGGAACATTAAAAGGTTAAGGCAGAAAAACTTTGAGTTCGCTAACAAATCAGAAAAATGGCTTGCGTGGCAACTTAAAAAGAGAAAGGAGCAGAGCACAATCAATAAAATTAGGATAAACAGCGAAGAGATAGCTAACCCGAAAGAAATTAGGAAAGGATTCTTGGACTTTTATAGGCAACTATATAGAAATAAAAAAAGGAACAATATGAAGAAAATAGAAAGATATCTAAGAGATAAAATGGTGCAGAAGATCCCGACAGATCAAAAAGACCAGCTGAATGCCCCAGTAGAAAAAGAGGAAGTAAAAGAGGTGATAAAAGAGCTGAAGAGAGGGAAAGCTCCGGGTCCTGATGGATTTACATCTAGTTATTATAAAGAAATGAAAGACGTGTTGATGTTCCCTTTGATGGAAGTTATGAATAACATTTTAAAAGAAAGAGACATTCCAGAAACGTGGAAAGAAGCATATATTACACTGATCCCCAAACAGGATTCGAATTTAACTCAAGTCAAAAATTATAGGCCTATTTCACTATTGAATACGGACTACAAGATATTTGCGGGAATCTTAGCGAAGAGATTGAAAAGGATATTAACAAGACTTATACATAAGGATCAAGCAGGTTTCCTACCAGGCAGACAAATGAAAGATAATATAAGAAATATAATTAATGTCTTAGAATATCTGACTGCTAGGAATCATAAACAAGCAATTTTAATGTTTGTGGACGCTGAAAAGGCCTTTGATAATATTATATGGGAGTTTATGTTGAAAAATTTAGAATATATGGAGGTGGGGAAAGAGTTTTTCAATGGCATATCGACTTCCGGGTTAGCGCCATCAGCTAATGGCGGATTCCCTCCGAGCTCCGGAGGGAATCGGCTCCACAGGATTAGGGTTTTACCGCTGCGGCGACGCGGGGACCCTTAAAAATCACAGGCAGTGAAGCCTGTGAACCTGGTGACACGGCGGGCACCATTTGCGCCCCACCCGACCTGCGAAGGAGCCTTTTTAAAGGCTTCGGAACGGGGGACGGGGTGAGCGGCGCGGTGCTGAGAGTCGACTGCTTCTCCTGCGGAGTGAAGCCGCGCTGCCATGGCCGGAGAGCGCTGACTTCTTCTTGTGATTTGGACTTTAAAATAACAACCCGTGAGTACTACGGAAATTGGATTTCTAAGGAAATTTTTCTTTTGTGAATTAGGCACGATCGGGGAAGGCGTAAACAGGAAGTCCGTCTCCCCGTCTTGTAAACAATCTAAAGCAAGGACCTGCTAACTAAGGTTGAGAGAATTCTTTCTTTTATTATTGGGTAAAAGACATTAATTTCACGATTTGGCACTAGAAGAAATTTTACTGGAGGATAAGAGCTAATTTTGGGAGCTGAAGTGCCGCCACCCTCCGGACCCGGGAGTGATCCGCAAGAGAGCCTGTTGAAAAGACATTGAAGAGTTTGACAGCTGTCAAATTAGCTGTCAAGACGGAAAAAGAGAACTTTGTTTCTGCTACTTCTGCTGGCTATATTTGTTATAATTTGACTATACTTTGTTGAAAATAAGGAAGAACTGATACAAACTAATTTGACTTTCGGATTTGAACTGGGAGGAATACTAAGTAACCAAAATCCCTCTAGAGGGGATTTTGGGACATTACAAGAATGGCTGAAGGAGGGAAAATTCAGGCTGAATTGGACAGAGTGTTTCTTCTCTTGGGAAAGTTACAAGGCCAAATTGATGTTTTGGCTATAAATGTTGCAACTCTGGACTTAACAGTAAACAAATCCATTGAATTTGATAAGGAATTGACTCAGGAAGTCCATGCAGCTGGACAAGAAGAGAAACTTGAGAGTTCTGAGAGTGTGAAGAAAGAGATATATGTTGTTCCTGAGGAAAAGGAAGGAGGAGATGTAATGTTACAGAAAATAAAGGAGGGCCAGAGGCCTGACATGATGGTTACAAAGGAAAATAAGAACTTGATGGTGAAAATTTGGTCTGAATTGGAGACTGAAGAATGGAGAGATCTCCTTATGTGGAGATCGGAAGACCCAAGGATTACAAATTTGATTAAGGTGGAAGTTGGAGCTTTGGGGACATTTGGACTTGAAAGGAGTAAGAAACAAGATTCAGGCTCCACTTTTAAGTATGGAGGTCTGGCTGGAAGAAACATGGACCCTATTGGACTAGTGCTTCTCCGAGATTTGGTGCTTAATACCAAGGACTATCAAAAAAACCGGCAGAGAGGAACTGAGAGAGAATTAAGAGCCTCGGACGTGAGATCTCCAGGCTGATAGTAGATCGATTGATGGACGTTTGTTGGGGATTGAAACCGGGAAAGGGGGGGTGGAGTTTAGGAATCCAAAGGGTGTATAATTATAATCTGTTTTGTTTTTACTTTTGTTATCTGTCTGAGAATTGAGGAAATCGTGGAAGGGAATTTAGGCCGACTTTAGAAAAAGGTTTTAAGAATAAGCACTGATGTATCACTATTGATGTTTATAAGGCAAAATTGGTTTTTTAAAATGAACTAAATATAAAAAGGTTAAAAATTAGGGATAAGAACTTGTTGAACCAACAATTTGAATTGGAATACAAGAGGGGGAGGTGTGGGGAAGTCAGGGAAATATGTTATTGAAAATAAGGATTGTGAATTCTATGTGTTTTTAAACTTTTTTGTTTTTTCTTTTTTGATTTTTTAATGTATTACAATGGAAAATTTTAATAAATATCTTTTTTTAAAAAAGAGTTTTTCAATGGCATAAAGGCAATCTATACAGAACAGAGAGCAAAATTGATAGTTAACAATGTTATTACTGAAGATATAAAAATATCTAAAGGAACAAGACAAGGTTGCCCACTTTCACCATTGTTATTTATAACGGTTCTGGAGGTCTTTTTAAATGCAATTAGACAAAACAAGCAAATAAAAGGGGTGACAGTAGGTCAAAATGAGTATAAAGTTAAAGCCTTTGCCGATGATTTGGTAATGACCATGGAAGAACCAATAGAAAGTGTAAAAGAGGTATTGGATGAGATGGAACAATTTGGAAAGGTAGCTGGATTTAGACTGAATAAGAAAGACCAAAATGATTGTAAAAAATATGGAACAAACTAAGATTGAAATAATGCAGCAACAAATGGAGATAGAGGTGGTGAAAAAGGTAAAATACTTGGGAATTTGGTTATCGTCCAAGAACATTGATTTGTATCAAAATAATTATATTCCGGTTTGGAAGGGAATAAAGAATGATCTGGAGGTGTGGGGCAGAATGAAATTATCCTTTTGGGGAAGAATATCCACGGTAAAGATGAGCGTACTGCCAAAGATGTTATTTTTATTTCAGACTATACCCATTATAAAGGGTATAGGAATCTTTAAAGAATGGCAAAGAGTGATTTCAAGGTATATCTGGCAGGGGAAGAAGCCAAGAATAAAATTTAAGTTATTGACGGATGTAAAAGAAAGAGGTGGCTTCGCCCTGCCAGATATGAAACTATATTATGAGGCAGCATGCCTATGTTGGTTAAAAGAATGGATCAAATTAGAAAATAAGGAATTATTAGATCTCGAAGGTTTTGATAACAGATTTGGTTGGCACGCATATTTATGGTGTGATAAGAAGAAAGTTCATAAAGGCTTTGGAAACCACATCTTCAAGAGTTCTTTAATAGAAGTATGGGATAGATACAAAAATATATTGGAGCCAAAAGTCCCACCTTGGTTGTCTCCGCTGGAGGTAATGAGTGTTAAGAAAATTAATATGAGAGGTAAATGGAGTACATATGGTGAATTGGTAATTAAAGAAGGAGGAAAATGGAAATTGAAACCATTTGAACAAGTTAAAGATCATGTATATGATTGGTTGCATTATTTTCAAGTAAATGAAATGTTCAAAAAAGATTTGAAAGAAAAGGGTTATGTAGAATCTAATTTTCAAATAGACATAATAAACAATGAATATAAAACTCTGTCAAAAATGTATAAGATATTGTTGGAATGGCATACAAAAGATGAAGAGGTCAAATCGGTAATGATACAGTGGGCCAAAGATTTTGGGTATAATATTCAATTTGATGAATGGGAAAAATTGTGGAAAGAGAATATAAAATTTACTGCATGTACGACACTGAAAGAAAATGTTATGAAAATGTTTTACAGATGGTACATCACACCTGTAAAGTTAGCAAAGATGTATAAGATGTGCAACAAATGTTGGAAATGTAAAGAAAAAGAAGGGACGTTCTTTCATGTGTGGTGGGAATGTAAGAAAGTGAAAAGCTTTTGGGAAATGATATACAATGAAATGAAAAAAATGTTAAGATATACTTTTGCAAAAAAACCGGAGGCTTTTCTTTTAGGGATCTTAGGAAAGGATATAAGAAGAAAAGACTGTAAACTCTTCCAATATGCAGTAACGGCAGCCAGAATATTGTTGGCCCAGAAATGGAAGCAAGAGGAAATACCGACGATAGAAGAATGGAGACTGAAATTGACAGACTATGCGGAATTGGATAAATTAACTGGGAAAATCAGATACACCAAAGACCAAAAGTTCATCGAAGACTGGGGAAAGTTCGTAGATTATCTGAAAAACATATGTGGCGTGAACACAACGCTAGTGGGATTTCAAGAGGCACTGTAAAAATAGAGAAGTATTGTTAACATGAAATGGGGGGGGGGAGGGAAGTATAATGGCAATACGAAAGAAGGGAATGTGTAACTAAAGTTATAAATACGGATGATTGTCAGAGACGCTGAAGGAAGTTCAAAAAAGAGACAATTTGTTGTATTTTGGATAAAAATGTATAACTGTATGGAAAATCAATAAAAAATATTTAAAAAAAAATAAACATAAAAACTACAATGCAATCATGTGTGATTTGGGAGCCTTTCTTAGGTCCAAATCTGTAGGCCTTTTCAATCCAGGAATTTAGCTTATGTTTTTGGAGATCCCAGCACGTAGCAAATTCATGAATTAACCAATCCTTAAGGTTATCTTGTTCCAATTGAGGTGCGCCTCTCACTCTTAATTGATGTTCACGTTCTTTCATCTGCAAAAAAGCGATCACATTGAGTGCTTCCTGCTGGGTCCTTTCCACATCAGGAACTCTCACTGTTTCCAATTCCGTCAATCTTGTTTCATGAACTGAGACTTCTTCTTTCACCTCTTTTATATCGTTTTTCAAATCAACAAATTCTTGTTTCAGCTCTTCAACACTTTGTTGAGTGCCTCTTACTTCTGATTTTATTTCAGACAATAATTGCATAACAGTCTCTTCAAAGGTCAGTGCTCTGGAGCATCTTCTGTCTCTAGGCTTGCTTTTCTCAGTCTTATCTCCATTAGCCATAACTATTCTGCAGTTTCAAGGTCAGCTCACTGAAACTAAATCCACAAGGTTTTTTAATATGCAGGCAGTTCAGCAGCTCCTCCCCTTCAAAGCCTTTTTTTTTTTAACTCTTCTTGTCTTGTTTTAAAACCTCCAGAATTTGCTTGAACTCTTGTAGCCAATTCCAGGAGGGTAGAAGATACAGTGTATAATATTTTTATAAGTTCAGGCAGCTGCAGTTACTTTATAATCCCCAAAGAGGAAAACGAAAGTTGAAAGTATCCTCTCCCTTTGTGACGTCACGATGGAGTCTAGCCTTCCCGCTCTGGGAGGTCCACTCTCAGAAAGCAAGAGTCTTTTTCCTTGTTAAATCTATCTGCTGCAGGGTCCCAATTCAATCAAATCCCCCCCCCCTTCCCTCTGCAAAAAGAGGGGCTTAAAATTGCTTCTTGGAAGTTTTTAGCAAGTCTTTTAAAGTTACGGCTTCAGTCAGCTGTAACAGCTTTCACTTTTGCTTCAGCAGAAAGGGATCAACCTCCATATTTAAATCCCTTTCCATCCTATTTTAAGGTCCAAAGTTAAATCCCTTTTTACTCACAATTTTCAGGTCTTAATTTGGTCGGAGAAATTGGTTGCTCACAATCGCTGGACTCGGAGCTTCGCGCTGTGAAGAAAGCGAGTCGATTCCACAGTGCCCATGTCTCCAACCCCACTCGCTCTCGGGGCTCTTATTAGAGCTTACCGGGGCCCAGAGCACCCGCCGGAACACCAGGTCCTCAGAATGCTCGATCTGATGTTTTATTTGGGGTTCTGCGACGCTCTCGAGGTCACCCCAATCTTCACAGCGCCGGGGCTTTTTTAGCCGAAAGAGCTCCCATTCGCCATTAATCAGGCGACCAACAGGAAGTCAGACAGTGTTTTAGGTTTTGGCAATGTTTCCAGCTGTTTCTCTGTTTTACGGTCTGAAGCTTTCTCAAGCACTGTTTCAGGCTCTGGCTCTGGCTCTGGGTTTGGCCTTCTTTCAGACTATGATTTTTGGCTCTTTTTAAGGCTCTGTTTCAGACTCTGTTTCAGCCTTTGGCTCTACTTCAGGCTCTGCCTGTGTCTCAGGCTTTGGCTCTGTTTTCAGCTGTTTCTCTGCTTCTGGCTCCGGCCCTGTATCCAGCACTGTTTCTGGCTCTGGCTCTGGCTATGTTTCTGCCTCTGGCTATGTTTCAGGCTCTGGCACTCTATCAAGCACTGTTTCAGACTCAGACTGTGAAAAAACAACAACAACAACTGTGGATGTGGCTGTGGCTCTGCCTCTGTTTCAGGCTCAGGCTCTGTTTCAGACTGTGTCTCTGTTTCAGGCTCCGGCGCTGTATCAAGCACTGTTTCAGGCTCTGCCTCTGCCTCTACCTCTGCTTCTGCTTCTGGCTCTGTTTCAGGCTGTTTCCCTGTTTCAGGCTCTGGCACTCTATCAAGCACTGTTTCAGACCGAGGCTGTGGCTGTGGCTGTGGCTGTGGCTGTGGCTGTGGCTGTGGCTGTGGCTGTGGCTGTGGCTCTGCCTCTGGCTCTGGCTCTAGTTCAGGCTGTGGCTCTGGCTCTGGCTCTGGTTCTTTTTCACCTACGGCACTCTATTAAGCACTGTTTCCGACTCAGGCTGTGGCTCATGGCTGTGGCTGTGGCTCTGCCTCTGGCTCTGGCTGTGTCTCTGTTTCAGGCTCCTACGCTGTATCAAGCACTGTATCAGGCTCTGCCTGTGGAGTTTGGTGGTTAATGGGTTAACCTCTGGTGTGCCCTGTGCCTGGGAGGGACTTCTACGTGAAGTCACGCAATTCCTTTCTCTGTGTGTTTTAATTTCACTTTTCTCCGTGAGTTAGAGGAGAAAGACACAATGTGCTCTAGCTCTGACAGAGTTTGCTGCTTTGCTTGTAAATAAACGCTGTAGAATAGAAGTACAGTGTTTGGACTCTCTTTTCCTTTCTCCTTCCACACGAAGGCAACCACTGCTACTCTGCTACCTTGCCTTAGGTGCTGATTTCCCAGAAGATTGTGCAGAAGGAAAAGCAGAGTTTTCTGCGCAGGGAAACGCACTGGAGAGGCAGAAGTTCCAAAAGGTTATGGGAGCCAAGTTCGGTTTGCCGTGTGTGAGAAGGGACCACAAGGAGAAGCCCAGGTTGAACCCCTGCTCAGGGAGAAGCAGGTGAGAGCTCACTGAAGACAGAGCTAGCTCTGGCTCTTTTGCAGGCTCTGGTTCTGAATGAGGACTTTGTACTGGCACTGATTCAGGGTCTGGCTCTGGCTCTGGCTCTGCCTTTGTCACTGGCTCTGGCTCTGGCTCCAGCTCCAGCTCCAGCTCCGGCACTGTATCAAGTACTGTTGCAGACTCAGGCTGTGGCTCTAGGCTGTGGCTGCAGCTATGTTTTGTGCTCCAGCCCTGTATCTGTTAGGATATTTCCGTTCCACCTTAAAAGGGAGCAGGCTGTGAGTCACAGAGTCTGCGTATTTCCTGTTGCACAGGATGTTTCTGTTGTGTCAGTTGCTTTCGTTTCCTTCTTGTTGCCTGAGCATACCGATGCAGGCGGTCATGTTTTTCTTTGTTCTGACCAACGCTAAATAAACTGTAAATATGCTCTCCTGCTGTGCATCTCTCGCTGTGTGAATTCTGCTGACAGAGTGTGCACCAGCCTAAGAATGTGGAATACTATTTCGTGTCGCTAATTGCTGATACTGTGTGTCTACGGGACATCGATGGATCGTCCGGCAGCTGGCTTGGGGGCTCAGATGGACTTTGCCTCCCTGGCAGTATCCCAACAGTATCAAGCCCTATTTCTGGCTCTGGCTCTGGCTTCTGCTCTTTATTAGGCTTTGTCTCAGTCTTTGGCTCTAGCACTTATTCTAGCTCTATTTCAGGCTCGGGCTGTGTCTCAGCCTTTGTCTCTGTTTCTGGCTCTGGCTCTGGCTCTGGCTTTCTTTCAGTTCTGGCTCTGAATGAGGCTCTGGCTCTGGCTCTGATTCATGGTCTCACTCTGACTCTGATTCAGGGTCTCGCTCTGGCTCTGGCTCTGGCACTCTATCAAGGACTGTTTCAGACTCAGGCTGTGGCTGTGGCTCTGCCTCTGTTTCAGGCTCAGGCTCTGTTTGAGGCTATGTCTTTGTTTCAGGCTCCGGCACTGTATCAAGTACTGTTGCAGACTCAGGCTGTGGCTCTAGGCTGTGGCTGTGGCTGTTGCTCTGGTTCTGGCTCTGGCTCTTTCTCAGGCTCTGGTTCTGAATGAGGCCTTGGTTCCGGCACTGATTCAGGGTCTCGCTCTGTCTCTGGCTGTGTCTCTGTTGCACCTCAAACGGTGGTTTGTTGTTGTCGTTGTTGTTGTTATTTTCTTTCTGGGGTGGGACAAATGTTTAGTTGGGGCGGGGATTATTTTAAGTTTAGCATAATTGTTTCTTGCTTTGTTTTTCTTTTACTATTTTTTTAGGTTATTGTATAGTTTGTATTTTGCTTTCTAAGGGGAAAGGGTCAGGGCTGCCTGGGAGGGGGCCTCAGCCAACAGAATGGCTGGGGCAGGTTCCCCACGGGGGGATGTATTGGAACACCCAATCTCTGTTATCGCAGGTGGGAGGAGCAGTTGCGCTAAGACCAGACCACGTCTTTACCGAAGACGTGGTTCTGACTCTGATTCTGATTCTCTGATTCTGGCTCTCTATCAAGGGCTGTTTCAGACTCAGGCTGTGGCTGTGGCTGTTGCTCTGGTTCTGGCTCTGGATCTTTCTCAGGCTCTGGTTCTGAATGAGGGCTTGGTTCTGGTACTGATTCAGGGTCTCGCTCTGGCTCTGGCTCTGGCACTCTATCAAGGACTGTTTCAGACTTAGGCTGTGGCTGTGGCTGTGGCTCTGTTTCCATTCTTACAATGGAATGTACACAAAACAATAATCCTTTCTATATAAATTTTCCAATACATTCTGAAAACATAATAAATCCTTAATTGTTGTCCACCTCCTTTTAGTTCCTTTATCACTCGAATGCTAGCACGGAGTCAAAACTATTATTGTATTTTTTAACATATCTTGTATAACCATCCCATTTTTCTGCAAATTTTTGCTTTGAGATTCCTCTGAGTTTGCTAGTCAATTGAGCCGTCTCCACCAATTCCTGTAATTTGATTTGCCAATCTGTTATTTTTGGAGCCTCGTGATCTTTCCATCCCTTGGCCACAAGTATACGAGCTGCTGGGGTTGCATACAAGAATACCTCTCTTAGATTTTTTGGGATCTCTTTATCTAAAATACTTCATAGAAATGCCTCCGTTTTTTTCGTAAAAGTTATCCCCATCATCTTTTTTAATTCATCGTATATTCCCCCCCCAAAAAAATCTTAATCTTTTCACACATCCACCACATGTGGCTCATGTCACCGTTATTTCCTCCACATCTCCAACAAGCATTCGCCAAATTTTGATACATTCTTGATCATCTGGAAGCAGTGAGGTACCACCTATGAGCCATTTTCATCATGTTCTCTCTTATATTATAGCTGGCTGTAAATTTCAAATTTACATTCCATCAGTTTTCCCCATCTTTTAGCATAATTGGACGGCCCACATCTTGGGCCCACTTTATCATTGAAGCCTTAACCTCCTCATCCATTACTTTGTAGTCTAAAGGAAGTCTATACAGTTTTGCGATTATTTTGGTTTTACTATTCAGTAGTTCTCTTTCAAATCTTGAAGGCTCCTTTTCAAAACCTATCTGCTTATCCTGTCTGAACACTTCATTCACCTGGAAGTAATCTAGCCAACTAGAAAAGTGATCTTTTATTTTCTCATAACTTATCAATATTAGTTGACCCTCCCCCCCTTAATATTGTGTTATACGTTATCTAGTTCTCTTTGATGTTGTTGCTTTTTTTTAACAGCGATTGCTTCTAGTGGAGAGTTCCATCTTGGGGTTTTCTGTTCCAAATATCTTTTGTATTTTCCCCATACCTTATATATAGCATTTCTTATTATATGATTTGAAAAACTCCTATGCGTCTTTATTTTCCCATAATTAAGATAGCCATGCCACCCAAAACGGGTGTCATGACCTTCTAGATCTAAAATATCCCAATTTTTTAATAAATACCAATCTTTTAACCAGAGAAGACATGAGGCTTCGTAATATAGCTTCAAATCCGGTAACCCGTAGCCACCTCTTTCTACAGTATCTATTAATATCTTATGCTTTACTCTTGGTCTTTTTCCCCCCCCAAATGATATTTATTCAGAGTTTCGTCAATACATATAAAAAACCCCAACCCTAACCCAAAAAGGAAAACAGAAAAAATAGAAAAAGAAAAAGAAAAAATACAAATCTCAAATTACAGTTTTTCATTTGCTTAATTCTTGAACCTCCTCACACCTCCCTTTTTGTATTCTAGTTTAATTCGTTATTTCCGCAAATTCTTCCCATATTTCTCAATTTTAGTTTAAATAGTTAATCTTCACACTCTATCTTATTTATTGATCAACATAACCTTTCCCTCTTTTAATATAATCTGTTAATCAATTTACCTTACTCTCTTTAACCTTATCTTATGTTAAAAATCTTAAAATTTCAAAATTACATCACATTCATGCATTTCTCCTTAAAAGCATTTCTATTAAAGCCAATTTAGTTCCTTTCCAGCATAATCCCTCAAATTTCAATAATATTACACTAATTCCAAAATTAACATAAGAAATTCCCTTCATGTTTCTGATTTTCATCCAACGTCCCTTCTTCCTGGTTTCGGGTCATATCAGTCCTTTCTGTCCATTACTTAGTCCATCAATCTGGTGTTCTAATGTCCGAGGCCCTTAAGTCTCTTCTAGGCCCCTTCTGCAAATTTTTTTGTTCTTGTTTGTACTTACGCAGTTCTTTGCCTATTGTTAGTTTCTGGGGAAGTGGGTCTCCGGAGGGTTCCATCCAGTAATAATTTCCATTTTCCTTCATCCGATTATCCCCTTCCCCCCAGTTCCACTCCCAATCTTCATCTTTGTAGTCCAAAAAGTATTTTTCCCAATAGTTGTTCACCTGTTTCACAGTCCCACTAGAGTAAAAAGCTTCCTTGACTTCAAATGCTTCCCAGCACTCTCCAAGTTCAATATTCCAACGCAGTAGCTTTTGTTCCTGTAGAACTTTGGATCTTACCATTTGTGTTGTATAGGGAATAGCTACTACCTCTTCCTTCTCCATCTGCCCTTGGACTTGCCTTGTCAAACCGGATTCCTGAGTTGATCGCTGTGTAGCTTCTTTATCCTTGTTCCCTGTTAAATCATATTCACTGGCCACAGCACTCATGAAGTCCAATTTTTCATTCATCAGGCTCATTTTCACGGACAGCTGCTCCAGCAAAGCATTAGTCCTGTCAAGGGCAGACACCAAACCTTCCTGCCAACACATTTCTGTTCAAAAACAATGTCAAACGGCTGTTCCCACGGTCCAAACCTCACATATGTAAGCTGCAACCGCAAACTGACAGGCTCCCTCTAGGGGACACAATTTCTATTTGTATCCATTTTTTAGGAAAGTATCAAACAAAGAAAGTTACTTTCGATTTCAAAGTCCTTTCGATTTCAAATACTTTGTTTCTTTAAAGAGGAAAAATGAAGAAGGTAGTGTTGAAGTTAGTTTGTTTCTCTCTTCTTTTATTTTTTCTATCTGTCAAAGTACTCCACTTTCAATCAATGGACGTCTCAAACAGTTTCTGTCCCGATACCCCGTCCCCAGGTTTGGGACAGTGGAAACTTATATTCCTTTTCTCACTTCCTGCAGGATTAAACAGTCAAATCCCCCCCCATTTTCTCCTGCTTCCAAGGGGGGTTTTGTTGATTATGGATGCAGGAAATTTCCAACTTTAAAAAGACTTTTTAGGCTATTAGGTTGCAAGGTCTTTGCTTCAATCTGTATACAATAACGGGAGGCGGACTTCCTGTTTACACCTTCCCGCTTCATGCCTAATTCATAAATTTGCAGGTTCTTAATCCGATTCTACGTTTTTACTCACGGGTATTTGATTTAGAGTCCAAATGTCATCAGGAAAAAGTCAGCGCTCTCCGGCGATGGCTGCGCGGCTTCCCTCCATGGAAATAGCGATCGGTTCGATGCACCGCGCTGCTCACCCCACTTCACTCCAGAGCCCCAAAAATGGGTTTCCTCGTGAGTAGGGGAGGCGCTCTTGGTGCTCTGCCGAACCCCACGTTCCCAGGCTTCCTCCGCCTGGGATTTCTAGCGGGCCCCCGCCTTCGCCGCGGCGGGAAGACCCAATTTCCACGGAGCCCGTTCCTCCGATTGGAGGAACTCCGCCATTCGCCGATGGCGCTAACCCGGAAGTCTCTTTACTCTTGGTCTTTTACCCTTCCACCAAAATTTAGAAATTTCTTTTTGCCACCTGTTGATACTGCTGGTCTTTCCTGTAATTGGAATCGTTTGGAATAGAAAGAGTAGCTTCGGTAAAACTATCATTTTAATTACCGAAATACGGCCCAGGAATGATAAATTTAACCTTGTCCATGTCTCCAACTGTCTTTTGATATCTTTCCAACAATTGGTATAATTATCTTCATATAAGTTAAGATTCTTTGGTGTTATCCATAATCCTAAATACTTGATTTTGGGGTAGATTTCAATGTGTATTATTTGTTCTAATTCTGCTTTTTCAGCTGGCGACATATTTTTAACTAATAGTTTTGTCTTGTTGAAATTCATTTTGTGTTTTTTTTATAAAATATTTATTGAGGTTTTACAAAACATATATCACATATAACAAAACGAAAACATCAACAACGAACAGAAATACACACTTAACAACAACAAAAAAAAGAAAAAAGAAAGAAGAAAAATTCCACTTTTTAAATTTCAAAAATCCATATCCCTCTTTCCTGACCTCCCCACATCCCCCCCTCTGTATTCCTCTTTATTCCGTCCAATTCAGCAAATTCTAACCCTTTTTCCAAACTCGTTTAAAATTATATATTTCCGATTATTATGTCTCTAATTTCCCATATCTTGAACCTTTACACCACCTTATATACTTAGACATAATATTTTTCTAGTCATACCCTCTCCTTGTTAAAATTCCTCTTTTCAGAACTCTTTTAACCGTATCCCAAATGCCGTGTTGCCTTCACCTCCCACATCATTTTAACACTCAAACATTTTACAATATTTTTGTAGATAGTTCTTAAACTTTTTCCAATCCTCTTCCATAAGTTCTCCCCCCTGGTCACGGATTCTGCCAGTCATTTCTGCCATCTCCATGTAGTCAATCACTTGCATCTGCCACTCTTCCACGGTGGGTAAATCTTGTGTCTTCCAATACTTGGCGAGAAGTATTCTTGCTGCTGTTGTTGCGTACATAAAAAATGTTCTATCTTTCTTTGACACCAATTGGCCGACTATGCCCAAAAGGAAGGCCTCTGGTTTCTTAGGAAAGGTAAATTTAAATACCTTCTTCAGTTCATTATATATCATTTCCCAGTAAGCCTTAACCCTTGGGCACGTCCGCCAAAGGTGAAAGAATGTTCCCTCAGCTTCTTTACATTTCCAGCACTTGTTATCAGGCAGGTGATAAATTTTTGAAAGCTTAACTGGGGTCATGTACCACCTGTAAATCATTTTCATAATATTCTCCTTTAAGGCATTACATGCCGTAAACTTCATACCGGTGGTCCACAACTGCTCCCAGTCAGCAAACATAATGTTATGACCTATGTCCTGCGCCCATTTAATCATCACTGATTTGACCGTTTAATCCTGTGTATTCCATTTTAACAGCAAGTTATACATCTTTGACTTGTTGAAATTCATTTTGAACCCCACAACTTTACCGTAGCCATATATTATTTCCAATGCCTTTCTTAAACTCTGTTTTGGTTGCTCCGTAGTTATAATTAAATCGTCAGCAAATGCCCTCGTTTTGTACCTTCTGTTTCCCAGCATAATCCCTTTTATTTCTTTTTCTTCCCTAATTTGTTTACATAAAACTTCCAATGTTAATATGAAAATTAAGGGGGATAGTGGGCAACCTTGTCTGACCCCTTTACTGATTTCACACTCCTGTGATAAATTTCCATTGATTATGAATTTAGCTTTTTGTTTTGATTATATTGCTTCAATCCCTTTTATATACTGTATACCAAAATCCATATGGTGTAATAGACCTTTCATAAATTTCCAGGATACCCTGTCGAAAGCTTTTTCTGCATCTATAGCGATTAAAGACTGCCTTCTTTTCTATTCTTAAGTCTAAATACGCTAATAAGTTTATAATGTTTCTAGTGTTGCTATAAATGTGCCTCCCGGGCAAAAAGCCAGCTTGGTCATTGTGTATCATCATCTGGAAGACTTTTTTTGATCTTTCGGCTAAAATATTTGCATATAATTTATAATCGTTATTTAGAAGCGCGATAGGCCTATAGTTGTTAATAAGTAGATTGTCCGTTCCCTGTTTTGGAATTAATGCAATAAGGCTGTCTTTCCAAGAATCCGGCATGGTTCCGTCTTTGAAGATGTTGTTCATGATACTTCTTAATGGGTCAGACAGTAAGTCCTCAATTTTTTTATAATATATTGCCGGTAGGCCGTCTGGCCCTGGTGGCTTTCCTATCTTTGCTTCCTTAATTGCTCTTTGAATTTCGTACGATGTAATAGGGGCATTCAACAGTTCTTTTTGTTCTTTAGTAAGTTTCGGAAGACAGTTCTGTTCTAAATGTTCTTTAACTTCTTCTGTTGTTTCATTTCCTTCCTTATAGATTTCTCTAAAGAATTCGAGAAATCATTTCTCTATTTCTTTAGGGTTGTTTATTATTTTGCCTTCGCACTTAACTCTATTTATAAGCCTTTCTGCCTCTCTCTTCTTTAATTGCCATGCTAATAACCAGGCTCAGGTTCTGTTTCAGGCTGTGTCTCGGTTTCAGGCTCCGGCGCTGTATCAAACACTGTTGCAGACTCAGGCTGTGGCACTATGGCTGTAGCTGTGGCTCTGGTTCTGTTTCAGGTTCTGGCACTGTATCAAGCACTGTTTCAGGCTCAGGCTCCGGCTCCGGCTTCTGCTCTTTATTAGGCTTTGTCTCAGTCTTTGGCTCTAGCACTTATTCTAGCTCTATTTCAGGGTCGGCCTGTGTCTCAGCCTTTGTCTCTGTTTCACGCTGTTTCTCTGTTTCAGGCTCCGACACTGTTTCAAGCCCTGTATCTGCCTCTGCCTCTGTTTCAGGCTCTGGCACTCTATCAAGCACTGTTTCTGGCTCTGGCTCTCTTTCAGGCTCTGGTTCTGAAGTAGGGTTTTGTTCTGGCTCTGGCTGTGTCTCTGGATCTGGCTGTGTCTCTGCTTCAGGCTCCTATGCCGTATCAAGCACTGTATCAGGCTCTGCCTCTCCCTCTGCCCCTGGCTACGTTTAAGCGTCAGGCTCAGTTTCAGACAGTGTCTCTGTTTCAGGATCCAGCACTCTATCAAGCACTATTTCAGACTCAGGCTGTGGATCTCGGCTGTGGCTGTGGATCTTGGCTGTGGCTCTAGGCTCCGTCTGTGGCTCTGTCTGTGGCTCTGGCTCTCTTTCAGGGTCTGGTTCTGAATGAAGATCTGGTTCTGACTCTGATTCAGGGTTGTTACGAAAAAGGAGCAATGCAGCAGCGAGCTCCAGATGGCTGGAAAGCCAAACAGGATGTTGATGCTTGGGACTGTACCGTGGGAACAAAGGAACAGTCTATTCACTGTACTGAGCACCGGATGTTAGCTCAGAGTGTCATCTGACCTGTACTGGAAGTACAGGGGAGGTTTTTTTCTCTCTCTGCTGTTGGTGTTAAGAGAGTGCAGACACGTTTCTCTGTACTGCTGGAAAGACAGAAATAAAGGCATGTAAATACATTTCTGTCTGTCTCTTTCCCCTCCCTGGGGATGGCAGGGAAGAGGGGAGGAGTGGTGTGTTCTTCTCACGTTAGAGGAAGATCGCCGATTGAGATCTCGCCTGCTCTTGCCGGGAGTCGCAGACGGGGAGGTCAACAAGGAACTCAAGCCGGGTGCCTGGAGAGTGGCCAATTCCTCTGACTAGGCTTGATTCCTACATCATGGTAGCAAACGCCGATGGTTACTGATCCATGGGAATCAGCATGAGAGGTTGATGGATCGTTTGTCATCCTCTGCACCAAAGAAAATAAGATAACGTCTGCGTGCAGCCAGAAGCTGAACAGACGGCTGGACACTGAGAGGAGGTGTTTTCCAAGCAACGGAGCCCCAAAAGGTATGCTGAATTTCGGGCTAAAAGTGTGAACGCAGATTGATTCATTTTCTGGTTCACGGGAGCTGCGTTTGGAAAAACAGCTCTGAAAGCAAAGGCTTGCATACCAGGGATTCTTGTGGTTGATAAGATTTCCTGTTCGAAGAAAGGTATGCACAGTTGCTAGGCAACGACCGTCAGTAAAGTGGAAAGTTACTGACAAAGGGGCTGGCTCAGTGAGAGCCTGGGAAGTGAAAGTTGTTTTGGCTATCTTCGCTGCTGTGCAAGGACTTTGAGACAGCTTGCAGTTTGCCTGCCAGAGTAGGCAGTAAACAATCCAGAAAAGACTTTTGGATTTTACAGGCTCGAGAGTGAGAGCTGAGACTTGGATTCAAAAATGGATGCCAAGAAGGGGGGAGGTTTACCTTATCCACCTCCCCTGACTAATGACAATTATTCATCTTGGTCTGTAAAGATGAAGGCCCTGCTGCAGAATCAGAGGATCTTTGAGGTGATTGAGAACCCCATCCCTGCAGCACCAACGCGAGGTTGGGAATCACAGAATATAAAGGCCAGGACGGCTATAATTCTGTGTGTCTCAGATTGCCAATTGGTGCATATTCAGAATTTAGAGTATGCGCGAGAGATTTGGGAAACGCTGCGTAGAACACATCAGAGGGATGCTGGTTCTTCAGCGTTGCTGTATTTTGAGAAGCTGACCAATCTGAGGCTTGCGCCTGATGGAGATGTTCAAGCGCACCTGACGGAGATGAAATATCTGCACCAACAGATGGTGGAACGCAATTTCCGTCTGCAGGAGGAAGTGTTTTGCTTCATGATGATAAACAGCTAAAGTCGGACATACAAAACGGTTGCCAGTCAGCTTGGTTCCCTACCGGCCCAGGATTTGACCGCGGAGAGAGTGTGTGCCGTGGTTCTGAATGAACACGACCGGCTTGCTGCACTGGAAGTAAAGGACAGGGGGAGGGAGGAACGGAGTTCTAATTCCCCCACTGATGTTGCTACTGGAGAGAATGCTGTAGCTTTGAACGTTGTCCGATGTTACAATTGTGGACAGGCTGGGCATCTTCAGCGGAACTGTAAGAAGCCACGCCAGCCAAAAGGAGCTAAGGGCCGCTCAGCAAAGCCTGAGGCATCAGGCAAAAGTCATACCAAGTCTACGGTGAAACCTGCAAAGGCGTTGATGTCGAAAGGAACCACGCCAGATGTTGAGAACGCGTTTGTAATCGACACGGGTTGCACAGTTCATATGTCCCCACACAGAGAACTGTTTTCAACGTTTAAGAAGCAAAGCATCGCTGTGAAACAGGCCAACGGTCAGGAGCTGGAAGCGACCGGAATAGGGACTGTGTATCTTGAGAGTCTAAACTTGACTATAAACAATGTTTACTTGGTTCCTGAATTGAAGTTCAATCTGCTGAGTGTTTCGCAGATTGCAAAGAAAGGACTGAAATTGTCCTATGATGCTGAGAGCTGCAAGATCTTCAAAGATGGAGAGTTGTATCTTTCTGCCAGAGAGAAAGATGGACTGTATTTGTTGACTTATGAACAAAGTGATTACATGGAATGTAATTCATCTGAGTCTAACTTGATTTCTCTCGCAGGTGTGACCAAAACGGACGCCAAGAACGTGACCAGGGTCAACAGAGCATTTCAGCGGGTGTATGCTGATGTGATTGGTCCTCTAGCACCATCTAGAGGCAATGCAAGATTTTATCTTGTGTGTGTGGATCATTTCTCTAATTTTGTGTGGATTTATGTGTTAGAGAAACCACAACAAGCCTTAGAAAGGTTTCAGGAGTTTTGTGACAAGGTTGAAAATATGCATGATGCTAACATTGATTGTCTTTTCACAGATGAGAAGCAAATTTTTCTTTTACAGGATTTTCAGGAGTTCCTGCAGAAGAAAGGGGTAAGACACAAGGTTGCTGTTTCAGCGGAAGCGTGGAACAGGGATGTCTGTGTACGGGTGAACAAAGAATTGCAAAAGGGGATGAATGCGCAATTGCTTAGTTCACATCTGCCACATGAGTACTGGGCGGAGTCGCTAATGTCGTATTGTTATACGTGGTTGAGAAAGGTTTCAAAAGAGTTGGGAAGTTCTCCTTTTGAGAAACTGTTCCATAGAAAACCTTCTGTTGCCCATTTCAAGGTTTTTGGGTCTCATGTGAGGACAGAAGCTCCAGGTGGAGTAAAGAATGCCAGAGGCATTTTTGTGGGATATGAAAAGGGTCTCTACAGAGTAATTTTGTCTGAATCTGGTCAGGTGATTCTCACAAAATTTCTAGAGAGTGCTCCTGAACAGGAGAGAGTGATAGTACACACATTTCCCACAGAGGACAATTCAGACGATGATGATGATGATTTTACTGGTACTGAGAGTGATGACAGTGATAGCTCAAAGAGCTCAGTTGACACAGTCATTGAGAGGAAATCTCACACAATGGATAGACCTTCACAGGTGAAGGATGAACCACTGTTTACCATTGGTACTGGTTCTCAACAGAGTCCAGAGGCTAAACCAGTGAGCAGAGAAGATCAACACCTCATACGAAGGTCTGAGAGAGTTACAAAGGGTGTACCACCCAAGAGGTACTCAAAAGAGTTTGCTAACTTAGCTGTTGCATGTGTTGCATGTGTTGCTGTTGTACACAACCGAGGACAGGTCGGAGCTGTGTCTAAGTCTGAGACAAAGACACAACAGAGAGTTGCTAGCCAAGGTAATGCAGATGCACTCATTCCTTGGAAGCCAGACAACCAGAGAGGTACACTGGGGAAACCAGTGGCGAGGAGTTCCAAGGGTGGAACTGTAACAACAGGGGAGTGTTATGTGTATAACAACTCTTTGTTTTCTTCTCTGGATCACGCTTTGCTCACCGCAACACGCATTGATTCTTTTGGGGGAGGATGTTACGAAAAAGGAGCAATGCAGCAGCGAGCTCCAGATGGCTGGAAAGCCAAACAGGATGTTGATGCTTGGGACTGTACCGTGGGAACAAAGGAACAGTCTATTCACTGTACTGAGCACCGGATGTTAGCTCAGAGTGTCATCTGACCTGTACTGGAAGTACAGGGGAGGTTTTTCTCTCTCTCTGCTGTTGGTGTTAAGAGAGTGCAGACACGTTTCTCTGTACTGCTGGAAAGACAGAAATAAAGGCATGTAAATACATTTCTGTCTGTCTCTTTCCCCTCCCTGGGGATGGCAGGGAAGAGGGGAGGAGTGGTGTGTTCTTCTCACGTTAGAGGAGGATCGCCGATTGAGATCTCGCCTGCTCTTGCCAGGAGTCGCAGACGGGGAGGTCAACAAGGAACTCAAGCCGGGTGCCTGGAGAGTGGCCAATTCCTCTGACTAGGCTTGATTCCTACAATGGTCTCATGATGGCTCTTCCTCTGCCTCTGACCCAGCTATGTTTCAGGGTCTGGCTCTCTTTCAGGCTCTGGTTCTGAATTAGGGTTTTGTTCTGGCTCTGGCTGTATCTCTGGCTCTGGCTCTGGCTCCAGCTTCGGCACTGTATCAAGTACTGTTGCATACTCAGGCTGTGGCTCTAGGCTGTGGCTGCAGCTATGTTTTGCGCTCCGGCCCTGTATCAAGCCCTATTTCTGGCTCTGGCTCTGGCTCTGGCTCTGGCTCTGGCTCTGGCTCTGGCTCTGGCTCTGGCTCTGGCTCTGGCTCTGGCTCTGGCTCTGGCTTTCTTTCAGCTGTGGCTCTGAATGAGGCTCTGGCTCTGGCTCTGATTCATGGTCTCACTCTGACTCTGATTCAGGGTCTCGCTCTGGCTCTGGCTCTGGCACTCTATCAAGGACTGTTTCAGACTCAGGCTGTGGCTGTGGTTCTGCCTCTGTTTCAGGCTCAGGCTCTGTTTGAGGCTATGTCTCTGTTTCAGGCTCCGGCACTGTATCAAGTACTGTTGCAGACTCAGGCTGTGGCTCTAGGCTGTGGCTGTTGCTCTGGTTCTGGCTCTGGCTCTTTCTCAGGCTCTGGTTCTGAATGAGGGCTTGGTTCTGGCACTGATTCAGGGTCTCGCTCTGGCTCTGGCTCTGGCACTCTATCAAGGACTGTTTCAGACTTAGGCTGTGGCTGTGGCTCTTGCTCTGTTTCCATTCTTACAATGGAATGTACACAAAACAATAATCCTTTTTATATAAATTTCCCAATACAGTCTGAAAACATAATAAATCCTTAATTGTTGTCCACCTCCTTTTAGTTCCTTTATCACTCGAATGCTAGCACGTTTAAGCGTCAGGCTCAGTTTCAGACAGTGTCTCTTTTTCAGGATCCAGCACTCTATCAAGCACTATTTCAGACTCAGGCTGTGGATCTCGGCTGTGGCTGTGGATCTTGGCTGTGGCTCTAGGCTCCGTCTGTGGCTCTGTCTGTGGCTCTGGCTCTCTTTCAGGGTCTGGTTCTGAATGAAGATCTGGTTCTGACTCTGATTCAGGGTCTCATGATGGCTCTTCCTCTGCCTCTGACCCAGCTATGTTTCAGGGTCTGGCTCTCTTTCAGGCTCTGGTTCTGAATTAGGGTTTTGTTCTGGCTCTGGCTGTGTCTCTGGCTCTGGCTCTGGCTCTAGCTCCGGCACTGTATCAAGTACTGTTGCAGACTCAGGCTGTGGCTCTAGGCTGTGGCTGCAGCTATGTTTTGCGCTCCGGCCCTTTATCAAGCCCTATTTCTGGCTCTGGCACTGGCTCTGGCTTTCTTTCAGCTGTGGCTCTGAATGAGGCTCTGGCTCTGGCTCTGGCTTTCTTTCAGCTGTGGCTCTGAATGAGGCTCTGGCTCTGTCTCTGATTCATGGTCTCACTCTGACTCTGATTCAGGGTCTCGCTCTGGCTCTGGCTCTGGCGCTCTATCAAGGACTGTTTCAGACTCAGGCTGTGGCTGTGGTTCTGCCTCTGTTTCAGTCTCAGGCTCTGTTTGAGGCTATGTCTCTGTTTCAGGCTCCGGCACTGTATCAAGTACTGTTGCAGACTCAGGCTGTGGCTCTAGGCTGTGGCTGTGGCTGTTGCTCTGGTTCTGGCTCTGGCTCTGGCTCTGGCTCTTTCTCAGGCTCTGGTTCTGAATGAGGGCTTGGTTCTGGCACTGATTCAGGGTCTCGCTCTGGCTCTGGCACTCTATCAAGGACTGTTTCAGACTTAGGCTCTGGCTCTGGCTCTGGCTCTGTTTCCATTCTTACAATGGAATGTACACAAAACAATAATCCTTTCTATATAAATTTCCCAATACAGTCTGAAAACATAATAAATCCTTAATTGTTGTCCACCTCCTTTTAGTTCCTTTATCACTCGAATGCTAGCACGGAGTCAAAACTATTATTGTATTTTTGAACATATCTTGTATAACCATTCCATTTTTCTGCAAATTTTTGCTTTGAGATTCCTCTGAGTTTGCTAGTCAATTGAGCCGTCTCCACCAATTCCTGTAATTTGATTTGCCAATCTGTTATTTTTGGAGCCTCGTGATCTTTCCATCCCTTGGCCACAAGTATACGAGCTGCTGCGGTTGCATACAAGAATACCTCTCTTAGATTTTTTGGGATCTCTTTATCTAAAATACTTCATAGAAATGCCTCCGTTTTTTTCGTAAAAGTTATCCCCATCATCTTTTTTAATTCATTGAATATTCCCCCCCCAAAAAAAATCTTAATCTTTTATTTTCTTTTTTATAATAATATTTTATTAAGTTTAACAATAGAGAAGGACATCACCAAACAAAGAGCAATAAAAACACAAAAACAAGATTTCACAATACATAAAATACATAAAATGCAAACAATTAACCTAAAAAAGAAAAAAAGAAAAAGAGAGAGAGAAAAAGAACACCAGTCAAGACACCAAAGTAAAATAAGAAAAAACACAAATCACTTTTTTCTAGTTATTCAACATTGATTAACTTATTTTCCTGACTTCCTCACGTCTCCCTTTTTTGTATCCCTTTTTGACAGTTGGTTCAGCAAATTCATATCCTACCACTTTGTCCTTAAGTATCCTACCTCCCAAATTTATAATTTCAAACTTTTACTCTCGTCACTAAAACCCCTTCATTTCATTTCAATGTCATCAGCATTCATACATTTTACACTGCTTCTGTAAATAAATTTTAAATTTCCTCCAATCTTCTTCCACCAACTCTTCTCCCTGGTCTCGGATTCTGCCAGTCATCTCAGCCATTTCCATATAGTCGATTACTTGCATCTGCCATTCTTCCAAGGTGGGTAGTTCTTGTGTCTTCCAATGCTTTGCAATGAGTATTCTTGCTGCTGCTGTAGCGTACATAAAAAAAGTTCTATCCTTCTTTGGCACCAATTGGCCAACTATGCCCAGGAGAAAGGCCTCTGGTTTCTTCACAAAAGTGTATTTGAATATCTTTTTCAATTCATTATAAATCATCTCCCAGAAAGCCTTGATCCTCGGGCACGTCCACCAAAGGTGAAAGAATGTGCCTTCAATTTCTTTACATTTCCAACATTTATTATCGGGCAAATGGTAAATTTTTGCAAGCTTGACTGGGGTCATGTACCACCTGTACGTCATTTTCATAATATTCTCTCTTAAGGCATTACATGCCGTAAATTTAATCCCAGTGGTCCACAACTGCTCCCAGTCAGCAAACATAATATTGTGTCCTATATCTTGTGCCCATTTAATCATGGCAGATTTTACCGTTTCTTCCTCAGTACTCCATTTCAACAGCAAATTATACATTCTTGATAATATCTTAGCACTGGGTTCTAGCAATTCTGTTTCCAACTTTGATTTTTCCACCTGGAAACCAATTTTTCTGTCTTGATTATAAACCTCTCTTATTTGAAAATAATGTAACCAGTCTCGCACCTTCCCTTTAAGCTTCTCATAACTCTGCAATTTCAGCTTGTCACCTTCCTGTTCCAAAATTTCACAATACTTTGGCCATTTAGCCTCCATATTAAGTTTTTTCATAGCTTTCGCTTCCATAGGTGATAACCACCTTGGAGTTTTATTCTCCAAAAAATCTTTATATCTTATCCAAACATTAAATAGTGCTTTCCTGACAATATGGTTTTTGAATGCTTTATGCGCTTTAACCTTGTCATACCACAAATATGCATGCCACCCGAATACATTATCATAGCCTTCAATATCTAGAATGTCAGTGTTCTCAAGAAGTAGCCATTCCTTCAACCAGCAAAAAGCTGCTGATTCATAGTAAAGTCTAAGGTCCGGCACGGCAAACCCCCCTCTGTCTTTAGCATCCGTAAGTATCTTAATTTTTATTCTGGGCTTTTTGCCCTGCCAGACAAATCTAGAGATATCTCTTTGCCACCTCTTGAAACAGTCCATCTTGTCAATAATTTGCAGTGATTGAAACAAAAACAGCATTCTCGGCAATACATTCATCTTAGTAACAGCAATTCGACCAAGCAAGGAAAGCTTCAAATTCGACCAAATTTCTAAATCTTTCTTCACTTCTGACCAACATTTCTCATAATTATCTTTAAATAAATTTACATTCTTAGCAGTCAAGTTCACCCCCAAGTATTTTACCTTCTTTACCAATGTTAAATCTGTCTCTTTCTGAAACCTCTCTCTCTCCATTGGCGTCAGGTTTTTCTCCAAAACCTTAGTTTTAAACTTATTTAACTTGAAGCCTGCCACATGACCAAACTCCTGGATTAATTCTAGAGCCCTCTTGGTACTAGGTACTGGCTCTTGTAATGTCAATACAAGATCATCTGCAAAGGCTTTAAGTTTATATTGTTTAGCTCCGACCTGAATACCATGAATCAACTGGTCCCTTCTGATCATATTTAGCAAAACCTCCAGGACCGAAATAAAAAGCAATGGGGAAATTGGGCAGCCTTGTCGTGTCCCTTTCTCAATTTTAAATTCTTCTGTCACTATGTTATTAACTATAAGTTTTGCCTTTTGTTCAGAATAAATCGCACCTATACCATTTTCAAAATTTTGACCAACCCCCATCCCCTGCAGGTTTCTCTTCATAAAAATCCAAGAAATGTTGTCAAAGGCTTTCTCCGCATCCACGAATATCAAAACCGCTTTTGTATTGATATTCACTTGTAACTTTTCCAAAATGTTAATTACATTTCTCATATTATCAGATAAATGCCTACCAGGGAGAAAGCCAGCCTGATCTTTATCTATCATTTCTGCTAAAACTTTTTTAAGTCTTTTAGCCAAAATATCAGCAAAAATTTTATAATCCACATTGAGCAGAGATATGGGGCGATAGTTCTTAAGTTGTGTCTTCTCAGACTCAGTTTTAGGTATAAGTGTGATGAAGGCTTCTTTCCACGACTCCGGCGCCTAAAAAATCTTAATCTTTTCACATGTCCACCACATGTGGCTCATGTCACCGTTATTTCCTCCACATCTTCAACAAGCATTCGCCAAATTTTGATACATTCTTGATCATCTGGAAGGAGTGAGGTACCACCTATGAGCCATTTTCATCATGTTCTCTCTTATATTATAGCTGGCTGTAAATTTCAAATTTACATTCCATCAGTTTTCCTCATCTTTTAGCATAATTGGACGGCCCACATCTTGGGCCCACTTTATCATTGAAGCCTTAACCTCCTCATCCATTACTTCGTAGTCTAAAAGAAGTCTATACATTTTTGCGATTATTTTGGTTTTACTATTCAGCAGTTTTTTTTCAAATCTTGAAGGCTCCTTTTCAAAACCCATCTGCTTATCCTGTCTGAACACTTCATTCACCTGGAAGTAATCTAGCCAACTAGAAAAGTGATCTTTTATTTTCTCATAACTTATCAATATTAGTTGACCCTCCTCCTCCCCCCTTAATATTGTGTTATACGTTATCCAGTTCTCTTTGATGTTGTTGCTTTTTTTAACAGCGATTGCTTCTAGTGGAGAGTTCCATCTTGGGGTTTTCTGTTCCAAATATCTTTTGTATTTTCCCCATACCTTATATGTAGCATTTCTTATTATATGATTTGAAAAACTCCTATGCGTCTTTATTTTCCCATAATAAAGATAGCCATGCCACCCAAAACGGGTGTCATGACCTTCTAGCTCTAAAATATCCCAATTTTTTAATAAATACCAATCTTTCAACCAGAGAAGACATGAGGCTTCGTAATATAGCTTCAAATCCGGTAACCCGTAGCCACCTCTTTCTACAGTATCTATTAATATCTTATGCTTTACTCTTGGTCTTTTACCCTTCCACCAAAATTTAGAAATTTCTTTTTGCCACCTGTTGATACTGCTGGTCTTTCCTGTAATTGGAATCGTTTGGAATAGAAAGAGTAGCTTCGGTAAAACTATCATTTTAATTACCGAAATACGGCCCAGGAATGATAAATTTAACCTTGTCCATGTCTCCAACTGCCTTTTGATATCTTTCCAACAATTGGTATAATTATCTTCCTATAAGTTAAGATTCTTTGGTGTTATCCATAATCCTAAATACTTGATTTTGGGGTAGATTTCAATGTGTATTATTTGTTCTAATTCTGCTTTTTCAGCTGGCGACATATTTTTAACTAATAGTTTTGTCTTGTTGAAATTCATTTTGAACCCCGCAACTTTACCGTAGCCATATATTATTTCCAACGCCTTTCTTAAACTCTGTTTTGGTTGCTCCGTAGTTATAATTAAATCGTCAGCAAATGCCCTCGTTTTGTAACTTCTATTTCCCAGCATAATCCCTTTTATTTCTTTTTCTTCCCTAATTGTTTACATAAAACTTCCAATGTTAATATGAAAATTAAGGGGGATAGTGGGCAACCTTGTCTGACCCCTTTACTGATTTCACACTCCTGTGATAAATTTCCATTGATTATGATTTTAGCTTTTTGTTTTGATTATATTGCTTCAATCCCTTTTATATACTGAATGAACAGAATGAAGCACAGAATGAACTCAGGCTTGCTAGAGAGGTTAAAAGCAACAAAAAAGGCTTTTATGGGTATGTTCGTAGCAAAAGGAAGAACAAAGAAACAGTGGGGTAACTCAGAGGAGAAGATGGTGAAATGCAAACAGGGGACACAGAAAAGGCTGAACTCCTCAATGCCTTCTTTGCCTCAGTCTTCTCCGATAAAGGAAACAATGCCCGACCTGAAGAATTTGGAGCAAAGGATTCAGCAGAGGAAACACAGCCCAGAATAACTAAGGAGATAGTACAAGAATACTTGGCTAGTCTAGATGTATTCAAGTCTCCAGGGCCAGATGAACTGCATCCAAGAGTATTAAGAGAACTGGCAGATGTGATTTCAGAACCACTGGCAGTCATCTTTGAGAATTCCTGGAGAACAGGCGAAGTCCCGGCAGACTGGAGGAGGGCAAATGTTGTCCCTATTTTCAAAAAGGGGAAAAGAGAGGACCCAAATAATTACCGCCCAGTCAGTCTGACATCAATACCAGGGAAGATTCTGGAGCAGATCATTAAGCAAACAGTCTGTGAGCACCTAGAAAGGAATGCTGTGATCACCAATAAGTCAGCATGGATTTCTGAAAAATAAGTCATGTCAGACTAACCTGATCTCGTTTTTTGACAGAATTACAAGCCTGGTAGATGAAGGGAACGCAGTGGATGTAGCCTACCTTGATTTCAGCAAGGCATTTGACAAGGTGCCCCATGATATTCTTGTAAAGAAGCTGGTAAAATGCGGTCTTGACTATGCTACCACTCAGTGGATTTGTAACTGGCTGACTGACCGAACCCAAAGGGTGCTCATCAATGGTTCCTCTTCATCCTGGAGAAGAGTGACTAGTGGGGTGCCACAGGGTTCTGTCTTGGGCCCGGTCTTATTCAACATCTTTATCAACGACTTGGATGATGGACTCAAGGGCATCCTGATCAAATTTGCAGATGACACCAAACTGGGAGGGTGGCTAACACCCCAGAGGACAGGATCACACTTCAAAACGACCTTGACAGATTAGAGAACTGGGCCAAAACAAACAAGATGAATTTTAACAGGGAGAAATGTAAAGTATTGCACTTGGGCAAAAAAAATGAGAGGCACAAATACAAGATGGGTGACACCTGGCTTGAGAGCACTACATGTGAAAAGGATCTAGGAGTCTTGGTTGACCACAAACTGGGCATGAGCCAACAGTGTGACGCGGCAGCTAAAAAAGCCAATGCAATTCTGGGCTGCATCAATAGGAGTATAGCATCTAGATCAAGGGAAGTAATAGTGCCACTGTATTCTGCTCTGGTCAGACCTCACCTGGAGTACTGTGTCCAGTTCTGGGCACCACAGTTCAAGAAGGACACTGACAAACTGGAACGTGTCCAGAGGAGGGCAGCCAAAATGGTCAAAGGCCTGGAAACGATGCCTTATGAGGAACGGCTAAGGGAGCTGGGCATGTTTAGCCTGGAGAAGAGGAGGTTAAGGGGTGATATGATAGCCATGTTCAAATATATAAAAGGATGTCACATAGAGGAGGGAGAAAGGTTGTTTTCTGCTGCTCCAGAGAAGCGGACACGGAGCAATGGATCCAACCTACAAGAAAGAAGATTCCACCTAAACATTAGGAAGAACTTCCTGACAGTAAGAGCTGTTCGACAGTGGAATTTGCTGCCAAGGAGTGTGGTGGAGTCTCCTTCTTTGGAGGTCTTTAAGCAAAGGCTTGACAACCATATGTCAGGAGTGCTCTGATGGTGTTTCCTGCTTGGCAGGGGGTTGGACTCGATGGCCCTTATGGTCTCTTCCAACTCTATGATTCTATGATTCTATGATTCTATATACTGTATACCAAAATCCATATGGTGTAATAGACCTTTCATAAATTTCCAGGATACCCTGTCGAAAGCTTTTTCTGCATCTATAGCGATTAAAGACTGCCTTCTTTTCTATTCTTAAGTCTAAATACGCTAATAAGTTTATAATGTTTCTAGTGTTGCTATAAATGTGCCTCCCGGGCAAAAAGCCAGCTTGGTCATTGTGTATCATCATCTGGAAAACTTTTTTTGATCTTTCGGCTAAAATATTTGCATATAATTTATAATCGTTATTTAGAAGCTCGATAGGCCTATAGTTGTTAATAAGTAGATTGTCTGTTCCATGTTTTGGAATTAATGCAATAAGGCTGTCTTTCCAAGAATCCGGCATGGTTCCGTCTTTGAAGATGTTGTTCATGATACTTCTTAATGGGTCAGACAGTAAGTCCTCAATTTTTTTATAATATATTGCCGGTAGGCCGTCTGGCCCTGGTGGCTTTCCTATCTTTGCTTCCTTAATTGCTCTTTGAATTTCGTACGATGTAATAGGGGCATTCAACAGTTCTTTTTGTTCTTTAGTAAGTTTCGGAAGACAGTTCTGTTCTAAATGTTCTTTAACTTCTTCTGTTGTTTCATTTCCTTCCTTATAGATTTCTCTAAAGAATTCGAGAAATCATTTCTCTATTTCTTTAGGGTTGTTTATTATTTTGCCTTCGCACTTAACTCTATTTATAAGCCTTTCTGCCTCTCTCTTCTTTAATTGCCATGCTAATAACCAGGCTCAGGTTCTGTTTCAGGCTGTGTCTCGGTTTCAGGCTCCGGCGCTGTATCAAACACTGTTGCAGACTCAGGCTGTGGCACTATGGCTGTAGCTGTGGCTCTGGTTCTGTTTCAGGCTCTGACACTGTATCAAGCACTGTTTCAGGCTCAGGCTCCGGCTCCGGCTCCGGCTTCTGCTCTTTATTAGGCTTTGTCTCAGTCTTTGGCTCTAGCACTTATTCTAGCTCTATTTCAGGCTCGGCCTGTGTCTCAGCCTTTGTCTCTGTTTCACGCTGTTTCTCTGTTTCAGGCTCCGACGCTGTTTCAAGCCCTGTATCTGCCTCTGCCTCTGTTTCAGGCTCTGGCACTCTATCAAGCACTGTTTCTGGCTCTGGCTCTCTTTCAGGCTCTGGTTCTGAAGTAGGGTTTTGTTCTGGCTCTGGCTTTGGCTGTGTCTCTGGATCTGGCTGTGTCTCTGCTTCAGGCTCCTATGCCGTATCAAGCACTGTATCAGGCTCTGCCTCTCCCTCTGCCCCTGGCTACGTTTAAGCGTCAGGCTCAGTTTCAGACAGTGTCTCTGTTTCAGGATCCAGCACTCTATCAAGCACTATTTCAGACTCAGGCTGTGGATCTCGGCTGTGGCTGTGGATCTTGGCTGTGGCTCTAGGCTCCGTCTGTGGCTCTGTCTGTGGCTTTGGCTCTCTTTCAGGGTCTGGTTCTGAATGAAGATCTGGTTCTGACTCTGATTCAGGGTCTCATGATGGCTCTTCCTCTGCCTCTGACCCAGCTATGTTTCAGGGTCTGGCTCTCTTTCAGGCTCTGGTTCTGAATTAGGGTTTTGTTCTGGCTCTGGCTGTGTCTCTGGCTCTGGCTCTGGCTCCATCTCCGGCACTGTATCAAGTAGTGTTGCAGACTCAGGCTGTGGCTCTAGGCTGCGGCTGCAGCTATGTTTTGCGCTCCAGCCCTGTATCAAGCCCTATTTCTGGCTCTGGCTCTGGCTCTGGCTTTCTTTTAGCTGTGGCTCTGAATGAGGCTCTGGCTCTGGCTCTGATTCATGGTCTCACTCTGACTCTGATTCAGGGTCTCGCTCTGGCTCTGGCTCTGGCACTCTATCAAGGACTGTTTCAGACTCAGGCTGTGGCTGTGGTTCTGCCTCTGTTTCAGGCTCAGGCTCTGTTTGAGGCTATGTCTCTGTTTCAGGCTCCGGCACTGTATCAAGTACTGTTGCAGACTCAGGCTGTGGCTCTAGGCTGTGGCTGTGGCTGTTGCTCTGGTTCTGGCTCTGGCTCTTTCTCAGGCTCTGGTTCTGAATGAGGGCTTGGTTCTGGCACTGATTCAGGGTCTCGCTCTGGCTCTGGCTCTGGCTCTGGCACTCTATCAAGGACTGTTTCAGACTTAGGCTGTGGCTCTGGCTCTGGCTCGGTTTCCATTCTTACAATGGAATGTACACAAAACAATAATCCTTTCTATATAAATTTTCCAATACATTCTGAAAACATAATAAATCCTTAATTGTTGTCCACCTCCTTTTAGTTCCTTTATCACTCGAATGCTAGCACGGAGTCAAAACTATTATTGTATTTTTGAACATATCTTGTATAATCATTCCATTTTCCTGCAAATTTTTGCTTTGAGATTCCTCTGAGTTTGCTAGTCAATTGAGCCGTCTCCACCAATTCCTGTAATTTGATTTGCCAATCTGTTATTTTTGGAGCCTCGTGATCTTTCCATCCCTTGGCCACAAGTATACGAGCTGCTGGGGTTGCATACAAGAATACCTCTCTTAGATTTTTTGGGATCTCTTTATCTAAAATACTTCATAGAAATGCCTCCGTTTTTTTCGTAAAAGTTATCCCCATCATCTTTTTTAATTCATCGTATATTCCCCCCCCCCAAAAAAAATCTTAATCTTTTCACACGTCCACCACATGTGGCTCATGTCACCGTTATTTCCTCCACATCTCCAACAAGCATTCGCCAAATTTTGATACATTCTTGATCATCTGGAAGGAGTGAGGTACCACCTATGAGCCATTTTCATCATGTTCTCTCTTATATTATAAATGACTGTAAATTTCAAATTTACATTCCATCAGTTTCCCCCATCTTTTAGCATAATTGGACGGCCCACATCTTGGGCCCACTTTATCATTGAAGCCTTAACCTCCTCATCCATTACTTCATAGTCTAAAAGAAGTCTATACATTTTTGCGATTATTTTGGTTTTACTATTCAGCAGTTTTTTTCAAATCTTGAAGGCTCCTTTTCAAAACCCATCTGCTTATCCTGTCTGAACACTTCATTCACCTGGAAGTAATCTAGCCAACTAGAAAAGTGATCTTTTATTTTCTCATAACTTATCAATATTAGTTGACCCTCCTCCTCCCCCCTTAATATTGTGTTATACGTTATCCAGTTCTCTTTGATGTTGTTGCTTTTTTTAACAGCGATTGCTTCTAGTGGAGAGTTCCATCTTGGGGTTTTCTGTTCCAAATATCTTTTGTATTTTCCCCATACCTTATATGTAGCATTTCTTATTATATGATTTGAAAAACTCCTATGCGTCTTTATTTTCCCATAATAAAGATAGCCATGCCACCCAAAACGGGTGTCATGACCTTCTAGCTCTAAAATATCCCAATTTTTTAATAAATACCAATCTTTCAACCAGAGAAGACATGAGGCTTCGTAATATAGCTTCAAATCCGGTAACCCGTAGCCACCTCTTTCTACAGTATCTATTAATATCTTATGCTTTACTCTTGGTCTTTTACCCTTCCACCAAAATTTAGAAATTTCTTTTTGCCACCTGTTGATACTGCTGGTCTTTCCTGTAATTGGAATCGTTTGGAATAGAAAGAGTAGCTTCGGTAAAACTATCATTTTAATTACCGAAATACGGCCCAGGAATGATAAATTTAACCTTGTCCATGTCTCCAACTGCCTTTTGATATCTTTCCAACAATTGGTATAATTATCTTCATATAAGTTAAGATTCTTTGGTGTTATCCATAATCCTAAATACTTGATTTTGGGGTAGATTTCAATGTGTATTATTTGTTCTCATTCTGCTTTTTCAGCTGGCGACATATTTTTAACTAATAGTTTTGTCTTGTTGAAATTCATTTTGAACCCCGCAACTTTACCGTAGCCATATATTATTTCCAACGCCTTTCTTAAACTCTGTTTTGGTTGCTCCGTAGTTATAATTAAATCGTCAGCAAATGCCCTCGTTTTGTAACTTCTATTTCCCAGCATAATCCCTTTTATTTCTTTTTCTTCCCTAATTTGTTTACATAAAACTTCCAATGTTAATATGAAAATTAAGGGGGATAGTGGGCAACCTTGTCTGACCCCTTTACTGATTTCACACTCCTGTGATAAATTTCCATTGATTATGATTTTAGCTTTTTGTTTTGATTATATTGCTTCAATCCCTTTTATATACTGAATGAACAGAATGAAGCACAGAATGAACTCAGGCTTGCTAGAGAGGTTAAAAGCAACAAAAAAGGCTTTTATGGGTATGTTCGTAGCAAAAGGAAGAACAAAGAAACAGTGGGGTCACTCAGAGGAGAAGATGGTGAAATGCAAACAGGGGACACAGAAAGGGCTGAACTCCTCAATGCCTTCTTTGCCTCAGTCTTCTCCGATAAAGAAAACAATGCCCGACCTGAAGAATTTGGAGCAAAGGATTCAGCAGAGGAAACACAGCCCAGAATAACTAAGGAGATAGTACAAGAATACTTGGCTAGTCTAGATGTATTCAAGTCTCCAGGGCCAGATGAACTGCATCCAAGAGTATTAAGAGAACTGGCAGATGTGATTTCAGAACCACTGGCAGTCATCTTTGAGAATTCCTAGAGAACAGGCGAAGTCCCGGCATACTGGAGGAGGGCAAATGTTGTCCCTATTTTCAAAAAGGGGAAAAGAGAGGACCCAAATAATTACCGCCCAGTCAGTCTGACATCAATACCAGGGAAGATTCTGGAGCAGATCATTAAGCAAACAGTTTGTGAACACCTAGAAAGGAATGCTGTGATCACCAATAGTCAGCATGGATTTCTGAAAAATAAGTCATGTCAGACTAACCTGATCTCGTTTTTTGACAGAATTACAAGCCTGGTAGATGAAGGGAACGCAGTGGATGTAGCCTACCTTGATTTCAGCAAGGCATTTGACAAGGTGCCCCATGATATTCTTGTAAAGAAGCTGGTAAAATGCGGTCTTGACTATGCTACCACTCAGTGGATTTGTAACTGGCTGACTGACCGAACCCAAAGGGTGCTCATCAATGGTTCCTCTTCATCCTGGAGAAGAGTGACTAGTGGGGTGCCACAGGGTTCTGTCTTGGGCCCGGTCTTATTCAACATCTTTATCAACGACTTGGATGATGGACTCAAGGGCATCCTGATCAAATTTGCAGATGACACCAAACTGGGAGGGGTGGCTAACACCCCAGAGGACAGGATCACACTTCAAAACGACCTTGACAGATTAGAGAACTGGGCCAAAACAAACAAGATGAATTTTAACAGGGAGAAATGTAAAGTATTGCACTTGGGCAAAAAAAATGAGAGGCACAAATACAAGATGGGTGACACCTGGCTTGAGAGCACTACATGTGAAAAGGATCTAGGAGTCTTGGTTGACCACAAACTGGGCATGAGCCAACAGTGTGACGCGGCAGCTAAAAAAGCCAATGCAATTCTGGGCTGCATCAATAGGAGTATAGCATCTAGATCAAGGGAAGTAATAGTGCCACTGTATTCTGCTCTGGTCAGACCTCACCTGGAGTACTGTGTCCAGTTCTGGGCACCACAGTTCAAGAAGGACACTGACAAACTGGAACGTGTCCAGAGGAGGGCAGCCAAAATGGTCAAAGGCCTGGAAACGATGCCTTATGAGGAACGGCTAAGGGAGCTGGGCATGTTTAGCCTGGAGAAGAGGAGGTTAAGGGGTGATATGATAGCCATGTTCAAATATATAAAAGGATGTCACATAGAGGAGGGAGAAAGGTTGTTTTCTGCTGCTCCAGAGAAGCGGACACGAAGCAATGGATCCAAGATACAAGAAAGAAGATTCCACCTAAACATTAGGAAGAACTTCCTGACAGTAAGAGCTGTTCGACAGTGGAATTTGCTGCCAAGGAGTGTGGTGGAGTCTCCTTCTTTGGAGGTCTTTAAGCAAAGGCTTGACAACCATATGTCAGGAGTGCTCTGATGGTGTTTCCTGCTTGGCAGGGGGTTGGACTCGATGGCCCTTGTGGTCTCTTCCAACTCTATGATTCTATGATTCTATGATTCTATGATTCTATGATTCTATATACTGTATACCAAAATCCATATGGTGTAATAGACCTTTCATAAATTTCCAGGATACCCTGCCGAAAGCTTTTTCTGCATCTATAGCCATTAAGACTGCCTTCTTTTCTATTCTTAAGTCTAAATACGCTAATAAGTTTATAATGTTTCTAGTGTTGCTATAAATGTGCCTCCCGGGCAAAAAGCCAGCTTGGTCATTGTGTATCATCATCTGGAAGACTTTTTTTGATCTTTCGGCTAAAATATTTGCATATAATTTATAATCGTTATTTAGAAGCGCGATAGGCCTATAGTTGTTAATAAGTAGATTGTCCGTTCCCTGTTTTGGAATTAATGCAATAAGGCTGTCTTTCCAAGAATCCGGCATGGTTCCGTCTTTGAAGATGTTGTTCATGATACTTCTTAATGGGTCAGACAGTAAGTCCTCAATTTTTTTATAATATATTGCCGGTAGGCCGTCTGGCCCTGGTGGCTTTCCTATCTTTGCTTCCTTAATTGCTCTTTGAATTTCGTACGATGTAATAGGGGCATTCAACAGTTCTTTTTGTTCTTTAGTAAGTTTCGGAAGACAGTTCTGTTCTAAATGTTCTTTAACTTCTTCTGTTGTTTCATTTCCTTCCTTATAGATTTCTCTAAAGAATTCGAGAAATCATTTCTCTATTTCTTTAGGGTTGTTTATTATTTTGCCTTCGCACTTAACTCTATTTATAAGCCTTTCTGCCTCTCTCTTCTTTAATTGCCATGCTAATAACCAGGCTCAGGTTCTGTTTCAGGCTGTGTCTCGGTTTCAGGCTCCGGCGCTGTATCAAACACTGTTGCAGACTCAGGCTGTGGCACTATGGCTGTAGCTGTGGCTCTGGTTCTGTTTCAGGCTCTGACACTGTATCAAGCACTGTTTCAGGCTCAGGCTCCGGCTCCGGCTCCGGCTTCTGCTCTTTATTAGGCTTTGTCTCAGTCTTTGGCTCTAGCACTTATTCTAGCTCTATTTCAGGCTCGGCCTGTGTCTCAGCCTTTGTCTCTGTTTCACGCTGTTTCTCTGTTTCAGGCTCCGACGCTGTTTCAAGCCCTGTATCTGCCTCTGCCTCTGTTTCAGGCTCTGGCACTCTATCAAGCACTGTTTCTGGCTCTGGCTCTCTTTCAGGCTCTGGTTCTGAAGTAGGGTTTTGTTCTGGCTCTGGCTTTGGCTGTGTCTCTGGATCTGGCTGTGTCTCTGCTTCAGGCTCCTATGCCGTATCAAGCACTGTATCAGGCTCTGCCTCTCCCTCTGCCCCTGGCTACGTTTAAGCGTCAGGCTCAGTTTCAGACAGTGTCTCTGTTTCAGGATCCAGCACTCTATCAAGCACTATTTCAGACTCAGGCTGTGGATCTCGGCTGTGGCTGTGGATCTCGGCTGTGGCTCTAGGCTCCGTCTGTGGCTCCGTCTGTGGCTCTGGCTCTCTTTCAGGGTCTGGTTCTGAATGAAGATCTGGTTCTGACTCTGATTCAGGGTCTCATGATGGCTCTTCCTCTGCCTCTGACCCAGCTATGTTTCAGGGTCTGGCTCTCTTTCAGGCTCTGGTTCTGAATTAGGGTTTTGTTCTGGCTCTGGCTGTGTCTCTGGCTCTGGCTCTGGCTCCAGCTCCGGCACTGTATCAAGTACTGTTGCAGACTCAGGCTGTGGCTCTAGACTGTGGTTGTCGGTTTCAAGCCAAAAGTCAGAGGAATTGGCCACCCTCCAGGTGCCCGGCTTGAATCCTTGTTGACCTCCCTGTCTGCGACTCCTGGCAAGATCAGGCGAGATCTCAATCGGCGATCCTTCTCAACGTGAGAAGAACACACCACTCCTCCCCTACCACCCCCAGGGCGGGGAGAGAGACAGACAGAAATGTATTTACATGCCTTTATTTCTGTCCTTCCAGCAGTACAGAGAAAACGTGACTGCACTCTCTCGTCACCAACAGCAGAGAGAGAAAACTCCTCCCATGTACTTCCAGTACAGATCATGTGACACTCTGAGCTAACATCCGGTGCTCAGTACACTGAATAGACTGTCCTTTGTTCCCACTGTACAGTCCCAAAACATCAACATCCTGTTTGGCTTTCCAGCCATCTGGAGCACTCAGCTGCATTGCTCCTTTTTCGTAACAGCTGCAGCTATGTTTTACGCTCCGGCCCTGTATCAATCCCTATTTCTGGCTCTGGCTCTGGCTCTGGCTCTGGCTCTGGCTCTGGCTCTGGCTCTGGCTTTCTTTCAGCTGTGGCTCTGAATGAGGCTCTGGCTCTGATTCATGGTCTCACTCTGACTCTGATTCAGGGTCTCGCTCTGGCTCTGGCTCTGGCACTCTATGAAGGACTGTTTCAGACTCAGGCTGTGGCTGTGGTTCTGCCTCTGTTTCAGGCTCAGGCTCTGTTTGAGGCTATGTCTCTGTTTCAGGCTCCGGCCCTGTATCAAGTACTGTTGCAGACTCAGGCTGTGGCTCTAGGCTGTGGCTGCAGCTATGTTTTGCGCTCCGGACCTGTATCAAGCCCGATTTCTGGCTCTGGCTCTGGCTCTGGCTCTGGCTCTGGCTCTGGCTCTGGCTTTCTTTCAGCTGTGGCTCTGAATGAGGCTCTGGCTCTGGCTCTGATTCATGGTCTCACTCTGACTCTGATTCAGGGTCTCGCTCTGGCTCTGGCTCTGGCACTCTATCAAGGACTGTTTCAGACTCAGGCTGTGGCTGTGGTTCTGCCTCTGTTTCAGGCTCAGGCTCTGTTTGAGGCTATGTCTCTGTTTCAGGCTCCGGCACTGTATCAAGTACTGTTGAAGACTCAGGCTGTGGCTCTAGGCTGTGGCTGTGGCTGTTGCTCTGGTTCTGGCTCTGGCTCTTTCTCAGGCTCTGGTTCTGAATGAGGGCTTGGTTCTGGCACTGATTCAGGGTCTCGCTCTGGCTCTGGCTCTGGCTCTGGCACTCTATCAAGGACTGTTTCAGACTTAGGCTGTGGCTCTGGCTCTGGCTCTGTTTCCATTCTTACAATGGAATGTACACAAAACAATAATCCTTTCTATATAAATTTTCCAATACATTCTGAAAACATAATAAATCCTTAATTGTTGTCCACCTCCTTTTAGTTCCTTTATCACTCGAATGCTAGCACGGAGTCAAAACTATTATTGTATTTTTGAACATATCTTGTATAACCATTCCATTTTTCTGCAAATTTTTGCTTTGAGATTCCTCTGAGTTTGCTAGTCAATTGAGCCGTCTCCACCAATTCCTGTAATTTGATTTGCCAATCTGTTATTTTTGGAGCCTCGTGATCTTTCCATCCCTTGGCCACAAGTATACGAGCTGCTGCGGTTGCATACAAGAATACCTCTCTTAGATTTTTTGGGATCTCTTTATCTAAAATACTTCATAGAAATGCCTCCGTTTTTTTCGTAAAAGTTATCCCCATCATCTTTTTTAATTCATCGTATATTCCCCCCCCCCCCAAAAAAATCTTAATCTTTTCACACGTCCACCACATGTGGCTCATGTCACCGTTATTTCCTCCACATCTCCAACAAGCATTCGCCAAATTTTGATACATTCTTGATCATCTGGAAGGAGTGAGGTACCACCTATGAGCCATTTTCATCATGTTCTCTCTTATATTATAGCTGGCTGTAAATTTCAAATTTACATTCCATCAGTTTTCCTCATCTTTTAGCATAATTGGACGGCCCACATCTTGGGCCCACTTTATCATTGAAGCCTTAACCTCCTCATCCATTACTTCGTAGTCTAAAAGAAGTCTATACATTTTTGCGATTATTTTGGTTTTACTATTCAGCAGTTTTTTTCAAATCTTGAAGGCTCCTTTTCAAAACCCATCTGCTTATCCTGTCTGAACACTTCATTCACCTGGAAGTAATCTAGCCAACTAGAAAAGTGATCTTTTATTTTCTCATAACTTATCAATATTAGTTGACCCTCCTCCTCCCCCCTTAATATTGTGTTATACGTTATCCAGTTCTCTTTGATGTTGTTGCTTTTTGTAACAGCGATTGCTTCTAGTGGAGAGTTCCATCTTGGGGTTTTCTGTTCCAAATATCTTTTGTATTTTCCCCATACCTTATATGTAGCATTTCTTATTATATGATTTGAAAAACTCCTATGCGTCTTTATTTTCCCATAATAAAGATAGCCATGCCACCCAAAACGGGTGTCATGACCTTCTAGCTCTAAAATATCCCAATTTATTAATAAATACCAATCTTTCAACCAGAGAAGACATGAGGCTTCCTAATATAGCTTCAAATCCGGTAACCCGTAGCCACCTCTTTCTACAGTATCTGTTAATATCTTATGCTTTACTCTTGGTCTTTTACCCTTCCACAAAAATTTAGAAATTTCTTTTTGCCACCTGTTGATACTGCTGGTCTTTCCTCTAATTGGAATCGTTTGGAATAGAAAGAGTAGCTTCGGTAAAACTATCATTTTAATTACCGAAATACGGCCCAGGAATGATAAATTTAACTTTGTCCATGTCTCCAACTGCCTTTTGATATCTTTCCAACAATTGGTATAATTATCTTCATATAAGTTAAGATTCTTTGGTGTTATCCATAATCCTAAATACTTGATTTTGGGGTAGATTTCAATGTGTATTATTTGTTCTAATTCTGCTTTTTCAGCTGGCGACATATTTTTAACTAATAGTTTTGTCTTGTTGAAATTCATTTTGAACCCCGCAGCTTTACCGTAGCCATATATTATTTCCAACGCCTTTCTTAAACTCTGTTTTGGTTGCTCCGTAGTTATAATTAAATCGTCAGCAAATGCCCTCGTTTTGTAACTTCTATTTCCCAGCATAATCCCTTTTATTTCTTTTTCTTCCCTAATTTGTTTACATAAAACTTCCAATGTTAATATGAAAATTAAGGGGGATAGTGGGCAACCTTGTCTGACCCCTTTACTGATTTCACACCCCTGTGATAAATTTCCATTGATTATGATTTTAGCTTTTGGTTTTGATTAGATTGCTTCAATCCCTTTTATATACTGTATACCAAAATCCATATGGTGTAATAGACCTTTCATAAATTTCCAGGATACCCTGTCGAAAGCTTTTTCTGCATCTATAGCCATTAAGACTGCCTTCTTTTCTATTCTCAAGTCTAAATACGCTAATGTTTCTAGTGTTGCTATAAATGTGCCTCCCGGGCAAAAAGCCAGCTTGGTCATTGTGTATCATCATCTGGAACACTTTTTTTGATCTTTCGGCTAAAATATTTGCATATAATTTATAATCGTTATTTAGAAGCGCGATAGGCCTATAGTTGTTAATAAGTAGGACTTCCGGTCGGCACCAGCGATTAATGGCGGGTTCCCTCTGAGCTCCGGAGGGAACCGGCCCCGTGAAGTGTGGGTCTGGCCTCTGCGGCGAAGCGGAGACCCGAAGAAATCGCAGGTGGTGAAGCCTGTGAACGCGGAGACTCGGTGGGCTCCATTTGCGCCCCCCCGACTGCAAGGGAGCCTTTTTAAAGGCTTCTGAACGGAGCGGGGGTGAGCCGCGCGGAGCTGAGAGTCGTTTACCATCTTTTACCATCTTTGCGGGGTGAAGCCGCAAGCCGTTGTCGGAGAGCGTTGATTCCTTTCTGGAAATTTGGACCGAAAATAACTACCCGTGAGTAGGGGTAAGAAGAGAAAAAAATTAAAGCAATTTGGCACCGAAACGGGAGAAGTATAAACAGGAAGTCTGCTTCTCCCGACTTGTAGACAGAACAAAGCAAAGAGAATATAAAGCAAAAGCTTTGAAAGACGTTACTTAAAAATCCGGAATCCACCACCAAAAAAGAAGGATCCCCGTCCGCTTAGCAGGGGTGGAGGGGTGAAATTTGAGCATTATTTTCCCTGCAAAGACAGCGAGAGGCATTTTTACCGGCTGCCTCTAAAACCTGGAACGGACTGCTTTTGACAGCTGTCAAAGTGCTAAGTGTTAAGAACATTGATACTCTGTGAAAGAAACAATTGCTTATAAAGGGATTTTGGATAGAAAAGTAACTTTTGATTGAAAGTGTGTACAGTTAAAGAACAAAGGGGAGCTACTAGGACTATATTTGTTGCTACTGAAATTGGTACTGTGTCCCCCTAGAGGAGACTTGTTGTAGCAAGTTTTGAGCTACAAAACAACTGAGCCTGGAAAATTCCTTTTCAAAACAAAGTGACCAGCGTGAGACTGACCTTGGACTGTGTATGGGAGTGATATGGCAGATGAGAAGGGCAAGATAGAACAGACGGAAGAAAAGAAGCTTAGGTCTGGGAAACAATATAAAATTGACATTGCTCAGCAGAGAAGGGCCTCAACATCTGGAGTAGCTGGCTCGTCAGGAGTTACAGTTTCACAGCAAAGACCAAAAGTTATGTCATCTCAAGACCCACTCGCTCAGGCACTAAGTAAAATCAATACATCATTGGAATATTTAGCTAAAAAAGTTGCAGAGACAAATAAGCAAGTAGCGGAGGCCTCAGCAAAAATTGATTTGAACACCACAAGCATAAATTTGAATACTACAAGTATAAATGAATTGGGGAAGAAGGTGAATTCCAACACACAATCTATTGAGAAGTTATTAGAGGAATCGGCTTCTACCAGGAAATTAGCTGAGGAAGGAAAGGAAATTGCAACTGCTGCTCAGGAGAGGACCATGACCTGACCTTGTCTATGTTGGAACTCCAAGGGAAAGAGAGGAACTTAAGACTTCGGGCAGTACCAGAAAGAGAACAGGACAATTTGGTGGACTATCTTACGAAGGAATTTACAGAATTTTGGCAAAAGGACTTGGGGAAGGAAGAAATTAAAATAGTGAGTGCTTTCAGGATTGGTAGGAAACAAAGAAAGAACAAAGCAAGGGACTGCCTGATCTCTTTAAGATCAAAAGAAGAAAGAGATAAAATTTTGAATTTACAGTACCAAAGAACTTTGGAAATTGAAGACTCTTTCGTGGAAATTTTCAGGGATATCCCTAAACTTATCTTGGATGTCAGGGCCCACTACAGAGATCTGGTGGACCTATTGAAAAAAAATAAAGTTCCTTTCAGATGGGAATTCCCTCAAGGTTTATCCTTTAAATTCAAAGGAAGGAAAATAAGAATAAGGACTGTGGAGGACAAAGACAAATTTCTGAACGAACAAGAGGAGAATCTACAGAAAGGAGTGACTGGAGAGGAGCCAATCGTCTCAGAAGGAATTGTGGACATAGCTAATTTATCATATGGACTTGCCGAACCAGGGAAAGACACACCACCGACAAAAGGAGAAGAACAACTCGGGGCAGTAGGAGGGAAGAACAAGTAATTTACCATGGCTCTGCAACTTCTAAGTTGGAATTGTAATGGGATCAATTCCCCTCGAAAGAGGAAAAGTGTTTTTCATATATTAAGAAAAGAACAATTGGACCTGATTTGTTTACAGGAAACACATGTAATGAGGTCACACAGGAAGTTGCTTATTAATAAGAGATTGGGACAAGAATTTATTTCATCTGAAAAGGTTAAAAAAAGAGGAGTTGTGATATATGCAAAGGAGAAACTTTCACCGAAACAATTTTTTAAAGATGAACAAGGAAGATATTTGGCTATTGAAATTCAACTGCAAGGAGAAAAATTTTTGATTGTAGGGGTGTATGCACCGAATGAGGGGAAATCTGAATTTTTTAAGAAGTTGCATGAGGTTCTTTTGGACTATATGGACTATAACATAATCTTAATGGGAGATATGAATGGAGTTGTTTCTACAAATATGGACAAGGCACAAAGACAGGCAATCACCAAAGATGGGAGATTACCAAATACTTTTTTTGAACTGACTGACAATATGGACCTGATTGACATTTGGAGAACTAAGAACCCCCTAGGGAGAGAGGGGACTTTTTTCTCTGAAGCTAAAATGACCTAGAATAGAATCGATCAAATTTGGATTACTAGAGGAATGGCACCAAAGATAAAGAAGGTAGAAATCTGCCCTAAAACTTGCTCCGACCATAACGCTGTAAAGATGGAGATGAAGCAAATAACACCCGGTTCCTTTAGATGGAGGATGAATGACACCCTATTTAGAGATGAAGAAGTATACAAAAAGGCCCAAAAAACTTTGAGAGACTATTTTGAAATAAATTTGACTACTAATGTTGAAAAAAGAGTAATCTGGGATGCCAGTAAAGCCGTGATGAGAGGGTTTCTGATTCAACAGAATGCAATAAAGAAGAGAAGTCGAAATGAGAAAAAGGATAAAATTCTGGAGAAAATAAAAGAAGGAGAGAAAAAACTGAGAGTAAAGCCAAAGTCACAGGAGATCTTGAAAGAAATAAAGTTACTTCAGGTACAATACATGGAATTGATGAACCAGGAAATAGAATGGAAAATTAAACAAATGAGACAGAAGACATTTGAATCAGCAAACAAATGTGGGAAATTACTAGCATGGCAGCTGGAAAAAAGACAAAAATTTAATACAATTACAAATCTGGAAGTGGAAGGAAAAGATATACATAATCCAATTGAGATTAGAAACTGCTTCCAGAAGTATTTTAAACAACTATATGCACAAGGGCCACAGAATGAAATGGACATAGATCGATTCTTGAAGATAAATGGATTACAAAAAATCTCTCAAGAAAGTAAACTTATGTTGAACTGTAAAATATCTGACCAGGAGATAGAAGGTGCCATTCAGAATATGCAAGTAGGCAAGTCTCCAGGACCGGATGGGTTGTCTTCCTGTTACTACAGACTTTTGAAAGAGTGGCTATTGCAACCATTGAAGGAAGTTTGTAATGAAATTTTGGAGGGAAAAAGGGCACCAGAATCGTGGAAAGAGGCCTACATTACACTAATACCAAAAACAGAGACTGAAAAGACTCAACTAAGGAACTACCGTCCCATATCCCTATTAAATGTGGATTACAAAATCTTTGCTGACATTTTAGCTAAGAGATTGAAAAAAGTACTGATTGAGGAGATTCATAAGGACCAGGCGGGCTTTCTTCCGGGTAGGCACCTTTCGGACAATCTAAGGAATATAATTGACATTTTGGAGAAGCTAGAAGTGAACATAAACACTAAGGCAGTCTTGATATTTGTGGACGCGGAGAAAGCCTTTGACAATATTTCTTGGAGCTTTATGAAAAAGAACCTACAGGGTATGGGGGTAGGCCATGGTTTTGAGAATGGTATTGGTGCAATATATTCAGAACAAATGGCTAAACTAATTGTAAATAATGTGGTTACAGAACAGTTCAAGATAGAAAAAGGGACACGACAGGGATGCCCAATTTCCCCTCTGCTTTTTATTTCGGTCCTGGAGGTTTTGCTGAACATGATTAGAAGGGACCGGATGGTTAAAGGTATACAGGTCGGAGCCAAACAGTTTAAATTAAGAGCGTTTGCAGATGATCTAGTTTTGACACTACAGGAGCCAGAATCTAGTACCAAAAGAGTTTTAGAATTAATTCAAGAATTTGGTCAGATTGCAGGATTCAAATTGAATAAGTTAAAAACCAAAGTTCTTGAGAAAAACTTAACACCGATAGAGAGAGAAAAGTTCCAGAATGAAACAGGCCTGACTGTGGTTAAGAAAGTGAAATATTTGGGGATTAATATGACAGCTAAAAATGGGAATTTGTTTAAAGACAATTATGAAAAATGTTGGGCTGAAGTGAAAAAAGATTTAGAAATTTGGTCGAATTTGAAGCTTTCCTTGTTGGGTCAAATTGCAGCTATAAAGATGAATGTATTGCCTAAAATGTTGTTTTTGTTTCAAACTTTGCAAATTTTGGACAAAATGGATTGTTTCAAGAAGTGGCAAAAGGACATTTCTAAATTTGTCTGGCAGGGCACGAAGCCTAGAATAAAATTTAAGATATTAACTGATGTAAAGGAAAGAGGTGGATTTGCCCTGCCAGACTTCAAACTCTACTATGAATCAGCAGCATTTTGCTGGTTGAAAGATTGGCTGCTTCTTGAGAACACAGACATTTTGGATCTTGAAGGTTTTAACAATGTTTTTGGGTGGCATGCATATTTGTGGTATGACAAGGTGAACGCACACAAAGCTTTTAAAAATCATATTGTCAGGAGAGCACTGTTTAATGTTTGGACTAGATATAAAGATCTATTGGAAAATAAAACTCCAAGGTGGTTGTCACCAATGGAGGCTAAGGCTCAGAGAAAACTTAACATGGAGGCCAAATGGCCAAAATACTGGGAAATTTTGGAACAAGAAGGGGACAGACTGAAATTGCAGAGTTTTGAGAAACTGAAAGATAAAGTGCGAGATTGGCTTCATTACTATCAGATAAGGGAGGTTTACAATTTGGACAAGAAGGTTGGTTTCCAGGTGGAAAAATCTAAATTGGAAACAGAACTGCTAGAATCCAAAACTAAGACTTTGTCAAAAATGTATAACTTGCTGCTGAAATGGAATACTCAGGATGAGACGGTTAAATCTGTAATGATTAAATGGGCACAAGACGTTGGACGTAATATCATGTTTGCTGACTGGGAACAGTTGTGGACCACCGGGATTAAATTCACGGCATGTAATGCCTTAAGAGAGAATATTATGAAAATGATATATAGGTGGTACATGACCCCAGTCAAGTTTGCAAAAATCTATCATTTGCCCGACAACAAATGTTGGAAATGTAAGGAAAATGAAGGTACACTCTTTCACCTTTGGTGGACGTGCCCAAGGATTAAGGCTTTCTGGGAAATGATATATAATGAGTTGAAAAAGGTATTTAAATATACCTTCTTGAAGAAACCAGAGGCCTTTCTTCTCGGCATGGTCAGCCAATTGGCGTCAAAGAAGGATAGAACGTTTTTTATGTATGCCACAACAGCAGCAAGAATACTCATCGCAAAGTATTGGAAGACGCAAGATTTACCCACTCTGGAAGAATGGCAGATGAAACTGATTGACTGTATGGGACTGGCAGAATTGACGAGCAGAATCCGTGACCAGGGAGAAGAGTCGGCTGAAGAAGATTGGAAAAAATTTAAGGACTATTTACAGAAATATTGTAAAATTAAGGAAAGTTAAATGGTGTTGGATTGAAATTGAGTGGTTTCTAGCTGTAATGATATAAAGGAACATAGATGGGGGGGAAAAAGAGTTTGAAAGACAAGGTAATATTATAAGCTGTAATGCTTTAAATGAAGGATTTGCTGAACAAATAATCTTAATTGGGATACAAGGAGGAGAAGTATGAGGAGGTCTGAGAAATTTGTTATTTAAAAGTATGATTTATGAATTTTATGTCTTTTTAATGTTTTTGTTTGTTCTGTTTTTGTTTGTTTGTTTAAAAAATTGGAAAATCTAATAAATATTCTTTTAAAAAATATATATAGTTGTTAATAAATAGATTGTCCGTTCCCTGTTTTGGAATTAATGCAATAAGGCTGTCTTTCCAAGAATCCGGCATGGTTCCGTCTTTTAAGATGTTGTTCATGATGTGGAGTTTGGAACTGACAGGGTTAAAACTCCGTGGTGTCCTGTATCTGGGAGGAGCTTGACGCAGAGAAGTGCGTCACAGTGTGTGTCTGCATTCAGTCTTGCTTTCGATTCTGACTGAGACGCAGTTCAGCTCAGAGAGGCTGCGTGTGTCCTTTTGGAGCACGGAGAAATGTCGGAGGTTTCTGATGGATTTATTGCTTTGTAAATAAACGCTTCTAGAGATAAGAACCGAACTGTCTCTGGACTTGATTTATCCCTCATCTCACACGGACGCAGGACCGCTGCTACTCTGCTCTCCTGCCAGGTCAGCTCCCAAGCAGAGCAACGCAGGGAAGCCTGACTGGACGCAGGTTTTATTTCCGCAAAGGTTATGGAAGTTACGTGTTTCCTGACAAGTGTGAGAAGGGAGGAAGGCTGCCAGCGTTGAGTTGCTGTGATCTCCTGCCAGGAAGGGCAGTGGGAGATGCTGGAGAGAGGAGCCAAGAGCCAAGAAGGGCGGCTGCTTCAGAAGTCCAGCTTGCTGGCAAACTTGTAAGTACGCTAAAGCCCCGGGGGGAGGAAGAATGGCTGCTGCACAGGCACAGCAGAGCCAAGACAGCTACCCCGGTGAGAGACTGAATGGGGCCAACTGGGAGGCCTGGTCAAGAAGAGCAAGGGGGTGGTTTGTGGCCACAGGGCTCTGGAGTCCAGTCCAGAAGGAGCCGGCCCCACCCATGCATGCTACTGCTCAGCTGAGTGAGAGAGAGCAGAGAGAGCTCTGCCTGTTGCAAGCAAGTGTGGACGCTTTGCTGCTGCCCCACCTGGAGGGCGTTGAATCGGCTCAGGCCGCCTGGCAGGTGCTGAGGAGTCTGTGCGAAAGCTCAGCAGGAGCCAAGGGCCGGGAGGAAGCCGAGGGCCAAGGGAGCAAGCCTCAGGCCGAAGTGAGAGCCAGACCAGAGGGGGCTGGAAGCCCAGAAGGGGCTGAGGGACGCCCAGAATGCCCAGTGGGGGCTGGGACTGTGTTGGGAAGCTTTTGCAATGCTTCGACACGTCTGTGTGATGGACTGTGTGCTGGAGAGCGGCTGAGAGCTGTGAAAGAGGGCACAGGCTGCACCCCAAGAAGGAGTGGGGGTGCAGGCCAGGCAGGCCATTCCAAGAGCTCTGAGAAAGCCAAAGGCTTCGAAAGTTGTTTGTGCTTTGAGACGACGTCCAACAGCGCTGGGAAGCATCCGCTAGAGGCCCAGGCTGCCAAGGACACCGGCTGGCGTGGAATGTCAACAAAGCAGGTTCCCGAGGCCAGTTCCCAGGAAAGACGTGGGAAAGCAGCAGGCCAGGAGAAAAACAAAGACAAGGCGTCTTATCACCTCACAGCTGCGATGGTGTCTCTGAGAAAAGGCAAAAGCCTCAGTCGGGCGGAGGCTGTGGCCATGGCAACCGATAGGAGTGTGAGCAATGCCATGGCATCTTTGGAAAACAGCCAGAGACACTCTTTATCTCTTATTATCGATTCCGGAGCGTCGCATTGCCTAGTGACCTCTAGAGGGCTCCTGAGGAACTGCAAGACAGTTAAAACTGGACGTTATGTCACCTTAGCAGATGGGTCTCAAAGACCACTGACTGAATCTGGGTTTCTTTATTGTTCTTTTATAGATCATTGGGTGCAAGCTTATGTGGTTCCAGAGCTTGCCCACTCTCTTTTAAGTGTGCCAGCTCTTATGGCTGCTGGGTTCGATGTTCTGTTCTCTAACAATTTGTGTTCCTTCTACAGGGATGGGAAGAAGATCTACAGTGTCGAGAGAAAAGACAGGCTCTTTCTGGTGGAGATGCCCATTGAAAATGGGACTGGTGGGAAAATGGGGCTAGTGGAGAGTCCATTGAAGACGCCCAAGTGCAGTGTGCTAATGTCCCACCACACCATGATTGTATACACTTATGGCACAGGAGATTTGGGCACGTAGGGTGGTCATATGTGAGGAAAGCCACAGGCAACACAATTGGATGTAGGTTCAAGGCATGTGACAAATACCTAGATTGTCAAGCCTGTAAGCAATCGAAGGTCACAACATGCACATACCCCAGGTCAGAGAGGAGAACCAGCAAACCCTTTGAACTTGTGCATGCAGATTTGTCAGGGACCATGCCAACACCTTCTTTAGCTGGGTCTAAATGGGTTCTGGTTCTGGTTGACGATTTTTCTGAGCATGCTTGGATCTTTTCGCTTAGACAGAAATCAGAGGCAGCTGCACTGATCAGGGATTGGATCACAGCGGTAGAGCTACGGTTCTCTACCAGGGTGATTTCCTTTCAATCTGATCGCGGGGGGGAGTTCACAGGTTCTGCGCTGCAATCGTTTTTCAGGCAGAAGGGTATCAGTCATCGACTGACGGCCCCCCACTCTCTGCAACAGAATGGGGTTGCAGAGAGAAAATTTCGCACACTACAGGAATCAGCGAATGCTATGTTGGCAGACTCGGGTTTGCCACAGCGCTTTTGGGCTGAGAGTTATAAGACAGCATGTTTTCTGCAGAACAGGGTGTTCAATTCAAGTGTAGGAGACACACCGTACTTTCTGCTTCACGGGAAGCAACCGAAAGTGGGTTTTCTGCGCACTTTTGGGTCTCAGGCTTGGGTTCTCATTCCAAAGGCCATGCACAGAAAGGGTGAGCCAAGGTCTAGGAAGATGATCTTTGTAGGCTATGAGCCGGGTTCAAAGGCGTGGCGTTTCGCATACCCTACTGGCAACCAGTCCAAGCTGCTTATTAGCGGCAGTGCTGAGTTTTGCGAGCAGAGTGGGTGGAAGCGTCTTCACGGGAATCCGGATGTTCTCTTAGACTCAGATGAGGAAGAGGAGGAGGACGAGGCTGAACCTGTTGCTGAGGTGCACAGTCCACAGCCACAGAGTCCAGAGCAGGGATCTCCAAGGGAGAGGCTCCGTATCTCTCCAAAAGGGAGTCCCAGGACCCCTCCACAGGTCTCTGTCAAGTCTGAGCTAAGGAGTGAACCATCCTCGCCAGCAGAACCAACTGTTCGCCCTAAACGGCGCAGCAGGTCAGAGGGGGATGTTTCTGACACAGAGGATAGTAGGGTTGATCCAGGTGATTCAGGCGCAGTTCCAGAATTCACGCTGAGGAGGTCAGCAAGATCAACCAAAGGGAAGCCACCTGAAAGGTATGAAGCCACGAGTGTCTGGGTTGGTGTGGCTAGATGTGAACCTGAATCCTTTGAGGATGTTCAGAAGTTGCCTCGGGAAGAAGCCAGCAAATGGCATGAGGCGATGCAGAAGGAGATGAACTCAATGGAGTCTCTTGGTGTGTTCTCACTCATACAGCTGCCGGCCAATAAGCAAGCTGTTAGCTGCAGATGGGTTTACCGACTTAAACCCACAGAAGCAGGAGAACCACAGTATAAAGCGAGGTTAGTGGCCCGAGGATTCACACAGAGGAAGGGTGTCCACTTCACAGAGGTCTATGCGCCGACCTCGAGAGCGGAGACTTTGAGAACACTTTTGGCGATAGCAGCACAGAGAGGTTGGAAGGTGAACCATTTTGATGTAGATGTCGCCTACCTGAACTCAGATCTCCAGGAGGAGTTGTACATGCTTCCTCCTCCAGGGTTTGAAGTCAGTGAGCCAGGCGTCGTGTGGCGATTGCACAAATCCATCTATGGATTACGCCAATCTGCCAGGAATTGGAATATGTGCCTACATGAAGCCTTAGAAGAGCTAGGTTTTAAGAGATCTCTTGCAGACAGTTGTCTTTACATTAGAGATTCAGGCTTGCAACAGCAAGTGGTTCAGGTGTTTGTTGATGATATCTTGATCATGGCACGGACAGGTGAACAGGTGGAGAAGTTTGCTAAGGAGCTTGGAAAGCGGTTCAAGCTGAAGCAACTTGGAGATGTCAAATCCTATTTGGGCGTGGAGATCTCAAGAGCAAGTGATGGAAGCTTTTTGCTTCACCAGAAAGGTAAGATTGAACAGTTGTTTGAGAAGTTCAGGATGTCTGATTGTGCAGGTGCCAGATCACCCATGGAGGCTGGATACGTGAAGGAGTGTCAGCAAGTAGAACGCGTGGTGTTCGAAAACACTGAACTCTTTCAGTCAGCTCTGGGTAGTCTGTTGTATCTGTCACAGTGGAGCAGACCAGACATAGCGTTTGCTGTCAATCTGCTCAGTAGAGAGGCTTCAAGTCCTAGTGTGCAGGCCTGGAATGGTATTAAACGGGTGCTACGTTACCTGCAAGATACCAAAGACTTTTGCCTCAAGATGTCAGCTGAGGGCGATGTCAAGCTGACCGCCTGGGTGGATTCGGCTTGGGCTAACCTTGAGGACCGCAAATCAGTGTCAGGCCTAGTGGTGAAGTTTGGGGACTCAGTGATTGGGTGGAGGTCCCGGAAGCAAAGTCTCATAGCGCTTTCATCTACTGAAGCTGAGTTCAGTGCGCTATCAGAGGTTTGCAGAGAGCTGGAGTTCTACGTGTGTTTGGTCGAGGAAATCTGTGGAGAGAATTGTCTGCCCGTTGTGGTGCATGAAGACAATCAACCATGCCTCAAATTGGCCGAGACGGGGCAATTCAAGGCGAGGACCAAACATTTGGACATACGTTTCCGGAATGTATGTCAGAGCGTTCATGAGGGGCTAGTTGCTCTGAAATACTGTCCCTCAACCAAGAACCTCGCTGATGGTTTCACAAAACCATTAACCTTCCAGAAGCACGAGGAGTTCTGTGAGGGTCTGTGTATGGGGAAAGCATTGTTGGCTATTGTCCCCAGATGCAGGACAAGAGGGGGTGTGGAGTTTGGAACTGACAGGGTTAAAACTCCGCGGTGTCCTGTATCTTGGAGGAGCTTGACGCATAGAAGTGCATCACAGTGTGTGTCTGCATTCAGTCTTGCTTTTGATTCTGACTGAGACGCAGTTCAGCTCAGAGAGGCTGCGTGTGTGCTTTTGGAGCACGGAGAAATGTCGGAGGTTTCTGACGGATTTATTGCTTTGTAAATAAACGCTTCTAGAGATAAGAACCGAACTGTCTCTGGACTTGATTTATCCCTCATCTCACACGGACGCAGGACCGCTGCTACTCTGCTCTCCTGCCAGGTCAGCTCCCAAGCAGAGCAATGCAGGGAAGCCTGACTGGACGCAGGTTTTATTTCCGCAAACATGATACTTCTTAATGGGTCAGACAGTAAGTCCTCAATTTTTTTATAATATATTGCCGGTAGGCCGTCTGGCCCTGGTGGCTTTCCTATCTTTGCTTCCTTAATTGCTCTTTGAATTTCGTACGATGTAATAGGGGCATTCAACAGTTCTTTTTGTTCTTTAGTAAGTTTCGGAAGACAGTTCTGTTCTAAATGTTCTTTAACTTCTTCTGTTGTTTCATTTCCTTCCTTATAGATTTCTCTAAAGAATTCAAGAAATCATTTCTCTATTTCTTTAGGGTTGTTTATTATTTTGCCTTCGCACTTAACTCTATTTATAAACCTTTCTGCCTCTCTCTTCTTTAATTGCCATGCTAATAACCAGGCTCAGGTTCTGTTTCAGGCTGTGTCTCGGTTTCAGGCTCCGGCGCTGTATCAAACACTGTTGCAGACTCAGGCTGTGGCACTATGGCTGTAGCTGTGGCTCTGGTTCTGTTTCAGGCTCTGACACTGTATCAAGCACTGTTTCAGGCTCAGGCTCAGGCTCCGGCTCCGGCTCCGGCTTCTGCTCTTTATTAGGCTTTGTCTCAGTCTTTAGCTCTAGCACTTATTCTAGCTCTATTTCAGGCTCGGCCTGTGTCTCAGCCTTTGTCTCTGTTTCACGCTGTTTCTCTGTTTCAGGCTCCGACGCTGTTTCAAGCCCTGTATCTGCCTCTGCCTCTGTTTCAGGCTCTGGCACTCTATCAAGCACTGTTTCTGGCTCTGGCTCTCTTTCAGGCTCTGGTTCTGAAGTAGGGTTTTGTTCTGGCTCTGGCTGTGTCTCTGCTTCAGGCTCCTATGCCGTATCAAGCACTGTATCAGGCTCTGCCTCTCCCTCTGGCCCTGGCTACGTTTAAGCGTCAGGCTCAGTTTCAGACAGTGTCTCTGTTTCAGGATCCAGCACTCTATCAAGCACTATTTCAGACTCAGGCTGTGGATCTCGGCTGTGGCTGTGGATCTTGGCTGTGGCTCTAGGCTCCGTCTGTGGCTCTGTCTGTGGCTCTGGCTCTCTTTCAGGGTCTGGTTCTGAATGAAGATCTGGTTCTGACTCTGATTCAGGGTCTCATGATGGCTCTTCCTCTGCCTCTGACCCAGCTATGTTTCAGGGTCTGGCTCTCTTTCAGGCTCTGGTTCTGAATTAGGGTTTTGTTCTGGCTCTGGCTGTGTCTCTGGCTCTGGCTCTGGCTCCAGCTCCGGCACTGTATCAAGTACTGTTGCAGACTCAGGCTGTGGCTCTAGGCTGTGGCTGTGGCTGTTGCTCTGGTTCTGGCTCTGGCTCTTTCTCAGGCTCTGGTTCTGAATGAGGGCTTGGTTCTGGCACTGATTCAGGGTCTCGCTCTGGCTCTGGCTCTGGCTCTGGCTCTGGCTCTGGCACTCTATCAAGGACTGTTTCAGACTTAGGCTGTGGCTGTGGCTCTGGCTCTGTTTCCATTCTTACAATGGAATGTACACAAAACAATAATCCTTTCTATATAAATTTTCCAATACATCAGCATCCCTCTGATGTGTTCTACGCAGCGTCTCCCAAATCTCTCGTGCATACTCCAAATTCTGAATATGCACCAATTGGTCATCTGACACACACAGAATTATAGCCGTCCTGGCTTTCAGATTCTGTGATTCCCAACCTCGTGTTGGTGCTGCAGGGATGGGGTTCTCAATCACCTCAAAGAACCTCTGATTCTGCAGCAGGGCCTTCATCTTTATAAACCAAGATGAGTAATTGTCATTAGTCAGGGGAGGTGGATAGGGTAAACCTCCCCCCTTCTTGGCATCCATTCTGAAACCAAGTCTCTGCTCTCACTGTCGAGCCAGTAAAAATCCAAAAGTCTCTCCTGGGCTGTTTACAGCCTTCACTGGCAGGCAAACTTCACGCTGTTTCACAGCTGCGTAGATAGCCAAAACAAACTTTGACTTCTCACGCTCTGAGCCATTCAGTATCTTTCCACTTACTGACGGTCGTTGCCTAGCAACTGTGCATTTCTCTTCTGACAGGAAATCTTATCAACCACAAGAATTCCTGGTATGCAAGCCTTTGCTTTTCGGAGCTGTTTTTCCAACGCAGCTCTCGTGAACCAGAGAATAAATCATTCTGCGTTCACACTTTTTGGCCCGAAATTCAGCGTACCTTTTGGGGCTCCGTTGCCTGGAAAACACCCCTCTCGGTGTCCAGCTGTCTGTTCAGCTTCTGGCTGCACGCAGACGTTTCCTTCTTTCCTTTGGTGCAGAGGATGGCAACGATCCATCTACCTCTCACCTCTCATGCTGATTCCCATGGATCAGATAACCATCGGCTACTGCTACCAGATGTTGATTCAAGCCAAAAGCCAGAGGAATTGGCCACCCTCCAGGTGCCCGGCTTGAATCCTTGTTGACCTCCCTGTCAGCGACTCCCGGCAAGATCAGGCGAGGTCTAAATCGGCGATCCTTTTCAATGTGAAAAGAACACACCACTCCTCCCCCCCTCCATTCCCAGGGAGGGGAAAGAGACAGACAGGAATGTATTTACATGCCTTTATTTCTGTCCTTCCAGCAGTACAGAGAAATCGTGACTGCACTCTCTCATCACCAACAGCAGAGAGAGAAAACTCCTCCCATGTACTTCCAGTACAGATCATGTGCCACTCTGAGCTAACATCCGGTGCTCAGTGCACTGAATAGACTGTCCCTTGTTCCCACGGTACAGTCCCATAACGTCAACATCCTGTTTGGCTTTCCAGCCACCTGGAGCTCGCTTCTGCATTGCTCCTTTTTCGTAAGGTGGTGGCTTTCCTATCTTTGCTTCCTTAATTGCTCTTTGAATTTCGTACGATGTAATAGGGGCATTCAACAGTTCTTTTTGTTCTTTAGTAAGTTTCGGAAGACAGTTCTGTTCTAAATGTTCTTTAACTTCTTCTGTTGTTTCATTTCCTTCCTTATAGATTTCTCTAAAGAATTCGAGAAATCGTTTCTCTATTTCTTTACGGTTGTTTATTATTTTGCCTTCGCACTTACCTCTATTTATAAGCCTTTCTGCCTCTCTCTTCTTTAATTGCCATGCTAATAACCAGGCTCAGGTTCTGTTTCAGGCTGTGTTTCAGGATCCGGCACTGTATCAAACACTGTTGCAGGCTCAGGCCGTGGCACTATGGCTGTAGCTGTGGCTCTGGTTCTGTTTCAGGCTCTGGCACTGTATCAAGCACTGTTTCAGGCTGAGGTTCAGGCTCCGACTTCTGCTCTTTATTAGGCTTTGTCTCAGTCTTTGGCTCTAGCACTTATTCTAGCTCTATTTCAGGCTCGGCCTGTGTCTCAGCCTTTGTCTCTGTTTCACGCTGTTTCTCTGTTTCAGGCTCCGACGCTGTTTCAAGCCCTGTATCTGCCTCTGCCTCTGTTTCAGGCTCTGGCACTCTATCAAGCACTGTTTCTGGCTCTGGCTCTCTTTCAGGCTCTGGTTCTGAAGTAGGGTTTTGTTCTGGCTCTGGCTGTGTCTCTGGATCTGGCTGTGTCTCTGCTTCAGGCTCCTATGCCGTATCAAGCACTGTATCAGGCTCTGCCTCTCCCTCTGGCCCTGGCTACGTTTAAGCGTCAGGCTCAGTTTCAGACAGTGTCTCTGTTTCAGGATCCAGCACTCTATCAAGCACTATTTCAGACTCAGGCTGTGGATCTCGGCTGTGGCTGTGGATCTCGGCTGTGGCTCTAGGCTCCGTCTGTGGCTCTGTCTGTGGCTCTGGCTCTCTTTCAGGGTCTGGTTCTGAATGAAGATCTGGTTCTGACTCTGATTCAGGGTCTCATGATGGCTCTTCCTCTGCCTCTGACCCAGCTATGTTTCAGGGTCTGGCTCTCTTTCAGGCTCTGGTTCTGAATTAGGGTTTTGTTCTGGCTCTGGCTGTGTCTCTGGCTCTGGCTCCAGCTCCGGCACTGTATCAAGTACTGTTGCAGGCTCAGGCTGTGGCTCTAGGCTGTGGCTGCAGCTATGTTTTGCGCTCCGGCCCTGTATCAAGCCCTATTTCTGGCTCTGGCTCTGGCTCTGGCTTTCTTTCAGCTGTGGCTCTGAATGAGGCTCTGGCTCTGATTCATGGTCTCACTCTGACTCTGATTCAGGGTCTCGCTCTGGCTCTGGCTCTGGCACTCTATCAAGGACTGTTTCAGACTCAGGCTGTGGCTGTGGTTCTGCCTCTGTTTCAGGCTCAGGCTCTGTTTGAGGCTATGTCTCTGTTTCAGGCTCCGGCACTGTATCAAGTACTGTTGCAGACTCAGGCTGTGGCTCTAGGCTGTGGCTGTGGCTGTTGCTCTGGTTCTGGCTCTGGCTCTTTCTCAGGCTCTGGTTCTGAATGAGGGCTTGGTTCTGGCACTGATTCAGGGTCTCGCTCTGGCTCTGGCTCTGGCTCTGGCACTCTATCAAGGACTGTTTCAGACTTTGGCTGTGGCTGTGGCTCTGGCTCTGTTTCCATTCTTACAATGGAATGTACACAAAACAATAATCCTTTCTATATAAATTTTCCAATACATTCTGAAAACATAATAAATCCTTAATTGTTGTCCACCTCCTTTTAGTTCCTTTATCACTCGAATGCTAGCACGGAGTCAAAACTATTATTGTATTTTTGAACATATCTTGTATAACCGTTCCATTTTTCTGCAAATTTTTGCTTTGAGATTCTTCTGAGTTTGCTAGTCAATTGAGCCGTCTCCACCAATTCCTGTAATTTGATTTGCCAATCTGTTATTTTTGGAGCCTCGTGATCTTTCCATCCCTTGGCCACAAGTATACGAGCTGCTGCGGTTGCATACAAGAATACCTCTCTTAGATTTTTTGGGATCTCTTTATCTAAAATACTTCATAGAAATGCCTCCGTTTTTTTCGTAAAAGTTATCCCCATCATCTTTTTTAATTCATCGTATATTCCCCCCCCCAAAAAAATCTTAATCTTTTCACACGTCCACCACATGTGGCTCATGTCACCGTTATTTCCTCCACATCTCCAACAAGCATTCGCCAAATTTTGATACATTCTTGATCATCTGGAAGGAGTGAGGTACCACCTATGAGCCATTTTCATCATGTTCTCTCTTATATTATAGCTGGCTGTAAATTTCAAATTTACATTCCATCAGTTTCCCCCATCTTTTAGCATAATTGGACGGCCCACATCTTGGGCCCACTTTATCATTGAAGCCTTAACCTCCTCATCCATTACTTCGTAGTCTAAAAGAAGTCTATACATTTTTGCGATTATTTTGGTTTTACTATTCAGCAGTTTTTTTCAAATCTTGAAGGCTCCTTTTCAAAACCCATCTGCTTATCCTGTCTGAACACTTCATTCACCTGGAAGTAATCTAGCCAACTAGAAAAGTGATCTTTTATTTTCTCATAACTTATCAATATTAGTTGACCCTCCTCCTCCCCCCTTAATATTGTGTTATACGTTATCCAGTTCTCTTTGATGTTGTTGCTTTTTTTAACAGCGATTGCTTCTAGTGGAGAGTTCCATCTTGGGGTTTTCTGTTCCAAATATCTTTTGTATTTTCCCCATACCTTATATATAGCATTTCTTATTATATGATTTGAAAAACTCCTATGCGTCTTTATTTTCCCATAATAAAGATAGCCATGCCACCCAAAACGGGTGTCATGACCTTCTAGCTCTAAAATATCCCAATTTTTTAATAAATACCAATCTTTCAACCAGAGAAGACATGAGGCTTCCTAATATAGCTTCAAATCCGGTAACCCGTAGCCACCTCTTTCTACAGTATCTGTTAATATCTTATGCTTTACTCTTGGTCTTTTACCCTTCCACAAAAATTTAGAAATTTCTTTTTGCCACCTGTTGATACTGCTGGTCTTTCCTCTAATTGGAATCGTTTGGAATAGAAAGAGTAGCTTCGGTAAAACTATCATTTTAATTACCGAAATATGGCCCAGGAATGATAAATTTAACTTTGTCCATGTCTCCAACTGTCTTTTGATATCTTTCCAACAATTGGCATAATTATCTTCCTATAAGTTAAGATTCTTTGGTGTTATCCATAATCCTAAATACTTGATTTTGGGGTAGATTTCAATGTGTATTATTTGTTCTAATTCTGCTTTTTCAGCTGGCGACATATTTTTAACTAATAGTTTTGTCTTGTTGAAATTCATTTTGAACCCCGCAACTTTACCGTAGCCATATATTATTTCCAACGCCTTTCTTAAACTCTGTTTTGGTTGCTCCGTAGTTATAATTAAATCGTCAGCAAATGCCCTCGTTTTGTAACTTCTATTTCCCAGCATAATCCCTTTTATTTCTTTTTCTTCCCTAATTTGTTTACATAAAACTTCCAATGTTAATATGAAAATTAAGGTGGATAGTGGGCAACCTTGTCTGACCCCTTTACTGATTTCACACTCCTGTGATAAATTTCCATTGATTATGATTTTAGCTTTTTGTTTTGATTATATTGCTTCAATCCCTTTTATATACTGTATACCAAAATCCATATGGTGTAATAGACCTTTCATAAATTTCCAGGATACCCTGTCGAAAGCTTTTTCTGCATCTATAGCCATTAAGACTGCCTTCTTTTCTATTCTTAAGTCTAAATACGCTAATAAGTTTATAATGTTTCTAGTGTTGCTATAAATGTGCCTCCCGGGCAAAAAGCCAGCTTGGTCATTGTGTATCATCATCTGGAAGACTTTTTTTGATCTTTCGGCTAAAATATTTGCATATAATTTATAATCGTTATTTAGAAGCGCGATAGGCCTATAGTTGTTAATAAGTAGATTGTCCGTTCCCTGTTTTGGAATTAATGCAATAAGGCTGTCTTTCCAAGAATCCGGCATGGTTCCGTCTTTGAAGATGTTGTTCATGATACTTCTTAATGGGTCAGACAGTAAGTCCTCAATTTTTTTATAATATATTGCCGGTAGGCCGTCTGGCCCTGGTGGCTTTCCTATCTTTGCTTCCTTAATTGCTCTTTGAATTTCGTACGATGTAATAGGGGCATTCAACAGTTCTTTTTGTTCTTTAGTAAGTTTCGGAAGACAGTTCTGTTCTAAATGTTCTTTAACTTCTTCTGTTGTTTCATTTCCTTCCTTATAGATTTCTCTAAAGAATTCGAGAAATCGTTTCTCCATTTCTTTAGGGTTGTTTTTTTTTTAAAGATATTTATTAAAATTTCCAATTTTTATACAAACAAAAAGCAAAAAAGTTTAAAAACACATATAGTTCACAATACTTAGTTTTCAATGACATATTTCCCTGACCTCCTCATACCTCCCCTTCTTGTAGTCCAATTCAAATTATTTATTCAGCAAATCCTTATCTCAAAGCATTACAGCTAAAAAAACCATTAATTTCTATCCGACATCATTCAACATTCATTAATTTTACAATATTTCTGTAAATAGTCCTTGAATTTCTTCCAATCTTCTTCCGCTGACTCTTCTCCCTGGTCCCGGATTCTGCCAGTCATTTCTGCCAATCCCATGCAGTCAATCATCTTCATCTGCCATTCTTCCAGAGTGGGTAAATCTTGCATCTTCCAGTACTTTGCAATAAGTATTCTTGCTGCTGTTGTAGCATACATAAAGTAAGTTCTATCCTTTTTTGACACCAACTGGCCGACCATACCCAAGAGAAAGGCCTCTGGTTTCTTCAAGAAGGTATATTTAAATACCTTTTTCAATTCGTTATAGATCATTTCCCAGAAAGCCTTAATCTTAGGGCACGTCCACCAACGGTGAAACAATGTACCTTCATTTTCTTTACATTTCCAACATTTATTATCGGGCAAATGGTAAATTTTTGCAAGCTTGACTGGGGTCATGTACCACCTGTATATCATTTTCATAATATTTTCTCTTAAGGCATTACATGCTGTAAATTTCATCCCAGTGGTCCACAACTGTTCCCAGTCAGCAAACATAATGTTATGTCCAACATCTTGTGCCCATTTAATCATAGCTGATTTGACAGTCTCATCCTGAGTGTTCCATTTCAGCAGCAAGTTATACATTTTTGACAAAGTCTTAGTTTTGGATTCTAACAGTTCTGTTTCCAATTTAGATTTTTCCACCTGGAAGCCAACTTTCTTATCCAAATTGTAAGCCTCCATTATCTGATAATAATGAAGCCAGTCTTGCACTTTGTTTTTTAGTTTCTCAAAACTCTGCAGTTTCAGTCTATCTCCTTCTTGTTCCAAAATTTCCCAATACTTCGGCCATCTGGCCTCCATATTGAGCTTTTTCTGAGCTTTCGCTTCCATTGGTGACAACCACCTTGGGGTTTTATTTTCCAATAAATCTTTATATCTAATCCAAACATTAAACAATGCTTTCCTAACAATATGGTTTTTAAATGCTTTATGTGCTTTAACCTTGTCATACCACAAATATGCATGCCACCCAAAAACATTGTTGAAACCTTCTAGATCCAAAATGTCTGTGTTCTCAAGAAGCAGCCAGTCTTTCAACCAGCAGAACGCTGCTGATTCATAGTAAAGTTTAAAGTCTGGCAGGGCAAATCCACCCCTTTCCTTTGCATCAGTTAATATCTTAAATTTTATTCTGGGCTTCTTGCCCTGCCAGACAAATTTAGAAATGTCTTTCTGCCACTTCTTGAAACAGTCCATCTTGTCCACAATTTGCAATGTTTGAAACAAAAACAACATTCTAGGCAATACATTCATCTTTATAGCTGCAATTCGACCCAACAAGGAAAGCTTCAAATTTGACCAAATTTCTAAATCTTTTTTCACTTCCACCCAACATTTTTCATAGTTGTCTTTAAACAAATTCCCATTTTTAGCTGTCATGTTAATCCCCAGGTATTTCACTTTCTTAACCACAGTTAAACCTGTTTCACTCTGAAACTTCTCTCTTTCAGTCAATGTTAAGTTTTTCTCTAAAACCTTAGTTTTTGACTTGTTCAATTTGAATCCTGCCAGCTGACCAAATTCTTGAATTAGTTCTAAAACTCTTTTAGTACTAGATTCTGGCTCTTGTAACGTCAAAACTAGGTCATCTGCAAATGCTCTCAGTTTATACTGTTTAGCTCCGACCTGTATACCTTTAACCGACCGTTCCCTTCTAATCATGTTCAGCAGGACCTCCAGGACCGATATAAAAAGCAATGGGGAAATTGGGCACCCTTGTCGTGTCCCTTTTTCTATCTTAAATTGTTCCGTAACCACGTTATTTACAATTAATTTAGCATTTTGTTCAGAGTATATTGCACCTATACCATTCTCAAAGCCTTGGCCTACCCCCATACCCTGTAGGTTCTTTTTCGTAAAACTCCAAGAGATATTGTCAAAAGCTTTCTTGTGATATCCACAAATATCAGAACTGCTTTAGTGTTTATATTCACTTCTAGCTTTTCCAAAATGTCAATTATGTTCCTCAAATTATCAGATAGATATCTTCCCGGTAGAAAGCCCGCTTGGTCCTTATGAATCTCCTCAATCAATACTTTTTTCAGTCTCTTAGCTAAAATATCAGCAAAAATTTTGTAATCCACATTTAATAAGGATATGGGACGGTAGTTCTTAAGTTGTGTCTTTTCAGTTTCCGTTTTCGGTATAAGTGTAATTGTAAAGGGAATTGGGGTTGCTTGTGCGTAAAGGGTGCTGCAGCTCTAGGCAGTGTTGCCTGGATAAACCTTTCCCTGGCTGGACAGCCCTTTCTCCATGACTGTCTCAGTCACTGGCAGAATCCGTCAGTGGGCGTTTTCTAAACTTCTTCCAACATAAAAATTCCTTCACTCCAAGTCTCCGCCTAGCCTCTCTGCGCGGAAGTCTCCTGCGCAGAGTGGGCGTGCCCAACGGAGGTCCTGGGCTCTCCCTGCTGCTCTCTGTGGAAGCGTCTTGGAGCCCTCCCTCCGCATCCTCCTCTTTCTTCCTCGTGTCCCTCCTATTTCCTTCCCCCAAGGAAGCTCTCTCTCTCTCCCTGCTGGTTCCTTCTCCTGCATCGTCAGGGAGCCTTACCTCCACCCTAGGCTCCGATGGCAGTTCCCTGACATCCACCTCCCCTCCAGGACCCCCCTCACCTCCGTTCCATTCCTTTGGCCTAAATTCCTCCCTTTCCCCTGACGGTGATGCGGGAAATCCCCGAAAGGAGCTCTCTCCCTCTTCCGAAGATTCAAACATTTCTCTCCACCTGCTACTATCTCTTCGCAGCGGGTACTCTTCCCCATCCGATTCCTCTCCCCCGGATACCTCTCCTCCCTCCTCTTCGGAGGCCGGAAACCCCATAAAATCTTCTTCCTCATCTGTGGTGCCAAATTGCTCCTCCCAGAACCTCGATGTGGGTTTGGGCTTCCTAGGGAACCTGCCGTGAAACTCTCCCCGAAGATACTCATCCCTGATGTTTTCCGCAGGAACCCACGTGTTTTCTGATTCTGGTTCCCCCTCCCAAGCCACCAAATACTCCACTTGCCCCCCTCGCCATCTTGAATCGAGTATTTCCATGACTTGACTACTGAATTCCCTCTCCTCCACGTGTGGGTGAATGGGAACCCCTCTCTCTTGCCCCGGCAATTCCAGTCCCTCCCTGTACGGAGAGAGTAGGGATCTATGGAACACCGGGTATAGTTTCATGCTGGTCGGCAACTTGAGTCTAAAGGCCACAGAATTAACCTGCTGTGTCACCGCGAAAGGTCCCAGCCGCCTTGGCCGCAACTTCTTGCAACCTCCCTTGAACGGTAACCCCTGAGTCGACAACCACACCCGGTCCCCTACCCGTATGGTTTCTCCTTCCCTACGGTGTTTGTCGGCCTGCCTCTTATACACTTCCTTGGCCCGTTCCAAGTTCATCTTAAGTTGTTGGTGTAAGGCCTCCATTTCTTGCACAAACTGCTCCGCTGCCGGCACACTCCACCTCTCCTCCCCTCCCCCTGGGAAGGCCCTGGGGTGACACCCATGATTGGCCATGAACGGGCTCATTCCTGTGGACACATGTTCCGCATTATTGTACGCAAATTCGGCCAACGCTAGTTTCTCTACCCAATCGTTCTGTCTCTCGCTCACATAGCAGCGTAGGTATTGTTGGAGTATACTGTTCGCTCTTTCTGCTTGCCCGTTGGTCTCCGGGTGTCTGGCCGTGGAGAAGCTTACCTCGACTTCCAGCAAGCTCATGAGCTTCCTCCAGAACCTGGAAGTAAATTGCTTCCCTCGGTCTGACAAAACCCTTAAGGGGGCGCCGTGCAGCCTGAAGATGTGCTCCACAAACAGCCTAGCCGTTTCCTCTGCTGTCACCGCATGTGAGCAAGCAATAAAGTGGCACATTTTTGTTAACAGGTCGACAACTACCATGACGGCTGTTTTCCCCCTTGACTTGGGCAAATCGGTCATAAAATCTATGGAAACCACCTCCCATGGTCTTCCCGGTGTGGGTAAGGGTTCTAGTAACCCCGCTGGCGCCGCCCTCTCCCCCTTTGCTCGCTGGCAGCAGTCACACCCTCGTACGCACTCCCGTACATCTTCCCTCACCCTTGGCCACCAGAACTGCCTGGTGACCAGCAACATGGTTTTGTGTTGACCAAAATGCCCCGCCGTCGGGTTATCATGGAGCTGTTTGAGCACCCTTCTCCTCAAGTCATCCCCTGGTACGTACAGTGCTCCCCTGTAATACAGTACCCCTTCTTTCTCCTCAAAACCCCCATGGTTTTCCCCCTTGCTCCTGAGTTCCCTGATCTTGGTTTGTGCGAACTCGTCGTCCTTCGTCAGCCCGGCTAGTTCTCGTCTCTCTACTAATACCCCCCCACACACCCATCGGTTCTCGGGGATCACATGTCGGGCTTCTGGTGGTCCTTCCCCTTCCATATACTCCGGCTTCCGGGAGAGGGCATCTGCTCTGACGTTTTCCTCTCCCGGTACGTACCAAATCTCGAAGAAAAACTTGGAGAATTCCTGGGCCCATCGCACCTGCCGCTGGTTGAGTACTCGTGCAGTCCTCCAGTATTCCAGGTTCTTATGGTCCGTGCACACCTGGATCTTGTGCTGCGCCCCTATTAACAAATGTCTCCATCGTCGAAAGGCTTCATAAATTGCAAGCAGTTCCCGGTCATAGACCGTGTAGTTTTGCTCCGACTTGCTCAGCTTCCTCGAGAAGAACGCACACGGTCTCCAGCTGGACTGATCTCCCGGCTGGAGTAGCACCGCCCCTACCGCTCGGTCTGACGCGTCTGTCTCCAGCCTCATTGGCTTCTGCAGATCCACGTGCAAGAACTGCTCTTCCGAAGCGAAGGCCTTCTTCAGCCTTTCAAAGGCCTGCTGTGCATCTTCCGTCCAGACGAATTTCCTTTTGCTACTGAGACAATCTGTGATGGGCACTGTCAAGTGGGCGAAATTCTTGATGAACTTCCGGTAGAAGTTCCCAAACCCCAGGAACCTCTGTACGTCCTTCCGGGTCTTGGGGGTCTTCCATTCCAGCACCGCCTGCACCTTTCCTGGGTCCATAGCTAGGCCCTTGTCCGACAGCCTGTATCCCAGGAACTCGACCTCTCGGGCGTGGAACTGGCACTTCTCCAGTTTGACCCACAACTGATGTTCCTGTAGCCTCTTTAGCACTTCCCGGACGTCTCTGACATGCTGCTCCTCGTTGTCCGAATAGATTAACACGTCATCTAAAAAGGCCACACAATTATTGTACAGCAGGGATCCCAACACGTGGTGCATGAAAGATTGGAAGCATGCGGAGCCCGACTGTAATCCAAATGGCATAACTAAGTACTCAAAGGCCCCCAGGGGGGTGAACATAGTGGTTTTCCATTCGTCCCCCTCCCTCATCCTAATCAAATTGTACGCACCCCGAAGGTCCAGCTTAGTAAAAATTTTCCCCTTCCTCACCCTGGTTAAAATATCGTCAATCCTGGGCATTGGGAAGGCCACTGGTTCCGACACCAGGTTCAAGGACCTAAAGTCTACAACCAATCTGGGCTGTTTAGTGTCTTTTTTGTCCACAAAGAACACCGGACTGCCTCCCACCGCCCTTGATTCTCTTATGAAACCTCTTTTCAGGTTTTTGTCAATAAACTCCCGCAACTCCTGCATCTCCCTGTCCGACATGGCATACAGTTTACCCACTGGCAGCTGAGCCCCTGGGAGTAGGTTGATCTGACAGTCGAAGGGTTTATGGGGGGGTAGTTTGTCCGCTTCCTTCTCGCTGAAGACATCCTTCAGGTCAGCGTATTGTGGCGGTACCTTCCCCTTCTCCCCTACCGCCGTCCCTGCCACCCTGGCTACAGCCATCCTCGGGGTTTCCCCCCCGTGACAGTGTTCCAAGCAGTGAGCTGACCCAAAAGAAACTGTCCGCTGGTGCCATGCCACTACTGGATCATGTAGTGCCAACCAGCTCATTCCCACCATGATTTGTGGTCCTGCCAGTGTGGCTACGTGAAAGGCAAGAGTCTCTGTGTGTCGGGAAACCCTCATTCTCATGGGGGGAGTCTGGTGCGTCACCTCCCCTCCCAAGAGTTCTCTGCCATCAATGGTCGTTACTTGCAAGGGACAGTCTAGAGGCAGGAGGTACAGCTGGTGCTCCAGGGCGAAATCCTTGCTGAAGAAATTACAGGAGCTACCTGAATCCAGCAGTGCCTTAACCTTGATTGGGTGCCCATTTGGGAGTTCTAGCACCACCTCTAAGGCTAAGGCTGCTTGGGGGTGTCTGGCTTGGGCACTTTTACTGGTTGCTGGCCTGGCTGCTGTGCCCGGGGATCGGCAGCCAAGCGTTGGCTTTTCCCTGCTCCTCCTCGCCCCCCTCCTCACAGCCCGCAGCCCCCACCATTCCTTGCCATGCTTTCCTTTGAGGGCAGACCCTGGCAAAATGTCCTGGCTGTAGGCAGAGGAAACACTTCTTGGCTGTTTTCCCATCCTTTCCCTCCTTCTTTCGAACTTCACTGGAGTTAGAAGCCCCGCGCGCGCGTGCTCCCCCAATCTCCATTGGTTCCACTGGCTGGGAAGGTTGGTCCGGTATTTCAGGAATGCGGTTGTCATGCCAACGTTCTCCTCTCCCCTCCCGCTTCTCTAAAGCGCGGGCTTCTTGGCGCGCTCCAATCGCAAGTACAGCCTTGGTCAGCTGATCCATCGATTGAGGGCGGGGCGCCCGGGAGAGTTCGTCCTTCACTGAGGGGGATAAGCCTTCCTCGAATAACATTTGCACTGGTTCCAAGCCCAGTTCCCACCCCAGTCTATGGATAAGCATAGCAAAACGCGACCAGTACTCTCTAACTGACCGGCTCCCTTGCTTGCAACTCATCAGTTGCCTGCGAACCACACTCTCCTCCACCCCACTTGAGAACATGGCGTCCATGGCGCCAAAAAACTTCCTAACGTCCTTTAGGGCAGCATTCTGGGTTGCCATTAATGGCCGGATCCATTCCCTGGCAGCGTCTTGAAGATGCCCGATGACATAAGCGACCCTCTCCCCATCATCCGCAAAGGAGTCAAACTGCAGTTCCAGCGCGTACTGTACCTCAGTCCTGAATGCATTATAATCCCTGGGGTCTCCCCCAAACTTGTGCACCAGCCCCGGTACCTTCCTTCCGATGGGGGTGTGCTTCCCCTGGGCATCCTGAGTCCTCCTTTCATCTAGCCGTGCCGCTAACAGAGCCACCTGCCGTTCCAAATCCTGGTTTCTCTCCTCCAGATTTGGCGCTGGCGCTCCCGCCTCTCCGCCACCCGCTCCTCCGGTTTGACTCATGATGCTGCCTGTCTTGTCTTTGTGCACAAGCAACGTCAGAGGCTGACAGATTGCTGTAAAGGGAATTGGGGTTGCTTGTGCGTAAAGGGTGCTGCAGCTCTAGGCAGCGTTGCCTGGATAAACCTTTCCCTGGCTGGACAGCCCTTTCTCCATGACTGTCTCAGTCACTGGCAGAATCCGTCAGTGGGCGTTTTCTAAACTTCTTCCAACATAAAAATTCCTTCACTCCAAGTCTCCGCCTAGCCTCTCTGTGCGGAAGTCTCCTGCGCAGAGTGGGCGTGCCCAACAGAGGTCCTGGGCTCTCCCTGCTGCTCTCTGTGGAAGAGTCTCGGAGCCCTCCCTCCGCATCCTCCTCTTTCTTCCTGGTGTCCCTCCTATTTCCTTCCCCCAAGGAAGCTCTCTCTCTCTCCCTGCTGGTTCCTTCTCCTGCATCGTTAGGGAGCCTTACCTCCACCCTAGGCTCCGATGGCAGTTCCCTGACAGTAATATACGCCTCTTTCCACGATTCTGGTGTTCTTTTCCCTTCCAAAATTTCATTACAGACTTCCTTCAAAGGTTAATAACCACTCTTTGAAAGATCTGTAATATCTGGAAGTCAGCCCATCCGGTCCTGGAGACTTGCCTAATTACATATTTTGAATGGCACCTTCTATCTCCTGGTCAGATATTTTGCAATTCAACATTAGTTTCCTTTCTTGTGAAATTTTTTGTAATCCATTTGTTTTCAAAAAGCGTTCAATGTCCTTTTCATTCTGTGGCCCTTGTGCATATAATTGTTTGAAGTATTTCTGGAAGCAATTTCTAATCTCAGTTGGATTGTGTATATCTTTTCCTTCTACTTCCAAATTTGTGATGGTATTTAGTTTTTGTCTTTTTTCAATTGCCAAGCCAGTAGTTTCCCACATTTATTCGCTGATTCCAATGTCTTCTGTCTCATTTGTTTAATTTTCCATTCTATTTCCTGATTCATCAATTCCATATATTGTACTTGATATAATTTTATTTCTCTCAAAATCTCCTGCGACTTTGGCTTTACTCTCAGTTTTTTCTCCCCTTCTTTTATTTTCTCCAAAATTTTATCTTTTTTCTCATTTCGACTTCTCTTTTTTATTGCGTTCTGTTGTATCAAGAACCCTCTCATCACAGCTTTACTTGCATCCCAGATTACTCTTTTTTCAACATTAGTAGTCATATTTATTTCAAAATAGTCTCTCAAAGTTTTTTGGGCCTTTTTGTATACTTCTTCATCTCTAAATAGGGTGTCATTCATCCTCCATCTAAAGGAGCCGGGTGTTGTTTGCTTCATCTCCGTTATGGTCTGAGCAAGTTTTAGGGCAGATTTCCACTTTCTTTGTCTTTGGTGCCATTCCTCTAGTAATCCAAATTTGGTCAATTCTAGTCCATGTCATCTTAGCTTCAGAGAAGAAAGTTCCCTCTCTCCCCAGGGGGTTCTTACTTCTCCAAATGTCAATCAAGTCCATATTGTCAGTCAATTCAAAGAAAGTTTTTGGTAGTCTACCATCTTTGGTGACTACCTGTTTTTGTGCCTTGTCCATGTTTGTAGATACAACTCCATTCATATCCCCCATCAATATTATATTATAGTCCATATAGTCCCAAAGAGTCTCATGCAACTTCTTAAAAAATTCAGATTTCCCCTCGTTCGGTGCATACACCCCTACAATCAGAAATTTCTCTCCTTGAAATTGAATTTCGATTGCCAAATATCTTCCTTGTTCATCTTTAAAAATTAATTTCGGTGAAAATTTCTCCTTTGCATATATCACCACTCCTCTCTTTTTGACCTTATCAGACGAAATAAATTCTTGTCCCAATCTCTTATTAATAAGTATTTTCCTGTGTAGCCTCATTACATGTGTTTCCTGTAAACAAATCAAGTCCAATTGTTCTTTTCTTAATATATGAAAAACACCTTTTCTCTTTCGAGGGGAGTTAAGTCCATTATAATTCCAACTTAGAAGTTGCAGAGCCATGGTGAGTTACTTAGTTTTCCCTCCAACTGCACCAAGTTGTTGTTCTTCTTCTGTCGGTGGTGTGTCTTTCCCTGGGCCAAGGAGTCCAAATGATAAGTTTGCTATGTCTAAAATTCCTTTTCCTGATGCGGTTGGCTCCTCACCAGATTCCACTTCTCCTCACCAGATTCCACTTCCTTCTGTAGATCCTCCTCGTGGTCTTTCAAGAACTTGTCTTTATCATTCACTGTCCTTATTCTTATTTTTCTTCCTTTGTATTTGAAGGATAGACCTTGGGGGAATTCCCACCTGAAGAGTATTCTGTTTCTTCTCAATAGAACAACAAGATCTCAATAGAACAACAAGATCTCTGTAGTAGGCCCTTACATCCAAAATATATTTGGGTATATCCTTAAAGATCTCCACGAATGAATCTTCAATTTCCAGAGTTCTTTGATAGTGCAAATTCAAGATTTTGTCTCTTTCTTCTTTTGTTCTTAAGGTAATCAAACAGTCTTTTGCTTTGTTCTTTCTTTGTCTTTTACCAAGCCTAAATGCACTCACTATCTTGAATTCTTCCTTCCCCAGGTCCTGTTGCCAAAAATCTGTAAATTCCTTTGTAAGGAAGTCTGCCAGGTTGTCTTTCTCGCTTTCAGGTACTGCTCTGATTCTTAAATTTCTCTCCTTTCCTTGTAATTCAATCATAGACAGTGTTAGGTCGTGATCCTCTAGTTTCTTATATACCGGTGGTATCTTCTCTTGAGCAGCGGTTGCAATTTCCTTAGCTTCCTCTGCTATCTTTCGAGTCGAGGCCGATTCCTCCAATAGTTTTTCAATAGACTGTGTGTTAGAATTCACCTTCTTTCCCAGTTCATTAATACTTGTAGTGTTCAAGTCAATTTTTGCTGAGGCCTCAGCTACTTGTTTATTTGTCTCTGCAACCTGTTTGGCTAAGTTTTCCAAAGATGCATTAATTTTGCCGAGTGCCTGAGCCAATAAATCTTCAGATGACATAGCTTTTGGTTTTGCTTGCGAAGCAGCAGTTCCTACTGTGCCTGCTGCTCCGGATGTTGAAGCCCTTCTCTGATGTGTAATATCAGTCTTGTATTGTCTACCGGACCTGGTAGTTTTTTCCTGTGCCAGCTCTATCTTCCCTTTCTCATTTGCCATAACACTCTCATGCAAAACCCAAGGTCAGTCTCACGCCTGGTAGATTTGTTTTGAAGAGGAATTTTCCAAGCTTGGTTACTTAGTGGCTTAGTTGTTGTTACAACATAGTCTCCTCTAGGGGGACACACTTCCAACTTCACTTTGCAACTTTTAAAACAAATATGGTCCTTATAGGTCCCCAGTACCCTTAAAAGCCACAAATTCAGTGTCCTTAAAAGTTACTTTTTAGTCAAAAGCAGTTCCAGAAACACTGTATCTTTCACAGAGTTGTATCAAAAATCTTTACCTTTAACGTGCTGGCAATTCTTCCCAATTAGGCTTTCCCTATCATAGGCAGTCCGTTCGCTGTGGTTCCTCTTCCCATTTAATCAGGAACTGCACACGTGAACCTGGTCAAGACAGCACCAAGGCCGTTACCCCTAGTTACCAGACAAGGAGTTCCAGGGGACGTCGAAGAAGAGGAGGAGGTCGTGGCTACTCCCACAGCACACAGCACATGGCTTCAGCAATGGCGTTGATGCAAGGGCGTGGCCAAGGCAGCAATCTACGCTGGTTGATCGACAGTGGTGCATCTCACCACCTGGTGGCGCCATCTAGTGTCCGTTTGCAGAATTGCAGTCATTTGCAAACCCTTAAAGTTGTGACAATGGCATATTCAACTAAACGTTCCTTAAAGACCGTAGGCACAGTGTTCTTGAATTGTTTGCATACAGAAATTGATGCCTATGTGCTAAAGGGAATGAAGGGGTGTATTTTGTCTGTGTCAGAACTTGATAGAGATGGGTTTAAAACTGTGTTTGAAAATGGGGTTTGCACTATTTCAAAGAATAACGTATCTCTTTTGCAGGTGGAATGCAGAAATGGGTTATATTATTTTGAGACAAGTCCAGATGAAGTTGAACAGGTTCATGCTGGTTGTGTGAACTCGCCTACCCATAATTCTTGTGTTCATTTATGGCACCGCCGTTTGGGACATATTAATTTTCAGTATGTTAAAAGGCAACCTGAATTATCAGAAGGGTGCAAAATGAACAAATGTACTAAGTATTTGGATTGTACTGCATGCAAAAGGGCGAAGGTTCATAGATGCAGCTATCCCAGTTCAGATAGGAAATCTGACAAAGTATTCCAACTTGTGCATATGGACCTATGTGGCCCAATGCCTGTTGCTAGCATGGGAGGTTCGAGGTATGCACTGTGTCTCTCGGATGACAAAGCAAAAGTCACATGGTTTTTTCCTCTCAAAACAAAAGCAGATACTGCAGAAACAGTTAAAAATTGGGTTCATGCAGTAGAACTTGAATTCGGTACTAAAGTACTTGCTTTTCAGACAGAGGGTCAGAATTTACCGGGTCTGTGTTGCAGAATTTCTTTAAGAAAAAGGGAGTTAAGCATCGTCTGTCTACACCTTACTCCCCCCAAGAAGGAGGCGTGGCCGAACGTAAAAACAGGGTTCTGCAAGAGTTGGCAAACTCTATGTTGTTTGATTCTAAACTCCCTCAAAGTTACTGGGCGGAAGCCTGGCAGACGGCTACTCATATTCTGAACCGAGTATATAATTCGGTAATTGATACTACACCATATTTTGCTTTATACGGGAAGAAGCCCAAAGTTAATTACTTTCGGGTGTTTGGATCTCAAGCCTATGTACTTATCCCAAAAGCGTTAAGGAAAAAGGGAAGTCCAAGGGCTAGGAAACTCATTTTTTGTGGGTACGAACCACACGCCAAATCTTGGAGGTTCGTGAACCCAGATGGGGATACTACAAGAGTGGTCATCAGTAGGAGCGCTGAATTTTGTGAGCAATCCGGATGGACTCACTTACATGCTAACCCTGACATTTTGAGAGATGATTTAGGCATTTATGCTGAGAATGAAAGTCCAGAGGGTGGTGAGCCAGAAGGGGATGGTGCACATGGTTCAGATGCAGATTCTGACCAGGCACAAGGTTCTTCTCCTAAGGTAGAAAAGCCAGAATCTAGGAGTGTTCCAACATCGCCAGTCAGTAGGCCTAGCAGACAGCAAAAGCGAAGCAGGTCGCCTGCAACACCAAGCCCAAGGGAGGTATCTAAATGGAGGTCTTTATCCCTAGGGGCGCACCCAGATATAAAATCTGAGACAGATTCTGACAGCCAACAGTCAGAGGGGGCACAAGAGGAACAATTGCGCAGATCAAAACATGTCACAAAGGGCAAACCACCAGAGCGGTTTAAGGTGACAAGTGTATACGTAAATATGGCACAGTGTGAGCCAGATAGCTATGTAGAGGTACAACAGCTTCCAAGCTCAGAAGCCGTAAAGTGGCAGGAAGCAATGGAAAAGGAGATGGCTTCAATGAAGTCTCTCGGTGTGTTTACAAGTACAGAGCTTCCGAAAGGGCAACAAGCTGTAGGTTGTCGATGGGTATATCGTTTAAAGCCCACAACTACTGAGGAGTTGCAATATAAAGCCCGACTAGTTGCAAAAGGTTTTTCGCAGCGCAAAGGTGTTCACTATTCTCAAATCTATGCCCCTACTTCAAGATCGGAGTCATTAAGAATGCTTTTAGCCTCTTCAGCTAAGAAGGGAAATAAGCTGTTTCATTTTGATGTCAATGTGGCTTATTTAAATGCAGACTTACAGGAGGAAGTCTATATGACACCACCACCAGGTTTTGAAGGAGACAAGCCAAACCAGGTCTGGCGCCTACACAAATCCATTTATGGGTTGAAACAGTCCGTCCGTTATTGGAATTCCTGCTTAAACGATGCTCTAGAGAGCATGGGGTTCAGAAAGAGCGCAGCAGATGCGTGTCTTTATCTAAAGGGCTCGGGATGTGAACAAGAAGCAGTTTTGATATTTGTTGACGATTTATTATACAGTGGAAAGGACAATAAACTTGCACAACAATTTGCCACAAAGCTTGGAGAAAAGTTTCAGATAAAATCACTAGGCACTGTATCTGTTTATCTAGGAGTTAAAATTCAGCAAGATGAAAATGGGAACTATTGGCTCAGCCAAGAAGCTAAGATCCAGCAGTTGCTGGAAAGGTTTAAAATGGACAACTGTGCTGGTGTTAAAACCCCAATGGAGTTAAGTTACACAAAGGATGCTCAAGCCGAGCAACAGGCAGAGTTCAGTAATCCCGGGTTTACCAGTCAGCGATAGGCAGTCTACTCCACATTGCACAGTGGACTCGGCCCGATATAACATATGCTGTCAACATGCTGTGTAGACAAGCTGAAAAACCATCAATGCATGATTGGCAAGGAGTAAAAAGAGTTTTAAGGTATCTCCAAACTACCAAAAGGTTTCGCTTAAAACTATCAGCAGAGGGCAGCACACAACTTGAATGTTGGGCCGACAGCAGTTGGGCAGATGCTGGACCAGATAGAAAATCAGTGTCAGGAATGGCGATAAAATTTGGAAATGCACTAATTGGTTGGAGATCAAGAAAGCAATCACTTATAGCTTTAAGTTCAACTGAATCTGAGTTCAATGCATTATCAGATGTATGTAGAGAACTGGAATTTTATAAGCAACTGGTACAAGAATTGTTTGGAGAATGTTCCCTACCTATCAGAGTGTGGGAAGACAATCAACCTTGTATTAAACTAGCTAAATCAGGTCAATTCAAGGCACTCACAAAACACTTGGATATCCGTTATCAAAATGTATGCCAAAGTGTAAAACAAGGTTTAATTGAACTAAAGTATTGTCCAAGCAAAGAAAATCTCGCAGACGGTTTTACAAAAGCTTTGAGTCCGCAATCTCATAAATATTTCTGTTCAGGTTTAAATTTGAATTGAGGTTGGTACAGCTCAGTGTTACGAGCGAGAGGGGGTGTTGGTACTAAAGGGTTAAGAGGTAACAAGTCGCTCTAATCACTGAGCAGCTGGAAGTCATTAAGCATCCAGGAATGTGAGTTAGTTTGTATAAATAGTCAGTTCACCCGTGTGTTTCCTTCTCCCTCTTTGACCTGACTCGCAGATAAAGGCATGTGTGCTTTATCGCCAGGGTTTTTCTTTTGTAAATAGAGTTTGTTCCTGAGTTCCAAAGTGCTTGCTCCAGGATTCTTCATTGAAAGGTACTGTCTCTCCTGCCTTCTTCAACCGCTGCACAAAATTCACTGCTGAGATAAGATTTATGGCGTTGGAAGCGCACTGGACATTTACTTAACATTAAACTAATTAAAGTTTAATGGACAGCTATAGATGCAGAAAAAGCTTTCGACAGGGTATCCTGGAAATTTATGAAAGGTCTATTACACCATATGGATTTTGGTATACAGTATATAAAAGGGATTGAAGCAATATAATCAAAACAAAAAGCTAAATTCATAATCAATGGAAATTTATCACAGGAGTGTGAAATCAGTAAAGGGGTCAGACAAGGTGGCCCACTATCCCCCTTAATTTTCATATTAACATTGGAAGTTTTATGTAAACAAATTAGGGAAGAAAAAGAAATAAAAGGGATTATGCTGGGAAATAGAAGTTACAAGACGAGGGCATTTGCTGACGATTTAATTATAACTACGGAGCAACCAAAACAGAGTTTAAGAAAGGCGTTGGAAATAATATATGGCTACGGTAAAGTTGCGGGGTTCAAAATGAATTTCAACAAGACAAAACTATTAGTTAAAAATATGTCGCCAGCTGAAAAAGCAGAATTAGAACAAATAATACACATTGAAATCTACCCCAAAATCAAGTATTTAGGATTATGGATAACACCAAAGAATCTTAACTTATAGGAAGATAATTATACCAATTGTTGGAAAGATATCAAAAGACAGTTGGAGACATGGACAAGGTTAAATTTATCATTCCTGGGCCGTATTTCGGTAATTAAAATGATAGTTTTACCGAAGCTACTCTTTCTATTCCAAACGATTCCAATTACAGGAAAGACCAGCAGTATCAACAGGTGGCAAAAAGAAATTTCTAAATTTTTGTGGAAGGGTAAAAGACCAAGAGTAAAGCATAAGATATTACTAGATACTGTAGAAAGAGGTGGCTACGGGTTACCGGATTTGAAGCTATATTAGGAAGCCTCATGTCTTCTCTGGTTGAAAGATTGGTATTTATTAAAAAATTGGGATATTTTAGAGCTAGAAGGTCATGACACCCGTTTTGGGTGGCATGGCTATCTTAATTATGGGAAAATAAAGACGCATAGGAGTTTTTCAAATCATATAATAAGAAATGCTATATATAAGGTATGGGGAAAATACAAAAGATATTTGGAACAGAAAACCCCAAGATGGAACTCTCCACTAGAAGCAATCGCTGTTAAAAAAAGCAACAACATCAAAGAGAACTGGATAACGTATAACACAATATTAAGGGGGGAGGAGGAGGGTCAACTAATATTGATAAGTTATGAGAAAATAAAAGATCACTTTTTTAGTTGGCTAGATTACTTCCAGGTGAATGAAGTGTTCATTTTTTATTTTTTTTAATGATATTTATTAAAATTTTTCCATTTTAATACATCAAAAAATAAAAAAAAGAACGAAACAAAATTTTTTTAAAAACACATAAAATTCACAGTCCTTATTTTCAATGACATATTTCCCTGACTTCCCCATACCTCCCCCTCTTGTATTCCAGTTCAGATTGTTGGTTCAACAAGTTCTTGTCCCCAATTTTTAACCTTTTTATATTTCATTCATTTTAGAAAAACCCATTTTAACTTATAAACATCAATATTTAAACAACAGTTCAACAAGTTCTTGTCCCTAATTTTTAACCTTTTTATATTTTATATTTTATATTTAGTTCATTTTAAAAAACCAATTTTGCCTTATAAACATCAATAATTATACATCCATGCTTATTCTTAAAGCCTTTTTCTAAAGTCGACCTAAATTCCCTTCCACGATTTCCTCAATTCTCATACAAATAACAAAACAAAATAAAAGCAAAACAAATTATAATTATGCACCCTTTGGATTCCCAAGCTCCACCCCCCCCTTTCCCGGTTCCGATCCCCAATAATCGTCCATCAGTCAATCTACTCTCAGCCTGGGGATCTCACGTCCGAGGCTCTTAATTCTCTCTCAATTCCTCTCTGCCGGCTTTTTGGGTAGTCCTTAGTATTAAACACCAAATCTCGGAGAAGCTCTAGTCCAATAAAGTCCATATTTCTTCCAACCAGACCTCCATACTTAAAAGTGGAGCCTAAATCTTGTTTCTTACTCCTTTTAAGTCCAAATGTCCCAAAAGCTCCAACTTCCACCTTAATCAGATTTGTAATCCTTAGGTCTTCAGATCTCCACACAAGAAGATCTCTCCATTCTTCAGTCTCCAATTCAAACCAAATTTTCACCATCGAGTTCTTATTTTCCTTTGCAGCCATCATGCCAGGCCTCTGGCTCTCCTTTATCATCTGTAAAATTACAGCTCCTCCTTCCTTTTTCTCAGGAACAACATATATCTCTTTCTTCACACTCTCAAAGCTCTCAAGTTTCTCTTCTTGTTCAGCTGCATAAGCTTCCTGAGTCAATTCCTTGTCAGATTCAATGAATTTGTTTACTGTTAAGTCCAGAGTTGTAACATTTGTAGCCAAAACATCAATTTGGCCTTGTAACTTTCCCAAGAGAACAAAGACTCTGTCCAGTTCAGCTTGGATTTCCCCTCCTTCAGCCATTCTTGTAATGTCCCAAAACCCCCTCTAGAGGGATTTTGGTTACTTAGTGTTCTTTCCAGTTCAAATCCAAAAATCAAATTAGTTTGTATCAGTTCTTCCTTGTTTTCAACATAATATAGTCAAATTGTAACAAATATAGCCAGCAGAAGCAACAGAAACAAAGTTCTCTTTTTCCGTCTGACAGCTAATTTGACAGCTGTCAAACTCTTCCAATACCTTCAACAGGCTCTCTCGCGGATCACTCCCGGGTCCGGGGGGGGGTGGCACTTCAGCTCCCAAAATTAGCTCTTATCCTCCAGTAAGGTTTCTTCTAGTGCCAAATCATGAAATTAATGTCTTTTGCCAAATAATAAAAGAAAAAATTCTCTCGACCTTAGTTAACAGGTCCTTGCTTTAGATTATTTACAGGAGGAGGAGGCTGACTTCCTGTTTACACCTCCCCCGATTGTACCTAATTCACCAAAAAAAATTTCTTTAAAAGTCCAATTTCCGTACTACGGAATGAAGTGTTCAGACAGGATAAGCAGATGGGTTTTGAAAAGGAGCCTTCAAGATTTGAAAGAGAACTACTGAATAGTAAAACCAAAATAATCGCAGAAATGTATAGACTTCTTTTAGACTACGAAGTAATGGATGAGGAGGTTAAGGCTTCAATGATAAAGTGGGCCCAAGATGTGGGCCGTCCAATTATGCTAAAAGATGGGGGGAACTGATGGAATGTAAATTTGAAATAACAGCCAGCTATAATATAAGAGAGAACATGATGAAAATGGCTCATAGGTGGTACCTCACTCCTTCCAGATGATCAATAATGTATCAAAATTTGGCGAATGCTTGTTGGAGATGTGGAGGAAATAACGGTGACATGAGCCACATGTGGTGGACGTGTGAAAAGATTAAGATTTTTTTTTTTTGGGGGGGGGGAAATATACGATGAATTAAAAAAGATGATGGGGATAACTTTTACGAAAAAACGGAGGCATTTCTATGAAGTATTTTAGATAAAGAGATCCCAAAAAATCTAAGAGAGGTATTCTTGTATGCAACCGCAGCAGCTCGTATACTTGTGGCCAAGGGATGGAAAGATCACGAGGCTCCAAAAATAACAGATTGGCAAATCAAATTACAGGAATTGGTGGAGACGGCTCAATTGACTAGCAAACTCAGAGGAATCTGAAAGCAAAAATTTGCAGAAAAATGGAATGGTTATACAAGATATGTTCAAAAATACAATAATAGTTTTGACTCCGTGCTAGCATTCGAGTGATAAAGGAACTAAAAGGAGGTGGACAACAATTAAGGATTTATTATGTTTTCAGAATGTATTGGAAAATTTATATAGAAAGGATTATTGTTTTGTGTACATTCCATTGTAAGAATGGAAACAGAGCCAGAGCTACAGCTACAGCCTAAGTCTGAAACAGTCCTTGATAGAGTGCCAGAGCCAGAGCCAGAGCGAGACCCTGAATCAGTGCCTGAACCAAGCCCTCATTCAAAACCAGAGCCTGAGAAAGAGTCAGAGCCAGAACCAGAGCAACAGCCACAGCCACAGCCTAGAGCCACAGCCTGAGTCTGCAACAGTACTTGATACATTGCTGGAGCCTGAAAAAGAGACATAGCCTCAAACAGAGCCTGAGCCTGAAACAGAGGCAGAACCACAGCCACAGCCTGAGTCTGAAACAGTCCTTGATAGAGTGCCAGAGCCAGAGCCAGAGCGAGACCCTGAATCAGAGTCAGAGTGAGACCATGAATCAGAGCCAGAGCCAGAGCCTCATTCAGAGCCACAGCTGAAAGAAAGCCAGAGCCAGAGCCAGAGCCAGAGCCAGAAATAGGGCTTGATACAGGGCCGGAGCGCAAAACATAGCTGCAGCCACAGCCTAGAGCCACAGCCTTAGTCTGCAACAGTACTTGATACAGTGCCGGAGCTGGAGCCAGAGCCAGAGACACAGCCAGAGCCAGAACAAAACCCTAATTCAGAACCAGAGCCTGAAAGAGAGCCAGACCCTGAAACATAGCTGGGTCAGAGGCAGAGGAAGAGCCATCATGAGACCCTGAATCAGAGTCAGAACCAGATCTTCATTCAGAACCAGACACTGAAAGAGAGCCAGAGCCACAGACAGAGCCACAGACGGAGCCTAGAGCCACAGCCGAGATCCACAGCCACAGCCGAGATCCACAGCCTGAGTCTGAAATAGTGCTTGATAGAGTGCTGGATCCTGAAACAGAGACACTGTCTGAAACTGAGCCTGACGCTTAAACGTAGCCAGGGCCAGAGGGAGAAGCAGAGCCTGATACAGTGCTTGATACGGCATAGGAGCCTGAAGCAGAGACACAGCCAGAGCCAGAACAAAACCCTACTTCAGAACCAGAGCCTGAAAGAGAGGCAGAGCCAGAAACAGTGCTTGATAGAGTGCCAGAGCCTGAAACAGAGGCAGAGGCAGATACAGGGCTTGAAACAGCGTTGGAGCCTGAAACAGAGAAACAGCGTGAAACAGAGACAAAGGCTGAGACACAGGCCGAGCCTGAAATAGAGCTAGAATAAGTGCTAGAGCCAAAGACTGAGACAAAGCCTACTAAAGAGCAGAAGCCGGAGCCGGAGCTGGAGCCTGAAACAGTGCCTGATACAGTGCCAGAGCCTGAAACAGAACCAGAGCCACAGCTACAGCCATAGTGCCACAGCCTGAGTCTGCAACAGTGTTTGATACAGCGCCGGAGCCTGAAACCGAGACACAGCCTGAAACAGAACCTGAGCCTGGTTATTAGCATGGCAATTAAAGAAGAGAGAGGCAGAAAGGCTTAGAAATAGAGTTAAGTGCGAAGGCAAAATAATAAACAACCCTAAAGAAATAGAGAAACGATTTCTCGAATTCTTTAGAGAAATCTATAAGGAAGGAAATGAAACAACAGAAGAAGTTAAAGAACATTTAGAACAGAACTGTCTTCCGAAACTTACTAAAGAACAAAAAGAACTGTTGAATGCCCCTATTACATCGTACGAAATTCAAAGAGCAATTAAGGAAGCAAAGATAGAAAAGCCACCAGGGCCAGACGGCCTACCGGCAATATATTATAAAAAATTGAGGACTTACTGTCTGACCCATTAAGAAGTATCATGAACAAAATCTTCAAAGATGGAACCATGCCGGATTCTTGGAAAGACAGCCTTATTGCATTAATTTCAAAACAGGGAACGGACAATCTACTTATTAACAACTATAGGCCTATCGCGCTTCTAAATAACGATTATAAATTATATGCAAATATTTTAGCCGAAAGATCAAAAAAAGTCTTCCAGATGATGATACACAATGACCAAGCTGGCTTTTTGCCCGGGAGGCACATTTATAGCAACACTAGAAACATTATAAACTTATTAGCGTATTTAGACTTAAGAATAGAAAAGAAGGCAGTCTTAATGGCTATAGATGCAGAAAAAGCTTTCGACAGGGTATCCTGGAAATTTATGAAAGGTCTATTACACCATATGGATTTTGGTATACAGTATATAGAATCATAGAATCATAGAATCATAGAGTTGGAAGAGACCACAAGGGCCATCGAGTCCAACCCCCTGCCAAGCAGGAAACACCATCAGAGCACTCCTGACATATGGTTGTCAAGCCTTTGCTTAAAGACCTCCAAAGAAGGAGACTCCACCACACTCCTTGGCAGCAAATTCCACTGTCGAACAGCTCTTACTGTCAGGAAGTTCTTCCTAATGTTTAGGTGGAATCTTCTTTCTTGTAGTTTGGATCCATTGCTCCGTGTCCGCTTCTCTGGAGCAGCAGAAAACAACCTTTCTCCCTCCTCTATGTGACATCCTTTTATATATTTGAACATGGCTATCATATCACCCCTTAACCTCCTCTTCTCCAAGCTAAACATGCCCAGCTCCCTTAGCCGTTCCTCATAAGGCATCGTTTCCAGGCCTTTGACCATTTTGGTTGCCCTCCTCTGGACACGTTCCAGTTTGTCAGTGTCCTTCTTGAACTGTGGTGCCCAGAACTCACATTCTGAGGCGTGGCTATGTTCACAGAGGGGAGTGTTTCTCTGTGTGTCTTTTCTCTTTCGCTTTTGCCGAGAAGCGGAGAGGATGCCTGCCATTTCGCCGGGCTGAATTTACAATGTTATTCTACTCATTAAAGGCTGTTGGAGATAAGAGAAAAGCCTGCGTTGCAGTCTGAGTTATTACCCACGCAAGCAACAGCTTTCCCCGCTGTGTAAACTCTGCTAAGAGGGCCAAAGAGGCTGGAAGAGATTATTACCGGCACGGACAGCAGTGACGCAGCTAAGAAGAGTGCCGGACGCCATTTGGCCCCATAGGTTATGGAAGTCAGCCAAGCTTTGGAGCTGTTGCTGCGTTGTGCCTGCGTGTGGGAGAAGCCAGCTGAGGAGAAGCTGGAGCCAGTTGGAGCTGTGCCTAACGTTTGAGGCAGAGAGGAGCTCGCTGGGGAGGATCTGGTCTGCTGAACCGGGTGCCGGAGGAGCTGCTGTTACGTGAGTAAGCTGACCCCCGGGGAGAAGATGGCAGACAGCCAGGAATCATACTCCGTCCCTTTCGAAAAATTAAATGGCAGAAATTGGGAGGAGTGGAGCAGGAAGCTGAAGGCATGGCTGGTAGCCAAGGGTCTGTGGGAGGCAGTCCAAGGGCCTCCACAGCAAGCTGCAGCCGATGCTTCGGCAGCAGATATTGCAGCTGCACATGCTTCGCAGAGAAAAAATCACAAAGCCCTGGGAGCTATAGTGCTCAGTTTGGAGGGCTCACAGCTACCTTTGGTGGAGGGTCTTGACAGTGCCCAGGCTGTTTGGCAGGAGCTGGAGAGGGTTTGCCGAGAAACCACAGCGGAAGCCAAAAGCCACGTCCCCAGATGCAGTACAGCCTCAAGGAGAGCTGCTGGCAAGGTTGGGGGGGCAGAGAAGACCAAAGGCAAGTTTGCAAAGTTTTCCACCGGTTGTTTGTGTGGCGAACAGGAACGCCGCCTAAGAGAGGGCCAAGCTGGCACAGTGAGCCCATTCGGTTGCAGAGGGGGGGCCAGGCCAGCAGAAGGCACAGTTCAGGCTTTTCCCACTCGTCGTTGTTTTGTCTGTGGATCAGTTGACCATCTGCGTCGTTCCTGCCCCCGGAGAGCCAGAGATGCTGGGCAGGATGTCTCCAAGGTCGCTTCCCATGGCAGTCAGCCAGGTTTCCATGGCAGCCAGTCCAGGAAAGGAGGCCCGCGTGGGAATGCGCAGGGAGGACGTGACACAGAGAGTGAGAAGGACAGTTCTTATCACCTAGCTGCCTCCATGGCAACGCTACGGGACAACTCCAGTGAGGAGAGAGTGCTGCGTTGGGTCATCGACTCTGGAGCGAGCCATCACCTGATGCCAGCGCCACCTAGGGGTGAAATGTGGAACTGCAGGGCTGTTTCAACTGGGAAAACAGTTGTTTTTGCTGATGGGACACAGAGACATTTAACCACTGTTGGAAATGTGTTTCTTTCTTTCTTGCAGGCGGAGCTGGAGGTCTACGTTGTGCCTGAGATGAAACATTGTCTTTTATCTGTATCTTGTCTCTTACAGGAGGGGTACAAGGTTTGCTTTGAAAACAATGTCTGTTCTATTTCCAGGGGTGGGGACCAACTGGTCAGTGTTGCATGTCAGAACAACCTCTTTGTTCTGGAGACACCTCTGGAGAGTGAGGGGGACGCTGAGGAAGCACAGGCGAAGTGTGCGAACGTTCCACCTCATGATTCATGTGCTCATTTGTGGCACAGGAGAATGTCACATGGCTGTTGGGAAGGTATCCAGAAGTTGCCCCAGTACACTGTAGGGTGCAAGATAAAAGCATGTGACCGATCCCTAGATTGTAGGGCATGCAGAAGGGCAAAGGTGAAAGGGTGCAGTTATCCCAGGTTGGAGAGGGTAACCACAAAGCCTTTTGAGCTTGTGCACACAGACCTTTTTGGGCCCATGCCAGAGAGTCTGGGCGGGGCCAGATTTGCACTGATGCTGACAGATGATTTTACCCAGAACGCACGGGTCTTCTCGCTGAAACGCAAAGGCGAGGCAGCGCAACTGATCAAAGATTGGGTTGCGGCAGTGGAACTACAGTTTTCCACCAAGGTGCAGGGGTTTCAGAGTGACCGAGGCGCAGAGGTCACTGGGTCTGCTCTGAAGAGTTTCTTCCGCCAGAAGGGAATACGTCACTGGTTGATGGGTGCTACTTCTCCTCATGAGACCCTGAATCAGTGCCAGAACCAAGCCCTCATTCAGAACCAGAGCCTGAGAAAGAGCCAGAACCAGAGCAACAGCCACAGCCACAGCCTAGAGCCACAGCCTGAGTCTGCAACAGTACTTGATACAGTGCCGGAGCCTGAAACAGAGACATAGCCTCAAACAGAGCCTGAGCCTGAAACAGAGGCAGAACCACAGCCACAGCCTGAGTCTGAAACAGTCCTTGATAGAGTGCCAGAGCCAGAGCCAGAGCGAGACCCTGAATCAGAGTCAGAGTGAGACCATGAATCAGAGCCAGAGCCAGAGCCTCATTCAGAGCCACAGCTGAAAGAAAGCCAGAGCCAGAGCCAGAGCCAGAGCCAGAGCCAGAGCCAGAGCCAGAGCCAGAGCCAGAGCCAGAAATAGGGATTGATACAGGGCCGGAGCGCAAAACATAGCTGCAGCCACAGCCTAGAGCCACAGCCTGAGTCTGCAACAGTACTTGATACAGTGCCGGAGCTGGAGCCAGAGCCAGAGACACAGCCAGAGCCAGAACAACACCCTAATTCAGAACCAGAGCCTGAAAGAGAGCCAGACCCTGAAACATAGCTGGGTCAGAGGCAGAGGAAGAGCCATCATGAGACCCTGAATCAGAGTCAGAACCAGATCTTCATTCAGAACCAGACCCTGAAAGAGAGCCAGAGCCACAGACAGAGCCACAGACGGAGCCTAGAGCCACAGCCGAGATCCACAGCCACAGCCGAGATCCACAGCCTTAGTCTGAAATAGTGCTTGATAGAGTGCTGGATCCTGAAACAGAGACACTGTCTGAAACTGAGCCTGACGCTTAAACGTAGCCAGGGCCAGAGGGAGAGGCAGAGCCTGATACAGTGCTTGATACGGCATAGGAGCCTGAAGCAGAGACACAGCCAGATCCAGAGACACAGCCAGAGCCAGAACAAAACCCTACTTCAGAACCAGAGCCTGAAAGAGAGCCAGAGCCAGAAACAGTGCTTGATAGAGTGCCAGAGCCTAAAACAGAGGCAGAGGCAGATACAGGGCTTGAAACAGCGTTGGAGCCTGAAACAGAGAAACAGCGTGAAACAGGGACAAAGGCTGAGACACAGGCCGACCCTGAAATAGAGCTAGAATAAGTGCTAGAGCCAAAGACTGAGACAAAGCCTAATAAAGAAGCAGAAGCCGGAGCCGGAGCCTGAACCTGAGCCTGAAACAGTGCTTGATACAGTGTCAGAGCCTGAAACAGAACCAGAGCCACAGCTACAGCCATAGTGCCACAGCCTGAGTCTGCAACAGTGTTTGATACAGCGCCGGAGCCTGAAACAGAGACACAGCCTGAAACAGAACCTGAGCCTGGTTATTAGCATGGCAATTAAAGAAGAGAGAGGCAGAAAGTCTTATAAATAGAGTTAAGTGCGAAGGCAAAATAATAAACAACCCTAAAGAAATAGAGAAACGATTTCTCGAATTCTTTAGAGAAATCTATAAGGAAGGAAATGAAACAACAGAAGAAGTTAAAGAACATTTAGAACAGAACTGTCTTCCGAACCTTAAAAGGTAAAGGTAAAGGTACCCCTGCCCGTACGGGCCAGTCTTGACAGCCTCTAGGGTTGTGCGCTCATCTCACTCTATAGGCCGGGAGCCAGCGCTGTCCGCAGACACTTCCGGGTCATGTGGCCAGCGTGACGAAACTACTCTGGTGAGCCAGAGCCGCACACGGAAACGCCATTTACCTTCCCGCTAGTAAGCGGTCCCTTTTCATCTACTTGCACCCGGGGGTGCTTTCGAAGTGCTAGGTTGGCAGGCGCTGGGACCGAGCAACGGGAGCGCACCCCGCCGCGGGGATTCGAACCGCCGACCATGCGATCGGCAAGTCCTAGGCACTGAGGTTTTACCCACAGCGCCACCTGCGTCCGAAACTTACTAAAGAACAAAAAGAACTGTACCATAGCCATACCGTAGCCATATATTATTTTCAACGCCTTTCTTAAACTCTGTTTTGGTTGCTCCGTAGTTATAATTAAATCGTCAGCAAATGCCCTCGTTTTGTAACTTCTATTTCCCAGCATAATCCCTTTTATTTCTTTTTCTTCCCTAATTTGTTTACATAAAACTTCCAATGTTAATATGAAAATTAAGGGGGATAGTGGGCAACCTTGTCTGACCCCTTTACTGATTTCACACTCCTGTGATAAATTTCCATTGATTATGATTTTAGCTTTTTGTTTTGATTATATTGCTTCAATCCCTTTTATATACTGAATGAACAGAATGAAGCACAGAATGAACTCAGGCTTGCTAGAGAGGTTAAAAGCAACAAAAAAGGCTTTTATGGGTATGTTCGTAGCAAAAGGAAGAACAAAGAAACAGTGGGGTCACTCAGAGGAGAAGATGGTGAAATGCAAACAGGGGACACAGAAAGGGCTGAACTCCTCAATGCCTTCTTTGCCTCAGTCTTCTCCGATAAAGGAAACAATGCCCGACCTGAAGAATTTGGAGCAAAGGATTCAGCAGAGGAAACACAGCCCAGAATAACTAAGGAGATAGTACAAGAATACTTGGCTAGTCTAGATGTATTCAAGTCTCCAGGGCCAGATGAACTGCATCCAAGAGTATTAAGAGAACTGGCAGATGTGATTTCAGAACCACTGGCAGTCATCTTTGAGAATTCCTGGAGAACAGGCAAAGTCCCGGCAGACTGGAGGAGGGCAAATGTTGTCCCTATTTTCAAAAAGGGGAAAAGAGAGGACCCAAATAATTACCGCCCAGTCAGTCTGACATCAATACCAGGGAAGATTCTGGAGCAGATCATTAAGCAAACAGTCTGTGAGCACCTAGAAAGGAATGCTGTGATCACCAATAGTCAGCATGGATTTCTGAAAAATAAGTCATGTCAGACTAACCTGATCTCGTTTTTTGACAGAATTACAAGCCTGGTAGATGAAGGGAACGCAGTGGATGTAGCCTACCTTGATTTCAGCAAAGCATTTGACAAGGTGCCCCATGATATTCTTGTAAAGAAGCTGGTAAAATGCGGTCTTGACTATGCTACCACTCAGTGGATTTGTAACTGGCTGACTGACCGAACCCAAAGGGTGCTCATCAATGGTTCCTCTTCATCCTGGAGAAGAGTGACTAGTGGGGTGCCACAGGGTTCTGTCTTGGGCCCGGTCTTATTCAACATCTTTATCAACGACTTGGATGATGGACTCAAGGGCATCCTGATCAAATTTGCAGATGACACCAAACTGGGAGGGGTGGCTAACACCCCAGAGGACAGGATCACACTTCAAAACGACCTTGACAGATTAGAGAACTGGGCCAAAACAAACAAGATGAATTTTAACAGGGAGAAATGTAAAGTATTGCACTTGGGCAAAAAAAATGAGAGGCACAAATACAAGATGGGTGACACCTGGATTGAGAGCACTACATGTGAAAAGGATCTAGGAGTCTTGGTTGACCACTGTAATAGTGCCACTGTATTCTGCTCTGGTCAGACCTCACCTGGAGTACTGTGTCCAGTTCTGGGCACCACAGTTCAAGAAGGACACTGACAAACTGGAACGTGTCCAGAGGAGGGCAACCAAAATGGTCAAAGGCCTGGAAACGATGCCTTATGAGGAACGGCTAAGGGAGCTGGGCATGTTTAGCCTGGAGAAGAGGAGGTTAAGGGGTGATATGATAGCCATGTTCAAATATATAAAAGGATGTCACATAGAGGAGGGAGAAAGGTTGTTTTCTGCTGCTCCAGAGAAGCGGACACGGAGCAATGGATCCAAACTACAAGAAAGAAGATTCCACCTAAACATTAGGAAGAACTTCCTGACAGTAAGAGCTGTTCGACTGTGGAATTTGCTGCCAAGGAGTGTGGTGGAGTCTCCTTCTTTGGAGGTCTTTAAGCAAAGGCTTGACAACCATATGTCAGGAGTGCTCTGATGGTGTTTCCTGCTTGGCAGGGGGTTGGACTCGATGGCCCTTGTGGTCTCTTCCAACTCTATGATTCTATGAGCCAGAGCCAGAGCCAGAAATAGGGCTTGATACAGGGCCGGAGCGCAAAACATAGCTGCAGCCACAGCCTAGAGCCACAGCCTGAGTCTGCAACACTACTTGATACAGTGCCGGAGCTGGAGCCAGAGCCAGAGCCAGAGACACAGCCAGAGCCAGAACAAAACCCTAATTCAGAACCAGAGCCTGAAAGAGAGCCAGACCCTGAAACATAGCTGGGTCAGAGGCAGAGGAAGAGCCATCATGAGACCCTGAATCAGAGTCAGAACCAGATCTTCATTCAGAACCAGACCCTGAAAGAGAGCCAGAGCCACAGACAGAGCCACAGACGGAGCCTAGAGCCACAGCCGAGATCCACAGCCACAGCCGAGATCCACAGCCTGAGTCTGAAATAGTGCTTGATAGAGTGCTGGATCCTGAAACAGAGACACTGTCTGAAACTGAGCCTGACGCTTAAACGTAGCCAGGGGCAGAGGGAGAGGCAGAGCCTGATACAGTGCTTGATACGGCATAGGAGCCTGAAGCAGAGACACAGCCAGATCCAGAGACACAGCCAGAGCCAGAACAAAACCCTACTTCAGAACCAGAGCCTGAAAGAGAGCCAGAGCCAGAAACAGTGCTTGATAGAGTGCCAGAGCCTGAAACAGAGGCAGAGGCAGATACAGGGCTTGAAACAGCGTCGGAGCCTGAAACAGAGAAACAGCGTGAAACAGAGACAAAGGCTGAGACACAGGCCGAGCCTGAAATAGAGCTAGAATAAGTGCTAGAGCCAAAGACTGAGACAAAGCCTAATAAAGAGCAGAAGCCGGAGCCGGAGCCTGAACCTGAGCCTGAAACAGTGCTTGATACAGTGCCAGAGCCTGAAACAGAACCAGAGCCACAGCTACAGCCATAGTGCCACAGCCTGAGTCTGCAACAGTGTTTGATACAGCGCCGGAGCCTGAAACCGAGACACAGCCTGAAACAGAACCTGAGCCTGGTTATTAGCATGGCAATTAAAGAAGAGAGAGGCAGAAAGGCTTAGAAATAGAGTTAAGTGCGAAGGCAAAATAATAAACAACCCTAAAGAAATAGAGAAACGATTTCTCGAATTCTTTAGAGAAATCTATAAGGAAGGAAATGAAACAACAGAAGAAGTTAAAGAACATTTAGAACAGAACTGTCTTCCGAAACTTACTAAAGAACAAAAAGAACTGTTGAATGCCCCTATTACATCGTACGAAATTCAAAGAGCAATTAAGGAAGCAAAGATAGGAAAGCCACCAGGGCCAGACGGCCTACCGGCAATATATTATAAAAAAATTGAGGACTTACTGTCTGACCCATTAAGAAGTATCTGTCGGAATTCAAGCCACCAGAGCCAGTCCCAGCTCTTAGTCTAGAGGAATTTGGCCACCCTCCAGGTGCCCGGCTTGAATCCTTATTGACCTCCCCTGCCAGCGACTCCCGGCAGGATCAAGGGAGGTCTCCCTCGGCGATTCTTCCCAACGTGAAAGAAGAACACACCATTCCTCCCCCTCCTCTCCCAGGGAGGGGGAAAGAGACAGACAGAAATATATTTACATGTTTTTATTCCTGTCTTTCACCAGTACAGAGAAAACATGTCTGTACACTCTGATTCCCAACTGCTGAGAGAGAATAAACTCCACCCATGTACTTCCAGTACAGGGTCATGTGTCACTCTGAGCTAACATCCGGTGCTGAGAGCTCTGAACAGACTGTCCCTGGTTCCCACGGTACAATCCAATAACATCAGTTTCCTGTTTACCATTCCAGCCACCTGGAGCTCGCTTCTGCATTGCTGCTTTTTCGTAACATCCTCCCCCAAAAGAATCAATGCGTGTTGCGGCAAACAAAGCGTGATCCAGAGAAGAAAACAAACAGTTGTTATACACATAACACTCCCCTGTTGTTTCAGTTCCACCCTTGGAACTCCCCGCCACTGGTTTTCCCAGTGTACCTCTCTGGTTGTCTGGTTTCCAAGGAATGAGTGCATCTGCATTACCTTGGCTAGCAACTCTCTGTTGTGTCTTTGTCTCTGACTTAGACACAGCTCCAACCTGTCCTCGGTTGTTTACAACAGCAACACATGCAACAGCTAAGTTAGCAAACTCTTTTGAGTACCTCTTGGGTGGTTGACCCTTTGTAACTCTCTCAGACCTACGTATGAGGTGCTGATCCTCTCTGCTCACTGGTCCAGTCTCAGGACTCTTTGGAGAACCAGTTCCAATGGTAAACAGTGGTTCATCCTTCAGTTGTGAAGGCCTATCCATTGTGTGAGACTTCCTCTCAATGACTGTGACAACTGAGCTCTCCGAGCTATCAGTGTCATCACTTTCAGTACAGCTGTAATCAGTAAAATGATCATCATCTGAATCGTCCTCAGTGGGAAATGTGTGTACTATCACTCTCTCCTGTTCAGGAGCACTCTCTAGAAATTTTGTGAGAATCACCTGACCAGATTCAGACAAAATTACTCTGTAGAGACCCTTTTCATACCCCACAAAAATGCCTCTGGCATTCTTTACTCCACCTGGAGCTTCTGTTCTCACATGAGACCCAAAAACCTTGAAATGGGCAACAGAAGGTTTTCTGTGGAACAGTTTCTCAAAAGGAGAACTTCCCAACTCTTTTGAAACCTTTCTCACTTTCGTATAACAGTACGACATCAGAGACTCGGCCCAGTACTCATGTGGCAGATGTGAACTAAGCAATTGCGCTTCCATCCCCTTTTGCAATTCTCTGTTCACCCGTACACAGACACCCCTGTTCCACGCTTCCGCTGAAACAGCAATCTTGTGTCTGATCCCCTTCTTCTGCAGGAACCTCTGGAAATCCTGTAAAAGAAAAATCTGCTTCTCGTCTGTGAATAGACAATCAATGTTAGCATCACGCATACTCTTAACTTTGTCACAAAACTCCTGAAACCTCTCCAAGGCTTCCTGTGGCTTTCTCAATACATAAACCCAGACATAGTTAGAAAAATGATCCACACACACAAGATAATATCTTGCATTGCCTCTAGATGGTTCTAGAGGACCAATCACATCAGCATACACCCGCTGAAATGCTCTGTTGACTCCGGTCTTCTTCTTGCTCACACCTGCAAGAGAAACTAGGTTAGACACAGATGAATTACATTCCATGTAATCACTTTGTGCAAAAGTCAACAAATATAGTCCATCCTTCTCTCTGGCCGAAAGAAATAACTCTCCATCTTTGTAGATCTTGCAGCTCTCAGCATCGTAGGACAATCTCAGTCCTCTCTTTGCAATCTGCGAAACACTTAGCAGATTGAATTTCAATTCAGGAACCAAGTAAACATTGTTTATTGTCAAGTTCAGACTCTTAAGATAGACAGTCCCCACGCCGGCCGCTTCCAGCTCCTGACCGTTGGCCTGTGTCACAGTGAAGCTTTGCTTCTTAAACGTTGAAAAGAGTCCTCTGTGTGGGGACATATGAACCGTCGCTGCAGTGTCGATAATAAACGCGTTCCCAACATCTGGCGTGGTTCCTTTCGCCATCAAAGCCTTTCCAGGTCTCACCGTAGGCTTGGTGTGACCTTTGCCTGACGCCTCAGGCTTTGCTGAGCGGCCCTTCCGCTCCTTTTGGCTGACGTGGCTTCTTACAGTTCCGCTGAAGATGCCCAGCCTGTCCACAATTGTAACATCGGACAGCGTTCAAAGCTAGAGCTTTCTCTCCAGTAGCTTCATCTGCGGGGGAATTAGAACTCCGTTCCTCCCTCCCCCTGTCCTTTTCTTCCAGTGCAGCAAGTCTGTCATGTTCATTCAACACGATGGCAGTCACCCTTTCCGTGGTCAAATCCTGAGCCGGGAGGGAACCAAGCTGACTGGCAACCGTTTTGTAAGTCCGATTTAGGCTGTTGATCATCATGAAGCAAAACACTTCCTCCTGCAGACGGAAATTGCGTTCCACCATCTGCTGGCGCAGATATTTCATCTCCGTCAGGTGCGCTTGAACATCTCCATCAGGCGCAAGCCTCAGATTGGTCAGCTTCTCAAAATACAGCAACGCTGAAGAACCAGCATCCCTCTGATGTGTTCTACGCAGCATTTCCCAAATTTCCCGTGCATATTCCAAACCCTGAATATGCACCAATTGGTCATCTGACACACACAGAATTATAGCCGTTCTGGCTTTCAGATTCTGTGACTCCCAACCTCGGGTTGGTGCTGCAGGGATGGGGTTCTCAATCACGTCAAAGACCCTCTGATTCTGCAGCAGGGCCTTCATCTTTATTGACCAAGATGAATAATTGTCATTTGTCAGGGGAGGGGGATAGGGCAACCCTCCCGCCTTCTTGGAATCCATTTTGAATTCAAGTTTGTGCTTTCTCTCTCAAGCTCAAGCCAGCTTTCACTTTCCAAGCCAGTAAAATCCAAAAGTTCTCTTCTGGGTGTTTACTGTTTCACTGGCAGGCAAACCTTTGGGCTGTTTTCAAAATCCTTGCACATTCTGCGCAGATATCAAAATACTTTCGACTTCCCAGGCTCTTTTTGAGCCACTCAGTAACTTTACAAGTGCTGGCGGACGTTGCCTAGCAACCTGCTCAGGACGGGATTCCTTATCTAACCACAGGAATTCCTGGTATGCCAGCTTGCTCTTTCAGAGCTGTTTTTCTTAAAATGCAGCTCTTTCGTGAACAGAGAATAATCCTTTCTGTGTTCACTCTCAATAGCCCGAAATGCAGCATACCTTTGAGCATACACTCCTTTCGGTGTCCAGCTGTCTGTTCTGTTCAGCTTCTGGCTGCAGGCAGACGCTTTTCTTTATCTCCTTAGGTGCAGAGGATGGCAACGATTCATCGACCTCTCACCTCTCATGCAGAGGTCGATGGATCGAAACCATCCTCTGCTACCAGATGTCGGAATTCAAGCCACCAGAGCCAGTCCCAGCTCTTAGTCCAGAGGAATTTGGCCACCCTCCAGGTGCCCGGCTTGAATCCTTATTGACCTCCCCTGCCAGCGACTCCCGGCAGGATCAAGGGAGGTCTCCCTCGGCGATTCTTCCCAACGTGAAAGAAGAACACACCATTCCTCCCCCTCCTCTCCCAGGGAGGGGGAAAGAGACAGACAGAAATATATTTACATGTTTTTATTCCTGTCTTTCACCAGTACAGAGAAAACATGTCTGTACACTCTGATTCCCAACTGCAGAGAGAGAATAAACTCCACCCATGTACTTCCAGTACAGGGTCATGTGTCACTCTAAGCTAACATCCGGTGCTCAGAGCTCTGAACAGACTGTCCCTGGTTCCCACGGTACAATCCAATAACATCAGTTTCCTGTTTACCATTCCAGCCACCTGGAGCTCACTTCTGCATTGCTGCTTTTTCGTAACAGTATCATGAACAACATCTTAAAAGACGGAACCATGCCGGATTCTTGGAAAGACAGCCTTATTGCATTAATTCCAAAACAGGGAACGGACAATCTACTTATTAACAACTATAGGCCTATCGCGCTTCTAAATAACGATTATAAATTATATGCAAATAATTTAGCCGAAAGATCAAAAAAAGTCTTCCAGATGATGATACACAATGACCAAGCTGGCTTTTTGCCCGGGAGGCACATTTATAGCAACACTAGAAACATTATAAACTTATTAGCGTATTTAGACTTAAGAATAGAAAAGAAGGCAGTCTTAATGGCTATAGATGCAGAAAAAGCTTTCGACAGGGTATCCTGGAAATTTATGAAAGGTCTATTACACCATATGGATTTTGGTATACAGTATATAAAAGGGATTGAAGCAATATAATCAAAACCAAAAGCTAAAATCATAATCAATGGAAATTTATCACAGGAGTGTGAAATCAGTAAAGGGGTCAGACAAGGTTGCCCACTATCCACCTTAATTTTCATATTAACATTGGAAGTTTTATGTAAACAAATTAGGGAAGAAAAAGAAATAAAAGGGATTATGCTGGGAAATAGAAGTTACAAGACGAGGGCATTTGCTGACGATTTAATTATAACTACGGAGCAACCAAAACAGAGTTTAAGAAAGGCGTTGGAAATAATATATGGCTACGGTAAAGTTGCGGGGTTCAAAATGAATTTCAACAAGACAAAACTATTAGTTAAAAATATGTCGCCAGCTGAAAAAGCAGAATTAGAACAAATAATACACATTGAAATCTACCCCAAAATCAAGTATTTAGGATTATGGATAACACCAAAGAATCTTAACTTATATGAAGATAATTATACCAATTGTTGGAAAGATATCAAAAGGCAGTTGGAGACATGGACAAGGTTAAATTTATCATTCCTGGGCCGTATTTCGGTAATTAAAATGATAGTTTTACCGAAGCTAGTCTTTCTATTCTAAACGATTCCATTTACAGGAAAGACCAGCAGTATCAACAGGTGGCAAAAAGAAATTTCTAAATTTTGGTGGAAGGGTAAAAGACCAAGAGTAAAGCATAAGATATTACTAGATACTGTAGAAAGAGGTGGCTACGGGTTACCGGATTTGAAGCTATATTACGAAGCCTCATGTCTTCTCTGGTTGAAAGATTGGTATTTATTAAAAAATTGGGATATTTTAGTTTTTTTTATTTATTTAAATATTTATTGAAATTTTCAAAAAATAAAAAGAAAACCATAAAAAAAACATAAAAGAAAAACAACAATTAAAAACACTTAAAGTTCACCTCTTACTGTCAATGACCAATTTCCTTGACTTCCCCACACCTCCCCTTCTTGTATTCCAGTTCCAATTTTAGCTCAGCAAGTTCTTGTCCCCAAACTTTATCATATTTTCTCTAATTCATTTTAGTTATCCTATTTTAACTTATAAACCTCAGTCTTTGTACATCAATATTTATTCTTAAAAATCTTTTTCTAAGTTCACCCCATCAATTTAATTAACCAACTTTAACTTAAGAACCTCAATCTTTATACGTCAATACTTATTCTTAAAAGTCTTTTTCTAAGGTTGGCCCCAATTCCCTTCCCTAAAATCCCCATTTTTATGTTAATGCAAAACCAAATTAATTAAAACAATATATAGTTATACACCCTTCGGATTTCCAGGACCCCACCAACCCCTTTTCCCGGTTTCGAACCCCAACAAAAAGTCCATCAGTCCATCTGCAATCAGCCTGGCGACCTCACATCCGAGGCTCTCAATTCTCTCTCAGCTCCTCTCTGCCGGTTTTTTTGATAGTCCTTTATATTTAACACCAAATCTCAAAGAAGCTCTGTCCCAATAATGTCCATGTTTCTTCCAGCCAGGCCTCCATATTTAAAAGTGGAGCCAAAATCTTGTTTCTTACTTCTCTTAAATCCAAATGTCCCAAAAGCTCCAATTTCCACTTTAACCAGGTTTGTATTCCATATATCTTCAGATCTCCACATAGGGAGATCTCTCCATTTTCCATTCTTCAATTCAAACCAAATTTTCATCATCCTGATCTTATTTTCCTTTATATCCATCTTGGCCGGCCTCTGGCTCTCCTCAACCATCTGTGGCATTGTAGCTCCTCCTTCTTTTTCCTTCAAATCATCCTGTTCCTCTTTCATCATATTCTCAGATTTCTCAAATTTCTTTTCTTGTTCGGCTGCTGAAATTTTAAGGTCAACTGCAAGACTTTCTTGTTCATCTGCAAAAACTTGAGTCAAGTCCCTCCCAGGCTCAGCAACTTTGTTTACTGTTCCCTTCAGTATTGTGACGTTATTAGTCAAAACATCAGTCTGTTTCTGTAACTCTCCCAAGAGAAGAAAAGACCTCTCCAGTTCAGCCAGTATTTTTGCACTTACAGCCATTTTTGTAATGTCTTAAATCCCCTCTAGAGGGATTCTAGTTTCTTGTTATCTTCCAGTTCCAACCCAAAAGTCAAATTAGTCTTTTCTCTTTATTTTTAACAATTTATTACCAAATTGTAACAAAAATAACCAGCAAAGATAGCAAAAACAAAGTTCTCATTTTTTCCCAACTTTGACAGCTAGTTTGACAGCTGTCAAAGTCTTTATTTCTCTTCCGCAGGCTCTCCCATCGATCGCTCCCGGGTCTTGGGGGGGGGGGTGAATTCCGTTTCCAATGTTTGCTCTTATCCTCCAGCACAATCACTTAAATTGCCCCAACGTTAATTGCTTTTCTCCACAAAGTTAATTGCTTTCCTCCACAAAGAAGAAAGGTATTCTCACAACCTTAGTAATAAAATCCTTGCTTTACGATGTTTACAAGACGGGTGGGCGGACCTCCTTTTAACACCTCACCCGATCGTGCCTAATTCCCAAAGAAAATTTCCCTTTTAAGTCCAATTTCCGTATTACTCACGGGTTGTTACTTTTAGTCCAAATGTTCAAAGAAAGAAGTTAGTGCTCTCCGTCCATGGCATGCGGCTTCACTCAGCAGGAGAAGCAGTCGACTCACAGCACCACGCCACTCTCCGTCCCCCGTTCCGGAGCCTTTAAAAAGGCTCCTTTGCGGTTCGGGGGGGGCGCAAATGGTGCCCGCCGAGTCACCAGGTCCACAGGCTTCAACGCCTGTAGTTTATGAGGGTCCCCGCGTCGTCGCCGCGGCAGGACCCAACCCCTGCTGGGCTGATTCCCTCCGGAGCTCGGAGGGAATCCGCCATTAGGCGATGGCACTAACAAAAAAAAAATAAAAAAAAATTGGGATATTTTAGAGCTAGAAGGTCATGACACCCGTTTTGGGTGGCATGGCTATCTTTATTATGGGAAAATAAAGACGCATAGGAGTTTTTCAAATCATATAATAAGAAATGCTATATATAAGGTATGGGGAAAATACAAAAGATATTTGGAACAGAAAACCCCAAGATGGAACTCTCCACTAGAAGCAATTGCTGTTAAAAAAAGCAACAACATCAAAGAGAACTGGATAACGTATAACACAATATTAAGGGGGGGAGGAGGAGGGTCAACTAATATTGATAAGTTATGAGAAAATAAAAGATCACTTTTCTAGTTGGCTAGATTACTTCCAGGTGAATGAAGTGTTCAGACAGGATAAGCAGATGGGTTTTGAAAAGGAGCCTTCAAGATTTGAAAAAGACTGCTGAATAGTAAAACCAAAATAATCGCAAAAATGTATAGACTTCTTTTAGACTACGAAGTAATGGATGAGGAGGTTAAGGCTTCAATGATAAAGTGGGCCCAAGATGTGGGCCGTCCAATTATGCTAAAAGATGGGGAAAACTGATGGAATGTAAGTTTGAAATAACAGCCAGCTATAATATAAGAGAGAACATGATGAAAATGGCTCATAGGTGGTACCTCACTCCTTCCAGATGATCAAGAATGTATAAAAATTTGGCGAATGCTTGTTGAAGATGTGGAGGAAATAACGGTGACATGAGCCACATGTGGTGGACGTGTGAAAAGATTAAGATTTTTTGGGGGGGGGAATATACGATGAATTAAAAAAGATGATGGGGATAACTTTTACGAAAAAAACGGAGGCATTTCTATGAAGTATTTTAGATAAAGAGATCCCAAAAAATCTAAGAGAGGTATTCTTGTATGCAACCTCAGCAGCTCGTATACTTGTGGCCAAGGGATGGAAAGATCACGAGGCTCCAAAAATAACAGATTGGCAAATCAAATTACAGGAATTGGTGGAGACGGCTCAATTGACTAGCAAACTCAGAGGAATCTCAAAGCAAAAATTTGCAGAAAAATGGAATGGTTATACAAGATATGTTCAAAAATACAATAATAGTTTTGACTCCGTGCTAGCATTCGAGTGATAAAGGAACTAAAAGGAGGTGGACAACAATTAAGGATTTATTATGTTTTCAGAATGTATTGGAAAATTTATATAGAAAGGATTATTGTTTTGTGTACATTCCATTGTAAGAATGGAAACATAGCCAGAGCTACAGCCACAGCCTAAGTCTGAAACAGTCCTTGATAGAGTACCAGAGCCAGAGCCAGAGCCAGAGCGAGACCCTGAATCAGTGCCAGAACCAAGCCCTCATTCAGAACCAGAGCCTGAGAATGAGCCAGAACCAGAGCAACAGCCTAGAGCCACAGCCTGAGTCTGCAACAGTACTTGATACAGTGCCGGAGCCTGAAACAGAGACATAGCCTCAAACAGAGCCTGAGCCTGAAACAGAGGCAGAACACCAAAGAATCTTACCTTATAGGAAGATAATTATACCAATTGTTGGAAAGATATCAAAAGACAGTTGGAGACATGGACAAGGTTAAATTTATCATTCCTGGGCCGTATTTCGGTAATTAAAATGATAGTTTTACCGAAGCTACTCTTTCTATTCCAAACGATTCCAATTACAGGAAAGACCAGCAGTATCAACAGGTGGCAAAAAGAAATTTCTAAATTTTGGTGGAAGGGTAAAAGACCAAGAGTAAAGCATAAGATATTACTAGATACTGTAGAAAGAGGTGGCTACGGGTTACCGGATTTGAAGCTATATTACGAAGCCTCATGTCTTCTCTGGTTGAAAGATTGGTATTTATTAAAAAATTGGGATATTTTAGAGCTAGAAGGTCATGACACCCGTTTTGGGTGGCATGGCTATCTTTATTATGGGAAAATAAAGACGCATAGGAGTTTTTCAAATCATAGAATAAGATATGCTATATATAAGGTATGGGGAAAATACAAAAGATATTTGGAACAGAAAACCCCAAGATGGAACTCTCCACTAGAAGCAATCGCTGTTAAAAAAAGCAACAACATCAAAGAGAACTGGATAACGTATAACACAATATTAAGGGGGGAGGAGGAGGGTCAACTAATATTGATAAGCTATGAGAAAATAAAAGATCACTTTTCTAGTTGGCTAGATTACTTCCAGGTGAATGAAGTGTTCAGACAGGATAAGCAGATGGGTTTTGAAAAGGAGCCTTCAAGATTTGAAAAAAACTGCTGAATAGTAAAACCAAAATAATCGCAAAAATGTATAGACTTCTTTTAGACTACGAAGTAATGGATGAGGAGGTTAAGGCTTCAATGATAAAGTGGGCCCAAGATGTGGGCCGTCCAATTATGCTAAAAGATGGGGAAAACTGATGGAATGTAAATTTGAAATTTACAGCCAGCTATAATATAAGAGAGAACATGATGAAAATGGCTCATAGGTGGTACCTCACTCCTTCCAGATGATCAAGAATGTATCAAAATTTGGCGAATGCTTGTTGGAGATGTGGAGGAAATAACGGTGACATGAGCCACATGTGGTGGACGTGTGAAAAGATTAAGATTTTTTTTGGGGGGGGGAATATACGATGAATTAAATGTTAGGATATTTCCGTTCCACCTTAAAAGGGAGCAGGATGTTTGTATAACAGCCTGCGCATTTCCTGTCTCACAGGATGTTTATGTTGTCTGTTCCTTTCGTTTTCTGCTGTTTTGCCTGAGCAGTCGGAGCAGACGGTCATGTCTTCTCATGTTCTGACCTACGCAAAATAAACTGTAAATATGCTGTCCTGCTGTGCAACTTTTGCTGTGTGAAATCTGCTGATAGAGTGTGCATAAGTTCAAGAATGTGGCTATCTTTTCTTGAGGCTTCGTGCCGCTAAATTGCTGATACTGCGTGACTACGGGAGGTCGATGGATCGTCCGGCAAGGAGCTTGGGGCTCAGATGGACTTTATCTCCCTGGCAGTATCCCAACAACAGGTTTCGGGCCCAGATTCACGGCACTTGCAGGAGAGTAAGACAGCGACAGACTGCTGAGGTATGTGCTGGAAAAGTGAAAGCAGAGGCTTTTCTGCATGCCGGCATAAGTCTTTGAAGTCCGGCTGGACTAATTGGCCTGGGAGCCGAGCCAGAGGCATCGTGATTTATGGGCTGCCGAGATAAGACGTCTTTGAAGGCTTAAAGACGCACGGCTCAAGTAAAAAGCTGGAATGGATGTTTTCCAAGCTTCGGAGGCCACTGAGTGCCCAAAGTTAAATCGGCACAATTATCAGACCTGGGCAGAATGGTGTGAGAGTTTGCTGCGTCAGTTTGGAGTCTGGCATACTGTCTCTGAAGCCACTCCAGTTCCTCGGACAGAGAAATGGGAGGGCCAGAATTCGAAGGCCATTGATTTAATAGTCTTATCCGTCTCTCTGGAGGAAATAAAGACGCTTGCTGGAAATCTCACGGCACGTGACATGTGGGATGCTTTGAAAAAGGCCCACCTGCCAATCATCCCAGCCCAGGGTTTGAATGCATCGGAGGTCCTGGCTGTTTCCCAGAATGCGAGTGAATGCAGGGATGCTGAGGGCACTGATTGCAAGCTGCAGGGGGGGCAGACTGCCACGTCATCCCAGGCAGCATTCCAGCCTCCAGGGGGAGCCAAGGAGTCGGCAGCTGAGAGCTCTGTTTCTCGTGAGAACCAAGGTCAAAGCCTTTGCAGTGGCCGGAAGGCCAGATGTAAACAAAGGATAAAGCCTGCAGATGGCCAGGAGCGGGGGGGCAAGTTGCAAAAGCCCACGCCAGTGGAAAACAAGGCTATGTTTGCTGGCACAGCTCCACCAAAGGCTAAAGGCACGTCTGATGGCCAGGAGCAGGGGGGCAAGTTGCAAAAGCCCTCGCCAGTGGAAAACAAGGCTATGTTTGCTGGCACAGCTTCACCAAAGGCTAAAGGCAAGCTGCAAAAGCCCACGCCGGTGGGAAACAAGGCCAAGGCCAGGTTTGTTGGGGACTCTGGGGCCAGTCGCCATCTCGCCAAGGACCGCCATCATTCATCTCCTTCACACCTCAAGATGGAGAGATCCACCTGGCTGATGGAAGGACTTTGCAAGCTGCAGGAGTTGGGACTGTGAAACTTGCAAGTCTGCATACTACCATCAGAGATGTACTTTTTGTTCCAGGAGCTGCGGACAATTTGCTTAGTGTCCCACAGCTGACTGGGCGTGGTTTTGAGGTTTCCTTCAAGAGGACTGTCTGTGTCATCAGAAAAGGCAAAGAGGACATGTGGCATGCAAAGTTGATGGATGGTTTGTTCTGTCTAACTTATGATGACAATGCTTCTATGTCTAATGCTGATACTTGTTGTGTTGCACAAACTAACAAGGTTCTTCATGCAGGATGCATTCATGATGCACATCGCAGATTTTGTCACCTCTCTTGGCAAGCGCTAGCCAAGATGCCTGGGTTGGTTGAAGGTTTGGACATCAAACCCTGTAAATTTCACATGAAATGTGTATCTTGTGCAGAGAACAAGGTGAAGGTTGCTCCAAAAGGCAAGGAGTCTAGCAGGCAGGCTTCCAAACCCTACCAGCTAGTTCACGCAGACCTGGTAGGTCCTCTTGCGCCCTCTTTGGGAGGAGCAAGGTACTTCATGGTTCTAATTGATTCTTTTTCCAGGTACATTCATGTGTTTATGCTCGAGCAGAAATCGCAAGCATTTCCTAGGTTCAAGGCATTCTGTGCTTGGTTGGAGAATGCTCATGGTAAACGTATCGGCTGTCTGTTTACTGATCGGGGCGGGGAGTTCACTTCTCAGCAGTTTGAAGCTTTCCTGACTGAGAAGGGAATCCAGCATGACTTATCAACGCCTAGATCACCATGGATGAATGGGCTTGCGGAGAGAGCAAATCAAACGTTGCTGCAAGGACTAAAAACCTTGTTGCATGATGCCAACCTCCCTGAGAAGTTTTGGGGGGAGGCTCTCTCGAATTTTGTTTACACTTTTAACAGGAGACTATCATCACCTATTGGCTGCACTCCCTATGAGAAAATGTTTGGTAAGAAACCTAACACCAAGCACATGAGAATCTTTGGTTCTGACATGTGGGTGCACACCCCACAAAGCAACAAGCTTGGGAAGCGTGGGGCACATGGTTTGTTCATGGGGTACGAAAAAGGTGCATACAGGGTATGGATGACTAACTCTAAATCCATAAAGTTCACAAGGAGTGTTGAGTACAATCCTAAGTGGGGGGAAAATGTGGGAATTTTCCAGAGTTACCCAGAGGAAGATGTAGGTGATGTGAAGAAAGCAGATCATGCTGAGAAAGCTGAGGAAACTGATGATGATGATGATGATCAGAGTTCGGATTCCAGATCAGTGGGCGGCGCTGCTGCTGCTGTCAGTGACAGTGATGACACAGCAGACTACAAGAGCGCAAAGGCCTCAGTCAGACCGTCTGATGAGTCTGACAATGAACTGGAAGAACCACTGTTCACCATTGGTCACTTTTCTCCTAAGAAGGAGGAGATGAGTCCAGAAGACTTGCGTCTGGTTCGCAGGTCTGAAAGGGCGACCAAAGGCAAACCTCCGAAGAGATTTGCTGATGAGTTTGCTAAGACGGCAACTGCTGTTCTTAGTAGCTCAGAGAAGGTATGGGAACCTTCTAGCTTCAAAGAGGTTCAGGAGTTAACCTCTAAAGATGCTGAGCCTTGGCTAAATGCCATGAAGGCTGAAGTTGATTCCTTGAACAGGAACCAAACTTGGGAACTGGTACCGGTAGTCCCAGGGATGAGACTGGTTGGCAGCAAATGGGTCTTCAAGGCCAAGACAGACCAGAATGGCAAGGTTGTCAGACACAAAGCCATATTGGTTGCCAGAGGTTTTTCACAGGTACCAGGGCAGGATTACCACGAGACCTACTCACCCACGGTCAAATATGAGAGCATTCGGCTGATGCTCAAGATCGCTGCAGAGGAGAAACTGCAGGTTTCCCATCATGACATTAATACAGCTTTTTTGTACGGGATTTTGGGGGAGGAGCTGTATATGCTTCCACCTGACGGGATGCAGATACAGAAGGGAATGGTCTGTAAACTGCGGAAATCCTTATATGGTCTCAAGCAGAGTGCCAGGTGTTGGAACACAAAACTCACTGAAACGTTGCTTTCTCTAGGTTTTCACCAGGGCAAAGCTGATCCGTGTGTGTTTGTCAAGGAGGAGGGGCAAAACAAACTGTATTGTTTATGTTTTGTTGATGATCTTCTGATGTTTTGGAAGAATCAGGCTTTTTACCAAAGCACCCTAGCTCAGCTGAAGGAGCACTTTGACATGAAGGATCTTGGTGAGGTATCCAACTATCTTTCTCTGCAGGTGGAGAGGGACCAAGCAGGTAATTTTCTGGTACACCAAACACAGAAAATTGCTGATGTATTAACCAGGTTGAATTTGGTTGATGCAAACCCAGCAGACACACCGATGGTGACAGGTTACCAGGTAGACAGTACTGCTGAAGCGTTTTCTGACACAACGCTGTACAGATGCATTCTAGGCAAGCTGAATTTCATTGCTAGATGTTCAAGACCTGACATTGCTGTAAGCACTAAACTGCTTAGCAGACATGCTAACAATCCTACTGTTCAGGATTGGAAAGCTCTGAAGCGCATAGCCCGGTATTTGAAAGGGACTGTGCACTACAGACTGAGGTTCACCAGTCAGAAGACTGGAGGTCTTGAAATCTTTGCAGATGCAAGTTTTGGAAGTGACACCACGGATGGTACGAGCACTTCTGGAGTATGCTACATGTACAACCACTGCCTGTTTGACTGGTTGTGCAGGAAGCAGACGACAGTTAGCCTAAGTTCCTGTGAAGCAGAACTCAATGCTCTGTCATTTTCACTCATGGATTGTGAATGGTTGATGCAACTGTTTAAGGACATTGGGGTTTCTGTGAAATGTCCTATACAAGTGTATCAAGACAATAGATCTTGTTTGGCTTTGCTGAACTCGGAGAGTTGCAAGCAAAGGACCAAGTACTTGCAGATTAAGCTACATCGTGCAAGAGAGTGTATTCAGAAAGGACTCATTCAGGTGTCCTACATGCCAGGAAATGAAATTCCTGCTGATCTGTTGTCTAAGGTTGTTAACAGAGAACAACTTAAGGTTTACGTACAAAGGTTGCAATTGGGTTGAACCACAGGTACTACAGGTTACACGGAAAGGGGGAGGATGTTAGGATATTTCCGTTCCACCTTAAAAGGGAGCAGGATGTTTGTATAACAGCCTGCGCATTTCCTGTCTCACAGGATGTTTCTGTTGTCTGTTCCTTTCGTTTTCTGCTGTTTTGCCTGAGCAGTCGGAGCAGACGGTCATGTCTTCTCATGTTCTGACCTACGCAAAATAGACTGTAAATATGCTGTCCTGCTGTGCAACTTTTGCTGTGTGAAATCTCCTGATAGAGTGTGCACAAGTTCAAGAATGTGGCTATCTTTTCTTGAGGCTTCGTGCCGCTAAATTGCTGATACTGCGTGACTACGGGAGGTCGATGGATCGTCCGGCAAGGAGCTTGGGGCTCAGACGGACTTTATCTCCCTGGCAGTATCCCAACAAGATGATGGGGATAACTTTTACGAAAAAAACGGAGGCATTTCTATGAAGTATTTTAGATAAAGAGATCCCAAAAAATCTAAGAGAGGTATTCTTGTATGCAACCGCAGCAGCTCGTATACTTGTGGCCAAGGGATGGAAAGATCACGAGGCTCCAAAAATAACAGATTGGCAAATCAAATTACAGGAATTGGTGGAGACGGCTCAATTGACTAGCAAACTCAGAGGAATCTCAAAGCAAAAATTTGCAGAAAAATGGAATGGTTATACAAGATATGTTCAAAAATACAATAATAGTTTTGAGTCCGTGCTAGCATTCGAGTGATAAAGGAACTAAAAGGAGGTGGACAACAATTAAGGATTTATTATGTTTTCAGAATGTATTGGAAAATTTATATAGAAAGGATTATTGTTTTGTGTACATTCCATTGTAAGAATGGAAACAGAGCCAGAGCCACAGCCACAGCCTAAGTCTGAAACAGTCCTTGATAGAATGCCAGAGCCAGAGCCAGAGCGAGACCCTGAATCAGTGCCAGAACCAAGCCCTCATTCAGAACCAGAGCCTGAGAAAGAGCCAGAGCCAGAACCAGAGCAACAGCCACAGCCACAGCCTAGAGCCACAGCCTGAGTCTGCAACAGTACTTGATACAGTGCCGGAGCCTGAAACAGAGACATAGCCTCAAACAGAGCCTGAGCCTGAAACAGAGGCAGAACCACAGCCACAGCCTGAGTCTGAAACAGTCCTTGATAGAGTGCCAGAGCCAGAGCCAGAGCGAGACCCTGAATCAGAGCCAGAGCCAGAGCCTCATTCAGAGCCACAGCTGAAAGAAAGCCAGAGCCAGAGCCAGAGCCAGAGCCACAGCTGAAAGAAAGCCAGAGCCAGAGCCAGAAATAGGGATTGATACAGGGCCGGAGCGCAAAACATAGCTGCAGCCACAGCCTAGAGCCACAGCCTGAGTCTGCAACAGTACTTGATACAGTGCCGGAGCTGGAGCCAGAGCCAGAGACACAGCCAGAGCCAGAACAAAACCCTAATTCAGAACCAGAGCCTGAAAGAGAGCCAGACCCTGAAACATAGCTGGGTCAGAGGCAGAGGAAGAGCCATCATGAGACCCTGAATCAGAGTCAGAACCAGATCTTCATTCAGAACCAGACCCTGAAAGAGAGCCAGAGCCACAGACAGAGCCACAGACGGAGCCTAGAGCCACAGCCGAGATCCACAGCCACAGCCGAGATCCACAGCCTGAGTCTGAAATAGTGCTTGATAGAGTGCTGGATCCTGAAACAGAGACACTGTCTGAAACTGAGCCTGACGCTTAAACGTAGCCAGGGCCAGAGGGAGAGGCAGAGCCTGATACAGTGCTTGATACGGCATAGGAGCCTGAAGCAGAGACACAGCCAGATCCAGAGACACAGCCAGAGCCAGAACAAAACCCTACTTCAGAACCAGAGCCTGAAAGAGAGCCAGAGCCAGAAACAGTGCTTGATAGAGTGCCAGAGCCTGAAACAGAGGCAGAGGCAGATACAGGGCTTGAAACAGCGTCGGAGCCTGAAACAGAGAAACAGCGTGAAACAGAGACAAAGGCTGAGACACAGGCCGACCCTGAAATAGAGCTAGAATAAGTGCTAGAGCCAAAGACTGAGACAAAGCCTAATAAAGAAGCAGAAGCCGGAGCCTGAGCCTGAACCTGAGCCTGAAACAGTGCTTGATACAGTGTCAGAACCTGAAAGAGAACCAGAGCCACAGCTACAGCCATAGTGCCACAGCCTGAGTCTGCAACAGTGTTTGATACAGCGCCGGAGCCTGAAACAGAGACACAGCCTGAAACAGAACCTGAGCCTGGTTATTAGCATGGCAATTAAAGAAGAGAGAGGCAGAAAGGCTTAGAAATAGAGTTAAGTGCGAAGGCAAAATAATAAACAACCCTAAAGAAATAGAGAAACGATTTCTCGAATTCTTTAGAGAAATCTATATGGAAGGAAATGAAACAACAGAAGAAGTTAAAGAACATTTAGAACAGAACTGTCTTCCGAAACTTACTAAAGAACAAAAAGAACTGTTGAATGCCCCTATTACATCGTACGAAATTCAAAGAGCAATTAAGGAAGCAAAGATAGGAAAGCCACCACCTTACGAAAAAGGAGCAATGCAGAAGCGAGCTCCAGGTGGCTGGAAAGCCAAACAGGATGTTGACGTTATGGGACTGTACCGTGGGAACAAGGGACAGTCTATTCAGTGCACTGAGCACCGGATGTTAGCTCAGAGTGGCACATGATCTGTACTGGAAGTAGATGGGAGGAGTTTTCTCTCTCTGCTGTTGGTGATGAGAGAGTGCAGTCACGATTTCTCTGTACTGCTGGAAGGACAGAAATAAAGGCATGTAAATACATTTAGGGGACTTCCGGTTAGCGCCAGCGCTTAATGGCGGATTTCTCCCGGAGCTCCGGGAGAGATCTGCTTCGTGGGTTCGGGTCCTGCAGCCACGGCGGAGCGAGGACCCCTAAAAATCACAGGCGCGTAGCCTGTGAACTGGAGACTCGGCGGGCACCTTTGCGCCCCCCCGACGTTGTGAAATAGCCTTTTTAAAGGCTACGGATCAGCGGAGGGTGTATGGAGCGGTGCTGAGAGTCGCTTTCACCCAGCCTGCGAAGCGAAGCCGCGTCGCCATTAGCGGAGAGCGCTGACTTCTTCCGGTGAATTTGGACTAAAAAGAGCAACTTTCCGTGAGTAGGATTGAGCTTTAAAACATAATTGGACGATAAAACTAAAGAAATTGGGCACCGAGACGGATAAGCATCAAAAAGGAAGTCTGCTTTCCGTTCTGTAGCAAGATCAAAGCGAAAGGCATTTAAGCTGTAACTTTTTGACAGGAGAGTTTTGCGAACTAAGAAATCCACCACCAAGCAAAGAACTCCCTCCCCCGAAGGCAGGAGGGGGGGGAAGAAGATTTTAAAGTGATTTCCTGCCTGTTTTAAAAGAAATTGAACTGTTTACCGCTGCTCCTTTACCTGGGGGTCGGACTGCCGGAGAAAAGGAACTGGCTAAGGACTGTCGCTACAATAAGGTTAAAAAGTAACTGTAATATTGACTTTGGCTACTCTCAACTTGAAACATCTTATTTTGTTGCACAGTAAGTTATCTGCAGGATACTATTGATTTGGATCTTTTACAAAGAAAGGGACTAGGAGGGCTTTTGTTTTTTGGAAGGTGTGGGAACAATTTGAAGTTAAAGAACTGACTTTACGCCCTCTAGAGGACTTGTGAATAGTTTCAGCAACAAGTGGAGCTTAAAACCTGAGAAATTTTTTTTTTTCTGACAGCTTAAGAGTGTGGGAATGACCTTGAGTGAAAGACTTTGTTATGGCAGATGGTAAACAGAAAGAGGACTCACAAGAAACAACTTTGAGATCTGGTAGACAATACAAAGTCGATCTTTCTATGCAAAGAAGGGCCTCTATATCAGGGGCTTCCGGAACTGCAGCTGCCACAAAGGCAAAAGTGAAAATAATGTCTTCAGAAGAAGCATTTGCAAAGGCATTGGGGAAAATAAATGACTCTTTGGAGGAACTAAAGAAGCAAGGTGCTGAAACAAATAAGAAAATTGAGGAAATCTCTGGGAAAATTGACTTAAATACTAAAAGTATAACTGACCTCGGGAACAAAGTGAACTCCAATGCAGAAGCAATTGGGAAATTACTGGAAGATTCATCCACAACACGAAAGATAGCTGAGGAAGCTAAGGAAATTGCAACTGCTGCCGAGGAAAAATTTCCACCGGTGTACAGGAAACTAGATGAGTATGAGCTGGCACTCTCTATGCAAGATATGCAACGCAAGGAGAAAAATTTAAGGATCAGACTTGTGCCGGAAAAGGAAGGAGACAACTTGGTGGATTACTTGACAAAAGAATTTTCTGACTTTTGGAAGCAGGAGCTGAATAAGGAAGAATTCAAGATAGAGAGTGCATTTAGGCTGGGAATAAGGCAGAGGAAGAACAGACCCAGAGATTGCTTGATAACTTTAAGATCAAAGGAGGAGAGAGACAAAATATTGAACCTGCACTATCAAACAACCCTTCGAATTGAAGATTTCCACATTGAGATTTTTAAAGACATTCCCAAAAGTATCTTGGATGCAAGAGGTCCTTACAAGGACTTGGTGACGCTGCTGAAAAGGAACTACATACTATTCAGGTGGGAGTTTCCCCAAGGCTTGTCTTTTAAATACAAGGGGAAGAAAAGAAGAATAAAGACAGTGAGTGATAAAGACAAGTTCTTGGGAGAACACGAAGAAGACCTACAGAAAGAGACGTTTCCAGGACAAGGACACCCTTCAAGCAAGGGACCACTAGATACGGACACAGAACCACCGACAAAAGACGAACAACAACTGGGAGCTGTAGGAGGAAGCAAATAACCCCATCATGGCCTTGCAACTTCTAACCTGGAATTGTAACGGTTTGAATAATCCCAGAAAAAGAAAAAATATATTTCACGCTTTAAAGAAAGACCAATTGGACTTGATTTGTTTACAAGAGACTCATGTGACAAGAGCACATAGAAAATTATTAATAAATAAGAGATTGGGACAAGAATTTATATCTTCAGACAGAGTAAAAAAGAGAGGAGTGGTGATCTATGCAAAGGAAAATTTGCAACCGAAACAAATTTTTAAAGATGACCAAGGAAGATATTTGGCAATTGAAATTCAATTTCAAGGAGAAAAATTTTTGATAGTTGGGAATATATGCACCAAATGAAGGGAAAGCAGAATTTTTCAAGAAGTTGCATGAGACTTTGATGGACTATATGGATTACAATTTAATCATGATGGGTGACATGAATGGAGTAGTTTCAACAAATATGGACAAAGCACAAAGACAGGTAGTCACAAAAGACGGAAGACTACCAAAAACTTTTTTTGAAATGACTGACAATATGGACTTGATTGACATTTGGAGAACAAAACACCCATTAGAAAGAGAGGGAACCTTCTTTTCTGAAGCCAAAATGACATGGACACGGATTGACCAAATTTGGGTGACTAGCAGTATGGCGTCGAACATAAAGAAAGTGGAAATCTGCCCAAAAACCTTCTCCGACCATAACGCAGTTAAGATGGTGATGAAGCAAACAACAATTGGTTCCTTCAGATGGAGAATGAATGACACCTTATTTAGAGACGAGGAGATTTGCAAGAAGGCCCAAAAAACTTTGAAAGATTATTTTGAAATCAACTTAAGGACTAAAGTAGAAAAAAGAATAGTATGGGACGCAAGTAAAGCCGTGATGAGAGGGTTTTTGATACAACAAAATTCATTAAAGAAAAGAAAGCAAAATGAGAGGAAAGAGAAGATCTTGGAAAAGATAAAAGAAGGGGAAAGGAAACTAAGACTGAAGCCAAAATCGCAAGAGATTTTAAGAGAAATTAAATTGTATCAAACACAATATATGGAACTGATGAATCAAGAAATAGAATGGAAAATTAAACAAATGAGACAAAAGACTTTTGAATCTGCAGATAAATGTGGCAAGTTATTGGCTTGGCAAATAAAGAAGAGACAAAAACTCAACACGGTAACAAACTTAGAAGTGGAAGGAAAGAACATATGTAACCCAGTGGAAATTAGGAACTGTTTTCAGAGCTACTTTAGACAACTGTACACACAAGGGCCGCAGAAAGAAATGGACATACAACAATTCCTCGAGAAAAATGGGCTGAAAAAGATTTCGCAGGAAAGTAAGACTATTTTGAACCAGGAGATATCAGCACAGGAAATAGAAGATGCCATTCAAAGTATGACGTTGGGCAAATCACCTGGACCGGATGGACTGACTTCCAAATATTACAAAGTTTTGAAGGAAGGGTTGATACAACCTTTGAAGGAAGTCTGCAACGAGATCATGGAGGGGAGGAAGGCACCCGATACGTGGAGGGAGGCCTACATTACACTTATACCAAAGACAGAGACTGAAAAGACCCAACTTAAGAACTACCGACCCATCTCGTTACTAAATGTGGATTACAAAATCTTTGCTGACATTTTAGCAAAGAGATTGAAAAGAGTTTTGATGGAGGAGATTCATGGGGACCAAGCGGGCTTTCTCCCGAAAAGGCATTTGTCGGATAACGTAAGGAATATAATTGACATTTTGGAGAAGTTGGAAGTGAATATAAACACTAAGGCTGTTTTGATATTTGTGGACGCTGAGAAAGCCTTTGACAATATATCTTGGAGTTTCATGTTGAAGAACCTCCGGGGGATGGGGGTAGGCCAAGGGTTTGAAAATGGTATAGGTGCAATATACTCTGAACAGAAAGCAAAACTAATTGTAAACAATGTGGTTACAGAAGAGTTCAAGATTGAAAAAGGGACACGTCAGGGGTGTCCTATCTCCCCACTACTTTTTATATCGGTCCTGGAGGTTTTGCTTAATATGATTAGGAGGGACCAGTTGGTTAAAGGGATCCAGGTCGGAGTTAAACAATACAAATTGAGAGCATTTGCAGATGACCTAGTATTTACATTACAAGAGCCAGAAGCTAGTACGAAAAGAGTTTTGGAAATAATTCAAGAGTTTGGTCAAATGGCAGGATTTAAATTGAATAAGTTAAAGACTAAGGTATTGGAGAAAAATTTAACACAGGTTGAAAAAGAAAGGTTTCAGAATGAGATGGGGTTGACTGTGGTTAAAAAAGTGAAATACTTGGGTATAAATATGACAGCTAAGAATGTGAACTTATTTAAAGATAATTATGAAAAAACTTGGACAGAAGTGAAAAAAGATTTGGAGATTTGGTCAAACTTGAAGCTTTCCTTGTTAGGCCGAATTGCAGTTATAAAAATGAATGTATTGCCAAGAATGTTGTTTTTGTTCCAAGCATTACAAATAATGGATAAAATGGACTGTTTCAAGAAGTGGCAGAAAGATATATCTAAATTTGTCTGGCAGGGCAAGAAGCCCAGAATTAAATTTAAGATATTAACGGATTCAAAGGAAAGAGGGGGGTTTGCCCTGCCAGACTTTAAACTGTACTATGAAGCGGCAGCTTTCTGCTGGCTAAAAGATTGGCTGCTTCTTGAAAACACAGACATTTTGGATTTGGAAGGTTTTAACAATATTTTTGGGTGGCATGCATATTTGTGGTATGACAAGGTTAAAGCACATAAAAGTTTTAAAAACCATATTGTCAGAAAAGCACTATTAAATGTCTGGGTCAGATATAAAGATTTGCTGGAAAACAAAACCCCAAGGTGGTTGTCGCCAATGGAAGCTAAGGCAGTTAAAAAGTTAAATATGGAGTCGAAGTGGCCAAGATATTGGGAAATTCTGGAAAAGGAAGGGGACAAACTGAGATTGCAGAGTTTTGAGAAATTAAAAGACAAGGTGAGAGATTGGTTGCACTATCACCAAATAAATGAAGTGTTTAAATTGGACAGTAAAATTGGCTTCCAGGTGGAAAAATCAAAATTGGAGACTGAATTGTTAGAATCCAGTACTAAGAATCTCTCAAAAATGTACAATTTGCTGCTGAAATGGAATACACAAGATGAAACGGTTAAATCAACTATGATTAAATGGGCTCAGGACATTGGTCATAATATTCTGTTTGCTGACTGGGAAAAGTTGTGGACCACCGGGATGAAATTCACGGCATGTAATGCCTTAAGAGAAAACATTATGAAAATGATTTATAGGTGGTACATAACCCCAGTCAAGCTTGCAAAGATTTACCATTTGCCTGATAATAAATGTTGGAAATGTAAAGAAAAGGAAGGTACATTTTTTCACCTTTGGTGGACGTGCCCGAAGATTAAGGCATTCTGGGAAATGATCTATAATGAACTTAAAAAGGTATTTAAATATACCTTCACTAAGAAACCAGAGGCCTTTCTCTTGGGCATTGTCGGCCAAGGGGTGTTAAAGACGGATATAACTTTCTTTATGTATGCTACAACAGCAGCTAGAATACTCATTGCAAAGTACTGGAAGACGCAAGATCTACCCACACTGGAAGAATGGCAGATGAAGGTGATAGACTACATGGGTTTGGCAGAAATGACGAGCAGAATCCGAAACCAGGGAAGAGAAACAGCGCAAGAAGAATGGAAAAAATTTAAGGACTATTTAAAGAAATATCATAAAGTTAATGAAAGCTAGAATGATGATGGATTGAAAGTAAATGGTTACTATTAGTAACGGTTAAGACAAGGAGAATAAGGGAGGTTAGCCTAAATTTAAATTAAAATAAGGGAAGATTTGCTGAGTAATTGATAAGAATTTGGAATACAGAAAAGGGAGGCATGAGGAAGTCGGGGAAGGAAGGTATAAGAAATTAGGATATGAAATGGTACATGTTTTTTGTTTTGTTTTTGTTTTTGTTTTTGTATGTTTATGTATGTTATGTTATATGGAAAAAATTTTGAATAAAAATATTTAAAAAAAAAAAAAAGATGAAGGTGATGGACTACATGGGCTTGGCAGAAATGACGAGCAGAATCCGAAACCAGGGAAGAGAAGCAGCGGAAGAAGAATGGAAAAAGTTTAAGGACTATCTAAAGAAATATTACAAAATTAATGAAAGTTAGAATGATGTTGGACTGGAAAGTAAATGGTTACTATTAGCAATGGTTAAGACAAGGAGAATAAGGAAGATTAGCTTAAATTTAAAGTAAAATAAGGGAAGATTTGCTGAGTAATTGATTAGAATTTGGAATACAGAAAAGGGAGGCATGAGGAAGTCGAGGAAGAAAGGTTTAAGAAATTAGGATATGAAATGGTACTTGTTTTCTTTTTTCTTTTTTTGTTTTATTTTTGTTATTGTTTGTTTATGTATTTGTTGTTGTTATGTATTACGTATTGTTTGTGTGATTATAAAAACTGTTTAATAAAAATATTTAAAAAAAAAAAAGAACATTTAGAACAGAACTGTCTTCCGAAACTTACTAAAGAACAAAAAGAACTGTTGAATGCCCCTATTACATCGTACGAAATTCAAAGAGCAATTAAGGAAGCAAAGATAGAAAAGCCACCAGGGCCAGACGGCCTACCGGCAATATATTATAAAAAATTGAGGACTTACTGTCTGACCCATTAAGAAGTATCATGAACAAAATCTTCAAAGATGGAACCATGCCGGATTCTTGGAAAGACAGCCTTATTGCATTAATTTCAAAACAGGGAACGGACAATCTACTTATTAACAACTATAGGCCTATCGCGCTTCTAAATAACGATTATAAATTATATGCAAATATTTTAGCCGAAAGATCAAAAAAAGTCTTCCAGATGATGATACACAATGACCAAGCTGGCTTTTTGCCCGGGAGGCACATTTATAGCAACACTAGAAACATTATAAACTTATTAGCGTATTTAGACTTAAGAATAGAAAAGAAGGCAGTCTTAATGGCTATAGATGCAGAAAAAGCTTTCGACAGGGTATCCTGGAAATTTATGAAAGGTCTATTACACCATATGGATTTTGGTATACAGTATATAGAATCATAGAATCATAGAATCATAGAGTTGGAAGAGACCACAAGGGCCATCGAGTCCAACCCCCTGCCAAGCAGGAAACACCATCAGAGCACTCCTGACATATGGTTGTCAAGCCTTTGCTTAAAGACCTCCAAAGAAGGAGACTCCACCACACTCCTTGGCAGCAAATTCCACTGTCGAACAGCTCTTACTGTCAGGAAGTTCTTCCTAATGTTTAGGTGGAATCTTCTTTCTTGTAGTTTGGATCCATTGCTCCGTGTCCGCTTCTCTGGAGCAGCAGAAAACAACCTTTCTCCCTCCTCTATGTGACATCCTTTTATATATTTGAACATGGCTATCATATCACCCCTTAACCTCTTCTCCAAGCTAAACATGCCCAGCTCCCTTAGCCGTTCCTCATAAGGCATCGTTTCCAGGCCTTTGACCATTTTGGCTGCCCTCCTCTGGACACGTTCCAGTTTGTCAGTGTCCTTCTTGAACTGTGGTGCCCAGAACTCACATTCTGAGGCGTGGCTATGTTCACAGAGGGGAGTGTTTCTCTGTGTGTCTTTTCTCTTTCGCTTTTGCCGAGAAGCGGAGAGGATGCCTGCCATTTCGCCGGGCTGAATTTACGATGTTACTCTACTCATTAAAGGCTGTTGGAGATAAGAGAAAAGCCTGCGTTGCAGTCTGAGTTATTACCCACGCAAGCAACAGCTTTCCCCGCTGTGTAAACTCTGCTAAGAGGGCCAAAGAGGCTGGAAGAGATTATTACCGGCACGGACAGCAGTGACGCAGCTAAGAAGAGTGCTGGACGCCATTTGGCCCCATAGGTTATGGAAGTCAGCCAAGCTTTGGAGCTGTTGCTGCGTTGTGCCTGCGTGTGGGAGAAGCCAGCTGAGGAGAAGCTGGAGCCAGTTGGAGCTGTGCCTAACGTTTGAGGCAGAGAGGAGCTCGCTGGGGAGGATCTGGTCTGCTGAACCGGGTGCCGGAGGAGCTGCTGTTACGTGAGTAAGCTGACCCCCGGGGAGAAGATGGCAGACAGCCAGGAATCATACTCCGTCCCTTTCGAAAAATTAAATGGCAGAAATTGGGAGGAGTGGAGCAGGAAGCTGAAGGCATGGCTGGTAGCCAAGGGTCTGTGGGAGGCGGTCCAAGGGCCTCCACAGCAAGCTGCAGCCGATGCTTCGGCAGCAGATATTGCAGCTGCACATGCTTCGCAGAGAAAAAATCACAAAGCCCTGGGAGCTATAGTGCTCAGTTTGGAGGGCTCACAGCTACCTTTGGTGGAGGGTCTTGACAGTGCCCAGGCTGTTTGGCAGGAGCTGGAGAGGGTTTGCCGAGAAACCACAGCGGAAGCCAAAAGCCACGTCCCCAGATGCAGTACAGCCTCAAGGAGAGCTGCTGGCAAGGTTGGGGGGGCAGAGAAGACCAAAGGCAAGTTTGCAAAGTTTTCCACCGGTTGTTTGTGTGACGTACAGGAACGCCGCCTAAGAGAGGGCCGAGCTGGCACAGTGAGCCCATCCGGTTGCAGAGGGGGGGCCAGGCCAGCAGAAGGCACAGTTCAGGCTTTTTCCACTCGTCGTTGTTTTGTCTGTGGATCAGTTGACCATCTGCGTCGTTCCTGCCCCCGGAGAGCCAGAGATGCTGGGCAGGATGTCTCCAAGGTCGCTTCCCATGGCAGTCAGCCAGGTTTCCATGGCAGCCAGTCCAGGAAAGGAGGCCAGCGTGGGAATGCGCAGGGAGGACGTGACACAGAGAGTGAGAAGGACAGTTCTTATCACCTAGCTGCCTCCATGGCAACGCTACGGGACAACTCCAGTGAGGAGAGAGTGCTGCGTTGGGTCATCGACTCTGGAGCGAGCCATCACCTGATGCCAGCGCCACCTAGGGGTGAAATGTGGAACTGCAGGGCTGTTTCAACTGGGAAAACAGTTGTTTTTGCTGATGGGTCACAGAGACATTTTATTTATTTATTTATTTATTTACGGCTATTAGCCCATAAAATATGTACAAACATAAAAACACAGAGACATAAAAACCGATATATCCGACAACAGAAGGTGAACACCACGATGCAAGGGTGGGTCATTGAGCAGAGCCAAATGACAGCTTGGGGCCAGGAGAGCTCCAAGGGACGGATCACAGAAAAAGGAAAACTGAAGACGAAATCCGACATGCACTCTCATCATAACAGTCCGATTAGTTTTGATGTTGTTGTTGTTTTTTGGTGGTTTTTGAGTGTGAGATAACCGCATTCAGGAATCTCGCCACCTGCAGAGTTACAGAAGGATCTGTATCCTGCAAAAGCAGTGCGGCGTGTGACTCAACAGGCCTGCCAACCAAGCGCAGTAAAGCAGGACCCAGGAATTTAGTCCTGGCTATGCTATGTAGGGGACAGTTGAACATTAAATGTGAAAGAGATTCAACAGTTTCCCCGTCACACACGCATAGCGGAGACACCAAACCCTTGGAAAATCTGTGGCTCAGCAGGTTTGATGGAAGGACATTGAACCTTGCACGAATAAATGCAAGTCGGTGTGGTACTGATGAAAGAGATGACATGTATGATGGAAGGCCAAGTGGTGGGGTTATTCCGTGATACCTGGGGGAGCAGACACCCCCACCCCTGGCGAGGTTGTGTTGATTTTCAATGTCCGCTAATCTTTGCTCAATAAGGCTTTTGGCTGAGCGCAAGTTCATCTTTAAGGAGTCCGCTGGGGAAATTCCGATGCTCAGAAGTTTGGCATGGATTTTTCCTACCCACGGATTGACAAAGACGTCCCGCCAGAGGCACTGAAAAAGGTAATGGTCGGGAAGCCTATGCCAGCTGGACAGCCAATAGCCAAAGACTCGCTTCCAGATGACAGTCTCCAATGATGCAATCCTTAACTCCAGACGTATGGCTGCGTTGCTCACACACATGGGGAGTTTCAGAAGGCGACGGAGAAACTGATTCTGCAATGTCCCCAGCGATGTTAAATTGGACCCTGGGGCCCAGAGCAGGGCAGCATAACAGAGGGTGGAAACCACTTTTGCGTGGTATACCTTCAATGCAGAAGGGATGTGAGAGGCTCCGTCGACCGCAAAAAAATGGAGTAGAGTATAAAGTATTGTTTTCCCTTTGTTTAGTAAATACTGTATCTGTGGCTTCCAGCTTAGATTGTAATGAAAAAAGACTCCCAGGTATTTAAATTTGAAAACCTGTTCTAATTGGACTCCATCTAACTTCCAGCTGTAAGTTTTCCGAGACCTGGTAAAGACCAGGACTTTAGATTTCCCATGATTAATTGTCAGATGGTTAAGTTTGCAATAAGCCGCAAAAATCTTTAGAGCTCTGCATAAACCAACTCTAGAGTAGGAAAGGATCGCTGCATCGTCGGCATATAGGAGCAAAGGGCAGCGAAAATCAGCTAGGCGGGGGGCATGAATGTTGGCTTGAGACTCATTCAGAAAGAGCTTCATATCGCTAATAAACAAGTTGAAGAGGAGTGGGGCCAAAATGCAGCCTTGGCGCACACCTCTATTTATTGGGACCTCGTTGGATAGGTTTCCCGCCGGTGTGAGTCTCACTCTAGCCGACGACCCATGGTGTAATTGGGTTATAAGCCATAACAGCCTTCTATCTATGCCCCATCTCTCTAATTTCTTCCATAGGCAGTTTCTTGGGATACTGTCGAAGGCAGCCTTTAGGTCTATAAAAGCGACACATAGGCGCCCCCGACTCGGGGCAGAATATTTTCTGGCAAGATGATACATGATTACCATATGGTCAGAGGTCGAATAATTGTTCCTAAAGCCCGCTTGCTCATGGCCAATCAAATTTGAGTCGTTTGCCCAATGGGACAGCTTAGACAGCAAAAATTTTGCATAGATTTTCCCGATGATAGACAAAAGGCTGATGTTCCGATAGTTCTTCGGGTCAGCAGGGGGACCCTTTTTATGGACTGGCACGATCACGGCCTCCTTCCATGACCTAGGGATAAGCCCCGTAGAATTAATTACATCAAAGACTTTGGCCAGAATTTCAGCCCACCACCTCGGTTGCGCAACAATAGCCTCAGCAGGGACTAGATCCGGCCCGGGGGCTTTGCCCGTTTTCAGATCTAATATCAAGTCCATTATCAGGTCTGGGTCGGTGGAGGGCCACAAAGGTAGATGGTCGGCTCGGAATTCCGTGGATGAGTTGGATTCCTCTGCCAAGGAGAAATATTTACTCAAGAATTTTTCCCATGTGGGCGCAGGGATAATCGTCAGTGGGTACTTCCTTCCTCTTTTGTTTATCAGAGCCCAAAATTCCTGTGGTCTGCGGGATCTCGAGGCCGCAATCAAGGCTCGCCAACGCTTTTGATACCACTCGCGTTTGGCCAGCTTTAAAGTCTGTTTGTATGCTCTTTTGGCTTGTAAATAGGAGGATGGTAGAGCCTGGGCATTAGAGTTTTTGTATTCATTATAGATGGAACGAAGAAGGGATCTTGCTTGTTTGCAAGAGGTGTTAAACCAAGGGTCCCCAGCACTGCAATGCGCCACTTTCGCCTTTTGAGGAGGTGATGTAAAAAAAGTGGTAAGGTTTGTTATAAGAAGGTTAAAAAGTTTCAAAACCGAATTGGAATCTTGTAAATCAGTAGTTATTTGAGGTAAGTAGGCAGTGATTTCCCTATGGAAAAAAAACCTGGTATTTTTGGGCCACAGCCTCCGACCATTTGATCCCTCTTATTTTGAACGATGATGAGGTTTCCAGAAGGACTGAGTGTTTATTGTCGTTCTGGCACCGGAACAATGACAAAGTGGTCACTATTGGGAGGTGATCACTGAAATGTTGGTTTTCAACTTGGAAGGAAAGTACATTAACGGCCAGATTTGCGGAGATCAAGAAGTAATCGATAACACTGTTAGATGTTAGTCCCAGGTGAGTGAACTCCCCCGGTATATCGGGGGGGGGGGAAGGTGCCGTTCAAAAATACTAGATTCAGGCGAATAGCCATTTGGTAAAGGGTCACTCCTGCTTTGTTTACTCTGTTGTCCTTTGAAGTTCTAATTCTGGCATGTTCCAAGTCAAAATTGTCCAAACATGGGGGAGTCCACCATTTGGACTTGGTTAGTAGGTCCCAATTTGTGGCAATACGAGCATTAAAGTCTCCCCCAATTAAGGAGTACGAGTTAGGGCATTTGGTATGACATGACAGTAGGTGATTTTCAAATGATTCCCATCTCCAATCAAGATCAGGCGCTGAGCCTTCGGGGGGAGATAAACATTAGTAATTAGTAATGAGGACTTCCCTTCTGTGATCAGTCCAGATAGAGCAAAAGGCGGGGAAGCCCGTACCAGAGTGAATTTGGCGCGAAGTTGGAGTGAGATCCCAATCAAAAGACCCCCTTTGGGGCGTCCACCTTTCAAAGAAGGGGAGGCCGGAAGTGTTAGAAGATCAAAGCCGTCTATGGTAATCTCTTCCTCATCCCATGTTTCTTGGAATAGAATGATTTTAAATGAATTTATGTACTTCCTGAATTCGGGGTCTGATTTTTTGGTTCTCCAACCAGCAATGTTCCAGCTAAGTATTGATAATGTCGGGTCCTTGTGCTGTCCCGGTAATTGTCACTTTGAGTTGTTTAATGGGTTCTTGGAGGTAGAACGAGGACCCATAAGGAAATCGGTAATTTTAGTTTGTGCGGATAAGGTCTTCTTCTGTGTTAATTGTATCGATGATTTGGTAACATTAACAGGCAGGAAGGGCTTTGCCGGGAAGGAAGAATTAGGCAAAGTTGGTGAGGTCGGATGCTGTTCATTGAGGTGAGTAGTAACAAGTCTTTGATGGGCTACACTAGTAGATCCGTCAGAGTTATCAGTCTTAACCAGGGTAGCGCTAAGAGGTGTTCCAGCCATCACTTGTAGTTGCTGCGCAGATGGAGAAGAATTATCACGCAGATGTATTAAAGGACATGAACGTGAGGATGGTGCATGCATAGTCATTTCCTGGTGATCTTCAGGCAGGGTAGATTCTAGCTCAGGCATTGAGGCAAAGGAGTCATCAACTTCCATATTTTGATTGGGCATAAGGTCTGAGACGGGAGTATTGAGTTTATCGACTTCCTCCACGGTAGAATGGTGCTGTTGGTCAACAGGTGACTGCTGATTCAGATCAGTAGGGGGTAACAAGGTAGCAGGTTGAGAAATTATCAAGGCATTTGATGGAGACGCCATGTGGGACGTGGAGCGCCTGCTCTCCTCTCTCATCGGTATAGAGGGGTCCCCTTGCGATAGGAGTCTTTGTTTGAGTAGATCCAATCTATCGAGAATAGCCTGCTGTTCTTCTGAAGGGAGTTTTCCATAAGAGGAGATAAGATTTCTCTCTTCAGGGATATTCCAATCTCCGCTTGCAATTGGATCATTCCTCAACGTAACTAGATGGGCACTTGGGGTCGCAGGTGGAACAGGGGATACCCGGCTAGGTGTTTTTCCCGTTATTATAGGAACAGAAGAAGGAAACGAGCGTTCATTGCCAGTTAAGATGTTGGCAAAAAGAGGTTTAACACTCGTGTCCTTAAAGACTCTTGTTGTTACAATCTCCCAGGGTGCCAGCCGATCTTTTTGTCTTGCAAGAAGATGTGGGATCCTTGCAGACTGGAAGGAGAGCATAAATTTCCTTGCCAGGGCGTGGCATTTAGGGGTGCTACAGATATAAGATCTATCTGGAAAAAAGGAATATTTAACAAATCACGTAGGTACCCTTTAGCCATCCTCAGGTTATTCCACCTAAGACTGGGGGCGTCACGGGAAAAAATGGATAAACATATTTTATTAGGTTGAAAAATCAAAGATTGCTTATTCCTTTGGAGCAGTGGCACCCTGCATCTTAGGCCCTTAAGGAGAGATTTCTGATCTTTAAGGCACTTACAAGCTGCACAGGAGATTGATGCAAATTAGATAGCTCAGTTGAGGAAGGTAGATGAGCCAGAAGGGCCCGTGAAAGTTTGTTCAATGACAAAGAAATCCCCTCCAATTCCTTGAAAATGAAGCTTAAAGTCCTGATTACCAGTTATATTTGATCAGGTACTAATTCATGGGCAGTTTGCCCTAATGCTTCCCGTTTCAGTGACGGAGGGGTAATTAAGGTGTCGGGGAGGAGGGCTTCCCTATGGCTTCCATCCCCTGCTGGATCAGCTAGCTTTTCCAACTCTCCTTGATCATACAGAGGCCAGAAGCGGTTGTATGTTTCGACCGCAGAAACAATTACTTGCTCCGTTTTGCTGTTATTGTTAGTAGATGGTGGGGGAGATTCAAGCTTTGACTGCTTTACTCTTGGAGGTGAACAACCTTTCTCAGCAGATCTTGGTCGCTTGCCATGACACATTTGTCGCTGTCTCACTAACTACGGAGGTTCAAAGTAGAGGTAAACGGAGATAAAAGAGAACTTATCTTTTATGGACACAACTCCTCTGCTACTCCTCCTCCACTGCTCAACATAACCCAGTCTTCAAGGCGGCGTTACTAATCAGCAGAAGGTTTGAATATCCTTGTTGATACGTATATTGGCCAACCATAGAAGTAAAACGATTAAAACTTCTAACAGAGGTAAAATGATTTAAAAGTCTAATAAAAACAGCTATAAAGGCGGCTGTAAAAGGCTATAAAAGGCTATAAAAGGTTTGTAATCCGGAGGGTTCATGAAGGAGAAGTTGTTACAGCCGCCATCTTCGGGCTCCTCCCCCCCCTGTATTCCACAGAGACATTTAACCACTGTTGGAAATGTGTTTCTTTCTTTCTTGCAGGCGGAGCTGGAGGTCTACGTTGTGCCTGAGATGAAACATTGTCTTTTATCTGTATCTTGTCTCTTACAGGAGGGGTACAAGGTTTGCTTTGAAAACAATGTCTGTTCTATTTCCAGGGGTGGGGACCAACTGGTCAGTGTTGCATGTCAGAACAACCTCTTTGTTCTGGAGACACCTCTGGAGAGTGAGGGGGACGCTGAGGAAGCACAGGCGAAGTGTGCGAATGTTCCACCTCATGATTCATGTGCTCATTTGTGGCACAGGAGAATGTCACATGGCTGTTGGGAAGGTATCCAGAAGTTGCCCCAGTACACTGTAGGGTGCAAGATAAAAGCATGTGACCGATCCCTAGATTGTAGGGCATGCAGAAGGGCAAAGGTGAAAGGGTGCAGTTATCCCAGGTTGGAGAGGGTAACCACAAAGCCTTTTGAGCTTGTGCACACAGACCTTTTTGGGCCCATGCCAGAGAGTCTGGGCGGGGCCAGATTTGCACTGATGCTGACAGATGATTTTACCCAGAACGCATGGGTCTTCTCGCTGAAACGCAAAGGCGAGGCAGCGCAACTGATCAAAGATTGGGTTGCGGCAGTGGAACTACAGTTTTCCACCAAGGTGCAGGGGTTTCAGAGTGACCGAGGCGCAGAGGTCACTGGGTCTGCTCTGAAGAGTTTCTTCCGCCAGAAGGGAATACGTCACTGGTTGACGGGTGCTACTTCTCCTCATGAGATTGGTGTGGCGGAGCACAGAAGTAGAGCACTAGCTGAAGCTACTGACATTCTACTGTGTGACTCTGGTTTGCCTCAAAGTTTTTGGGGGGAGGCGATAAAGACGGCCAATTTCACGATGAACAGGTCCTACAATTCAGTGGTAGGTGACACCCCGTATTTCTTGCTCCACGGAAAGAAGCCGAAGCTGCATTTCTTCCGTGTCTTTGGTTGCCAAGCCTGGGTGCTGGTGCCAAAGGTTCAACAAAAGGAAGGTGACCCGAGGTTCCGGAAAATGATCTTTTGTGGGTATGAGCCTGGGACAAAGGGGTGGAAGTTTGCATATCCAGATGGTGATCAGTCCAGGATTCTAGTTAGCAGAAATGCTGAGTTCTGTGAGCAGAATGGTTGGTCAAGGATCCATGCGAATCCTGACGTTCTCTCAGAATGTCTATCTGATTCTGAGGAGGAGGGAGAGGCAGAAGCTGAACCTGTTGATGAGGACCAGGTCGCTGACCAAGGTCAAGAACAGGGTTGGGCATCTCCACAGGTTGTTAAAAGAGAGCCCAAGAGTGAGCCTTCGTCTCCCGTTAGCAAAGTTCAGAAGGCCCGAAGACGCAGTAAGTCAGAGGGGGACCAGTGAAACACTTGCTGGACCCAGTGGGACAGAAGGAGCACCTGAGACTGTGCTCAGACGGTCCGCACGCACCACGAAGGGGGTACCACCCTGTGACCAACCCCGAGAGTGACCCCTCCGGGGAGCATGTTTCTGGTGTCGGCTCCTCAGCTGATGAGAAACCCTGGAACGTACTGGCTGAAAGTGTGGGTGTGAAAAGCCAGTCGTCGAAATACTCCGCCGGCATGGGTCTGTGTGGGAAGATTGAATGGAACTCGTCTTTGAGGTAGTGCTCCTCCACGGCATAGCACGGTACCCACTCGTTGGCGCTGGCCGGGGTACCTTCCCTGGCGAGGAGATATTCCACTCCCTCTTCCCCCCATCTCGAGTCCAAAATCTCCGTGACCTCGTTGAGTGTCGTTGCCCTCTGGGACCCCTCCCCTGTTGGCGATTTGCTACGTGGGTCTGGTGCGTTCCCTGGTGCCTGAAACCTGTGGGGTGCCTTGTAGGGTGTGAGCACTGACCTATGAAAGACTGGGTGCATTCTGGAGCCCTCCGGGAGTGTCAACCGGAAGGCCACTGGATTGATTTGTGCCGCGACCTGGTAAGGTCCCAGTTGCTTGTGCCTGAGCTTCTTCTTAGCTAACGTTCTGGCCGGCACTGCCTGGGCTGCTAACCAGACCCAGTCCCCCACCTGGATGTCTTCCCCGACCCTCCTGTGCCTGTCCGCCTGCGTTTTGTAGGCGTGTTTCGCTAGTTCCAAGTGCCTTCGGAGTTGCTCGTGGACCTCCTGTAACTCTGCTGCTAAGTGCTCTGCCCCCCGTGGCTCCCCCTCCCCCTTGGTCTCCAACCCCGGGAAGGTTCTGGGATGCCGCCCATTGTTGGCGAAGAACGGTGTCACCCCTGTAGACCCGTGCTTCGTGTTGTTGTAGGCAAACTCGCCCAGCGGTAGGTAGTCCACCCAGGTCGAGGGCTGTTGATTGGCGTAGCATCGCAGGTACTGCTGCATGATGGCGTTGACCCTCTCCGCTTGTCCGTTGGTCTGCGGGTGTCGTGCCGACGCTAAGTTGATCTTGACGTTCAGGATGCCCAGCAGCTTCTGCCAGAAGCTCGAGATGAATTGGCGGCCCCGGTCGGACAGGATGGACCGCGGCAAGCCGTGAGCTTTGAACACGTGATCTATGAACAGCTTGGCGGTCTGTTCCGCTGTGGCCACCTTCGCGCACGGAATGAAGTGCGCCATCTTGGTGAACAGGTCTACGACCACGAGTACCGCTGTTTTCCCTCGCGAGCTGGGCAGATCTGTGACAAAGTCCAGTGCCACTTTCTCCCACGGTTCGAGCGGCGTGTGCAGCGGTTCCAGCAGACCTGCCGGCTTCCTGTGTACTGGTTTGGCCCTTTGACAGGTGTCACACCTGGAAACGTAATCCGCGACTTCTCCCCTCACCTTGGGCCACCAAAAGTCCCTGGTGACTAATTCCGCCGTCTTGTCCTTGCCAAAGTGCCCAGCGCTGGGCGCGTCGTGTAGCTGCTGCAGGACTTTCGCGCGGAGGTCGTCTCCCGGTACGTAGAGAGCCCCTTGGCGGAGGAGCAGTCCGTCGCGTATCTGGAACTCGTCGTCCTTCGCTGTGCCGTTTCGTACCTCCTCCATCTTGGATTGTGCAAACGAATCCGCCTGCAGCGCGCGATGCACTGCGTCCAGGTCCACGGCGGCTGAAGCGCACGCCCACGCTTTTGGTGCGAAAATGTGTTTGGCCGCTGCCGGTGCCGCTTCCTCGAGATACTGCGGCTTCCTTGATAGCGCATCCGCCATGACGTTGTTGTCTCCCGGGATGCATTCTATCCGGAAATCGAAATCCGCAAAGAACTCCGCCCAGTGGATGTGTCTCTGGTTCAGGAACCTCGCCGTGCGCCAGTACTCCAGGTTCTTATGGTCCGTGCGGACCTGCACTGTGTGTCTGGCTCCGAACAGGAAGTGCCGCCATGCCTTGAAGGCTGCATGAATGGCCAGCAACTCCCTGTCCCAGATGGTGTAGTTCTGCTCCGACTTGCTGAGCTTCCTGGAGTAGAATGCGCATGGTCTCCAGTCCCCTTGCGGATCTTGCTGCAACAGGACCGCCCCCACCACTCTGTCCGAGGCGTCCGTTTCAACCCTTATTGGTTTGCTGGGGTTTACGTGTAGCAGCTGTTCTTCGGACGCGAAGAGACGCTTGAGCCTCCGAAAGGACTGCTCCGCCTGGTCCGTCCAGGTGAACTTCTTCTTCTTGGAGCTGAGGGTGTCCGTGATGGCCGCCGTCTCCTTTGCGAACCCCTTGATGAACTTGCGATAAAAGTTGGCGAAACCGACGAACTTCTGGACCTCCTTCCGATTGCGCGGGCTCTTCCAGTCCAACACCGAGCGGACCTTGGCGCTGTCCATGGCGAGTCCCTTGTCGGACAGCTTGTAGCCCAGGAAATCCACCTCCGTCATGTCGAACTGGCACTTCTCCAGCTTGGCGTAAAGTCTGTGCTCCCGTAGTCTCTGCAGGACCTCCTTGACGTCCTTCTCGTGAGTCTCCTGCGATTCTGAGAAGATCAGGATGTCATCTAAGAAGCAGACGCACTTCTTGTAGAGGAGTCCCGCTAACACGTGGTGCATGAAGGCTTGGAAACAATGGGAGCCATTTTGCAGACCAAACGGCATGACTCGGTATTCATAGGTGCCTAAAGGCGTAAACATGGCTGTCTTCCACTCATCGCCCTCCCGCATGCGTATAAGGTTGTACGCCCCTCGTAGATCCAACTTGGTGAAGATTCATCCCTTCCTCACCGTCGCGAGCAGGTCGTCAATCTTGGGCATGGAGAATGCTGTGGGCTTTGTCCTGGAATTGATGATGCGATAATCCACTACGAGCCTCCATTCGGGCGTGTCCTTCTTCTTCACGAAAAACACGGGACTGCCCCCCACTGCTTTGGATTCCCGGATGAATCCCCGCTGCAAGTTGTGATCTATGAACTCCCTGAGTTCTTGCATTTCATCTTCAGACATGGAATACAGTTTCCCAGTCGGCAGCGTCGCCCCCGGCAGGAGGTCAATCTTGCAGTCGTAGGGCCGGTGGGGAGGCAGCTTGTCCGCTTCCTTCTCGCAGAAGACCTCCAAAAAGGCCTTGTACTTGTTGGGTACCGCTTGTACCATGCCTAGGTGTAGCTGCGGTTCATCCCCTTGCCCCTCTTCTTCCCGGCAGGTCTGGACGCAGTGTTCTGCGCAGTAGGAAGAGCAGAAGGTCAATTGCCGCTGGTACCATGCTAATGCCGAGCTGTGCCTATCCAGCCAACTCATGCCCAACACTATGGGCGTGTCCGACAGGTGGGTGACGTTGAAGCTGATGACTTCGCGGTGATTTCCAATTTGCATCACCAGAGGCGGTGTTTGCTGTACCACCTCTCCTCCCAGTATCTTCCTGCCATCTACCGTGACGACATTTAGGGGCATCGTGGCTGGCAGGAGTGCTATGCGATGCTGCTTGACGAAGTCCACTCCTACAAAGTCTGCATTGCTACCAGAGTCAATGGTAATAGGGACCTCCAGGGTGAGCCCATCGGGCAGCTGGAGCGATGCGGTGAGTTGCACCACTGGTTTGGGTGGGAGGGGGTCTGTGGGCTGCAAAATCTCTGGGGGCTGCTTCACTGACTCGCCTGGTTGAGCCCCAGTGCTTCTGTTTCCAACCAGGCTCCTTCGTTTCCCTGCAGCTGTTCCCCTTGCTGAAGTGCTCCTTTTACTGTTGCTGAGGCTGCAGTGTGCTTCTGGATCCTCTGGGGACACTCTTTGGCCATGTGCAGTGCACTGTTGCAGATGTAACACTTCCTGCTCCCTCTAGGAGCCTTCACCTTGACTGCTCCTGGTGTTTGGGCTCTGCTTGCTGTCTGAGCCCTGGCACCACCTATCTCAATTGGCTCTTCTCCCCTCCCCAGTGGGGGTGTGGAGTGCGCGCGCTCTGTCTCTCTGGGTAGGAAGGGAGTTGTTCTGACTGGTGTGTTTGCCCTACGTCCCTCCTCCCTGCTCCAAGGGCGGTCTTCTAGGCGCACTCCTATTGCGAGCGCTCTTTGGACTACTTCTGTGGTGCTTTTGGGTCTCTCTCCCCTTGCCAGCTCATCTTTCATGGCCCCATCCAGCCCCTCCCAGAACAGATCCCTGACGGCAGCGGATTCCTTCTGCCAGCCCAGCACATTTACTAACGCAAAAAAGCGGGAGTGATATTGTCGCACCGTTGCTTTCCCTTGCCTCAGCCCATGCATTTCCCTCCTGGCCACATCCACATCTACCGTTGATTTAAAACAAGCGTCCATAGCTTCAATAAAAGCTTTTGAATCTTTGAGGGCGGGATCATTTTCACGCAATAAGCTGCGCAGCCACGATTTAGCTTCCCCATGCAGATGAGTTATTATGAAGCCCACTTTCTCCTCCTCATCTCTAAAGTCTTTCCGAAGCAAATTGAGCGCGAAAACTATGTCTGCTCTGAAGTTAGGATACTGCTGCAGGTTCCCATCGAAGTGGGCTACTATGCTGCCCCCCCTCTTCCCGAGGCCAACTCCCTCCGGCTTGGGTCCTGGCACCCCCTCCTTGTCCCAACGGTCCCACCTGGCTTGCAGATCCCGGTAGAGCGCTGCTGTTTCTTCTTCTCTTTTCTTGGATGCTGCTAATTCTGCGTAAAGTGTCGATACTGCATTCTGCAGTTCTGTCACCTTCTCCTCCGTAGTCATCTTTCCCTATCTTCGTGAGCTCGCAAAACACCACGTTTTGCCCCTCCCCTCGCTGCGCCAACTCACGCTGCGAGGGTTGAATATTTGAGATGGAGCTTACTGTCAGTGCCGCCCGAGGTCCCAGCTCACCAAGGACCAACGCTGCTTCGTTGTTTAGTATAAAAGTCTTCATTGAAGTTCAGTTTCACTTCCACAGCCGCAGCGTGCAGCACTACGTCTCAAACTCTAGACCGCCGAAGCTCCATCTGAATCTCCTCCCCCCTGACACCAGTTTAAGATTCTAGCCTTGCTCCACCTCCTCCTTTGTTCTTTCCTCCTCTGGGTCCGCCTGCCCGTCGGGGTCTCTCCCTTCCTAGACTCCTCTGACGCTGAGTCCCCTGACTCTTCCCCCTCCCTCCGTCGGGCTTTAGGACCTGGCTCCCAATCCGGGTTTCCTGCTGTCCCGCGCGCCTGTACATTTGAACTTGGCGCGCGCGCCCAGCCTCCCACTTTCCTTCTGACCGTTACACTGCTGTCACTACTCCCTCCTTCGGGGAGGCTAGCTGGAACTGACCTCCCCTCCGTTTCCCCACTTTCCGATGGGGGCGTGGTCAGCCCTGACTCATCTTCTCTCCCTGCTGGAGGAGAGGCTGGCCCTGACACATGTGACTCTTCCCCCCCACTGCGCTCTGGTGGGGGAGCTGGTCCTGATCCCCCGCTGCTGCCTTGGGAGTCCCCGCTGGCCCCCTGCTTCTGGTGCGTCCCCCCTGGGACCCCCCTTGCCCTCACCATCGGCGCCCCCCTTCTGGGAATCTTCTGATTCGCTGGAGAAGCTCATGGAATCTCTCGGGTCACTGTCATACTCCCCTACGCTCCCCTCGGATTCCTCCCCTTCGCTCTCCATTTCCTCTCTCCCCTGTGCTTCTGCTCCTGAGCCCCTGACAGGTGTCATCTGCAAATTTGATCAGGATGCCCTTGAGTCCATCATCCAAGTCGTTGATAAAGATGTTGAATAAGACCGGGCCCAAGACAGAACCTTGTGGCACCCCACTAGTCACTCTTCTCCAGGATGAAGAGGAACCATTGATGAGCACCCTTTGGGTTCGGTCAGTCAGCCAGTTACAAATCCACTGAGTGGTAGCATAGTCAAGACCGCATTTTACCAGCTTCTTTACAAGAATATCATGGGGCACCTTGTCAAATGCCTTGCTGAAATCAAGGTAGGCTACATCCACTGCGTTCCCTTCATCTACCAGGCTTGTAATTCTGTCAAAAAACGAGATCAGGTTAGTCTGACATGACTTATTTTTCAGAAATCCATGCTGACTATTGGTGATCACAGCATTCCTTTCTAGGTGCTCACAGACTGTTTGCTTAATGATCTGCTCCAGAATCTTCCCTGGTATTGATGTCAGACTGACTGGGCGGTAATTATTTGGGTCCTCTCTTTTCCCCTTTTTGAAAATAGGGACAACATTTGCCCTCCTCCAGTCTGCCGGGACTTCGCCTGTTCTCCAGGAATTCTCAAAGATGACTGCCAGTGGTTCTGAAATCACATCTGCCAGTTCTCTTAATACTCTTGGATGCAGTTCATCTGGCCCTGGAGACTTGAATACATCTAGACTAGTCAAGTATTCTTGTACTATCTCCTTAGTTATTCTGGGCTGTGTTTCCTCTGCTGAATCCTTTGCTCCAAATTCTTCAGGTCGGGCATTGTTTTCTTTATCGGAGAAGATTGAGGCAAAGAAGGCATTGAGGAGTTCAGCCCTTTCTGTGTCCCCTGTTTGCATTTCACCATCTTCTCCTCTGAGTGACCCCACTGTTTCTTTGTTCTTCCTTTTGCTACGAACATACCCATAAAAGCCTTTTTTGTTGCTTTTAACCTCTCTAGCAAGCCTGAGTTCATTCTGTGCTTCATTCTGTTCATTCAGTATATAAAAGGGATTGAAGCAATATAATCAAAACAAAAAGCTAAAATCATAATCAATGGAAATTTATCACAGGAGTGTGAAATCAGTAAAGGGGTCAGACAAGGTTGCCCACTATCCCCCTTAATTTTCATATTAACATTGGAAGTTTTATGTAAACAAATTAGGGAAGAAAAAGAAATAAAAGGGATTATGCTGGGAAATAGAAGTTACAAAACGAGGGCATTTGCTGACGATTTAATTATAACTACGGAGCAACCAAAACAGAGTTTAAGAAAGGCGTTGGAAATAATATATGGCTACGGTAAAGCTGCGGGGTTCAAAATGAATTTCAACAAGACAAAACTATTAGTTAAAAATATGTCGCCAGCTGAAAAAGCAGAATTAGAACAAATAATACACATTGAAATCTACCCCAAAATCAAGTATTTAGGATTATGGATAACACCAAAGAATCTTAACTTATATGAAGATAATTATACCAATTGTTGGAAAGATATCAAAAGGCAGTTGGAGACATGGACAAGGTTAAATTTATCATTCCTGGGCCGTATTTCGGTAATTAAAATGATAGTTTTACCGAAGCTACTCTTTCTATTCCAAACGATTCCAATTACAGGAAAGACCAGCAGTATCAACAGGTGGCAAAAAGAAATTTCTAAATTTTGGTGGAAGGGTAAAAGACCAAGAGTAAAGCATAAGATATTAATAGATACTGTAGAAAGAGGTGGCTACGGGTAACCGGATTTGAAGCTATATTACGAAGCCTCATGTCTTCTCTGGTTGAAAGATTGGTATTTATTAAAAAATTGGGATATTTTAGAGCTAGAAGGTCATGACACCCGTTTTGGGTGGCATGGCTATCTTTATTATGGGAAAATAAAGACGCATAGGAGTTTTTCAAATCATAGAATAAGAAATGCTATATATAAGGTATGGGGAAAATACAAAAGATATTTGGAACAGAAAACCCCAAGATGGAACTCTCCACTAGAAGCAATTGCTGTTAAAAAAAGCAACAACATCAAAGAGAACTGGATAACGTATAACACAATATTAAGGGGGGAGGAGGAGGGTCAACTAATATTGATAAGCTATGAGAAAATAAAAGATCACTTTTCTAGTTGGCTAGATTACTTCCAGGTGAATGAAGTGTTCAGACAGGATAAGCAGATGGGTTTTGAAAAGGAGCCTTCAAGATTTGAAAAAAACTGCTGAATAGTAAAACCAAAATAATCGCAAAAATGTATAGACTTCTTTTAGACTACGAAGTAATGGATGAGGAGGTTAAGGCTTCAATGATAAAGTGGGCCCAAGATGTGGGCCGTCCAATTATGCTAAAAGATGGGGAAAACTGATGGAATGTAAATTTGAAATTTACAGCCAGCTATAATATAAGAGAGAACATGATGAAAATGGCTCATAGGTGGTACCTCACTCCTTCCAGATGATCAAGAATATATCAAAATTTGGCGAATGCTTGTTGGAGATTTGGAGGAAATAACGGTGACATGAGCCACATGTGGTGGACGTGCGAAAAGATTAAGATTTTTTTTGGGGGGGGGGAATATTCAATGAATTAAAAAAGATGATGGGGATAACTTTTACGAAAAAAGCAGAGGCATTTCTATGAAGTATTTTAGATAAAGAGATCCCAAAAAATCTAAGAGAGGTATTCTTGTATGCAACCGCAGCAGCTCGTATACTTGTGGCCAAGGGATGGAAAGATCACAAGGCTCCAAAAATAACAGATTGGCAAATCAAATTACAGGAATTGGTGGAGACGGCTCAATTGACTAGCAAACTCAGAGGAATCTCAAAGCAAAAATTTGCAGAAAAATGGAATGGTTATACAAGATATGTTCAAAAATACAATAATAGTTTTGACTCCGTGCTAGCATTCGAGTGATAAAGGAACTAAAAGGAGGTGGACAACAATTAAGGATTTATTATGTTTTCAGAATTGTTATGTACTGAGTTGAATAGGATCCAAACTGCAGCAGTCTGATTGGTCCTAGAACAATAGGATCCAAAAGGCAGCAGTCTGATTGGTCCTAGAACAATAGGATTCAGAATGCAGCAGTCTGATTGGTCCTAGAACAATGCAGCAGTATGATTGGTTGGCAGGAACTACCCAATCATGCCCCAGATAGAAGTGAATCCACAACCTGATTGGCTTACAGTAGAATTCCGGAATTAGCCAATCATGTGCAGCCCATTGTGTAAATAATGTATATAAAGCAGATACTTTGAGGGGACATTCATTCATTCCTCCTCACCACTATGAGCTGAATAAAGAGCATGAAATCACTTTGCGACTCTGAGTATATTTCACTGGCGACGAAGGTGGGATCCCGCTGAGCTGACTGCCACACACAGCACCGCAGCACCGGCACCTGCCGCACCGCTGCCTCGCACCGTGTATCCAGGCTTCAGCTCCGGGACACAAGGAACTCAGAATGGCAACCGACAACAGCTTCTCGCCATTCAACCCAGCATCTGGAGACTGGGAAGCGTACACCTCCCGTTTCACCTTCCTCCTAGAAGCCAAAGGGGTCACCGACGAAGAAGACGCCAAGAAGAGGGCGATATTCTTCAGCGTCTGCGGAGAGGAGACGTTTGAAATCGCCCAGGCTCTCCTTGCGCCTGAAGACGTCGCTACTGTTCCATACAAAACAATAATGGAACAGCTGAAGGGGCACTTTTCGCCGCAGCCCTCAGTGGTGGCTCGTCGAAATGCCTTCTACGCAAAGCGGCAAGCCCCTGGGGAAACCATAACTGGGTTTGTGACCTCTCTCCGCCAAGCCGCCCGGTTCTGCAACTTCTCAGAGCTGGAGAACATGCTTCGTGACCGCCTCGTCGGTGGCCTGAAGGATGAGAAGCTGCAACGACGCCTCTACGCTAAGAAGGACCTAACGTTCCAGGTCGCTCTGGAGGAGGCCCTGGCAACGGAAGCTGCCGAGAGGTCGACGCAAGAGGCACGGCCGAGCCAGCTGTCCCAACCGAGGGTCCACCACGAAGACCTCACCGATGACTCAGGATCCGACAGGGAGGAGGTGCACCGAGTACAGCAGCGCACTCAAGCAGCCCACATACCACAGCTGCCTCGACGAGAAGGAGGGAACTGCGCAAGCTGTGGAGAAAGTCACGAGAGGAGGACCTGCCGTTTCCGCAACGCAGAGTGCAGGCAGTGCAGAAAATCGGGACACATCGCCCGGGTGTGTCGGGCTCGGCCCACCCGACGCCAGGCATCAGATGACCAATCCAAGAGCCCCAGGTCCCGGGGCCCAACGCACCAAGGCAACTCGACAGAGCTCACGGACTTCCAGGTATACCAGTTGCCCCACCCCAACGTAGAGAAAATTTATGTGACGTACAGATAGAGGGGGCCCCATGCCGCATGGAGCTTGACACGGGTTCAACTCTATCCATAATCTCGGCAAGGACCTTAAGGAAACTGTGTCCTACTGGGGGTCCCAAACTCAGGCCGGCCCCATTCACCCTCCGGGACTTCCAAAAACGTAAGGTCCCCACAATGGGGGTGGGGACCTTCAGGGTGCAATACCGAGGGCGGACGCGGCAACTGGACTTGCTTGTGGTCAAGGGCCCCTACATTAGCTTACTGGGATTGGCATGGTTTGGACCACTGGGGCTAGCCGTCACCGGGGTGAACCACACAAGCTTACAAGTGGACGTGGATGCCATATGCAAGGAATTTCCGGGGGTTTTCGATGGGAAATTGGGACAGTATACGGGCCCCCCCATTGCTCTACAGCTTGACCCCGCAGTACGACCGGTCAGGCTCAAGGCCCGCCGGGTCCCGTTCGCCCTGAAACCCCGTATAGACGAGGAATTGGACCGGCTCGTGGAGCAAGGAGTGCTGGAGCCAGTGCCTAATGCCCCCTGGGAAACCCCAATCGTCACGCCCGTCAAGCCTAATGGTTCGGTCCGCATCTGCGCAGACTACAAATGTACCATAAACAAGGCCCTCACGGCCCATGCATACCCAGTGCCAGTGGTCAGCCATGTTCTTGCCACCCTGGCTGGGTCGAAAATTTTTGGCAAGCTGGACTTGGCCCAAGCATATCAACAGCTGCCAGTAGATGAGGCCACAGCAGAGGCACAGACGATTGTGACGCACAGAGGAGCATTCAGGGTAAAGCGGCTGCAATTCGGTGTCAGCGTGGCACCAGGCATATTCCAGAATCTAATGGACTCTCTACTTAAAGGGATTCCTGGCGTCACCCCCTTCTTCGATGATGTGTTGATTGCTGGGCCCACACCAGAGGAGTTTGAGGACCGCCTCCGCACCGTTCTGCACCGTTTCCAGACGGCGGGTCTCAAGGTGAAGCGGGAAAAATGTCTACTAGGAGTGCCTCAGGTGGACTTTCTGGGATTTATGGTGGACGCAGAAGGGGTCCACCCGACTGGGGACAAGGTACGGGCCATTTGTGATGCCCCAGCGCCCAAGAACAAGACTGAACTTCAGGCCTTCTTGGGACTATTGAACTTTTACCATTCCTTCCTTCCCCACAAGGCGGCGGTAGCGGAGCCCCTACACAGACTCCTGGACAAGCGGGCCCCTTGGGTGTGGGGCCAGCGCCAGGAGGCCGCATTCCAGGCAGTCAAGGACTTGCTTGTCTCAAACTCGGTCTTGGCACACTTCGATGAGAGGCTGCCGGTGGTGCTAGCATGCGATGCCTCGCCCTATGGAATTGGCGCTGTCCTGGGACACCAACTCCCGGATGGAAGAGAGGTACCGGTGGCATACTTTTCCCAGACACTCAACGCAACCGAGCGGAACTACTCGCAAATCGACAAGGAGGGTCTGGCAATCGTGAAGGGAGTAAAAAAATTCCATGATTTCTTGTACGGGCGGCCCTTCACCGTGGTGACTGACCACAAGCCGTTGCTTGGCTTATTTGCCCCTGAAAAGCAGACCCCCCAAGTGCTGTCTCCTCGCGTCCTCAGGTGGTCAATTTTCCTTGCCAGCTACCAGTATGCACTGATTCACCGTCCGGGGAAGGCGATGGGCCATGCGGACGCCCTCAGCAGGCTACCACTACCGGAAACAGGCCCCGACCCAGCACCTGCACAAGAGGTTATGAGCCTGGAGCTGCTTCCCGACCGCCCCATTCAGGCACAAGAAGTTGCACACCATTCCAAGAAAGATAGGGTCATCTCCCGGGTCCTGGACTGGGTGTGGAGGGGATGGCCCAGCAGCAGCCCCGGGCCAGAATTCGCCGGCTACACAACCCGCAAACATGAACTGTCGGCCCACAAGGGGTGCCTGTTATGGGGAAGCAGGGTCGTTGTTCCCCAGCCCCTCCGCAAAAGGGTCCTCACAGCCCTACACGAGACACACCCAGGGGTAGTAAGAATGAAGGCCCTTGCCAGGAGTTATGTGTGGTGGCCGGGGATCGACGGAGAGATAGAGGCCTGGGTCAAACACTGCCAGGCCTGCCAAGAATCCCGCCCAGATCCCCCAAGGGTCCCAGTCCAGTCCTGGGAGTCCGCCCGAGCACCATGGTCACGCCTGCATGTGGACTTCGCTGGCCCCTTTCAGGGGAAAACATTCTTCATAGTGGTGGACTCCTACACCAAATGGCTGGAAGTCGCACTGGTACCGTCCACTTCTACGTCCGCAGCCATCCGGGTACTACGCAGGCTGTTTGCAACCCACGGGCTCCCTGACACTCTCGTCTCAGACAACGGGACTGCATTTACGTCAGGAGAATTCCAAACCTTCACAGCGCAGAACGCCATCCGCCACATCCGTTCGGCGCCATTCCATCCTGCCACCAATGGCCAAGCAGAACGCATGGTGCGGACCACCAAGGACACCCTTCGCCGCATGACGCAAGGGGATTGGGAGTACCGCCTTGCCACATTCCTTCTAGCACAGCACAGCACCCCCAGCTCAACGACTGGCCGGAGCCCCGCTGAACTACTAATGGGTCGGCGCCTTGCAATCAGATTGGACCGCCTTCACCCCGATAGAGCTCAGGATGAGGTAGTGGTGGGGGAAGGCAGGAACCCCCGGACCTTCGAGGCCCAGGACCCAGTGTACGCAAAGAATTTTGGGGCAGGCCCAGCATGGGTACCCGCCACAGTCACCAGGGTCACTGGCCCCGTGTCGTATGAGGTGCTAACAGATGGGGGGCAATGCTGGCGCCGCCACTGCGACCAGATACGGCGACGATTCCCGGGAGAAAACCAGGAGGAGGAAAGGTCAGAGGAGTCCCAAGGGAACAGAGGGGCTGTGAGGCCCATAGAGCACGAGGGGCCAGCAGGAGAGGCAGAATCAGTAAATACAGAGAGGACCTGCGAGGCCGAAAGGACACCGGAACCAGAACCACGACTGAGCGAGCCGGTTGCGCCAGACCAAATAGCCCCATCACAGCCAGCATCCTTGGAACACGAGCCAGAACCTGAACCCCGGACCAGGGAACACCCCAGGCCGCAACACACACGTAGGCCGCCAGCGTACCTCGAGGACTATGAATGCGACCTCCCGGGCAGGACTGGAACTTAGAGGGGAGGGGTGTTATGTACTGAGTTGAATAGGATCCAAACTGCAGCAGTCTGATTGGTCCTAGAACAATAGGATCCAAAAGGCAGCAGTCTGATTGGTCCTAGAACAATAGGATTCAGAATGCAGCAGTCTGATTGGTCCTAGAACAATGCAGCAGTATGATTGGTTGGCAGGAACTACCCAATCATGCCCCAGATAGAAGTGAATCCACAACCTGATTGGCTTACAGTAGAATTCCGGAATTAGCCAATCATGTGCAGCCCATTGTGTAAATAATGTATATAAAGCAGATACTTTGAGGGGACATTCATTCATTCCTCCTCACCACTATGAGCTGAATAAAGAGCATGAAATCACTTTGCGACTCTGAGTATATTTCAAGAATGTATTGGAAAATTTATATAGAAAGGATTATTGTTTTGTGTACATTCCATTGTAAGAATGGAAACAGAGCCAGAGCCACAGCCACAGCCTAAGTCTGAAACAGTTCTTGATAGAGTGCCAGAGCCAGAGCCAGAGCGAGACCCTGAATCAGTGCCAGAACCAAGCCCTCATTCAGAACCAGAGCCTGAGAAAGAGCCAGAGCCAGAACCAGAGCAACAGCCACAGCCACAGCCTAGAGCCACAGCCTGAGTCTGCAACAGTACTTGATACAGTGCCGGAGCCTGAAACAGAGACATAGCCTCAAACAGAGCCTGAGCCTGAAACAGAGGCAGAACCACAGCCACAGCCTGAGTCTGAAACAGTCCTTGATAGAGTGCCAGAGCCTGAAACAGAGCGAGACGCTGAATCAGAGTCAGAGTGAGACCATGAATCAGAGCCAGAGCCTCATTCAGAGCCACAGCTGAAAGAAAGCCAGAGCCAGAGCCAGAGCCAGAGCCAGAGCCAGAGCCAGAAATAGGGCTTGATACAGGGCCGGAGCGCAAAACATAGCTGCAGCCACAGCCTAGAGCCACAGCCTGAGTCTGCAACAGTACTTGATACAGTGCCAGAGCTGGAGCCAGAGCCAGAGCCAGAGACACAGCCAGAGCCAGAACAAAACCCTAATTCAGAACCAGAGCCTGAAAGAGAGCCAGACCCTGAAACATAGCTGGGTCAGAGGCAGAGGAAGAGCCATCATGAGACCCTGAATCAGAGTCAGAACCAGATCTTCATTCAGAACCAGACCCTGAAAGAGAGCCAGAGCCACAGACAGAGCCACAGATGGAGCCTAGAGCCACAGCCGAGATCCACAGCCACAGCCGAGATCCACAGCCTGAGTCTGAAATAGTGCTTGATAGAGTGCTGGATCCTGAAACAGAGACACTGTCTGAAACTGAGCCTGACGCTTAAACGTAGCCAGGGGCAGAGGGAGAGGCAGAGCCTGATACAGTGCTTGATACGGCATAGGAGTCTGAAGCAGAGACACAGCCAGATCCAGAGACACAGCCAGAGCCAGAACAAAACCCTACTTCAGAACCAGAGCCTGAAAGAGAGCCAGAGCCAGAAACAGTGCTTGATAGAGTGCCAGAGCCTGAAACAGAGGCAGAGACAGATACAGGGCTTGAAACAGCGTCGGAGCCTGAAACAGAGAAACAGCGTGAAACAGAGACAAAGGCTGAGACACAGGCCGACCCTGAAATAGAGCTAGAATAAGTGCTAGAGCCAAAGACTGAGACAAAGCCTAATAAAGAAGCAGAAGCCGGAGCCTGAGCCTGAACCTGAGCCTGAAACAGTGCTTGATACAGTGTCAGAACCTGAAAGAGAACCAGAGCCACAGCTACAGCCATAGTGCCACAGCCTGAGTCTGCAACAGTGTTTGATACAGCGCCGGAGCCTGAAACAGAGACACAGCCTGAAACAGAACCTGAGCCTGGTTATTAGCATGGCAATTAAAGAAGAGAGAGGCAGAAAGGCTTAGAAATAGAGTTAAGTGCGAAGGCAAAATAATAAACAACCCTAAAGAAATAGAGAAACGATTTCTCGAATTCTTTAGAGAAATCTATATGGAAGGAAATGAAACAACAGAAGAAGTTAAAGAACATTTAGAACAGAACTGTCTTCCGAAACTTACTAAAGAACAAAAAGAACTGTTGAATGCCCCTATTACATCGTACGAAATTCAAAGAGCAATTAAGGAAGCAAAGATAGGAAAGCCACCAGGGCCAGACGGCCTACCGGCAATATATTATAAAAAAATTGAGGACTTACTGTCTGACCCATTAAGATGTATCATGAACAACATCTTCAAAGACGGAACCATGCTTGGAAAGACTTCTTGGAAAGTCTTCTTGGAAAGACAGCCTTATTGCATTAATTCCAAAACAGGGAACGGACAATCTACTTATTAACAACTATAGGCCTATCGCGCTTCTAAATAACGATTATAAATTATATGCAAATATTTTAGCCGAAATATCAAAAAAAGTCTTCCAGATGATGATACACAATGACCAAGCTGGCTTTTTGCCCGGGAGGCACATTTATAGCAACACTAGAAACATTATAAACTTATTAGCGTATTTAGACTTAAGAATAGAAAAGAAGGCAGTCTTAATGGCTATAAATGCAGAAAAAGCTTTCGACAGGGTATCCTGGAAATTTATGAAAGGTCTATTACACCATATGGATTTTGGTATACAGTATATAAAAGGGATTAAAGCAATATAATCAAAACAAAAAGCTAAAATCATAATCAATGGAAATTTATCACAGGAGTGTGAAATCAGTAAAGGGGTCAGACAAGGTTGCCCACTATCCCCCTTAATTTTCATATTAACATTGGAAGTTTTATGTAAACAAATTAGGGAAGAAAAAGAAATAAAAGGGATTATGCTGGGGAATAGAAGTTACAAAACGAGGGCATTTGCTGACGATTTAATTATAACTACGGAGCAACCAAAACAGAGTTTAAGAAAGGCGTTGGAAATAATATATGGCTACGGTAAAGTTGCGGGGTTCAAAATGAATTTCAACAAGACAAAACTATTAGTTAAAAATATGTCGCCAGCTGAAAAAGCAGAATTAGAACAAATAATACACATTGAAATCTACCCCAAAATCAAGTATTTAGGATTATGGATAACATCAAAGAATCTTAACTTATATGAAGATAATTATACCAATTGTTGGAAAGATATCAAAAGACAGTTGGAGACATGGACAAGGTTAAATTTATCATTCCTGGGCCGTATTTCGGTAATTAAAATGATAGTTTTACCGAAGCTACTCTTTCTATTCCAAACGATTCCAATTACAGGAAAGACCAGCAGTATCAACAGGTGGCAAAAAGAAATTTCTAAATTTTTGTGGAAGGGTAAAAGACCAAGAGTAAAGCATAAGATATTACTAGATACTGTAGAAAGAGGTGGCTACGGGTTACCGGATTTGAAGCTATATTACGAAGCCTCATGTCTTCTCTGGTTGAAAGATTGGTATTTATTAAAAAATTGGGATATTTTAGTTTGGTTTTTTTATTTAAATATTTATTGAAATTTTCAAAAAAGAAAAAGAAAACCATAAAAAAAAACATAAAAGAAAAACAACAATTAAAAACACTTAAAGTTCACCTCTTACTGTCAATGACCAATTTCCTTGACTTCCCCACACCTCCCCTTCTTGTATTCCAGTTCCAATTTTAGCTCAGCAAGTTCTTGTCCCCAAACTTTATCATATTTTCTCTAATTCATTTTAGTTATCCTATTTTAACTTATAAACCTCAGTCTTTGTACATCAATATTTATTCTTAAAAATCTTTTTCTAAGTTCACCCCATCAATTTAATTAACCAACTTTAACTTAAGAACCTCAATCTTTATACGTCAATACTTATTCTTAAAAGTCTTTTTCTAAGGTCGGCCCCAATTCCCTTCCCTAAAATCCCCATTTTTATGTTAATGCAAAACCAAATTAATTAAAACAATATATAGTTATACACCCTTCGGATTTCCAGGACCCCACCAACCCCTTTTCCCGGTTTCGAACCCCAACAAAAAGTCCATCAGTCCATCTGCAATCAGCCTGGCGACCTCACATCCGAGGCTCTCAATTCTCTCTCAGCTCCTCTCTGCCGGTTTTTTTGATAGTCCTTTATATTTAACACCAAATCTCAAAGAAGCTCTGTCCCAATAATGTCCATGTTTCTTCCAGCCAGGCCTCCATATTTAAAAGTGGAGCCAAAATCTTGTTTCTTACTTCTCTTAAGTCCAAATGTCCCAAAAGCTCCAATTTCCACTTTAACCAGGTTTGTATTCCATATATCTTCAGATCTCCACATAGGGAGATCTCTCCATTTTCCATTCTTCAATTCAAACCAAATTTTCATCATCCTGATCTTATTTTCCTTTATATCCATCTTGGCCGGCCTCTGGCTCTCCTCAACCATCTGTGGCATTGTAGCTCCTCCTTCTTTTTCCTTCAAATCATCCTGTTCCTCTTTCATCATATTCTCAGATTTCTCAAATTTCTTTTCTTGTTCGGCTGCTGAAATTTTAAGGTCAACTGCAAGACTTTCTTGTTCATCTGCAAAAACTTGAGTCAAGTCCCTCCCAGGCTCAGCAACTTTGTTTACTGTTCCCTTCAGTATTGTGACGTTATTAGTCAAAACATCAGTCTGTTTCTGTAACTCTCCCAAGAGAAGAAAAGACCTCTCCAGTTCAGCCAGTATTTTTGCACTTACAGCCATTTTTGTAATGTCTTAAATCCCCTCTAGAGGGATTCTAGTTTCTTGTTATCTTCCAGTTCCAACCCAAAAGTCAAATTAGTCTTTTCTCTTTATTTTTAACAATTTATTACCAAATTGTAACAAAAATAACCAGCAAAGATAGCAAAAACAAAGTTCTCATTTTTTCCCAACTTTGACAGCTAGTTTGACAGCTGTCAAAGTCTTTATTTCTCTTCCGCAGGCTCTCCCATCGATCGCTCCCGGGTCTTGGGGGGGGGGGTGAATTCCGTTTCCAATGTTTGCTCTTATCCTCCAGCACAATCACTTAAATTGCCCCAACGTTAATTGCTTTTCTCCACAAAGTTAATTGCTTTCCTCCACAAAGAAGAAAGGTATTCTCACAACCTTAGTAATAAAATCCTTGCTTTACGATGTTTACAAGACGGGTGGGCGGACCTCCTTTTAACACCTCACCCGATCGTGCCTAATTCCCAAAGAAAATTTCCCTTTTAAGTCCAATTTCCGTATTACTCACGGGTTGTTACTTTTAGTCCAAATGTTCAAAGAAAGAAGTTAGTGCTCTCCGTCCATGGCATGCGGCTTCACTCAGCAGGAGAAGCAGTCGACTCACAGCACCACGCCACTCTCCGTCCCCCGTTCCGGAGCCTTTAAAAAGGCTCCTTTGCGGTTCGGGGGGGGCGCAAATGGTGCCCGCCGAGTCACCAGGTCCACAGGCTTCAACGCCTGTAGTTTATGAGGGTCCCCGCGTCGTCGCCGCGGCAGGACCCAACCCCTGCTGGGCTGATTCCCTCCGGAGCTCGGAGGGAATCCGCCATTAGGCGATGGCACTAACAAAAAAAAAATAAAAAAAAATTGGGATATTTTAGAGCTAGAAGGTCATGACACCCGTTTTGGGTGGCATGGCTATCTTTATTATGGGAAAATAAAGACGCATAGGAGTTTTTCAAATCATATAATAAGAAATGCTATATATAAGGTATGGGGAAAATACAAAAGATATTTGGAACAGAAAACCCCAAGATGGAACTCTCCACTAGAAGCAATCGCTGTTAAAAAAAGCAACAACATCAAAGAGAACTGGATAACGTATAACACAATATTAAGGGGGGGAGGAGGAGGGTCAACTAATATTGATAAGTTATGAGAAAATAAAAGATCACTTTTCTAGTTGGCTAGATTACTTCCAGGTGAATGAAGTGTTCAGACAGGATAAGCAGATGGGTTTTGAAAAGGAGCCTTCAAGATTTGAAAAAGACTGCTGAATAGTAAAACCAAAATAATCGCAAAAATGTATAGACTTCTTTTAGACTACGAAGTAATGGATGAGGAGGTTAAGGCTTCAATGATAAAGTGGGCCCAAGATGTGGGCCGTCCAATTATGCTAAAAGATGGGGAAAACTGATGGAATGTAAGTTTGAAATAACAGCCAGCTATAATATAAGAGAGAACATGATGAAAATGGCTCATAGGTGGTACCTCACTCCTTCCAGATGATCAAGAATGTATAAAAATTTGGCGAATGCTTGTTGAAGATGTGGAGGAAATAACGGTGACATGAGCCACATGTGGTGGACGTGTGAAAAGATTAAGATTTTTTTGGGGGGGGAATATACGATGAATTAAAAAAGATGATGGGGATAACTTTTACGAAAAAAACGGAGGCATTTCTATGAAGTATTTTAGATAAAGAGATCCCAAAAAATCTAAGAGAGGTATTCTTGTATGCAACCTCAGCAGCTCGTATACTTGTGGCCAAGGGATGGAAAGATCACGAGGCTCCAAAAATAACAGATTGGCAAATCAAATTACAGGAATTGGTGGAGACGGCTCAATTGACTAGCAAACTCAGAGGAATCTCAAAGCAAAAATTTGCAGAAAAATGGAATGGTTATACAAGATATGTTCAAAAATACAATAATAGTTTTGACTCCGTGCTAGCATTCGAGTGATAAAGGAACTAAAAGGAGGTGGACAACAATTAAGGATTTATTATGTTTTCAGAATGTATTGGAAAATTTATATAGAAAGGATTATTGTTTTGTGTACATTCCATTGTAAGAATGGAAACAGAGCCAGAGCCAGAGCCACAGCCTAAGTCTGAAACAGTCCTTGATAGAGTGCCAGAGCCAGAGCCAGAGCGAGACCCTGAATCAGTGCCAGAACCAAGCCCTCATTCAGAACCAGAGCCTGAGAAAGAGCCAGAGCCAGAACCAGAGCAACAGCCACAGCCACAGCCTAGAGCCACAGCCTGAGCCTGCAACAGTACTTGATACAGTGCCGAAGCCTGAAACAGAGACATAGCCTCAAACAGAGCCTGAGCCTGAAACAGAGGCAGAACCACAGCCACAGCCTGAGTCTGAAACAGTCCTTGATAGAGTGCCAGAGCAAGAGCCAGAGCGAGACCCTGAATCAGAGTCAGAGTGAGACCATGAATCAGAGCCAGAGCCAGAGCCTCATTCAGAGCCACAGCTGAAAGAAAGCCAGAGCCAGAGCCAGAGCCAGAAATAGGGCTTGATAAAGGGCCGGAGCGCAAAACATAGCTGCAGCCACAGCCTAGAGCCACAGCCTGAGTCTGCAACAGTACTTGATACAGTGCCGGAGCTGGAGCCAGAGCCAGAGCCAGAGACACAGCCAGAGCCAGAACAAAACCCTCATTCAGAACCAGACCCTGAAAGAGAGCCAGACCCTGAAACATAGCTGGGTCAGAGGCAGAGGAAGAGCCATCATGAGACCCTGAATCAGAGTCAGAACCAGATCTTCATTCAGAACCAGACCCTGAAAGAGAGCCAGAGCCACAGACAGAGCCACAGACGGAGCCTAGAGCCACAGCCGAGATCCACAGCCACAGCCGAGATCCACAGCCTGAGTCTGAAATAGTGCTTGATAGAGTGCTGGATCCTGAAACAGAGACACTGTCTGAAACTGAGCCTGACGCTTAAACGTAGCCAGGGGCAGAGGGAGAGGCAGAGCCTGATACAGTGCTTGATACAGCATAGGAGCCTGAAGCAGAGGCACAGCCAGATCCAGAGACACAGCCAGAGCCAGAACAAAACCCTACTTCAGAACCAGAGCCTGAAAGAGAGCCAGAGCCAGAAACAGTGCTTGATAGAGTGCCAGAGCCTGAAACAGAGGCAGAGGCAGATACAGGGCTTGAAACAGCGTCGGAGCCTGGAACAGAGAAACAGCGTGAAACAGAGACAAAGGCTGAGACACAGGCCGACCCTGAAATAGAGCTAGAATAAGTGCTAGAGCCAAAGACTGAGACAAAGCCTAATAAAGAGCAGAAGCCGGAGCCGGAGCCTGAAACAGTGCTTGATACAGTGCCAGAGCCTGAAACAGAACCAGAGCCGCACCTACAGCCATAGTGCCACAGCCTGAGTCTGCAATAGTGTTTGATACAGCGCCGGAGCCTGAAACAGAGACACAGCCTGAAACAGAACCTGAGCTTGGTTATTAGCATGGCAATTAAAGAAGAGAGAGGCAGAAAGGCTTATAAATAGAGTTAAGTGCGAAGGCAAAATAATAAACAACCCTAAAGAAATAGAGAAACGATTTCTCGAATTCTTTAGAGAAATCTATAAGGAAGGAAATGAAACAACAGAAGAAGTTAAAGAACATTTAGAACAGAACTGTCTTCTGAAACTTACTAAAGAACAAAAAGAACTGTTGAATGCCCCTATTACATCGTACGAAATTCAAAGAGCAATTAAGGAAGCAAAGATAGGAAAGGCACCAGGGCCAGACAGCCTACCGGCAACATATTATAAAAAAATTGAGGACTTACTGTCTGACCCATTAAGAAGTATCATGAACAACATCTTCAAAGACGGAACCATGCCGGATTCTTGGAAAGACAGCCTTATTGCATTAATTCCAAAACAGGGAACGGACAATCTACTAATTAACAACTATAGGCCTATCGCGCTTCTAAATAACGATTATAAATTATATGCAAATATTTTAGCCGAAAGATCAAAAAAAGTCTTCCAGATGATGATACACAATGACCAAGCTGGCTTTTTGCCCGGGAGGCACATTTATAGCAACACTAGAAACATTATAAACTTATTAGCGTATTTAGACTTAAGAATAGAAAAGAAGGCAGTCTTAATGGCTATTGATGCAGAAAAAGCTTTCGACAGGGTATCCTGGAAATTTATGAAAGGTCTATTACACCATATGGATTTTGGTATACTGTATATAAAAGGGATTGAAGCAATATAATCAAAACAAAAAGCTAAATTCATAATCAATGGAAATTTATCACAGGAGTGTGAAATCAGTAAAGGGGTTAGACAAGGTTGCCCACTATCCCCCTTAATTTTCATATTAACATTGGAAGTTTTATGTAAACAAATTAGGGAAGAAAAAGAAATAAAAGGGATTATGCTGGGAAACAGAAGGTACAAAACGAGGGCATTTGCTGACGATTTAATTATAACTACGGAGCAACCAAAACAGAGTTTAAGAAAGGCGTTGGAAATAATATATGGCTACGGTAAAGTTGTGGGGTTCAAAATGAATTTCAACAAGTCAAAGATGTATAACTTGCTGTTAAAATGGAATACACAGGATGAAACGGTCAAATCAGCGATGATTAAATGGGCGCAGGACATAGGTCATAACATTATGTTTGCTGACTGGGAGCAGTTGTGGACCACCGGTATGAAGTTTACGGCATGTAATGCCTTAAAGGAGAATATTATGAAAATGATTTACAGGTGGTACATGACCCCAGTTAAGCTTGCAAAAATTTATCACCTGCCTGATAACAAGTGCTGGAAATGTAAAGAAGCTGAGGGAACATTCTTTCACCTTTGGTGGACGTGCCCAAGGGTTAAGGCTTACTGGGAAATGATATATAATGAACTGAAGAAGGTATTTAAATTTACCTTTCCTAAGAAACCAGAGGCCTTCCTTTTGGGCATAGTCGGCCAATTGGTGTCAAAGAAAGATAGAACATTTTTTATGTACGCAACAACAGCAGCAAGAATACTTCTCGCCAAGTATTGGAAGACACAAGATTTACCCACCGTGGAAGAGTGGCAGATGCAAGTGATTGACTACATGGAGATGGCAGAAATGACTGGCAGAATCCGTGACCAGGGGGGAGAACTTATGGAAGAGGATTGAAAAAAGTTTAAGAACTATCTACAAAAATATTGTAAAATGTTTGAGTGTTAAAATGATGTGGGAGGTGAAGGCAACACGGCATTTGGGATATGGTTAAAAGAGTTCTGAAAAGAGGAATTTTAACAAGGAGGGGGTATGACTAGAAAAATATTATGTCTAAGTATATAAGGTGGTGTAAAGGTTCAAGATATGGGAAATTAGAGACATAATAATCGGAAATATATAATTTTAAACAAGTTTGGAAAAAGGGTTAGAATTTGCTGAATTGGACGGAATAAAGAGGAATACAGAGGGGGGGGGGGATGTGGGGAGGTCAGGAAAGAGAGATATGGATTTTTGAAATTTAAAAAGTGGAATTTTTCTTCTTTCTTTTTTCTTTTCTTTTTTTGTTGTTAAGTGTGTATTTCTGTTCGTTGTTGATGTTTTCGTTTTGTTATATGTGATATATGTTTTGTAAAACCTCAATAAATATTTTATAGAAAAAAAACAAAATGAATTTCAACAAGACAAAACTATTAGTTAAAAATATGTCGCCAGCTGAAAAAGCAGAATTAGAACAAATAATACACATTGAAATCTACCCCAAAATCAAGTATTTAGGATTATGGATAACACCAAAGAATCTTACCTTATAGGAAGATAATTATACCAATTGTTGGAAAGATATCAAAAGACAGTTGGAGACATGGACAAGGTTAAATTTATCATTCCTGGGCCGTATTTCGGTAATTAAAATGATAGTTTTACCGAAGCTACTCTTTCTATTCCAAACGATTCCAATTACAGGAAAGACCAGCAGTATCAACAGGTGGCAAAAAGAAATTTCTAAATTTTTGTGGAAGGGTAAAAGACCAAGAGTAAAGAGACTTCCGGGTTAGCGCCATCGGCGAATGGCGGAGTTCCTCCAATCGGAGGAACGGGCTCCGTGGAAATTGGGTCTTCCCGCCGCGGCGAAGGCGGGGGCCCGCTAGAAATCCCAGGCGGAGGAAGCCTGGGAACGTGGGGTTCGGCAGAGCACCAAGAGCGCCTCCCCTACTCACGAGGAAACCCATTTTTGGGGCTCTGGAGTGAAGTGGGGTGAGCAGCGCGGTGCATCGAACCGATCGCTATTTCCATGGAGGGAAGCCGCGCAGCCATCGCCGGAGAGCGCTGACTTTTTCCTGATGACATTTGGACTCTAAATCAAGTACCCGTGAGTAAAAACGGAGAATCAGATTAAGAACCTGCAAATTTATGAATTAGGCATGAAGCGGGAAGGTGTAAACAGGAAGTCCGCCTCCCATTATTGTATACAGATTGAAGCAAAGACCTTGCAACCTAATAGCCTAAAAAGTCTTTTTAAAGTTGGAAATTTCCTGCATCCATAATCAACAAAACCCCCCTTGGAAGCAGGAGAAAAGGGGGGGGGGTTTGACTGTTTAATCCTGCAGGAAGTGAGAAAAGGAATATAAGTTTCCACTGTCCCAAACCTGGGGACGGGGTATCGGGACAGAAACTGTTTGAGACGTCCATTGATTGAAAGTGGAGTACTTTGACAGATAGAAAAAATAAAAGAAGAGAGAAACAAACTAACTTCAACACTACCTTCTTCATTTTTGCTCTTTAAAGAAACAAAGTATTTGAAATCGAAAGGACTTTGAAATCAAAAGTAACTTTCTTTGTTTGATACTTTCCTAAAAAATGGATACAAATAGAAATTGTGTCCCCTAGAGGGAGCCTGTCAGTTTGCGGTTGCAGCTTACATATGTGAGGTTTGGACCGTGGGAACAGCCGTTTGACATTGTTTTTGAACAGAAATGTGTTGGCAGGAAGGTTTGGTGTCTGCCCTTGACAGGACTAATGCTTTGCTGGAGCAGCTGTCCGTGAAAATGAGCCTGATGAATGAAAAATTGGACTTCATGAGTGCTGTGGCCAGTGAATATGATTTAACAGGGAACAAGGATAAAGAAGCTACACAGCGATCAACTCAGGAATCCGGTTTGACAAGGCAAGTCCAAGGGCAGATGGAGAAGGAAGAGGTAGTAGCTATTCCCTATACAACACAAATGGTAAGATCCAAAGTTCTACAGGAACAAAAGCTACTGCGTTGGAATATTGAACTTGGAGAGTGCTGGGAAGCATTTGAAGTCAAGGAAGCTTTTTACTCTAGTGGGACTGTGAAACAGGTGAACAACTATTGGGAAAAATACTTTTTGGACTACAAAGATGAAGATTGGGAGTGGAACTGGGGGGAAGGGGACAATCGGATGAAGGAAAATGGAAATTATTACTGGATGGAACCCTCCGGAGACCCACTTCCCCAGAAACTAACAATAGGCAAAGAACTGCGTAAGTACAAACAAGAACAAAAAAATTTGCAGAAGGGGCCTAGAAGAGACTTAAGGGCCTCGGACATTAGAACACCAGATTGATGGACTAAGTAATGGACAGAAAGGACTGATATGACCCGAAACCAGGAAGAAGGGACGTTGGATGAAAATCAGAAACATGAAGGGAATTTCTTATGTTAATTTTGGAATTAGTGTAATATTATTGAAATTTGAGGGATTATGCTGGAAAGGAACTAAATTGGCTTTAATAGAAATGCTTTTAAGGAGAAATGCATGAATGTGATGTAATTTTGAAATTTTAAGATTTTTAACATAAGATAAGGTTAAAGAGAGTAAGGTAAATTGATTAACAGATTATATTAAAAGAGGGAAAGGTTATGTTGATCAATAAATAAGATAGAGTGTGAAGATTAACTATTTAAACTAAAATTGAGAAATATGGGAAGAATTTGCTGAAATAACGAATTAAACTAGAATACAAAAAGGGAGGTGTGAGGAGGTTCAAGAATTAAGCAAATGAAAAACTGTAATTTGAGATTTGTATTTTTTTCTTTTTCTTTTTCTATTTTTTCTGTTTTCCTTTTTGGGTTAGGGTTGGGGTTTTTTATATGTATTGACGAAACTCTGAATAAATATCATTTGGGGGGGAAAAAAGACCAAGATTAAAGCATGAGATATTAATAGATACTGTAGAAAGAGGTGGCTACGGGTTACCGGATTTGAAGCTATATTACAAAGCCTCATGTCTTCTCTGGTTAAAAGATTGGTATTTATTAAAAAATTGGGATATTTTAGATCTAGAAGGTCATGACACCCGTTTTGGGTGGCATGGCTATCTTAATTATGGGAAAATAAAGACGCATAGGAGTTTTTCAAATCATATAATAAGAAATGCTATATATAAGGTATGGGGAAAATACAAAAGATATTTGGAACAGAAAACCCCAAGATGGAACTCTCCACTAGAAGCAATCGCTGTTAAAAAAAAGCAACAACATCAAAGAGAACTAGATAACGTATAACACAATATTAAGGGGGGGAGGGTCAACTAATATTGATAAGTTATGAGAAAATAAAAGATAACTTTTCTAGTTGGCTAGATTACTTCCAGGTGAATGAAGTGTTCAGACAGGATAAGCAGATAGGTTTTGAAAAGGAGCCTTCAAGATTTGAAAGAGAACTACTGAATAGTAAAACCAAAATGAAAAAATGGAGGAGCTTTCAAGATGGCGGCAGGCTAGGCTGTCAGCCCCAGAGCTCCACAAATTTTAACTGAGTTTTAATTGATTTTATCTCGTTTTGACTCGTTTTAGACCAGTATTTTATTTTTCTTAATTACAACTGTTTCCTTTGGCCGGAGCTTGAGAGCAGAAGATTGTAGAGCTGTGAGCAGAGAAAGTGCCGGATGAGTCAGCGCCTTGTAGATAAGGAACAATAGACGACACCATTAATCTTGAAAGCCTGCGACTCCCACGGCAAAGGAGCTCAGCAATTGGTTTTAATTACTTGCCTAGAGCAGCAGCAACCTTGACGCTGCTCTGCCCCTCCGTTACTCGCTCGCCGGGTCTCTCCACAGTCTCACGACCACTCAAGACTGAAAGAAAGTGGTGAGGCAGAAGCAAGGAGGCGACGAGGTAAGACGCATTTGCCGGAGTTCATTTCGAATCCGCCCTAAAATTTGTGTTGCGGCTCCCAGCCCTTCAAGCCCTTGCTGAAGATTGTACCAGGGTGTTGGAGCCCATGCCAGGAGCTCACATTACTGATAACTGATAACTGTAAAGCCTGCATCGTAAATTAGCTTTAACGAGCAGATAACTGTGTTCTCCGGCAGTCTTGGAAGCAACCTTTGTCTCACTGGCTTTGCGCCGGCCCACATCCGGCTGTATTTCTATTTTTACCACTTTTATTACCTTCTAAGCACTGCTATTTTAAAAGATTCACAACGATGGGCCAAGGCAAACGCCGAAGGGATTGTGACGAGGTTTCGCCCTCCCCAAGAACTAAACAATCAAAAACCGACCCCCCCGTGTCTGGCAAATGGAGTATCCCCACTGATCACTGCTATAGGGTGAAAACTCAGAACCGTTTCTACCCTCTAACGTCTCCAGAAACAACGTCAACTCCAGAGGAATTATTTTTACCCCAGACTAAAACTGTGGACGGCAAGCTCGGAGGAAGAGGGAGCCCCCCACTGGGGGTGGTGCAGGACGCCGGAGCCGAGGATTGTGCTAGACTAGAACAACATGAACATCTCCATCTTGTGGTCAGAACCCTTAATTGCATATTCAAGAAGATTGATGTGCTATCCTCCCAGCTATCTAGCCTTGAACAGAAAATTGACAACCTCGGGTCAATGTCTAAACCAACTGTAGATACGGGGGAAATGAAGTGCCAGAGGACCTTACACTCAACCAAAAAAGGAAGTGAGATCCCTAAATATAAACTAAATACTGCACTGAAACATCAAGCATTGTCCCTGCAACCTAAGAAAATCTGCCTAAATATCGGGGTAGGGTCAGCAAGGTGGCTCACCTTGGGAGGGGTTAAAAAGCAACTAAGCAACCTCCTAAACATAGAAATCACACAATGCGATCTTATTGCAGTATTACCTTTGAACCAGCACCTCAGGCAACAGAGAGTGATGCTTGCGTTTTACTCTCCAAGGATCCCTTCAGCTATCATCAGGCAGAAATCACTCTTGGCTAGGTACGATATCACCCCAACAAGAGTTTTTATGGATAGCATGAGCCATCCCCTTCTACTTGCCGACTACGGCACGGAGCGGACCCTGTCGGTGAGGTCGGGAGCATCTCGGGATATTGAGCCTCCTCTTCCGGAGGATACCCATCCGTACCGAAACTGGACTTACCCTACGTCCCCACGAGCTCTAAAGGAATCCACTGGCGCATGCAATTCTCTGACCCCGCCGGAGGAAAGAGAGCTTTTAGCCACCTTTGGCAACCTTCCACCGAGGGAACAACAAGAAATAATGGATAGATTAGAAGTACCGTATTTTTCGCTCTATAACACGCACCTGACCATAACACGCACGTAGTTTTTAGAGGAGGAAAATCCGTAGGCATGCCACCCGTAGGCATTCCCTCCATAACACGCACAGACATTTCCCCTTACTTTTTAGGAGGAAAAAAGTGAGTGTTATGGTGCAAAAAATACGGTACTTAATCATCAGCTCATATATGTCCAGAAGAACGGAAAAGTCCTGCCCACTTCTCAGGTTAACCATGCCAGCTTTTCGGAGTCGTGTTCTAAGGAAGCAGGAAGACTTCCACACCTCAGTCCAGCTCCTAAACCCATGCCTCCCTCACCTGTGGGCAAAGCCCATCGACGCTTGGCAGACCCAGGTTTTGCCTCACAAGTTGGCCCTTCATCTCAACTCCTGATAAATTTTGACTCGCCCTCCAAGAGTCCCCCGCTGAAGAGTGTAATTCAGAGTCCCCTCCACCAAAACAATTCTTTACCATCTAATCCATCAATGCCGGAATTGGAGTCCTCATATTCTCCTGAGCGGCACAGACACGACATACAAACGGTATCTGTACGTCGAGCATCCCCAGTACCTTCGCTAGCATCAGGTCAGGGGAGCGTTCCACCTACATCAAAAAATGATCCGGATTTGACTGAAGACCCGGCCGGACATATAAATCAAATGGTTTCATTGGCGACCTTCAGACCTCGCGGTGGGGCAGTCTCTGCAAATCCTGTGGAGCCTCCTACTGAAGTGGCCACCCTTGGGTTAGCCAGCGGGAGACCCACTCTGTTGTCCCAGTCTGAACACCCCACTACCAACTCCAAGATTAGGTACCTCCAGCAGGTGCCTGCCATGCAAAGTAAAATAACTGACTTTTTTGTGGGGTCTGCCCTGCCTCCAAAGGACCCACTTCTCTCCCTGAAATGACAGCGAATTGAACACAACAGGAACTCCCCCCTATCAGTCCTCAGCTGGAACATTGCGGGCTGGAGGGGAAAAAAACATGAGCCAGAATTCTTGGAGTATATCAATCGGTTTCATATCATCTTGTTCCAAGAATCGTGGGAAGTAGAAAAAATCGTTCTAAATGGCTTTGAGCTTCTAGAACTCCCTGCCTGCCCCTCCCTGAAAGGAGGCCGCCCTAAAGGGGGCCTAATAATAGGCATCTCCCTCAACCTACATTCCAAATTTACTCTAGTACAGGCCTTGCCTCCCTACGCCCTCACCGGGCTGATTGCGGGGGAAAAGATCTCGCTCCTAGTTACAAATGTTTACTTGCCACCCGGGGGTTCTTCCCTTGAATTGGGCTCTAAATGGGGCTCGCTAGAAGAGCATTTGCTCTCATGCTATGTTAAGTTTCCTAACACCCCGGCCATAATTGGTGGCGATTTTAATGCCCGTACGGCAGCAAATTGGGACTCGTTGACCAAAGCCAAATGGTGGGTTACCCCAAACCTTGATAATTATGACCTGGAACACATCGTGAAGAGAACTTCTAAGGACCACAGAGCAAATGAGGCTGGAGTACTCCTCTATCAAATGGCCATCCGTTTGAATTTGGTCCCCTTAAATGGCACATGCCTCCCCGATATTCCAGGGGATTTCACTCACCTGAGCGTTAAATCAAACAGCGTCCTCGATTACCTGTTGGTCTCTAGGGATCTATTTAAGTGTATTTCCACTTTTAAGATTGAGAATGTACAATTTAGTGATCACCTTCCCCTTGTTGCTAAGCTTTCCCTGAACTGGCAGCCGGAGGCTCATAGACATGCGACTCAGGTGGTAACCAACGAATCTTTCCAAGTAAGAGGAATCAAATGGTCGGAGACACAGGCTCAAAGGTAGCTGGAATTCTTTCAAAAAGAAATCCTCGGGCCCTATCCCAACATAGGCTCTGCCTCAGACGAGCATAGCATAGTATTGAAGCGCTTCTACCATCATATGACTGATCTTACGTCCTTCTTCAGGTTACCACCCAAAAATTTAAATCGAAACGAGTATACTCACGGTGCTCCCTGGTATAATTCCCAGTGCAAACAAGCAAGACAGCGCCTCCGTGCTATATATAATGCATACAAGACCTCTGATGCATCTACCCTGCCTGCTAGCTATGCACAAGCCAAGCAAGTTTACAAACGCACGCAGATAATTGCCAAGCGTGAGTGGCAACATAATCGTTGGCAGGCTTTGATTACTGCTTCAAAACCACACAGATCCAGGGAATTCTGGTCTTTGATTAACAGAAGGGGGAGGAATTCCCCAAGGGCAGTCATCTCTGCACCGACATGGGAACGGTTCCTGAAGAAATGCTTCTCACAGGCAGATGCTCCCTCCGACCATCTGATGCACCTGTTTACCCACCTACCTATTTGGCCTCCCACCGATCCTGACGAAATAGCCAAGTTAATAGCTCAGCTGAAACCGGGCAAAGCCCCTGGGCCCGACCTGATCCCTGCTGAAGCCATCAAACTACACCCACAATGGTGGGCCGGCATCTTGGCCAAAACCTTCGATGCAATCAACGCTTCTGGTCTCATCCCCAAAACATGGAAGGAGGCCATTATTGTACCAATTCATAAAAAAGGTTCTCCAACGGAGCCGGAAAACTACCGTAACATCAGCCTCCTTTCGATCATAGGGAAAATTTATGCCAGCTTTTTGATGACTAAATTATTGCGATGGGTAGATGAGACTAACCAGATTGGCCATGAACAAGCAGGGTTCAGAACTAAACGCTCTACAACCGATCATGCGATAGTTCTTTATCATCTGGCTCGGAAGTACTCCCCCCCCCCCCCCCGGGGCTACCTCTGTGCTGCCTTCTTAGATCTAAAGGCAGCCTTTGACAGCGTTCCTAGAAATATTCTTTGGGAGAAACTTGCGAAACAGGGCATTGATAGAAGACTCTTATGGCTCATAAGCCAGCTCCACGAAGGTACCCTTGCCAGAGTGAGATTCACTCCAGCAGGCGACCTTACAAATTCGATACCAATAAACAAGGGAGTGCGCCAAGGATGTATATTGGCTCCCTGCCTATTCAACCTATTCATCAGTGACATGCGAGCACCCCTAGTCAACTCATCTCCAAGTACACACGCGCCTAGACTAGCGGATTACCGCTGCCCACTCCTTTTATATGCGGACGACGCGGTAATTCTATCTTATACACGTGTTGGACTAAACAGAGCTCTGAAGATCTTTGCCACGTATTGTCAACTCAATCAATTAACCATCAACCATGCCAAGTCCAAGATCCTGATCTTCTCCAGAAGCCGGAGATTATATAAATGGAAGCTTGGTGGGGCAAAAATAGAGCAAGTCCTAAAATTTCAATACCTAGGAGTTATTTTTCAATACAATTTGGGGTGGAAAGCTCACATTCAACACCTACTTAATAAGGCCAAAACCTTGTCATATGCGCTCCTCCGATTCTTCTTTTCGGACGGAGCTTTGCATGTTCCCTCGGCCCTAAAGGTGTTCAAGGCAAAAGTGGTTGCCGTGGTTGCTTATGCTGCCCCGCTCTGGGCCGTGATGACAGATCTTGCTCCCCTTGAGACTCTGCAAAGCCAATTCCTACGTCGGCTCCTAATGCTCCCCCTGTGCGTAAGCAACGCAGCCATGCGACTAGAATTGAAGGTCGCATCCTTAGAAACTTGCCTGTGGAAGCAAGTCTTCAATTACTGGTTATCATTGTGGCATAGATTACCAAACCATTACCTTGCCCAATGCTTATGGCGAGATGAATTCTCTAGCCTTTGGACTAGTAGAATTCATGCCAAACTCCTGAGTTATGGAATCTCTCCCTCAGATTCCCTAAAACTAGACCAAATCACTGCTCAGAGACTGATCCGCCAAAGACTGGATGACATCGATTTACAGCGAAATTATACGCTGGGGGGAGGTGTTTGTTCGCCCCAGAACATTGGTATCACTTTAACTTACTGCGTTCCATCATACCTCTCCTCCCTTTCGACTGTTGCACATAGACTGGCCTTCACCAAAGCGAGGTTTAACGTTTTTCCCTCTAATGTCCTGAGACATAGGTTCTCAAAGGGCCAAGCCCCCGCCGTGTGCGAATGTGATAAGGTGACGCCGGAGTCGCTCCAGCACATTATGTTCACTTGCCCCTTGTTTAATGTGCCACGGGCAAATTTGTTGGGATCAATCATACAGAAACTAGAGGGTACCCCACCAAAATTCCACCTTGCCCAAATCTTGCAGGACAAGGATACCCACACGACCCTGAAGGTGGCTAGGTTCCTAGTTGCTGTCCTTTCCCAAAAGCGACGCCAAGGAGCTCTACAAGCTAATTAAGGCGTAGCATGCCTTTCCATTTTATAGTATTTTATTGTTATAGTGGTGTTTTAGCGATTGTTTTTTTTTCTCCTTACGGCACAAGCTGTTATTTATGTGTTGTTTTTACCTGTATGGGCCTATGGCCGTAATAAATGATATTCTATTTAAAACCAAAATAATCGCAAAAATGTATAGACTTCCTTTAGACTACAAAGTAATGGATGAGGAGGTTAAGGCTTCAATGATAAAGTGGGCCCAAGATGTGGGCCGTCCAATTATGCTAAAAGATGGGGAAAACTGATGGAATGTAAATTTGAAATTTACAGCCAGCTATAATATAAGAGAGAACATGATGAAAATGGCTCATAGGTGGTACCTCACTGCTTCCAGATGATCAAGAATGTATCAAAATTTGGCGAATGCTTGTCGGGGATGTGGAGGAAATAACGGTGACATGAGCCACATGTGGTGGATGTGTGAAAAGATTAAGATTTTTTTGGGGGGGGGGAATATACGATGAATTAAAAAAGATGATGGGGATAACTTTTACGAAAAAAACGGAGGCATTTCTATGAAGTATTTTAGATAAAGAGATCCCAAAAAATCTAAGAGAGGTATTCTTGTATGCAACCCCAGCAGCTCGTATACTTGTGGCCAAGGGATGGAAAGATCACGAGGCTCCAAAAATAACAGATTGGGAAATCAAATTACAGGAATTGGTGGAGACGGCTCAATTGACTAGCAAACTCAGAGGAATCTCAAAGCAAAAATTTGCGGAAAAATGGGATGGTTATACAAGATATGTTCAAAAATACAATAATAGTTTTGACTCCGTGCTAGCATTCGAGTGATAAAGGAACTAAAAGGAGGTGGACAACAATTAAGGATTTATTATGTTTTCAGAATGTATTGGAAAATTTATATAGAAAGGATTATTGTTTTGTGTACATTCCATTGTAAGAATGGAAACAGAGCCAGAGCCACAGCCACAGCCTAAGTCTGAAACAGTCCTTGATAGAGTGCCAGAGCCAGAGCCAGAGCGAGACCCTGAATCAGTACCAGAACCAAGCCCTCATTCAGAACCAGAGCCTGAGAAAGATCCAGAGCCAGAACCAGAGCAACAGCCACAGCCACAGCCTGAGTCTGAAACAGCCCTTGATAGAGAGCCAGAATCAGAGAATCAGAATCAGAGTCAGAACCAGATCTTCGGTAAAGACGTGGTCTGGTCTTAGCGCAACTGCTCCTCCCACCCGCGATAACAGAGATTGGGTGTTCCAATACATCCCCCCGTAGGGAACCTGCCCCAGCCATTCTGTTGGCTGAGGCCCCCTCCCAGGCAGCCCTGACCCTTTCCCCTTAGAAAGCAAAATACAAACTATACAATAACCTAAAAAAATAGTAAAAGAAAAACAAAGCAAGAAACAATTATGCTAAACTTAAAATAATCCCCACCCCAACTAAACATTTGTCCCACCCCAGAAAGAAAATAACAACAACAACGACAACAACAAACCACCGTTTGAGGTGCAACAGAGACACAGCCAGAGACAGAGCGAGACCCTGAATCAGTGCCGGAACCAAGGCCTCATTCAGAACCAGAGCCTGAGAAAGAGCCAGAGCCAGAACCAGAGCAACAGCCACAGCCACAGCCTAGAGCCACAGCCTGAGTCTGCAACAGTACTTGATACAGTGCCGGAGCCTGAAACAAAGACATAGCCTCAAACAGAGCCTGAGCCTGAAACAGAGGCAGAGCCACAGCCACAGCCTGAGTCTGAAACAGTCCTTGATAGAGTGCCAGAGCCAGAGCCAGAGCGAGACCCTGAATCAGAGTCAGAGTGAGACCATGAATCAGAGCCAGAGCCAGAGCCTCATTCAGAGCCAGAACTGAAAGAAAGCCAGAGCCAGAGCCAGAGCCAGAAACAGAGACAAAGGCTGAGACACAGAGACATAGAGCTAGAATAAGTGCTAGAGCCAAAGACTGAGACAAAGCCTAATAAAGAGCAGAAGCCAGAGCCAGAGCCAGAAATAGGGCTTGATACTGTTGGGATACTGCCAGGGAGGCAAAGTCCATCTGAGCCCCCAAGCCAGCTGCCGGACGATCCATCGATGTCCCGTAGACACACAGTATCAGCAATTAGCGACACGAAATAGTATTCCACATTCTTAGGCTGGTGCACACTCTGTCAGCAGAATTCACACAGCGAGAGATGCACAGCAGGAGAGCATATTTACAGTTTATTTAGCGTTGGTCAGAACAAAGAAAAACATGACCGCCTGCATCGGTATGCTCAGGCAACAAGAAGGAAACGAAAGCAACTGACACAACAGAAACATCCTGTGCAACAGGAAATACGCAGACTCTGTGACTCACAGCCTGCTCCCTTTTAAGGTGGAACGGAAATATCCTAACAGATACAGGGCTGGAGCACAAAACATAGCTGCAGCCACAGCCTAGAGCCACAGCCTGAGTCTGCAACAGTACTTGATACAGTGCCGGAGCTGGAGCTGGAGCTGGAGCCAGAGCCAGAGCCAGTGACAAAGGCAGAGCCAGAGCCAGAGCCAGACCCTGAATCAGTGCCAGTACAAAGTCCTCATTCAGAACCAGAGCCTGCGAAAGAGCCAGAGCTAGCTCTGTCTTCAGTGAGCTCTCACCTGCTTCTCCCTGAGCAGGGGTTCAACCTGGGCTTCTCCTTGTGGTCCCTTCTCACACACGGCAAACCGAACTTGGCTCCCATAACCTTTTGGAACTTCTGCCTCTCCAGTGCGTTTCCCTGCGCAGAAAACTCTGCTTTTCCTTCTGCACAATCTTCTGGGAAATCAGCACCTAAGGCAAGGTAGCAGAGTAGCAGTGGTTGCCTTCGTGTGGAAGGAGAAAGGAAAAGAGAGTCCAAACACTGTACTTCTATTCTACAGCGTTTATTTACAAGCAAAGCAGCAAACTCTGTCAGAGCTAGAGCACATTGTGTCTTTCTCCTCTAACTCACGGAGAAAAGTGAAATTAAAACACACAGAGAAAGGAATTGCGTGACTTCACGTAGAAGTCCCTCCCAGGCACAGGGCACACCAGAGGTTAACCCATTAACCACCAAACTCTACAGGCAGAGCCTGATACAGTGCTTGATACAGCGTAGGAGCCTGAAACAGAGACACAGCCAGAGCCAGAGGCAGAGCCACAGCCACAGCCATGAGCCACAGCCTGAGTCGGAAACAGTGCTTAATAGAGTGCCGTAGGTGAAAAAGAACCAGAGCCAGAGCCAGAGCCACAGCCTGAACTAGAGCCAGAGCCAGAGGCAGAGCCACAGCCAGAGCCAGAGCCACAGCCACAGCCACAGCCACAGCCACAGCCTCGGTCTGAAACAGTGCTTGATAGAGTGCCAGAGCCTGAAACAGGGACACAGCCTGAAACAGAGCCAGAAGCAGAAGCAGAGGTAGAGGCAGAGGCAGAGCCTGAAACAGTGCTTGATACAGCGCCGGAGCCTGAAACAGAGACACAGTCTGAAACAGAGCCTGAGCCTGAAACAGAGGCAGAGCCACAGCCACATCCACAGTTGTTGTTGTTGTTTTTTCACAGTCTGAGTCTGAAACAGTGCTTGATAGAGTGCCAGAGCCTGAAACATAGCCAGAGGCAGAAACATAGCCAGAGCCAGAGCCAGAAACAGTGCTGGATACAGGGCCGGAGCCAGAAGCAGAGAAACAGCTGAAAACAGAGCCAAAGCCTGAGACACAGGCAGAGCCTGAAGTAGAGCCAAAGGCTGAAACAGAGCCTGAAACAGAGCCTTAAAAAGAGCCAAAAATCATAGCCTGAAAGAAGGCCAAACCCAGAGCCAGAGCCAGAGCCTGAAACAGTGCTTGAGAAAGCTTCAGACCGTAAAACAGAGAAACAGCTGGAAACATTGCCAAAACCTAAAACACTGTCTGACTTCCTGTTGGTCGCCTGATTAATGGCGAATGGGAGCTCTTTCGGCTAAAAAAGCCCCGGCGCTGTGAAGATTGGGGTGACCTCGAGAGCGTCGCGGAACCCCAAATAAAACATCAGATCGAGCATTCTGAGGACCTGGTGTTCCGGCGGGTGCTCTGGGCCCCGGTAAGCTCTAATAAGAGCCCCGAGAGCGAGTGGGGTTGGAGACATGGGCACTGTGGAATCGACTCGCTTTCTTCACAGCGCGAAGCTCCGAGTCCAGCGATTGTGAGCAACCAATTTCTCCGACCAAATTAAGACCTGAAAATTGTGAGTAAAAAGGGATTTAACTTTGGACCTTAAAATAGGATGGAAAGGGATTTAAATATGGAGGTTGATCCCTTTCTGCTGAAGCAAAAGTGAAAGCTGTTACAGCTGACTGAAGCCGTAACTTTAAAAGACTTGCTAAAAACTTCCAAGAAGCAATTTTAAGCCCCTCTTTTTGCAGAGGGAAGGGGGGGGGGGATTTGATTGAATCGGGACCCTGCAGCAGATAGATTTAACAAGGAAAAAGACTCTTGCTTTCTGAGAGTGGACCTCCCAGAGTGGGAAGGCTAGACTCCATCGTGACGTCACAAAGGGAGAGGATACTTTCAACTTTCGTTTTCCTCTTTGGGGGTTATAAGGTAACTGCAGCTGCCTGAACTTATAAAAATATTATACACTGTATCTTCTACCCTCCTGGAATTGGCTACAAGAGTTCAAGCAAATTCTGGAGGTTTTAAAACAAGACAAGAAGAGTTAAAAAAAAAAAGGCTTTGAAGGGGAGGAGCTGCTGAACTGCCTGCATATTAAAAAACCTTGTGGATTTAGTTTCAGTGAGCTGACCTTGAAACTGCAGAATAGTTATGGCTAATGGAGATAAGACTGAGAAAAGCAAGCCTAGAGACAGAAGATGCTCCAGAGCACTGACCTTTGAAGAGACTGTTATGCAATTATTGTCTGAAATAAAATCAGAAGTAAGAGGCACTCAACAAAGTGTTGAAGAGCTGAAACAAGAATTTGTTGATTTGAAAAACGATATAAAAGAGGTGAAAGAAGAAGTCTCAGTTCATGAAACAAGATTGACGGAATTGGAAACAGTGAGAGTTCCTGATGTGGAAAGGACCCAGCAGGAAGCACTCAATGTGATCGCTTTTTTGCAGATGAAAGAACGTGAACATCAATTAAGAGTGAGAGGCGCACCTCAATTGGAACAAGATAACCTTAAGGATTGGTTAATTCATGAATTTGCTACGTGCTGGGATCTCCAAAAACATAAGCTAAATTCCTGGATTGAAAAGGCCTACAGATTTGGACCTAAGAAAGGCTCCCAAATCACACATGATTGCATTGTAGTTTTTATGTTTATTTTTTTTTAAATATTTTTTTATTGATTTTCCATACAGTTATACATTTTTATCCAAAATACAACAAATTGTCTCTTTTTTGAACTTCCTTCAGCGTCTCTGACAATCATCCGTATTTATAACTTTAGTTACACATTCCCTTCTTTCGTATTGCCATTATACTTCCCTCCCCCCCCATTTCATGTTAACAATACTTCTCTATTTTTACAGTGCCTCTTGAAATCCCACTAGCGTTGTGTTCACGCCACATATGTTTTTCAGATAATCTACGAACTTTCCCCAGTCTTCGATGAACTTTTGGTCTTTGGTGTATCTGATTTTCCCAGTTAATTTATCCAATTCCGCATAGCCTGTCAATTTCAGTCTCCATTCTTCTATCGTCGGTATTTCCTCTTGCTTCCATTTCTGGGCCAACAATATTCTGGCTGCCGTTACTGCATATTGGAAGAGTTTACAGTCTTTTCTTCTTATATCCTTTCCTAAGATCCCTAAAAGAAAAGCCTCCGGTTTTTTTGCAAAAGTATATCTTAACATTTTTTTCATTTCATTGTATATCATTTCCCAAAAACTTTTCACTTTCTTACATTCCCACCACACATGAAAGAACATCCCTTCTTTTTCTTTACATTTCCAACATTTGTTGCACATCTTATACATCTTTGCTAACTTTACAGGTGTGATGTACCATCTGTAAAACATTTTCATAACATTTTCTTTCAGTGTCGTACATGCAGTAAATTTTATATTCTCTTTCCACAATTTTTCCCATTCATCAAATTGAATATTATACCCAAAATCTTTGGCCCACTGTATCATTACCGATTTAACCTCTTCATCTTTTGTATGCCATTCCAACAATATCTTATACATTTTTGACAGAGTTTTATATTCATTGTTTATTATGTCTATTTGAAAATTAGATTCTACATAACCCTTTTCTTTCAAATCTTTTTTGAACATTTCATTTACTTGAAAATAATGCAACCAATCATATACATGATCTTTAACTTGTTCAAATGGTTTCAATTTCCATTTTCCTCCTTCTTTAATTACCAATTCACCATATGTACTCCATTTACCTCTCATATTAATTTTCTTAACACTCATTACCTCCAGCGGAGACAACCAAGGTGGGACTTTTGGCTCCAATATATTTTTGTATCTATCCCATACTTCTATTAAAGAACTCTTGAAGATGTGGTTTCCAAAGCCTTTATGAACTTTCTTCTTATCACACCATAAATATGCGTGCCAACCAAATCTGTTATCAAAACCTTCGAGATCTAATAATTCCTTATTTTCTAATTTGATCCATTCTTTTAACCAACATAGGCATGCTGCCTCATAATATAGTTTCATATCTGGCAGGGCGAAGCCACCTCTTTCTTTTACATCCGTCAATAACTTAAATTTTATTCTTGGCTTCTTCCCCTGCCAGATATACCTTGAAATCACTCTTTGCCATTCTTTAAAGATTCCTATACCCTTTATAATGGGTATAGTCTGAAATAAAAATAACATCTTTGGCAGTACGCTCATCTTTACCGTGGATATTCTTCCCCAAAAGGATAATTTCATTCTGCCCCACACCTCCAGATCATTCTTTATTCCCTTCCAAACCGGAATATAATTATTTTGATACAAATCAATGTTCTTGGACGATAACCAAATTCCCAAGTATTTTACCTTTTTCACCACCTCTATCTCCATTTGTTGCTGCATTATTTCAATCTTAGTTTGTTCCATATTTTTTACAATCATTTTGGTCTTTCTTATTCAGTCTAAATCCAGCTACCTTTCCAAATTGTTCCATCTCATCCAATACCTCTTTTACACTTTCTATTGGTTCTTCCATGGTCATTACCAAATCATCGGCAAAGGCTTTAACTTTATACTCATTTTGACCTACTGTCACCCCTTTTATTTGCTTGTTTTGTCTAATTGCATTTAAAAAGACCTCCAGAACCGTTATAAATAACAATGGTGAAAGTGGGCAACCTTGTCTTGTTCCTTTAGATATTTTTATATCTTCAGTAATAACATTGTTAACTATCAATTTTGCTCTCTGTTCTGTATAGATTGCCTTTATGCCATTGAAAAACTCTTTAAAAAAAAAAGATATTTATTAAAATTTTCCATTGTAATACATTAAAAAATCAAAAAAGAAAAAACAAAAAAGTTTAAAAACACATAGAATTCACAATCCTTATTTTCAATAACATATTTCCCTGACTTCCCCACACCTCCCCCTCTTGTATTCCAATTCAAATTGTTGGTTCAACAAGTTCTTATCCCTAATTTTTAACCTTTTTATATTTAGTTCATTTTAAAAAACCAATTTTGCCTTATAAACATCAATAGTGATACATCAGTGCTTATTCTTAAAACCTTTTTCTAAAGTCGGCCTAAATTCCCTTCCACGATTTCCTCAATTCTCAGACAGATAACAAAAGTAAAAACAAAACAGATTATAATTATACACCCTTTGGATTCCTAAACTCCACCCCCCCTTTCCCGGTTTCAATCCCCAACAAACGTCCATCAATCGATCTACTATCAGCCTGGAGATCTCACGTCCGAGGCTCTTAATTCTCTCTCAGTTCCTCTCTGCCGGTTTTTTTGATAGTCCTTGGTATTAAGCACCAAATCTCGGATAACCACTAGTACAATAGGGTCCATGTTTCTTCCAGCCAGACCTCCATACTTAAAAGTGGAGCCTGAATCTTGTTTCTTACTCCTTTCAAGTCCAAATGTCCCCAAAGCTCCAACTTCCACCTTAATCAAATTTGTAATCCTTGGGTCTTCCGATCTCCACATAAGGAGATCTCTCCATTCTTCAGTCTCCAATTCAGACCAAATTTTCACCATCAAGTTCTTATTTTCCTTTGTAACCATCATGTCAGGCCTCTGGCCCTCCTTTATTTTCTGTAACATTACATCTCCTCCTTCCTTTTCCTCAGGAACAACATATATCTCTTTCTTCACACTCTCAGAACTCTCAAGTTTCTCTTCTTGTCCAGCTGCATGGACTTCCTGAGTCAATTCCTTATCAAATTCAATGGATTTGTTTACTGTTAAGTCCAGAGTTGCAACATTTATAGCCAAAACATCAATTTGGCCTTGTAACTTTCCCAAGAGAAGAAACACTCTGTCCAATTCAGCCTGAATTTTCCCTCCTTCAGCCATTCTTGTAATGTCCCAAAATCCCCTCTAGAGGGATTTTGGTTACTTAGTATTCCTCCCAGTTCAAATCCGAAAGTCAAATTAGTTTGTATCAGTTCTTCCTTATTTTCAACAAAGTATAGTCAAATTATAACAAATATAGCCAGCAGAAGTAGCAGAAACAAAGTTCTCTTTTTCCGTCTTGACAGCTAATTTGACAGCTGTCAAACTCTTCAATGTCTTTTCAACAGGCTCTCTTGCGGATCACTCCCGGGTCCGGAGGGTGGCGGCACTTCAGCTCCCAAAATTAGCTCTTATCCTCCAGTAAAATTTCTTCTAGTGCCAAATCGTGAAATTAATGTCTTTTACCCAATAATAAAAGAAAGAATTCTCTCGACCTTAGTTAGCAGGTCCTTGCTTTAGATTGTTTACAAGACGGGGAGACGGACTTCCTGTTTACGCCTTCCCCGATCGTGCCTAATTCACAAAAGAAAAATTTCCTTAGAAATCCAATTTCCGTAGTACTCACGGGTTGTTATTTTAAAGTCCAAATCACAAGAAGAAGTCAGCGCTCTCCGGCCATGGCAGCGCGGCTTCACTCCGCAGGAGAAGCAGTCGACTCTCAGCACCGCGCCGCTCACCCCGTCCCCCGTTCCGAAGCCTTTAAAAAGGCTCCTTCGCAGGTCGGGTGGGGCGCAAATGGTGCCCGCCGTGTCACCAGGTTCACAGGCTTCACTGCCTGTGATTTTTAAGGGTCCCCGCGTCGCCGCAGCGGTAAAACCCTAATCCTGTGGAGCCGATTCCCTCCGGAGCTCGGAGGGAATCCGCCATTAGCTGATGGCGCTAACCCGGAAGTCGATATGCCATTGAAAAACTCTTTCCCCACCTCCATATATTCTAAATTTTTCAACATAAACTCCCATATAATATTATCAAAGGCCTTTTTAGCGTCCACAAACATTAAAATTGCTTGTTTATGATTCCTAGCAGTCAGATATTCTAAGACATTAATTATATTTCTTATATTATCTTTCATTTGTCTGCCTGGTAGGAAACCTGCTTGATCCTTATGTATAAGTCTTGTTAATATCCTTTTCAATCTCTTCGCTAAGATTCCCGCAAATATCTTGTAGTCCGTATTCAATAGTGAAATAGGCCTATAATTTTTGACTTGAGTTAAATTCGAATCCTGTTTGGGGATCAGTGTAATATATGCTTCTTTCCACGTTTCTGGAATGTCTCTTTCTTTTAAAATGTTATTCATAACTTCCATCAAAGGGAACATCAACACGTCTTTCATTTCTTTATAATAACTAGATGTAAATCCATCAGGACCCGGAGCTTTCCCTCTCTTCAGCTCTTTTATCACCTCTTTTACTTCCTCTTTTTCTACTGGGGCATTCAGCTGGTCTTTTTGATCTGTCGGGGTCTTCTGCACCATTTTATCTCTTAGATATCTTTCTATTTTCTTCATATTGTTCCTTTTTTTATTTCTATATAGTTGCCTATAAAAGTCCAAGAATCCTTTCCTAATTTCTTTCGGGTTAGCTGTCTCTTCGCTGTTTATCCTAATTTTATTGATTGTGCTCTGCTCCTTTCTCTTTTTAAGTTGCCACGCAAGCCATTTTTCTGATTTGTTAGCGAACTCAAAGTTTTTCTGCCTTAACCTTTTAATGTTCCATTCGACTTCCTTCTTTATTATCATTGCAAATTGAGTTTGGAGAGTCTTGATTTCCTGCTTGATTTTCAAATTGTTTGGCTTTTTGATCAGTTTTTGCTCATTGTCCATAATCTGCCTTAGAATTTTTTTTTCCTTTTTTCCTTGTTTTTATTCTTCAATGAGTTCTGCTGGATAAAAAATCCTCTCATAACTGCTTTGCTTGCGTCCCAAACTATATTCATCTTAGTACCTTTGTTGATATTGTCCATAAAATATTCGGATAATTTATTTTGTGCTTTTTCTACAACCTTCTGATCATCCAATAAGTAGTCATTTATTCTCCATCTAAAAGTTCTTTCTTCAAAACCTTTTAACTCCATTTTTATTGGGTTGTGATCTGAAATTACTTTGGCTTGTATTTCGATTTGTTGGATTCTTGGAGTCAGTTCGTTCGATACCCATATTTGATCTATTCTTGACATTGACTAATTCAGTTCTAAATAATACGTAAATTGTTTCTCCAATGGGTGTCTAAGTCTCCAAATATCGATCAGGTTACAATTCTTCGTCATCGTAAAAAATGTCTTAGGCAGTTTCCCTTCTTTGTTCTTTACATCCCTTAGTCTGTCCATTTCCAATGATACCACTCCATTCATGTCTCCCATTATGATAATTTTCTGATCCATATATTCAAATAGTTTTTCCTCCAATACTTTATAGAAATCAGTCTTATTTCCATTTGGTGCATAGATCCCGACAATTATTAATTTTTCGCCTTGCCATTTGATTTGAACTGCTATAACTCTTCCTTTTTCATCTTTGAATATTTGGTGAGGTTCAATTTTGTTTTTGATATATAAGACAACTCCCCTTTTTTTCTCTTTATCCGAATATATAAATTCATTCCCAAGTCTTTTGTTGATCAGAATTTTCCTGTGTCTTTTTGCCTCATGAGTTTCTTGCAAACATATAATGTCCAAATTTTTCTTTTTTAGAAATTGTTCAATTTTGTTTCGTTTCCTCTTATCATTCATCCCATTAATATTCCAATTCCATAATTTTAACGCCACAATGCCTTCCAATTAAATAAATTTAGTTTGTTTCCTTATAATCTATCTACCTCTTCTTCTTCCTCTTCCTCTTCTTCTTCTTCCGGTTTCTTTCCATTCTGTTCATCTTCCTCTCCTGATTCGGACTCCTCCTTGGATCCTGCTCCTCCTTCTGCTCCCTTGGCCTCTTCTTCTCCCACCTGTAGTTCCTTGTACCTTCTCGTAAATTTCCCTATTTCCTCTGGGCTTGTCAATCTTCGTTTCTTGCCTTTATAGAAGAACGAGACTCCCTCCGGAAATTCCCATCTGAAATCAATCTTATTTTTCTTGAGGATCTGCACCAGTGGTTTGTATGGGTCTCTTCGTTTCAACAGCCTTATTGGTATATCTTTAAAGATGATTATGTAATTCCCGTCTATATATAACCTTTTTTCTCTGTTTCTCTGTAATATCAGATTTCTCATCTCTCTGTCCTTGAATGTAATCAAACAGTCTCCAGGAAATTTCTTTGCTCTACTTGTCCTTACTTTCATTCTGAATGCATTTTGTACTGTTTTGGCAACTTCTTCCTCTGGCATCTCCAACCACTGCGCAATTTCCGTTGTCAGTCTCTCTCTTATATTTTCATTCTGTGTTTCCGGCACTGATCTCAGCCTCAAATTCACTTCCCTCTGTCTCAGTTCGTTCATAGCAATCGAATCTTTTATTTCTTCCTGTGTTTTGTTTATTTCCACCATCTCACTCTTCATCCATTCCAATTTTGTCCTCTTTAACCCCTCGTCCACTCTTTTAGATACCTCTTTTATCTGCCCTTTCAGTTCATTAACTGTCTCATCAATTTTTTTGTCCATTTTTCCAATTTTATTATCCACCTGTTCTAGTTTTGTCTCCAGATTTTTCTCACTTTGTTTTATCTCTGCAAACATTTTCAATATTTCTGTTCTAAACTCCGTTTCTTGCTTTGAAGTTCTCCTATCTGTTGGCGTCCCCCCCCTGCCCCTTTTTTCGGCGGGTGTGACATTTCCTTCCCGAAATATCCCAATATATCCAATAACAAAACAAATTTCTCCTATTAATTATTTGGTTCAAAGTTAACCAATATTACTTAAACAATTTCACAATATAAAATCCCGAAAAGACAAAATACAATTTCTTAATATTGATCCAAAGTTTTTAGGGCAATATGGGGGGATTAATAAAAAATAATGACTTTATGAAAGGAAATACTTCCACAGCTGAACGTTATAAAGTAACCAATTTTCTGTACCAAAGTTTAAATAGCTGCTAAACTTCTTGCCCCCACTCGGGCTAATCCTCAAATAAGACAAAAAAAGAAAACCAAAAACAGTTTGCATAGAGATAGTTGAGTTATAATCCAAATTGTAATACAAATTGTAATACAAAAGACTTAGATTGTAATCCAACTGGAATATCCAAAAATGGTTATTTCCCGAAAAGGCAGAAAAAATAATTTTTACAAGAAAGAAAAACAAAAATGACAAGAGTGTATTGTGATGCCAATATTTTTGATTTGTTTCCAAAAATTAGTTGTAACCAATGCTTAAACTGAATAATTTCTGTTTAATAATCCAAGAGGTTTTATAGAGGAATATAGCTGTCTGAGAGGATGAGGTGTTGTGATTTATAATTCCGAACAGGACATCCCATAGGAAATAAGGCAAAAAAGCAATTCCAGGAGAAGGGGGCCAAACAGGAAGCAGATATTCCTCCAGTCCAGAATTACACCATTAACAAAGAAAAATTCTGAAAAACAAGTTGTAATGTCTCATTCCATCCACTAGGGAACTCCAATCCACATTAATAGTTTTTCAATAAGGAATTGCCAAATAACCAAAGTTAAACTACTGAATTTAGCTTTTCCAATTTTAAACCCCCCCCCCCAAAAGTGACCAAAATCCACAAAAGGGAAAAAGTGGGAAGATAGATTGGTTCTTCTTTCTCTGCCACTATACCCTTTTTATTGAGTTAAAATGGAGTCGGAAGCTCTTCTTTTGGCGTAACAGTTTAATCTTGAAAGTAAAAGTGGGAAGACAGTTCAATCCTTCTATATCCTCAGTTGCATCTAAGACCTCTATTTTGTCTCAATAGTTACCTTCTGTTCCCCCTTGACGTTTCACCTCTTTAAGTCCTCAAAAATAGTTACTTTTAAACTTTTAACTTAGTTTGAAACAGTTTCTAATAGTTAGGGAGAAACAGAAACAATAGCCGCTAGCGGAAACTCACTTTCGCTTTCTGGCTCTGCTTACGGTGCTGCGTCTGTGCTGATTTCAGATGACAACTGAACTCGGAATCTTCTCCTTTTTTAATTCGGAACTCCCCTTAATACTTTTCAATCCAATTTTAGATGTTTCAAGTCCGAATTTCTTAGTTTCAAGAGCGGAGCGCTGTTCCTTGCAAGCTCGGGGCTTCGCTATTCAGCCGTAGCAATGGCTTCCCGATAGCCTGCTATCCCGTTCCGCCGCACTCTTCACCTCTTTTTCAGAGGCTACCTGATGGCCGGACGGGCAGCTTTTAGGCACTGCCGGGAACCTGAACCTCTGGACACCCACTAGAGGCTTGACAGGGGGTTTTTTTTGCCCTAAAACCCCCCTTTTATGGCCGAAATAGCCAGGGTTTCTCTCCCGGAGAGATCCCTCGCTCGTGTCAGGCTTGCGCTCCACCGGAAGTCCGATTGCATTGTAGTTTTTAAGACCAAAGAACAGAGAGGGAATATCCTGGGTCTACACTATAAAAAAAGTCTGAAGATCAAAGATAAACCAATTATTTTATTCAAAGAGATCCCAAAGCATTTTTTGAGCTTAAGGAATAATTACACAGATCTGGCTGGTGCCTTGAGACAGAAGAACATCTTTTTCAGGTGGGAATTTCCTGGTGGCCTTTCCTTTAACTTTTTAGGAAGAAAACAAAGAATCAGGACTGTTGAAGAAAAAGCAAGGTTTCTGGAAAAAAAACACCAAGGACTTTGGAGTGGATAGCCCACAGCCACTGGGGGCAGGTGCAGGAGCTCCCTAAAAATACAAGATGGCATTGAAAATTTACTCATGGAATGTAAATGGTTTGAACTCTTGGCCAAAAAGGAACCAAGTTTATCATGTGTTAGCAAAGCAGAACTTGGACATAATTTGTTTACAAGAAACCCATGTTACTAGATGACATAGAAAAGTCCTTCAGAATAAGAAACTCAGTCAGGAATTTATTTCATCTGATAAAGTGAAGAAAAGAGGAGTGGTTTTCTACGTTAAAGAAAAATGGAACCCTAAAATGTTGTTTAAGGATGAGGAGGGAAGATATATCGCAGTTGAAATTAAAGCACAAGGTGAAAAATATTTGTTGTTGGGAATTCATGCACCAAATGATGGCAAAGCAGAATTTTTTAAGAATCTGGAAACAAGACTTCTGGACTATTTGGATTACAAATTGATTTTGATGGGAGACTTGAATGGAGTGGCATCAACACTTATGGATAGAACACAGAGACAGAAAATAATGAATGCTGGCAGATTACCAAAGACTTTCTTTGAAATGGTAGATAAATTTGATCTGCCAGACATATGGAGAGTGAGAAATCCAACAGAAAAAGACTTCACATTTTATTCAGATACAAATCAATCATTTTCACGAATCGACTATTTATGGCTATCCAGAGACTTTGTTCCCAGGGTAACTAAAACTGAAATTTGCCCAAAGACTTGCTCGGACCATAATGCAGTGTTTTTGGAAACAAAATTGTTTCTGCAGGGATCTTATAGATGGAGAATGAATGGTGATTTGTTGAGGAATGAACAGATGATTAGGAAGGCCCAAAAGACTCTAAAGGACTATTTCGAGATAAATACGAATTCAGAGGTGGAAACAAGAGTCATTTGGGACGCAAGTAAGGCAGTAATGAGAGGATTCCTCATACAACAAAACTTGATTAAGAAAAAGATACAGAATGAGAAAAAAGATAATATTCTGTCGCAATTAAAAGATAAAGAGAAGAATTTGAAATGTAATCCAAAGAATCAGCAGATTCAAAAGGAAATTAAAGCTTTACAGATACAATATTCCCAGATTATAAATCAGGAAATAGAATGGAAATTAAAAATGATGAGACAGAGAAATTTTGAATCAGCAAATAAATGTGGAAAACTGCTGGCTTGGCAGTTAAAAAAAGAGACAGAAACAAAGTACTATTACAAATATTGTATCAGAAGGAAAGTCGGTAGAGAATCCCGCAGACATAAGAAGGTGTTTTCAGAAATATTATAAACAGCTGTATAAAAATGGAAAGGAAGATAAAGATAAAACTGAGCAATTTATTAAAGTAAATGGTTTGCAAAAAATTCCCGAAAATAAAAAGATCCTACTTAATGGATGGATTACAAGACAAGAGGTAGAGAAGGCCATAAACCAGATGCAACTTGGCAAAGCCCTAGGACCATATGGTCTGTCTGCAAACTATTACAAGACTTTGAAAGACTGGCTGATTCAGCCATTGGTTGAGGTATGCAACAAGATATTAAGAGGGGGCAAAGCACCTGAAACCTGGAAGGAAGCTTTTATAACTCTGATACCAAAACCAGATCAAGATAGACCCAATGTAAAAAACTACAGACCGATCTCATTACTTAATGTGGATTACAAAATTTTTACTAACATTTTGGCTAATAGGCTGAAGAAGGTACTAACAGATTATATCCATAAGGACCAGGCAGGATTCCTGCCTGGAAGACATATGAAAGATAATATTAGGAATATAATCGATGTGTTAGAAAGGTTGGAAGTTTAAAAAAATTGTAAAGCGGTGTTAATGTTTATCAATGCGGAGAAGGCCTTTGATAATGTCTCTTGGAATTTTATGAAAAAGAATTTAGAAAGTATTGAGGTTGGACAAGAATTCTTAAATGGTATCAATGTGATCTATTTTGAACGAAAAGCAAAAATTATAGTTAATAATGTGGTTTCAGAATAAATTAGAATTGAAAAAGGAACCAGGCAAGGGTGCCCACTTTCCCCTCTACTTTTTATTTCAGTTCTGGAGGTTTTGCTAAATATGCTAAGGAAGGAAGAAGAGGTTAAAGGTATAACAGTAGGATCCAAGCAATATAAGTTAAAAGCCTTTGCTCATGCTTTGGTGTTAACTTTACAAGATCCAGACTCCAGTGCAGTGAAGGGACTGGAGTTGATTGAGGAGATTGGGCAGGTTGCAGGATTCAAGTTAAATAAAAGCAAAACCAAAGTGTTGGGGGAAAACTTAGATAATGAGGAGAGAAAAGTCCTTCAGGAGAAGACTGGCCTTGTCTTTGTGAAAAAAGTGAAATATTTGGGTGTGAATTTATTGGTGAAAAAATTGAATTTATATAAGGATAATTATGAAAAATTATGGAATGAAATTAAGAGAGATCTTGAGATATGGTCAAATTTAAAATTGTTGTTGATGGGCCGAATATCAGTGGTCAAGATGAATGTATTGCCAAAGATGTTGTTTTTATTTCAAGCTATCCCGATTATTGGCAATGTAAAATGTTTTAAAGAATGGCAGAAATGTCATTTAGACATTTAAAATGTCTAAATTTATCTGGCAAGGGAAAAAAACCCAGAATTAAATATAAAATATTAACAGATTCAAAAGAAAGAGGGGGATTTCCCTTGCCAGATCTGAAGATATACTTTGAAGCTGCAGCTTTCTGCTGGATTAAGGCATGGATTCAATTAGAAAATGTGGATGTGTTAGACTTGGAGGGATTTGACAATGTATTTGGTTGGCATGCATACTTATGTTATGATAAGATATCAGCCCACAAAAGTTTTAAAACTAATGTAATTAGAAAATCTTTATACAATGTTTGGATAAGATATAAAGATCTCTTAGAAAGGAAAACACCCAGGTGGCTCTCACCAATGGAAGCAAAGGCCCAGAAAAAGTTAAATATGGAGAGTAAATGGTTGAAATATGCTGATTTATTGTTGGAAGACAACGAAGGATTTAAAGATAAATTGGATTGGCTACAATATTATCAGATCAATGAACTGTATAAGCTTGATAAGAAAAATGGTTTTGCAATGGAAAAATCCAAAGTGGAAATGGAGTTGTTAGATACCAATGTTAAAATCTATCCAAAATGTACAACTTATTGTTGGAATGGCATACAAAGGACGAACAAGTTAAATCTGCGATGATAGATTGGGCAAGAGATGTTGGACACAATATAATGTTGGAAGATTGGGAAAGGTTGTGGAAGAAAGGGGTTAAGTTTACTGCATGTACTGTATTAAAAGAAATTATTATGAAAATGATGTATAGATGGTACTTAACCTCTGTAAAGTTAGCAAAGATTTATCATACAGACGATAATTTATGTTGGAAATGCAAAGAAAAAGAAGGTACCGTTTATCATATGTGGTGGACGTGTCCCAAGGTGAAAGACTTCTGGGAAAATATTTCAAATCAAATCAAATCAAAATCCATTTATTGTGAGGACCATGCCTGTGCACAAACATCAACACTACAATAGTTAAAAATATTAAAATTCATTACATACTATGCCAACAAAACCTTCTTCCCACAGAATAGAAAAGGAGGGAAAACGAGCAACGAGTTAAACAGACGATGAAGGGGTCTTTACATTGTTGTCCATAAATCTTTCCCTGGCTTTCATGGCCTTCATCACAAAAACCGCTACCACATGGGTAATGCGTGGGTTTGCATCAACTAACAAACATTTTACTCTATCTTCAGGACTGGTTATAGAGTTGGGTATAATTTGCAGCAATGCGTCTCTAAAGCCCAAGTAAATGGGGCAATAGAGGAGGTAATGTGTAAGATCCTCTTTAATTTTCATAAGGCAAGGACATAAACGATGTTCTACTGGGGTTTTTGTGTATCTACCGGTCAAATAAGCAGTTGGCAATGTTTGAAACCGTGCCATAGTAAAAGCTCTCCGAAGTGTGGGATCAGTGATCTCCACCAAGTAGTTGGCACAGATTTTGAGTGCTTTTACTCGAGGGAACCAGTAGGAAAACCCAGAGTTTTTTTATCTTAGTGGAGTCCAAAAAGGCGTCTTTTTCAAAGATCCATTCCCGAACTTTATCAGGGCTCCACAATTTGAGAGTATTAAACTCAGGTAGGTTGTATCTAGATAGAATGTCTAGTAGATTTTTATGCCAAGTGGTATTATTTTGTAATGATACAAAGGCTTGTTTAGCCAATAAGGTGTTCGGGGCATCTATGAGGTTGGTGAAAAAACGCAGGAATCTTAAGTGGGCCCTGGCAGACACAGAGGGTAATCCTACTTCCACTCTTAGGAAAGCTGCCGGAGTGCTCTGAGGGAGGCCTAGAATTCTTCTGAGATAAAAATTTTGGAAGATTTCAAGCCGTTCTAACAGCTTCTGATTCCATCCCCAGAGTTCTACTCCGTATAACATCTGGGGAATCACTTTTCCAACAAAAGTTTTTAGTGCCGGGGTCACCAGTTGCCCTCCCCTCGAATAAAAAAAGCTGAGCAGAGCACCAATTGTCCTACGTGCTAGAAGGGCTACAGTCTTGAAGTGGGCAAGCCAGCTAGATGTAGCTTGGAAAGTGATACCAAGATATTTAAAGAGAAGACATTGTTCAATTTTGTGTTCATCTAAAGACCATCTAAATGTGTGGCGAGCTCTAATAAATACCACAATTTTTGTTTTATCATAATTTATCTTTAGAGAGGTTTGGGAACAATAAGCTGCGAGCCCCTCCAGCATGCTATGTAGGCCCCTTTGAGTGAGTGCCATGACCGCCATGTCATCAGCATATAGCAGTATATTCAGGTGTTTGCCTTCCAGGGCAGGAGCTGATGACTTATACTTTGCCATATGTTGAACAATGTCGTTTATATAGAAATTAAAGAGGAACGGCGCTAACAAACAGCCCTGTTTAACCCCTTTCCCCAGTGGCAGTGGGTCAGTATAGTTGCCTGACATCCCAGTTCTAATTTTAACTGTAATGTCTGTATGTAACTCTCTAAGTATTTTGAAAAGTCGTCTATCTATATCTGTGTCATATAGTTTTTGCCATAATTTGTCCCTACAGATTGAGTCAAAAGCGGATGTGAGAGCTACAAAAGCCACAAAAAGTTTGCTCTTGTGTGTCTTTGTATACTTATCTATCATTGTCTGTAATACCAAACAATGGCCTATTGTACTATGGCCCTTTCTAAATCCTGCCTGTTCCGGATTAAGCAAGTTAGAGTGGTCAGCCCAGTCAACCAATTTATTTAGCAGGTGGCGAGTATAAAGTTTATACACAATGTCCAGGAGACTTATGGGGCGATAGTTTGAGGGGTCTTGGGGGTCGCCCTTCTTATAGATGGGGGCTACCAGGCTCAGTTTCCAGTTTTCTGGGATTTTGCATGTATCATTTATTACCGTAAAAAGTTGGGCCAAAAAAGCAGCCCACCACTGGGCATTTAGTTTAAGCACCTCAGGAGGAATCATATCTTCACCGGGAGCTTTGCCATTCTTGAGTGTTTTAATTAGCTGTAAACATTCTAATTCGGTAACAGGATCCCAGCCCATTAATAGATCGTTTTTAAGAGGAGGAAACTGGCTCGGTTTAGCAATGTTTGGAGCTGTATATAGCCGGGGAAAATGTTGGTACCATAAGTTAGATGAAATACTGTTGGTTACAGTTATCCCTTTGGGTGAAATTCCCTGAGCAATTATTTCCCAGAGCTTTTTGTCGTCCCGCAATTTGATCGCCTTGTCGAGTGCCTCCCATTGTTCCTTTCTATAGAGGGATTTCTTAAGTTTTAGAGTATTTTTATAATGAGAGCGCCACCTGTGCAGGTTTTCCACTGAGGACAGGGTCCCTTCCTGTTTTACCTTATTTTGTAATTTCCTGAGCAAAGATCTTAGATTCCTACAGTCTTTATCGAACCAGGCCCTCGAATTATTTTGTTGTTTGGGAGGGTTGGGGTTCGTGAGTAGTGGGAAGAGCGACTCTGAGACCTGCTGAAATGTTAGAAAGGGGTCAGAATTAGATAAAATACACTGGTCTCTCAAGGCCAGTAAATCTGATGAATGCAGGTGTGGTTTGATTTTGAATTCCAGGTCGCTGTTCCATTTACGCCTGCGAAGGGCCAGAGTTGGAGGTGGGTCTGCACAGTGATTGCGATATTGCGGATCCTCCAAACCACGGGGAATTAGTGAAATTGATATAGGGAGGTGATCACTCTCAGTTCTGTTGAAAGTCCTAAAGCCCTATGACCTCTCCAAGAGTTTTGGGGAGACCAAGATATAATCAATAACGCTCGCACCTCTAGGCCCAAGGAAAGAAAAGAAACCCCCTGACCTGTCCATATGGGTACCATGCAAATTATACAGATTATGTTTGAAGGCAGTCTCCATTAATGTAATACCTGCCTTATTCAAGACCTTATCATCAGAGGACCAGGGAATAAACCAATCTGCCTCTGGCAGTAACTGAGATTTAGAGCAGTACGTATTAATGTCGTTTCCTATCCTGGCGTTGAAATCACCTGCCAGCAGGATATCCATGCCAGGGAATTCTAGTTCAGCCTTTTCCAAACATAGCTCTAAATCTTCCCAGGTTTGTGACGACTGGGAAGGGGTGCCTATAGGAGGGATATATATATTAAAGCAAAGGAAATCTCCTCCTTCACTGCTAGAAATAAGTAGGATTTGTAGATTGTTACTCTTCGCCCACTGCTGTTGCCGGACCTTGCACTTTAGCTTGGTGGAAACAAAAGTGACTAAGCCACCACTAGGTCGGCCTCAAAAATTTGTTTTTATCGCAGGGGTAGCAAAAGCTTCGTATCCCTGTAGAGAAGGGACATGGAGATCTAGACACCATGTCTCCTGTAGGCATATAATCTGAAATTTTGTGAGGAAATCCAGAAGGTCGACGTCACCCTGCTTAGATAGCCATCCTGCCACATTCCAAGATAGGATGTGGAAATAGGGTGATGGTGGAAATAGTGGCAGTCAATCTCTTTTCCGGTGGTTTGAGGCTCCTGAGTTAGGCTCCTCCTCCTTCTGCCCTGCTTGGTGGTTCCAGGTTTGAGGTCGCTGGTCCCAAGGTAGGTGTGATGGCTTTAACTGAGGGGCCAATAGGTTGATTTGGCCCAAAGGATCTTTGATGACACCATTACAAATATCATGATGATCAGCTGATGTATCATGATGTTCAGCTGGTTTATGCAGAGCGAGGGCTTTGCCGACCCATATAGGCTGTACAGGTAGCAGGTCAACAGCTGAGTCTTGTGTCGGTACTGCTAGCGGGTCAAAATTTGACAAATGCTGTGGATCTTGATTACGTATTGGACTTAAAATAATGGAAGCCTCCAATTCCGGCATCGAGGCATATGAGGACGAGAGCATTTCAAACTGGTCTGGCTTGGGTAGTCCAATACCAGGCTCGTTGCACGTAGAGACCAGAGTACCAAGCGGGGGGTGTAGAAAATCAATTAGGTCATTTGCGGGCAGGCTTGCCACTCCCTGAGGGGTAATGTGTCCCGGCTCCATTCCCCCGCCTATTTGTTCTTTATGGCGCACAGGCCCAGCATCAGCACAGACAGCACCTATCCTGGTGCATAGCGGTGTGCGGGTCAGGTTGGTGAATACCCTTGTGAAATAGATGTGCCATTTTCTTGTACGGTTTCTTAGTCCTAGAATCTTTGCCGCACAGTGGGCAGATCTAAAGTTAATAACCATACGTCTCATATAAGGTCCAGAAGGCAGCCATGAGATGTCCACTATATCTACGGGGCGTAGTGTCTGCCCCAGCAGTTGGGTCAGGGAATTTGCAACCGAATGTTTATCCGCCCATTTGTTGTGATTCAAGGGGTGGTTTCCCACCAGTACTGCAAGTTTGCTGTTCTGGAGTTGCAGACTTGAGTTTTGTACTTGGTTGGGCAGGCATCTCACTTGTTTTTGTGCAAGGTTAGCCTGCACAGTTGGGCAGAGGTGAGCGGGGTTTGCAATATTGTTAAGCTGAGGAAGTGAGGGGGGGGGCAACTGAACAAGCCAAAGACTTTTTCAAGCTTCTTTTCAATCCCATCCAGCCTTTTATATAAGTTGGTGATGGTAGTGATGGTATGTGTTATCAACTCAGTCTGGCAGATTAGCAGTTCCAGTGCCTCTCGGTCCTTGTTTAACTGGACTGGTGGCTGGGATAATTCAGGTGAAGTTTTTTGCAGGGACTCAAGAGTCTGTTCCATCTGTTCCTTCATACGCAGGTTCGAGGCTAGTTGTAGGCCGTCCACAATGCCGGCAGGCTCCTCATGAGTAGTACTGGGAGCTAGGGCCTGATAACTGTTTGCTGTAGGGAAGTTTCTACAGATCTCATTTAGGTCATTGTCAGGCAGGAAATCCCTGATATTTGTCTGTTTTTTGGCCGTGCTCGTAGCTTCATTGGAATGCTGCCTGCAGCGTTTCTTCCCTCTCATGTCGGCAAGAAAAATAGGGAGAGGATTTCTCAAAATTGCAGGGTCAGGGCAGGTTTTGCTGTTAATGAGCCCTACTCCCTTTAACAGTCTTTATCTGCCGCGTTTATCTTTATCTGCCGCAATTTCTTGCAGATTTATGGGAGAAGTAGAAATAATCTGAACCATAAACCATAAAACTTCTAAAATAAACGCCTTAAGGCATCTTAGGGCCCTTAGAACCCGCCAAAGTAGATAGTAAAAACAAAGCTTTACCGAGCATAGAACAAGGCTGCCGTTCACGTCGCCATCTCGCTGGGGAGTCTGTCGAAAATATTTATAATGAGTTGAAAAAAATGTTGAAAAATACATTTATTAAGAAACCAGAAGCCTTTCTACTTTGAATAATAGGTCTGGAATTGCCCAAAAAGGATGTTAGATTGTTTTTGTATGCCACCACAGCAGCAAGACTGCTAATAGCGAAAAACTGGAAATACCAAGAAATACCAACAATAGAAGAATGGTAGATGAAGATGTTGGACTTTTTGGAGTTGGCCGACCTGACTGGAAGAATCCATGATCAGAAGGAGGAGAAGACTCAAGAAGATTGGAAGAAATTTAAAGAATATTTGGCAAAATATTGTAATATAAGATAATGGAAGTTACTTGGAAGTAACAAATAGGCGGAGGATTATAATAATAATGGGTTGTTAAACAATAGGGATTAGAATTAATAAAAGAGTAGAATATAATAATTAAATGGATTTTAATTTATTAGAATTAAGATTTAGGAGAACTGCTACAAGGAGATAAAATGAAATTCAGATAGGAGGGATTCGAGGAAGTCAGTTAACAATGAAGTTAAATTAGGTATTGAAAGCAATGTTTTTATGTTTCTTTTTTCATTATGTGTGTTACATGTTATGTATGTTTTATATTTGTATTGTGTTTGTTTTGTTACAAATTTGGAAAAACAATAAAAAAATTTGAAAAAAACCCTAAAACACAGGCAGAGGCAGAGCCTGAAACAGAGCCAGAACTAGACCTTGAATCAGAGCCAGAGCCAGAGCCGAAAACAGTGCTCCAGACCATGTTGGAACCTGAAACAGACAAACAGCTGAAAACATAGCCAAAGCCAGATACACAGTCAGAGCCTGAAACAGAGACACAGCCAGAGGCAGAGCCAGAGACATAGCCAGAGACAGAAACAGAGCCAGCAACAGCACTTGATACAGGGCCAGAGCCCAAAACAGAGCCAGAACCACAGCCACAGCCACAACCTAGAACCACAGCCTGAGTCTGAAACAGTCCTTGATAGAGTGCAGGAGCCAGGAAACAAAGACACAGCCTGAAACAGAGTCTGAGCCTGAAACATAGCTAGAAGCAGAGGTAGAGGCAGAGGTAGAGCCTGAAACAGTGCTTGATACTGGGCAGGAGCCTGAAATAGAGCCAGAAACAGTGCTTGATACAGCGCCAGATCCTTAAACAGAGCCACAGCCACAGCCTGAGTCTAAAACAGAGGCTGAGGCTGATACTGTGCTTGATACAGCATCAGAGCCTGAAACAGAGACACAGCCAGAGCGAGACCATGAATCAGAGCCAGAGCCAGACCCTCATTCAGAATCAGAACCTGAAAGATAGCCAGAGCCAGAGTCACAGCCACATCCACATCCACAGCCTAGAGCTCCGTCTCGCTGTTCTAGCTTGGGGATTTCTGCGCGCACAGCCTTCTGTCCTGTCCTTCTGTCCTGCAGAAGCTAGCAAGGCTGTTCCCAGGCCAGAACAGCGAGGCGCCTTCACCCCGCTGTCCTGCAGAAGCTAGCAAGGCTGTTCCCAAGCCAGAACAGCGAGATGGAGGGCTCCGTCTCGCTGTTCCAGCTTGGGGATTTCTGCGCGCACAGCCTCTCCAGGGCAGCGGGGTGCCTTCACCCCGCTGTCCTGCAGAAGCTAGCAAGGTTGTTCCCAAGCCAGAACAGCAAGGCGGAGGGCTCTGTCTCGCTGTTCCAGCTTGGGGATGGCTGCACACACAGCCTCTCCAGGGCAGCGGGTGCTGCGCTCCAAAGGCTTCAGGGATCTTTGAGGCTGGCGGTGGGGGAAAGCAGTGCTTCCCCCCACCACCAGCCCCACAAGCCTGGGTGAATGTACCTTGAACGCACCTTGTTCAATTCAATTCAAAATCCTTTATTAGGCATATCACACCTCACATTAACAAACAAACATCATATACAGACTGTATAAAATACGGGCTCAGCGAACACAATTTATCCCAGTCCTATTCTTAACTCCAAAAAATAAATCAATGTACATAAATAATATAATACAACACAACAACATCACCTACCATTAAAAACCACTAAGTCTCTTTATCATGGCCCATTTTTTCTTCATGGACAGCACTTAAAAATTCAGCCGCTATTAAAGTAATTTGATCATCGCTGTCCGCCAGCAGGTCCTGAACAGTTGGTTGTGTAAAAAACTGTCTATTAAATTTTAGGGCCTCAAATAATTGTCTTCTGGCATAGCTGCCAAAATCACAGGAAAAAAATATATGCTCTAGAGTATCGGGTTCCTGTTTTCTACATTTACAGAGACGCTCTGATTCTGGGATAGCTAAGTATCTTCCTCTCACTACCGCCGAGGGAAACATGTTAAATCTGGCCAACATAAACAGCCTACACGATTCATGTTTCTTCAGATTTGTCATGTATCCCTTTTGGAAATCTCAACACAAAGGGAGATTTAGGTGGATAGGAGAGCAGGTGCTGTGCTTTGCAACCTCAAGCATGGCGAGAACACTTTTTTCTGTGAGGGTCTTCCTGATAATTTCCCATATATCTTTGGGATCAGAGATTTCAAAATCAGTTAGAGTGAGCCCTATCGAATCCAGTTTTCTCCTACAAATCACTGATAGATTGTAGATTGCACTATCACTTAAAAGATCGTAAAGTATAGTAGGGGATAGGGCTCTATAATGGAGGAAGATCCAATATTTCAAGGTCCTCAGCCATGCTCTTACTGATAAAGGCAGTATTCCCAGCTCACAACATATTGTTTCATATTTTACAGAGTTTGCAAGTCCTAATAATGACCTCAAAAGGGATGAACGCACCTTGTTTTAGAGGGGGAGAACAAGAAAAATTCCCCCCCCCCCTGTTCTCCCCCTCCTATGGTCCGGTGCGTCCTATGGTCTGGTGTGTCCAATGGAGCGAAAAATACGGTAATTATCGGAATGCCTGCCAGAAGGAGAAAACAAGGTACAAAGAGCCAGAATAGTATAATTGGGACTCATAATTCCTCTAAAACAAAGAATTGGCAGAGAGCCAACGCCGTCTTCCTTGGCTCAGAAACAGAGCGGGTTGAGGAAGCTGAGGAAATGGAACAAACAGAACAAACAGTGAGTAACAATGCTAGGGTAACCTTCCCCCCCTTAAGGAGGATGGCAATGACCCAACCCCCCTCCTCCCAGAAAAAGCTAATCCGTCCAAGAGGGCAACAGCAGGAGCAGGAGGGGTTCCTCCCACTCCTAACGCTCCTAACGCTGACCCACCCATGTCTCTAGAACAAGATATTAGAGGAGCCTGCTTTCAACCGATTCCGGATACGCATCCCTACCAAGAGATTTGCATGTTGTCTGCAGAAACTATGGATCTGGTTCTCCAAAGACTGAATGAAATCCTCACCAAAATAGTTAACATTGAGAAACAACTGGATACCAGTTCATCCCCTTTAAATGCCCAAGGGCTTATAAGGATGATAAGAAATGACTTTGTTAACAACTCACCAACTCGAACTATGGATGAAGTGAGGTCCTGTCAAGTCTTGCAAACGAACCAGATAATGCTTGAGATTCACCGATACAATCATAGATGGATGAACCACAGACAAATTACTATGTCCTTGTCTCAGCTCCTGAATTACCATTACTGAAATGTAGATCTAGAAAATTTCCACTTCCTGCCTACCTTGGGAAACATTGCGCGCCTATTTATGACCTTTAGATCATCAGCCCTCCCATCTCGACTCATGGAGATAAAGGATACTCTATGGTGATTCCACTCTCTCCGCCCAGTGAGGGTATTTAAGGATGAAACAAGGAGGCAATTGGTTCCTTGCATAGAGTCAAAGCTAATGCAGACAAGGGAATTCAAGCTTAACACTAGAAATACTAACTGCCCAAAGGAAGAAAATAATTCTGTAAGCCTAGAATTACAAGACCTGAAGAAGAGGCTAATGAGTATAAAGACTAAGATTTCTACCCAAAATATAAGGACAGTAGAGCCTAGAGCACAATATTTAAAGACGTCCAACAGCTTTTTACCCCATAGAAAGACATCAGTGCAACTCCCTGTTCCCTTTTCAAGCGACATCGAAGTAGATGAGGAATTTGGCACCTCTGAGATTTCTATGGCAACAGCACCTAAATAACTCTATGTTGCTGACAGTCTGGAGAAATCCAGCACCCAATCTATATCTGGACCTTTGCCTAATGTTCCAAAAATTTATGAGAATGATCGATCTTCTCTACTGTACTCCTGGTGAGACAGGATGGACAGATCTTCCGAATTCAAAGCTGGCTCTTTGTTGGCCAGAAATCCCCATTTTATAGCACATGCCTCATTAATACTCCCGCAGGGGGATTGACAGTTAACAAAACACCGTGGGACCGTCCTCCCCGCTTGGGGTGCGGTTGGTTGGGTTTTATCTTCTAGGGATACTTACCCTATCAAAGCTTCACCTCTTCCCCTTACCATTTTGACCCAGGAGTCCTGGCCCAGGGATGACTTGTTAATGAGGGGATGTTACCCGTCTATTGGGGAGGCTAGTATGGGGTCTAGGATTCCCACTATTGAAGGGCTAGGGAGGAATGGCGGTGGGGCTAGATATCACTATTGGTGAAGGGTTTTGAGATGCAGTGATGCTCGAACCCCTTCCAATCTACGCCCCATCCCAAGGAACGAGGGTAGGGCGAGCAGGGATTACCCACCTCTGTCATTGGTGTTGTGCATTCCAGGTCCATAGGCAACAAAACCGCCACCATGCATGACTTTTTTGTCTCGCAGGGGATTGACCTGGCTTGCGTGACAGAGACCTGGGTACGGGAAGGCGAAGTAGTCTCACTACATGGGATAACACCCCCAGGTTTCTCTGTCCTCCATCAATTGTGGACTGTGGGTCAGGGGGGAGGAGTAGCATTGTAAATCCGGGAGGATTGCTTTTTCAGAGCTCTGCCAGCACCGACGATCTCTGGCATTGAATGTGTTGGAATGTAATAGATTTACTAGAATACCTAGAGGAAAGATCAGACAAAAAGGCTGCTTTAATATCAATAGATGCAGTAAAGGCATTTGACCAGGTGTCATGGGACTTCATGAAAAGGGTCACAAAGGAAATGAAACTGGGGGAAGATTATATTAAAGCTATAGAGGCAATATATAGGAAACAAAAAGCCAAACTTATTCTTAATAATGAAATAACAGAAGAATTTTGTATAGAGAGGGGGACAAGACAAGGTTGCCCCTTGTCACTGGAATTATTTATGAATGACATAAGAAATGATAATAAAATAAAAGGTATCTCATTAGGGGAAAAGGAATATAAGATCAAAGCATCTGATTCTGACTGTTGAAAACCCCCAAAAAAGTATAATACAGTTAATTGAAAGAATATTAGAATTTGGGCACTTCCGGGTTAGCGCCATCGGCTAATGGCGGATTCCCTCCGAGCTCCGGAGGGAATCGGCTCCGCAGGATCCGGGTCTTGCCGCTGCGGCGACGCAGGGACCCTCAGAAATCACAGGCGCTGAAGCCTGTGAACTTGGTGACTCAGCAGGCACCATTTGCGCCCCCCGACCCGCGAAGGAGCCTTTTTAAAGGCTTCGGAACGGGGGACGGGGTGAGCGGCGCGGTGCTGAGAGTCGACTGCTTCTCCTGCGGAGTGAAGCCGCATGCCATGGTCGGAGAGCGCTGACTTCTTCTTGTGAACAATTGGACTCTAAAAGCAACAACCCGTGAGTAATACGGAAATTGGATTTGTAAAGAAAAAATTTTTTTTGAATCAGGCACGATCGGGGAAGGCGCAAACAGGAAGTCCGTCTCCCCGTCTTATAAATAATCTAAAGCAAGGACTAGCTAACTAAGGTCGAGAGAATTTCTTCTTCTTTATTGGGTAAAAGACATTAATTTCACGATTTGGCTGTATAAGTAATTTCACTGGAGGATAAGAGCTAATTTTGAGAGCTGTGAAGAACAACCGTTCCGTAGCCTTGACTGGAAATCGTGTGGTCACCTGCTTGTTGAATCACACCTTCCTATGGAGTAACAGACACGAACAGGTGTTTGTCCCGACAGACGTGCCTGGTAGCTCCCGAGTCGTCGATGAAGAAAGATCTAGACGTCTTCTGGACCTTTGGAGTGAGGCGTGAGACCATTGACTTGTGTTGCGTCGTCCTGGACTTCGGACCTTTGCCTTTGCCTTTCCACGCGTTGAGTTTTCGCTGCACTGCTCTGTTGCCTTGGCCTTGGGATGTTTACATTCCCTCTTCACGTGGCCTAGATGTCCACACGCGTAGCATTTCACTGCCTTCAAAGCTTTGGCGCCATCTAGTGGTTCCACTGCATTCTGGGATGACGTCTGTGAGGACTTGCCCTTGGTGATGCAGCTAGCACTATGACGATCCGCTTCATTCAACACCACAGCAGTTACGTGCACTACCGTTAGCTGAGCAGTAGGCAAAACAGCAAGCTGGCTGGCAATCGCTTCCCAACTTGAACCCAAAGAATATAGAATCATGAAGGAATACACAGCCTCTCAAAAGGTGATTCCACACTGTTGCAACTCATGCCTAAGATTCTGCATTTCCATGAGGTGAGCACGTACGTCTGCTCCTTCAGCAAGTGCCATATCATGCAACTTGGCATAAAAGTACAAAGAAGCTCCCACCTCCATTCTCAAATGTGACTGTTGCAGACTGTTCCACATCAATCTGGCTGAGGTCTTGTCACGCAAAAGACATAACTCTTTAGGGGACACAATAAGTGTCTGAGTTCCCCTTGCTTTGGAATCCTTAGCCTCCCATTCTTAGTTACTGGAGCTGGGGACGACGACGTCCGTTATCACATTAAACAGACCCTCTTTTCTTAGCAGAGCCTCTGCATACTACACCCAGTCCAAATAATTCCCTTTTGAGTGCTTAGGAATTGCCATGGCATTTCGAAGGGCCTCCATTATTCTGGCATTAGCCTTCTGTGTCTTTAAAGCAAGCTGCGTCTATTTACAAGCAGCTGCATTCCAAAAGCACCCTTCTTGAGGCCTTTGCATGCTCCTGAGCTTCTGCAGCAACCGGTCAGAGCTTTGGCTAGAAGTTCAAAGACCACCCTTAATTAGGGACTGGCAGGCTTCCTGGGGCTCGAGCACATACCTCTCATCAATCTTCTTGACACGCAGAGAAGATAACCTACAGTCTGTTCTTCTGGGCCCAGACCCCAAAATGTCGGCATCTCCATTCAGCCAAACTGATAAAGCTCATCTTCCGGCCTAGTCGCCCCTGACGATAATTAACAGCCTGAGCCTTTGATGAGGCCTCAGGCACATTCCCATTAAGCAGAGTTTCCAGCAGCATGCGGAAGTGATGAGATTTATGGCTACATTGTAAAGAGTTTATTTTCTAGGTACGCAGACAGCAAAGAAATATACATCCTCTCTCTATGAAAGCAGAGAGCAACTGAACAAAGGAACAAAGGAACAGGAAACCACTAACGTCACATCCGTCTCCCGTGAGACTTCCAACAGTATGGAATGTGTGGAATGTAAACAGAGTTTGTGACTCCAAAGCACTGCTCAGTGGCAAACAGAAACTAACATTGAGTTGCGTTGTCCTGGACTTCTGACCTTTGCCTTTACCTTTGCCTTTTCCACACGTTGAACTTTCGCTGTGCTGCTCTGTTGCCTTGGCATTGGGATAGTTACATTCCCTCTTCACGTGGCCTAGACATCCACATGAGTAGCATTTCACTGCCTTCAAAGCTTTGGCGCCATCTAGTGGTTCCACTGCATTCTGGGATGACATCTGTGAGGACTCCCCCTTAGTGATGCAGTTAGCACTACGCCGATCCGCTTCATTTAACACCACAGCAGTAACATGCGCTACCGTTAGCAGAGCAGTAGGCAAAACAGCAAGCTGGCTGGCAATCGCTTCCCAACTTGAACCCAAAGAATGTAGAATCATGAAGGAATACACAGCCTCTGGAAAGGTGATTCAACGCTGTTGCAACTCATGCCTGAGATTCTGCATTTCCATGAGGTGAGCACGTACGTCTGCTCCATCAGCAAGTGCCATATCATGCAACTTGGCCTAAAAGAGCAAAGAAGCACCAGCCTCTGTTCTTAAATGTGACTGTTGGAGACTGTCCCACATCTCTTTGGGCTGAGTCCTTGTCACACAAAAGACATAACTCTTCAGGGGACACAATAAGCGTCAGAGTCCCCCTTGCTTTGGAATCCTTAGCCTCCCATGCTTCGGTCACCGGAGCTGGGGGGGCATCTGTTATCACATTAAACAGACCCTCTTTTCTTAGCAGAGCCTCTGCATACTGCACCCAGTCCTGATAATTACCTTTTGAGAGCTTTGGAATCCCCATCGCATTTTGAAGAGCCTCCTGTACTTTTGGATTAGCCATGTCTGAGTCTTTAAGGCAGACTCTGTCTGTTTACAAGCAGCTGCATTCCAAAAGCACCCTTCTGCCGCAGCCGGTTAGTGTTTTGGCTTGAAGTTCAAAGTCCACCCTTGACACACAGAGAAGATAACCTACATTCCGTTCTTTCTGATGTTCTTCTGGGCCCGAAACAAAAAATGTTGAAATCTCCGTTCGACCGAGCTGATAAAGCTCATTTTCCTCCGGCTGAGTCCTTCGATGTGATTAACGATCTGAGCCTTTGATGAGACCTCCAGGCACATTCCCATTACGCAGAGAATCAAAGCAGCACACGGAAGTGATGAGATTTATGGCCACATCTCTATGAGTTTTATTACTAAGCTACGCAGACAGAAAACATATTCTCTCTCTGTGAGAGCAGAGAGCAACTGAAACAAACAAAGGAACAGGAAACCAGTACATCACATCCGTCTTCCGTGAGACTTCCAACAGCCTGGATTGTCTCTTGAATGTAAACAGAGTCTTGTGACTCTAAGCAGCTGCACAGTGGCACAAACAGAAACTAACACATAGAGCCTGTTGCAGTAGTCCAAGTGGGAGAAAACTAGAGCATGCAGCACTTTGGCAAGACAGTCTGCAGGCAGGTAGGGTCTCAGCCTGCGTACCAGATGGAGCTGGTAGACAGCTGCCCTGGACACAGAATTCACCTGCACCTCCATGGAGAGCTGTGAGTCCAAAGTGACTCCCAAGCTGCACACCTGGTCCTTCAGGGGCACAGTTGCTCCATTCAGGACCAGGGAGTCCCCCACACCTGCCCGCCCCCTGTTCCCCGAAAAGAGTACTTCTGTCTTGTCAGGATTCAACCGCAATCTGTTAGCCACCATCCATCCTCCAACCGCCTCCAGGCACTCGCACAGGACCTTCACCGCCTTCACTGGTTCCGATTTGAAAGAGAGGTAGAGCTTGGAATTGTTCAACAACCACACGCTCAATCACTTTGCCCAAGAATGGAAGATTGGAGACTGGGCGATAGTTGGCCATTGTAATGGCTTGGCTCTCCCCCACAGAAGCGAGACACCGGCAGTAATTATCTCAGGTTTATTGCTCAAACACATAAATCACTCTGGAGCTCCTTCACTCTGTGTCTGACTCCAAGTTAGCAGTTGCCGAGTCTAAACTCCGCCCCTTCCTCTTCTTCCAACAGTGGAAAAAAACCTTTCGCTTCCGCTCTTTTCCCCTCCTCTCACTGACCTTTTTGCGCCTTCAAGTTTTTGGGCTAGCTATTCCCGGCCTCTCCCCTTCTGTCTCTGAACTAAGATTGGTGTTTAGAGCTTTGCTATCTTCTGCTTGTTCTCTGCTCTCTGAAACTCTGCCACTCGGCTGCCCCTCCTCCCTCTCACATTCCAGTCCACATTCCAGTGTCCTTATCTCCCTTGGCTTGCTTAGATTCCCAGCCTCTGTCAGCTACGGAACGAAGCTGACAGCCATATTGGCTGGGTCTAAAGATGTTTTTTTAAGAAGCGGTTTAATGACCGCCTCTTTCAGTGGGTCTGAGATCAAGGAGACGGTTGGTTTCAGGGTTCCCATCAATGGTGGTGACTTGCAAGGGAAAGTCTAGTGGTAACAGGTGCAACTGGTGCTCCAAGGCAAAGTCTCTGCTGAAAAAATTCTCACTCGCCCCAGAATCGATTAACACCTGCACTTCCATTGGGTGGCCCTCTTTTGCAAGTCCAGGGCGTATTTAATCTCAGTCTTAAATGCCAGGTATTCTTGGGGGTTCCCTCCAAACTTGCTCAGCAGCAATGGTACTTTTCTCCCAACTGGAGTGGTTCTGACCTGCTGGTCCTGCACTCTGCGCTCCTCAAGCCTCACTACAAGCTCGATGACGTGTGGCTCCAACTCCACGTTCCTCTGTACCATGGCTGCTACGTTCCACGCCTCCTCTCCCTCAGTGCCTCCGCCTGCAGCTCCCTTTTTGAGGTGACTCATCGTGTGTGTCTCTGCTGTTACACTTGAGCAACCGCAATGACTCCCGGATTGCTGTCAGATGGCAATGGTGGTTGCTTGTGAGTAACCAGTCAGGACTCCAACCTGTCTTTTACAGGTTTTATTTTGGTGCAAAACTATTTACAGTGTAGAACCACAAGTTCATGTCTGCCTCAATCGCTAGCAGAATCCGGGAGTGGTCATTTCCGGGTCCTCCCCCAACATAATAGCTTAGTCACCCCCAGCCTTTTCCTTCCTTCTTTGCGTTTTACACCTCTGCGCAGGGTGGGTGACGGAAGAGGCGTGCTTCCCTCCTGGCTGGCTTGCCCAGGAGCGGTGCTGAGGCTCCCAGCAGCATCCTCTGGTCCCTTCCCCTCTTCCCCACTGGAGGTGTGGCTTTCCCCACCACAGGAAGGGGAACTGCTTCACAAGATTTTCGGAGGTTCCCTGTAACCTAACTGCCCCTCTCCTTCCCTTCCCTGTTCCGATGGCAGTCCCCTGACAGTAATGATTAGATTAGAATGATGATATGGTATTATTTGTAGATGTGTGGTGGTTTTTTTGTTTTTTTGTTTGTGTGTGTGTGTGTGTGTGTGTGTGTGTGTGTTTTCCCTCTCTTGTGTTTTGGGGTTTTCTTCCTTGTTTGTACTGTTTCATTTTGGATTCAATGTTTGTAATTTCTGTTGTAATTTTGCATTGAAAATAAAATAAAATAGATTGCCATTGGCCTGTTCCAGCAGGCTGTTCTGATGTGGATGTTTATCTTCCCACCCTTGCCTTATCAATTGCTTTGCAAGAGAAGGGCTTACTTCCACTCTTAAACTTCATACTGCAAACTCCCTTGGGTGGAGGACCTCTCTCTTTGCATTTGCTGATGCTGTAAAAACCAGATGTTGGGAAACTTGTCTCCCACCCCCACCAATGTTGAAGAACTACAACTCCCATCAGCCTCAGTAAATACGGCCCTATGGCAAGCCAAACGTTCCCTCTCGTGGGCCAAAGGTTCCACTGCATTGATGCTGCTGTATGATTACTGTCATTGGGTTTCCACCTGCCCTTGTTTTTTAGTCTCCTAGGTAGCAAAGAAGGCTGTGCTGTTGACTGGGTTTCCCCATGGCTGAGAAGCAGGTCCAGGGGCTGGAGGCTGAATGCCCCATCTGCTGAAACCCTTACGACAACACTTTTTGCACCCCAAGGTCCTTTAGTGCCAATATTCCTTCTGCATCAAGTGCCTGGCTCTTCTCAGCTTGGTGTCCCCAGCCCAGAACCGCTTGCAGTGCTCACTCTGCCGCCACCCTACTGTCCTCCCCTCCGACCAGCCTGTCACTGAGCTGCCCACCAATGAAGCCCTCCTGTGCCTGCTGTGCCTGGAGCCCAACCACATCATCCTGTAGGGTTGGCAGCTGTGCTTGAAGGAGCAGCGCAAGAGCAGGTACTTCCTCTGCCAGCCCAGGGTTTACACCCTGGACCTGGGCCCAGTGAGAGATCCAAGCATTGAGAGCTACTGTGAGCCAAGCCGCCCGGCTAGTGCTACCACTGCCACCACAATCATGCCCAACCACCACCGCTCCCCAATGTGGGCGTGTGCCTGCAACCCCCAGCTCCAGATTTTCACCTACCTGATGGCTCTCATCTTAAGCATGACTTTACTACTCATCTTCTCCATCTTTTGGACGAGGCAGCTCTTTGGGGGCTGGGGGTGAGAGGGACCAGCAGCCTCCTCAGGCGGAAGATGCTGAGGGCAGGGTAGAGGTGGTTGGCGAGCAGCAGCAAAGTGTTGGGAGGACTAGCTTGTGTGTGTCACACAGCCTGCCTTGAGTTCTCCAAGTCAGCTCAAGTGTGCTGGAAGACATTGCCCAGTTATGATTTAAGATTCAAAGCCTGGTCAGATTCTGCCTATAGAACAAGAGAGAGACTGCCATCTTGTCTTTCGCCCCAGACAGCAAAACGGTTTGGACTGCCACTGGGTCCCAGGATTTGACCTTGAGGGTTACTTGTGAGCTTTTAAATAGGGATGGGGATGAGGACATGACAGGGCAATGGGAGCATTTCAACTAACAAACTCGCTGCTTCTTAAGTTGGCTAAAGAGGGTGAAAATGGATAATGGGAATATAGCAGGTGTGGAGATGAGAGCTTTTCTCATTCCAGGTGTTGCTGAACTACAACTCCCATAATCTCTGGTCATGATGGGAGCTGTAACACAACCACATCTGGAGGGCCCAAGTTTCCCCATACTTGGAGTAAAGGGACATAGGAATCTGCCTTACAGCCAGGCCATTGGTCCATCTAGCTCCATATTGTCTATGCTGAGTGGCAGCTCTCAAGGGTTTCAGGCAGTGGTCTGTCTTTCTTATTCCTACTTGGAGATTCTGAGGATTGAACCTGGAAACTTCTGCATGTAAGGCTCTACCACTGAGCTATGCTGACCCTCCAAACCAGCCTCTTCCCCTGTGCCAAATGCCTCTGCTGCAGCCAATGAAGAGTTCCCAACATCTAGAGAACATTGACTGCACTGCTGAATGTGGAACCACCAAGGCTGCAGATCTTAACTGTCCTCTGTCCAGGCTTGAAGATGGTCCTCTGTGTACTCACATCATGCAGGCATGCAATGAAGGCAGGTGCTCAAGGGTTTCTTTCTCCTAGTGTGCACACTACTGGTTAGAAGGGGGCCAAACGGCAGTGGCATTAAAACTTTTTTATCTACACTGCAGTGTTTTGTTTCAAATTGCATCAGCTTGTAAGAGTGGGGGCTGATAACAGGATCAAAGCAATCTCTTGGATCTTGCAAAAAGGTAGGTTTAGTGTGGACAGGGTGGATTGGGAAAGGGACACACAAAATGAACTTGGGGGGGGGGCTGCATTGCCTTTCCCTACAAGGAAATGCCAATTCAGGGGTGGAAAATCTTTTCCCCCAACCCAATTACCTCATTCCGTTCTGGGCAACCTTCTGAGCACCACATGCTGGTGGTAGGTGGGGGCAGAGGCAAAAGTGAGTAGGGCAGCTAATGTAAATGTTACCTCTGTACAGCAGGCCAGTTTCTACACACGCCCTTCCATATCCTCCATCTAGGCAAGTGAAATATACTTGGAGTTGAGTGTGGATTTCATGCTCTTTATTCAGCTCATATTAGCGAGGAATGAAAGTTCCCCCACAATATCTGCTTTATATACATTATTTACACAATGGGCCACACGTGATTGGCTAATTCCGGGATTCTCCTGTAGGCCAATCAGGTTGTGGATTCACTTCCACCTGGAGCTGGATTGGGTGGCTCCTGCGGACCAATCATACTGCTGCATTGTTCTAGGACCAATGTGAGAGATAGTAAGTCTGCAGGCTTGAGTTTGCTAGCTGATGCAACTGGCTTATGCAATCAGCCTGCAATACTTTCTATGGAAGTGCTGGGTCAGAAAGACTCAGCAGTAATGTGCTGTCAGTGGATTGGCTGTCATCGGTTTCAGCTGGACTAAAATTTCATTCTAGAGGTAAAGGCTGCGCACTCACTCAACAGCAAGATCTGACGGAGTTGAGACACGTAGTGAAGAAAAGAAGATACAGCACTCAAACTGAAAATTCCTCTCTGCTGGCAGAACATTAGCTTTTTGTCGCTCTCTTAAAACTTTTTCCTTTTTGTCTTCCTCTTTCTTTCTCTTTTCCCTCTCTCTCTTTCTCTCTTTTTCCTGTCTTTTCCCCCACTTTGTCCCTTTTAATTTTTCTTTATTTTTCTTATCACCCCATTTTTTTCTCTTCTCTTATAGTATCTGTTTCGCATTAGTACTTATTTAAAGGTACCCCTGCCCGTACGGGCCAGTCGTGACCGATTCTAGGGTTGCGCGCTCATCTCGCTCAAGAGGCCGGGAGCCGGCGCCGTCTGAAGACACTTCCGGGTCTCGTGGCCAGCGTGACGAAGCTGCAGCTGGCGAGCCAGCACCAGCGCCGCACACGGAAACACTGTTTAGGTTCCTGCTATAAAGCGGTACCTATTTATCTACTTGCACTTAGGGGTGCTTTCGAACTGCTAGGTGGGCAGGAGCTGGGACTGAACGACGGGAGCTCACCCCGCCGCGGGGATTCAAACCGCCGGCCTTACGATCAGCAAGTCCTAGGCACTGAGGTTTTACCCACAACACCACCCGTGTCCCTATTTATTTATGTTCATTTATTTCCCAGCCCCCCTACTTCTTTTTTCTTTTTATTATCAATATGGTTTCATTTAATTAATCAATTATTGGAATTATATTATTATTTGACTGGATAAACTGCACAATATAATTCAGTCTTAAATTAGTGAGTTTTTAAATTTATCAGGTAAAAATTGTAAATGAATTTGGAAGTTATAATTATTAACCTTGCTACTCAGAATTTATGTGAATGAATTTGAAGTATCTTATTATAGACTGAACCACGTATAAATTTGAGAATAAGAAAGTGTATGGTAGGAGCTACATATTTAAAGAGGCTAAAGAAATTCCCAGCAATGGCTGGTAAAAAACCTCCTACTGCATCGTTGGCTACACAAGGCACACAAGCAAGGAGAAGCTCTGCTTATGATCTGGATGCAACAGTGGATATCAAGGAATTATTATTGGAATTATGAAAAGACATTGCAGATCTTAACTGTAAATGAAAATGCTAAAATAGTAGAGGATAATTTTATGTCAATGAAGGTTAAATTAGATGAAAATGTTAAAATTACAGCGGATTTATCAGATCAGGTACACAATTTGGTACAAAAAAATTCCGAATTAATAAAAACCGTGCATGACCTTAAAGAGAAATCTCAGAATTTAGAAGAAGGGCAGAAAAAAATACAGCGATAAAGTGCATGCGATAAAATACGAGAGGAAACAGTGGATTTGAGGAAACAACAAGAAGCAATCTGGGACTCTCTGGCAATTTTACAAATGCAGAGAAGATAAAATACATTGAGATTCAGTGGATTATTGGAGGAGACAGAGGAAGTTATAGAGAGAAAAATAGCCAAAGAACTCGCTGTCTGGTTAGAACTTGAGGAATCAGAGGTAACACAAAAAATAGAAAAAGCCTGTAGAGTAAACTCTAAGGTAGCCAAACAAAATAGCTGGCCGGCAGACTGTCTCGTATCTTTCAAGTCCTTAGACTTAAAAAACAAAATTCTTCAGACAAGTAACAAAAAAAAACAACCCTGAGAGTTGAAGGAAAAGATATAATCATACATAAAATTATTTCAAATCAACTGATAAGGAAAAGAGATAAATATAAGGCTCTGACGGATGCTCTAAAAACCAAAACAATTGATTATAGATGGGAGTTCCCCGAAGGGATCTCCTTTTTTAAGGGCAAATGTAGAAAAATTTTGTCTGTACCAGAAGCAGAAAATTTTTGGAGAACCTACTGCCACTTTGGGGACATTCAGAGGAACCGGAACAGTAACGTTTGATATTAACTGAAGTTGTTTCTTCTTCTTCTTTTTTATGTTGAATAATTTCTGCAGAGAGAAGTATGTTGTGAAATGAAAAAAATGGTATGGGATGCGAGCAAAGCGATGTTAAGAGGATTCTTTATCAAGCAGAATGCAATCCAAAAGAAAATGGAAAAGAAAATGGAAAAGAAAGAAATGGAAATTTGGGAGGAAATTTGGTTAAATGAAAAAAAAAAATTCTTCCAAAAACCAGATGATGAACAGATTAAACTAACCATAAAAACTTTACAGACTCAATTTTCCATGTTAATAAATGAGGAAATAGAATGGAAAATAAAGTCGATGAGACATAGAAACTTTGAGTATGCAAATAAATTGGGTAAATTATTGGCCTGGCAGATAAAAAAGGAGCAAGATGACAGAATTATTAGTAAAATTAAAGTTGAGGAAGCTTGGATTCAAAACCTGAAAGAGATCAGGAAAAGTTTTGCCAACTTCTATTCAAAACTATATAAAGAAGGCCCGGAGAAGAATGAAAAAATTAAGGAATTCTTAAAGACATGTAAATTACCAATGATTTCTAAGGAAAAATTTAATAACTTTGAATTTCCCCATTACAGCGATGGAAGTACAGCATTCTATTCAAAGATCAAAATCAGGGTCCTGACAGTCTTCCAGCTGTTTATTATAAAAAAATTAGAAGATGCTTTATCCCTACCCCTAAAAGCTACCGGACTCTTGGAAGGAGAGCTATACCTCGGTCATCCATAAACAAGGAACAGGACTATCAAATATTGCTAACTATAGACCTTTTGCTCTGCTAAACAATGACTATAAGATCTATGCTGATATCATCGCGAACAGATTAAAGATATTGTTGAAGGAGACAATTCACAAAGATCAAACAGGTTTTCTCCCTGGAACATATATGCAATCCAATATAAGAACACTGATAAATGAATACATTTATATTTATAAATGTATAAATATATAAATTTATATATGAATACTTGGATCTTAAAATTGATAAACCAGCATGTCAGGGAACTGCCATCGGAGAAGCAGGAGGTGAAAGGGCTCACAGAGGCTGAGAGAGACTATTCAGCTGAGGAGGGAACCAGCAGGGGGAGAGGAGGAGGAGTTCCAAGGGAAAGTGAGTCGGAGGGAGGGCTCAGAGACACTTCCAGCGAAAATAGTGGGGAGGTTTCAGGACCTCCCATAGGGACACCTACTCCTCGCCGGAAACTGTCACGCCGAGAGTCCAGAAGACACGTTTCCGTTAAGGAACTTTTATGCTGGAAGAAGTTCCGTAAACGCCCACTGTCCGATTCTACGAGCGACTGATGGAGCCATGCTTAAGGAGCTCCGTCACAGACAGAGGTTTGCGGACTTAGCCAAACTCTGAGGGACTAGGACTTTACGCACAAGCAGCTCATCATCCCATCACACAGCAGTCATCATGTTTGTCGATTGTCACGGTGCAGTTCACGGGCAATTGAAGTCCCAGCAGGGGACGTCAGGACTGGGGGCAAGATGGCGGGGTGGGAGCAGGAATGGGGGTCCAGAAGCCAGGAGGCCAATCATCCTGATGGTAGCTCAGGAAGCAGCAGCGGAGATATTGCTCCAGGACTTGGAATGTTTGATTTGTAGCTTTTCTTTCTGGAGCCCACACGCTTCCGCTCAGCGCTTTGCTTCCAGGACTTCCCACAGCTACTTGTAGTAGAGTGTACGCAGCGTAGAAACTGTTGCTGTGTGTGTGCGTGTAATAAATCAGGCTTAACGCACGGTGCCTTCCTTATCTTCTAATAGTCTTTATTCGTGTAGAAAACCAACTCAGAACCCTCCTGGTGACAGAGCACTCATTTTTGCCCGTCTCTCCTCCAGTAACGGAACAACACACTGAGACACAGGAAAACACTCCCCTCAGTATACTAAACCACGCCTCAGAATGTGAGACGTCACTCAGAACTTCTTAACCCTGTGAGTTCTGATTCTCTCCACACCCCCTCTCGTATTGCATTCTGAGAGGAGTTGTGAACACACATTTACAGACCTCTGAGAGTTCAACACCTTCCCCACTGCCTTTCGCTCCTTCCTGGCATCATTGTCAGGCAACTGTTGAACCTCCTCACAAATCTCAGGTTCGCATTGTGCGAAACCAACCCACGCATTGGTGACCTGAAACCTCTCAGGTGGAATTCCCTTTGTTGCCCGAGATGATCGCCTGGGCACAAACTGGGGTGCTTCTTCTGACCCACTGGGGCCAGCAAGTGTGTCTTCTTCATCAGACGACTCCCCCTCTGACTTGACCCATCTGTGAGCTTTCTCCATTATGCTAACAGGAGATGAAGGCTCACTCTTGGACACTCCTTTAACAACCTGTGGAGACGCCCAACCCTGTTCCTGACCCTGATCATGGACCTGGTCCTCACCAACAGGTTCAGCCTCTGGCTCTCCCTCCTCCTCAGATTCAGACAGACAATCTGAGTGAACGTCAGGGCTCGCTTTGCGCCTTGCCCAACCATCCTGCTCACAGAACTCAGCATGTTTACTGGTCAGAAGCTTGGTCTGATCACCTTCTGGATATGCGAACCTCCACCCCTTTGTCGCAGGTTCATACCCACAGAAGATCATTTCCTGGTACCTTGGGCCACCCTCCTTCTGCTGAAACTTTGGTACAGGCACCAAGGCTTTCGCACCAAACGCACGGAGGAAATGCACCTGCGGTTTCTGTCCGTGGAGTGCAAAATACGGGGTTTCACCTACCACTGCATTTTAGCACCTGTTCATCGTGAAATTTGCAGATTTAATCGATTCAGCCCAAAACCTCTGAGGCAAACCAGTCACACAGCTGAATCTCTGATTCTTGAACCAGAGCTTTACTCCTAAGCTCTGCCACGCCCCTCTCCTGAGGAGAAGTCACCTTGTGATGTATCCCTCTCTGGTGAAAAAAACTCTTTAGAGCAGACCCAGTGACCTCTGAACCTCGGTCACACTTGAACCCTTGCACCTTGGTGGAGAACCGTAGTTCCACCTCTGCAATCCAATCTTTGATCAGTTGCGTTGCGTCCTCCTTCGTTCTCAGCGTGAACGCCCATGCGTTCTGAGTAAAATCATCTGACAGCGTCAGCAGAAACCTGGCCCTGCCCAGACTTGGCTGTGGCATGGGACCAAAAAGGTCTGCGTGCACAAGCTCAAAAGGTTTTGTGGTTACTCTCTCCACCCTGGGATAACTGTATCCCTTGGTCTTGGCTTTCCTGCAAGCCCTGCAATTTAGGGGTTTACCACATTCCTTTACTTTGCACCCTTTAGTGCACTCCGGTAACATCTGGATGTCTTCACAAGAACCATGTGACATTCTCTTGTGCCACACGCAAGCACATGAAACATGAGTGTGAACGGTGGCTTTCCCAGCATTCCCTTCACCCTCCAGAGGTGTTTCCAGAACAAAGAGGTTGTTCTGATTTCTCTCAATGCTTACTAGTTGCTTCCCCCCTCTGGAAATTGTACAGACATTCTCTTCAAAACAAACCTTATACCCCTCCTGTAAGAGACAAGGTACAGATAAAAGACAATGTTTTATCCCTGGCGACACGTAGACTTCCAGCTGCACCTGCAAAACAGAAACATAAACATTTCCAACATCAGACAATGGCTTTTGTAAACCATCTGCAAAGCACACTGATTTCCCAGCTGAAACAGGTTTGCAGTTCCACATCTTGACACCAGGTGTCTCAGTTATGAGATGCCTATTGGCAGCAGAGTCCACAATCCAACGCATCACTTTGTCTTCACTGGAGCTGTCCTTCATTGTTGCCTTAGCAACAGACTTCCCGCTGCCCCCGTCCTTGGGGCCTTGGCAGGTGTCCTCTAAAACCGCCATGGATGCAGATAGCTGATAAGCGCCGTCTTCTCCCTCTGAGCCACGTACTCTCTGCGTCTTCCCACGCCTGCCTCCCTTGCTGGACTGGTTGCCATGGAAACCCAACTGGTTCCCATGGGAAGCAACCTTGGAAACATCCTGCCCTGTCTCCCTTGCTCTCTGGGGGCAGTAGCGACGCAGATGGTCAGGAGAATTGCAAATAAAGCAACGACGAGTGGAAAAAACCTGAACTGTGCCTTCCGCTGGCCTGCCCCCCCCCCTCTGCAACTGGATGGGCTCCCTGTGCCAGCTCGGCCCCCTCTTAGGCGGCGTTCCTCCTCGTCACACAAACAACCGGTGGAAAACTTTGCAAACTTGCCTTTGGTCTTCTCTGCCCCCCCAACCTTGCCAGCAGCTCTCCTTGAGGCTGTACTGCATCTGGGGACGTGGCTTTTGGCTTCCGCTGTGGTTTCTCGGCAAACCCTCTCCAGCACCTGCCAAACAGCCTGAGCACTATCAAGACCCTCTACCAAAGGTAGCTGTGAGGCCTCCAAACTGAGCACTATAGCTTCCAGGGCTTTCTGGTTCCTCCTCTGCGACGCGTGTGCGTTTGCAACATCTGCTGCCGAAGCTCCGGCCGCCGCTTGCTGTGGAGGCCCTCGGACCGCCTCCCACAGACCCTTGGCTACCAGCCATGCCTTCAGCTTCCTGCTCCACTCCTCCCAGTTCTTTCCGTCCAATTTTTCAAATGGGACTGCGTACGATTCATGGCTGTCTGCCATCTTCTCCCCCGGGGCCCAGCGTACTCACGTAACAGCAGTAGCTTCCCAGCTCCCGGTTCAGCAGAGCAGCTCTTCTCCAGCGAGTTCCTCCGCCCTCAGACCCTTGGCAGGACTCCAGCTGGCTTCAGCGTTTCTCCAGCGTCTAGCACACACCGGCAACACACAAACTGCTTCAAAGCGTTTGCGGACCACCCATAACCTATGGAATGTTTGATTTGTAGCTTTTCTTTCTGGAGCCCACACGCTTCCGCTCAGCGCTCTGCTTCCAGGACTTCCCACAGCTACTTGTAGCAGAGTGTACGCAGCGTAGAAACTGTTGCTGTGTGTGTGCGTGTAATAAATCAGGCTTAACGCACGGTGCCTTCCTTATCTTCTAATAGTCTTTATTCGTGTAGAAAACCAACTCAGAACCCTCCTGGTGACAGAGCACTCATTTTTGCCCGTCTCTCCTCCAGTAACGGAACAACACACTGAGACACAGGAAAACACTCCCCTCAGTATACTAAACCACGCCTCAGAATGTGAGACGTCACTCAGAACTTCTTAACCCTGTGAGTTCTGATTCTCTCCACAGATTAACCCTCTCCGTCTGGCCATCTGTTTGAGGGTGGTACACGGAAGAGAGGCACCTCTCAATACCCAGTCCCTTAAGGAAGGCTGCCCAGAACCGGGACGTGAACTGGGGACCCCTATCGGAGATCACTGCATCCGGGAGCCCCAGGGGTCTCTGCCGCGGCACCTTGGTCTGAGCATAAGTCTCACAGGACTGCATGTACTTTTTTTTAATATATATAAAATTTTTATTAGTTTTTCAACATATAATATAAGACAATACAAACAACAAACACTGACAAACAAACATATAAACATGCATAATTTTATAAATTTTTTTCGTATACCCAATTTCAACGACTTCCCCATGCCTCCCTTTTCTGCATCCCTGTTTTAAACTTTTTTCAGCAACCCCTGGTCTGAATTACTTATAAATTCCTTTCTATAACCCTTTTCTTTCCTCTTATCCAATCATATCGCTATCGCTGCAAATCTGCTATTCTTTACCCATGACATTTTAACACTCAGTAATTTTGCAAGAATTTTTAAGATAAAATTTAAATTTCTTCCAGTCTTCCTCCACCGTCTCTTTCCCTTGGTCACGGATTCTGCTCGTCATCTCTGCTAGTCCCATATATTCAATCACCTTCGTCTGCCACTCTTCCAGCGTGGGTAGTTCTTGTATCTTCCAATACTTAGCTAGTAGAACTCTTGCTGCTGTTGTAGCATACATAAAGAACGTCCTGTCTTTCTTTGACACCAATTGGCCTACTATGCCCAGGAGGAAAGCCTCTGGTTTTTTGTGAAAGGTACACTTAAGCACCTTCTTAATTTCATTATATATCGTTTCCCAGAAGACCTTAATCCTTGGGCACGTCCACCAAAGGTGGTAGAAAGTACCTTCAGTTTCATTACATTTCCAGCATTTGTTATTGGGCAAATGATAAATTTTTGCAAGCTTGACTGGGGTCATGTACCACCTATAAATCATTTTCATAATATTCTCTCTTAAGGCATTACATGCCGTAAATTTTATACCGGTGGTCCATAACTGTTCCCAGTCAGCAAACATAATGTCATGACCAATGTCCTGTGCCCATTTAATCATAGCTGATTTAACCGTTTCATCCTGTGTATTCCATTTCAGCAACAAATTGTACGTTCTAGACAGATTCTTAGTATTGGGTTCTAACAATTCTGTTTCTAACTTTGACTTCTCCACCTGGAAGCCGATTTTCCTGTCCTGTTTAAAAACTTCATTTATCTGGTAATAATGAAGCCAGTCTCTTACTTTAAACTTCAATTTCTCATAACTCTGTAATTTCACATTTCCACCTTCTTGTTCTACAATTTCCCAGTATTTTGGCCATTTAGATTCCATATTACGTTTTTTAACTTCCTTGGCCTCCATTGGTGACAACCACCTAGGGGTTTTATTTTCCAACAGATCTTTATAACGAATCCAAACATTGTATAATGCTTTCCTAACAATATGGTTTTTGAAACTTTTATGAATTTTTACCTTGTCATACCATATATATGCATGCCAACCAAACCTATTATTGAACCCTTCTAAGTCCAAAATGTCTGTGTTCTCAAGAAGTAGCCAGTCTTTCAGCCAGCAAAAAGCTGCTGCTTCATAGTACAGTTTTAAGTCCGGCAGGGCAAACCCCCCTCTTTCTTTTGCATCAGTTAATATCTTAAATTTTATTCTGGGCTTTTTGCCCTGCCAGACAAATCTCGTTATGTCTTTCTGCCACTTCTTGAAACAGTCCATTCTGTCCACAATCTGCAATGTTTGAAACAAAAACAGCATTCTTGGCAAAACATTCATCTTAATAACAGCAATTCGGCCTAAGAAGGAAAGTCTCAAATTCGACCATATTTCCAAATCTTTCTTAATTTCTGTCCAACATTTCTCATAGTTGTCTTTAAATAAGTTCACATTCTTAGTTGTTAAATTAACCCCTAGATATTTCACTTTATTTGCTACCATTAATCCAGTTTCACTCTGAAACTTCTCTCTTTCCTCCACTGTTAAATTTTTCCCCAGTACCTTTGTTTTTTGTTTATTTAGCTTAAAACCTGCTACTCGACCAAAAACTTGTATTATCTCCAAAACTCTTTTAGTACTAGTGTCTGGCTCTTGCAAAGTTAAAACTAAATCATCTGCAAACGCTCTCAACTTATATTGTTTAGCTCCGACCTGAATCCCTTTTACCAGCTGGTCCCCTCTAATCATATTTAATAACACCTCCAGAACAGATATGAAAAGTAATGGGGATATTGGGCACCCCTGTCGTGTCCCTTTTTCAATAGCAATTTCCTCAGTGACCACATTATTTACAATTAGTTTTGCTTTTTGTTCAGAATAAATTGCACCTATACCATTCTCAAAGCCCTGGCCTACCCCCATTCCTTTGAGATTCTTTTTCATAAAACTCCAAGAGATATTGTCAAAGGCTTTCTCAGCGTCCACAAATATTAATGCTGCCTTCGTATTAATATTGTTCTCAAGCAACTCCATAATATCTATTATATTTCTCACATTGTCAGATAAGTGTCTTCCCGGGAGAAAGCCAGCCTGGTCTTTATGGATCTCACCCACCAAAACCCTCTTCAATCTTTTTGCCAAAATGTCTGCAAAAATTTTGTAATCCACATTAAGCAATGATATAGGGCGGTAGTTCTTAATCTGGTTCTTATCAGTCTCAGATTTTGGTATAAGTGTAATGTATGCTTCTTTCCACGATTCAGGTGCCTTCTTCCCCTCTAAAATTTCATTGCAGACTTCCTTAAACGGTTGAATCAACCAAACTTTCAAAACTTTGTAGTATCTGGAAGTCAAGCCATCTGGTCCTGGAGATTTTCCCAATTTCATATTTTGAATGGCTCCCTCTATCTCTTGCTCAGTTATTTTCTGGTTCAAAGTCACTTTACTTTGTTCAGATATTTTTTGTAATCCATATTTTTTAAGAAATTCTTCTATCTCTTTTTCGTCCACTGGCCCTTGTGCATAAAGTTTTCTGAAATAACTCTGAAAGCAGTTTCTAATCTCGTTTGGCCTGAAAATGTTCTTTCCTTCAACCTCTAAGCTTGTAACCATATTCAACTTTTGCCTTTTCTTCAATTGCCATGCCAGAAGTTTCCCACATTTATCTGCCGATTCAAATGTCTTTTGTCTCATTTGTTTTATTTTCCATTCTATCTCCTGGTTCATCAATTCCATATATTGTCTCTGATAAAACTTTATTTCTCTTAAAATTTCATGAGACTTTGGCTTTGATCTCAATTTCTTTTCACCTTCTTTTATTTTTTCCAAAATCTTATCTTTCTTTTCATTCTGTCTCTTCTTTTTTAAAGTATTCTGCTGTATCAAGAATCCTCTCATAACGGCTTTACTTGCGTCCCAAATTGTTCTTTTCTCCACCTCTGTTTTCAGATTTATCTCAAAATAGTCCTTAATAGTTTTCTGGGCCTTTCTGTACACCTCTTCATCTCTAAATAGGGAGTCATTCATCCTCCATCTGAAGGAACCAGCTGTTGTTGTGTTCATTTCCATCTTTACAGCGTTATGGTCGGAGCAAGTCTTTGGGCAGATTTCCACTTTTTTTATCTTGGGTGCCATCCCACTAGTTACCCAAATTTGGTCGATTCTGGTCCAAGTCATTTTTGCTTCAGAGAAAAAAGTTCCCTCTCTCTCCAGAGGGTTTCTTGTTCTCCAAATGTCGATCAAGTCCATATTATCTGTCATTTCAAAAAAAGTCTTAGGTAGTCTCCCATCCTTAGAAACCACCTGTCTTAGTGCTTTGTCCATATTTGTAGAGACCACTCCATTCATGTCTCCCATCATAATTACATTGTAATCCAAATAGTCCATTAATGTCCCATGTAGTTTCTTGAAGAACTCTGACTTCCCTTCATTCGGAGCGTAAATCCCAATTATCAATAATTTTTCTCCTTGGACTTGTATTTCAATTGCCAGGTATCTTCCTTGTTCGTCTTTAAACATCAACTTAGGGGCCAATTTTCCCTTGGCATAAATCACCACTCCTCTTTTTTTCACTTTGTCTGATGAGATAAATTCCTGTCCCAGTCTTTTGTTGACAAGTAATTTTCTATGTATTCTAGTCACGTGGGTTTCTTGCAAACAAATCAAGTCCAGTTGTTCTTTTTTTAGAATATGAAAAACCTCACGTCTTTTTCTGGGAAGGTTCAAACCGTTACAATTCCAACTTAAAAATTGTAGGGCCATCTTGTTGTTTACTTGGTTGCTCCTCCAACAGCCCCCAGCAGTTGTTCTTCCTTTGTTGGAGTTTGAAGTCCAAATGTCAAGTTCGAAATATCCGCTAAGTCCTTTGCCTCAGTAGTCAGGTCCACCACTTCCTTCACGAGGTCCTCTTGGTTTCTTTCCAGAAACTGTTCTTTATCTTGCACTGTTTTTATTTTGGTTTTTTTCCCTTTGTAATTAAAAGACAAGCCTTGTGGGTACTCCCATCTGTATATTATGTTATTCTTCTTCAACAAAGTGGTCAGGTCCTTGTAGTAAGTTCTCGCTTCCAAGATATATTTAGGAATATCCTTGTAGATCTGCACAAAGGAATTTTCAATCTCCAGAGATCTTTGATATTGTAAATTTAATATTTTGTCTCTCTCCTCCTTAGATCTCAAAGTTATCAGGCAATCCCTTGGATTCTTTCTATTTTGTCTTCTGCCCAGTCTGAAGGCCGTAACTATCTTGAATTCCTCCTCTTTCAAACTTACTTGCCAAAATTCCGAGAATTCTTTTGTGAGGAACTCTGCCAAATTGTCCTGTTCACTTTCTGGGACAGTTCTCAATCTCAGATTCCTCTCCTTTCTCTGAAGTTCCATTAAAGACAGGGCCGCCTCATGCTCCTCCAGTTTTTTACAAACTGGTTCTAACTTTACTTGTGTGGATTCTGCTATGGTTTTTGCCTCTTCAGCAGTCTTACGAATTGCAACATTTTCTTCAATTAATTTATTTATAGTCTCTGTATTGGATGCAACACTTTTAGTATTCAAATCTAGCTTCTCTGATAGCTCTGTTAATTGTTTGGAATTTTCTGTGCCTTGCTTAGTCAAAGCTTCTAAGGACTCATTAATTTTTAATAATGCTTGTGTCACTGTTTCCATCCCTTTTTCCTGCCCTTCTACACCTGCAAGGGCTAAGCCTGATATAGAACCTCTTTTCCTTTGTGCAATTTTTGTTTTAGCTCTTGTTTTTATCTCATCTTCTTGGCCACTCATGTCCCAAGGTCGTTCCCACAGGAATTATTTCCAGATGGAAAACTCCACTGACTTGCTCTTTACACACTTAAATTTTCCCTCAACCCTCTAGAGGGAGCAGCTCACAGTTCAAGGTACAGAGAAACAAAGAAAAAAAGATGGCTACAACTCTTCCAGTAACTTTCCACTAAAAGAGCTGTCAGTTTGTATCCTCAACCAAACTCCCAACAATAGCAAATAAAGTCCCAACTTTGTATCGAACTCACAATGCACCAACTTTGTATCTAATCTCAGATGACAGTTTCCAGTCCCGGTGACTTGCTCTTCTTTTAAAGCAGTCCTTTCCCAAGGGTTTAAAACAGCAGAAAAATCTTTTTCCTTCCACCTCTTTCCGACAGGTAATACAAGTTCAAATTCTTCCCCCCCCCCCCGCTCCTGCTGCTAAGGGGGGAGGTTCAAATTCAATGTCTGGGTTAAATAGTGGTAAAATTATCTTCCGTCCAATTGCAGCTTGTATGTCATTGCTTTAGCTGTCATGCAGTCCGGGAAAGGCAGACTTCCTTATTTTAGCTCTTTCCCGTTTTCGGCCAAATTTTTGACTTTCTTGCTTTAAATCCCGAAAGTTTCCCAATCCTACTCACGGGTAATTTGTAAATCCAAATGCCAGGAAGGAATCGGCGCTCTCCGTTATGGCGACGCGGCTTCACTCCACTGGCTGGGTAGCGACTCTCAGCACCGCGCTCTCACCCGATGCCGCTCCGGAGCCTTTAAAAAGGCTCCTTCACAGTAACGGGGGGCGCTTCAGGTGCCCACCGAGTCTCCTTGTTCACAGGCTTCCGCGCCTGTGATTTTAGGGGTCCCCGCTTCGCCGTAGCGGTCGGACCCGAACTCGCGGAGTAGTCTCCCTGAGCGGAGCTCAGCAGGAGACCGCCATTAAACGCTGGCGCCGACCGGAAGTCTCAGGACTGCATGTACTTCTTAATGTCCACCCAAACCCCTGGCCACCAGAAAGCTCAGGCCAGTAGCTGCAGTGTCTTCGCGTATCCCCCATGTCCGGCGGTTCACGTGTCATGGCACTGCTCAAGGACCTAGGTCCGGAGCGGCCCCTCCGGAATGTAGAGCCGGCTGCGATGGTACACACACCCATCCCAGACATCAAGTGGCGCACCCCCTGGTCCCAAAGGCACCGGGACAGTATCCAACCAGTCCTTGGTGAACAGATCCTGTCGAACAGCCAGGCGAATCTGTGCCTGAAAGTCCTGCTCCCAGGTTCCCTGGAGAAAATTGGTCGAGGTCAACATGGGTGCTGGCTCTGAACCGTCATCCCCAGAGTCCGAGTCCCTCCAGGAAAGAGCGTTGGCTTTCTGTTCTGGGTGCCAGGGCAATAGGCGATCTGGAAATTAAAACATGTGAAGAACAAAGCCCACCGTGCTTAAGGCATTTAATGGCTTGGAAATATTCGAGGTTCCGATGATCCGTGAGGACCTGAACCGGGTGCACCTGAAGCAGGTGGCACCATTCCTCGAACGCCACTTTAATGGCAAGGAGTTCACTATCCCAAATATCATCATTCCGCTCCGCATAAGTAAGCTGGCGGGAAAAGAAGGCACAGGGGTGAAGCGACTGCTGTGGCCCCTGTCTTTGAGACAGCACTGTTGGGATACTGCCAGGGAGACGGGGGCATCAGGCAGGCCCCCAACTGGCTCCGGACAATCACCGGTCTCCCGTGGAACAGCATCAGTCAATTAGCGACACGAGCCTCAGATACGTTCTGAGACTCGTGCACACTCTTCGTCAGAATATGTAAATCATCCACAACGGAAGAGGCAGACAGAGAGAGCATATTTACAGCTTTTTTCAGCGTAGTCAGGAACAAAGGAAAAACATGACTGCTTGCCTTCGTCTCCGGGAAAAACAGCAGTAATACAAAAGCAACATGCAATGAAAGTTCCCAGAGAGAGCTGGAAGTAAACAGGCATGTGATACACAAACCGTTGGTGTGTCTGCTGGGTTTGCATCAACCAAATTCAGCCTGGTTAATACATCAGCAATGTTCTGTGTTTGGTGTACCAGAAAATTACCTGCTTGGTCCTTCTCCACCTGCAGAGAAAGATAGTTGGATACCTCACCAAGTTCCTTCATGTCAAAGTGCTCCTTCAGCTGAGCTACGGTGCTTTGGTACAAAGCCTGATTCTTCCAAAACAAAAGAAGATCATCAACAAAACATAAACAATACAGTTTGTTTTGCCCCTCCTCTTTGACAAACACACATGGATCAGCTTTACCTTGGTGAAAACCTAGAGAAAGCAATGTCTCAGTGAGTTTCATGTTCCAACACCTGGCACTCTGCTTGAGACCATATAGGGATTTCCGTAGTTTACAGACTATTCCCTTCTGTACCTCCACTCCATCAGGTGGAAGCATATACAGCTCCCCCCCCCCCAAATCCCGTACAAAAAAGCTGTGTTCACATTGTGTTGAGAAATGTGCAGTTTATCTTCTGCAGCAATCTTGAGCATTAGCCTAATGCTCTCATACTTGATGGTGGGTGAGTAGGTCTCATAGAAATCCTGTCCTGGTGCCTGTGAAAAACCTCTTGCGACCTATCTGGCTTTGTGCCTGGCAACCTTGCCAGTCTGGTCTGTCTTGGCCTTGAAGACCCATTTGCTGCCAACCAGACTCATTCCTGGCACTACTGGGACTAGCTCCCAGGTTTGGTTCCTATTCAAGGAATCAACTTCAGCCTTCATGGCATTAAGCCAGGGCTCATCATCTTTAGAGGTTAACTCCTGTACATCTTTGAAGCTTGCAGGTTCCCACAGCTTCTCTGAGCTACCAAGAACAGCAGTTGCTGTCTTAGCAAACTCATCAGCAAATCTCTTTGGAGGTTTGCCATTTGTGGCCATTTCAGATCTGCGTACTAGATGCAAGTCTTCTGCACTCATCTCCTCTTTCTTAGGAGAAAAGTAGCCAATGGTGAACAGTGGTTCTTCCAGTTCAGTGTCAGACGCATCAGATGGTCTGATTGAGGCCTTTGCGCTCTTGTAGTCTGCTGTGTCATCACTGTCGCTGACCACAGCAGCAGCGCCGCCCACTGAGCAGGAATCCGAACTCTGATTAGCTTCCCCTTCTTCCTCATCATCTTCATTCTCCTGTGAGTGACTCTGGAAAATTCCCACATTTCCCCCCCCCCCACTTAGGATTGTACTCAACACTCTTTGTGAAGCTAATGGACTTTGAGTCAGTCATGAATACCCTGTATGCACCCCATGAACAAACCATGTGCCCCATGCTTCCCAGGCTTGCTGCTCTGTGGAGTGTGTACCCACATGTCAGAACCAAAGATTCTCATGTGCTTGATGTAAGGTTTCTTACCAAACATTTTCTCATAGGGAGTACAACCAATAGGTGATGACAGTCTCCTGTTGTATGAATAAACAAAAGTATTCAAAGACTCCGCCCAATAGTTCTCAGGGAGATTGGCATCATGCAACAAGGTTTTTAGTCCTTGCAGCAAAGTTTGACTTGCCCGCTCGCAAAGTCCATTCTCCCACGGAGGTCTGGGACTTGAGAGGTCGTGCTGGATTCCCTTCTCAGTCAGGAAAGCTTCAAACTGTTGAGAAGTGAATTCACTGCCTTGATCTGTAAACAAACAGCTAATGCGTTTACTGTGGGCATTTTCCAACCAAGCACAGAACGCCTTGAACCTAGGAAATGCTTCTGACTTCTGCTGGAACATAAACACATGAATGTACCTGGAAAAATAATCAATTAAAACCATTAAGTACCTCGCTCCACCCAAAGAGGGCGCAAGTGTACCAACCAGGTCTGCGTAGACTAGCTGATAGGGTTTGGAAGCCTGTCGGCTAGACACTTTGCCTTTCGGAGCAAACTTCACCTTGTTTTCTGCGCAAGATACACATTTTATGTGAAACTTACAGGGCTTGATGTCCAAACCTGAACCAACCCAGGCATCTTGGCCAGTGCCTGCCAAGATAAATGACCAAATTTTCGATGCACTTCAAATTTTGTGGCACTTCAGGAGAGAGGCTGTAATCTTCCAGAGGAGGAAAAGGTCTGCAATATTCTAAGTTCTCTCCCTGATAGCTGGGACAATCTCGTTCTCATGCTGGAAGCTATGCGTGAAGAAGATCTGACTCTGGATTATGTTACTGGCAGGCTGCTGGAGGAATGGCAGAGGTGTGACAGAAAGGAGTTGTCAGCTTCAAGTGCTTCGTCAGGCAATCGGCTTGTGAGGAGTGCAGGCAGCATTTCTGAGGAGAAGCAGCCAAAACAACGTACCCGAGCTACGGCTGGCAAAGAGGCTGCGTTTGCTGTTCGGCGTTGTTACCAGTGTGGTTCTACTCGGCATCTGAGGAAGCAGTGTCCGGAGGAGCCCAAAGCAGCGCAAGCAGCAGAAGAAGTTTGCAAAGAAGAAGCAGACGGCGCAACTTGTGATGGCCGTGGTCGAGTGTCCTGATGAGCGGCGAAACACCTGCATTATTGATTCAGGGAGTTCCCGGCATATTGTTGTTTCAGAGGCGTTTTTTGCCAAGAAAGTTGCTACACCACGGAGCCTGGTGGTGTTGGGATATTTCCGTTCCACCTTAAAAGGGAGCAGGCTTTGTGAGTCACAGAGTCTGCGTATTTCCTGTTCACAGGATGTTTATGTTTTCAGTTGCTTTCGTTTCCTTCTTCTTCCTTGAACATACCGATGCAGGCGGTCATGGTTTCTTTGTTCTGACCAACGCTGAATAAACTGTAAATATGCTCTCCTGCTGTGCATCTTTTGCTGTGTGAATTCTGCTGATAGAGTGTGCACCAGCCTAAGAATGCGGCAATCTATTCTTGAGGCTTCGTGTCGCTAATTGCTGATATTGCCTGTCTATGGGAGATTGATGGATCGTCTGGCAACCGAGCTTGGGGGCTCAGATGGACTTTGTCTCCCTGGCAGTATCCCAACAGGTGGAAGGGCTTCAGACACTGTGCCACACTCCAAACTTTCTCAATTGGCCCTCGCAGTACCTTGCCCAGGTCTGATAATTGTGGCCATTAAGCTTTGGGCACAGAACCCCATCTGAGGCTTGTAAAAGCTCCATTTCAGCTCTTTACTTCAGCAGTGAGCCTCATTCCCTTCAAAGGCTCTTTATCTCTGGCAGGTCGTAAATTAAGAGGCCTGCTTCTCTCTTGGGCCTAATTACTTGGCTTGGAGTTCAAAGACTCTCTGCCGCAACACAGAAAAGCCTTGCTTTTCTCCACATACCTCTGTCGCTGCCAGGATCTCACAGGCATCAGCAGTCTTACTCTCCTGTAAGCGCCGTGATTCTGGGCCCGAAACCATGTTGTTGGGATACTGCCGGGGAGATGGGGGCATCAGGCAGACCCCCAGCTGGCTCTGGATGATCACTGGTCTCCCGTCAGTCAGTGACACGAGCCTCAGATATGTTCCGAGACTCGTGTACACTCTGTCAGCAGAGTATGTAAATCACCCACAACGGAAGAGGCAGACAGAGAGAGCATATTTACAGCTTTATTCAGCGTAGTCAGGAACAGAGGAAAAACATGACTGCTTGCCTTAGTCTCCGGGAAAAACAGCAGTAATACAAAAGCAACATGCAACAGAAGTTCCCAGCGAGAGCTGGAAGTAAACAGGCATGTGATACACAAACGTCGTGCCTGTACCCTTTTAAGGTGGAATTGAACTATATCCTAACATCCACGGCCCCAATCGCCTGGTCCGAGGCGTCCACCTCAAGTATGAAAGGGAGTTGTGAGTCCAGATGGGCCAGGATGGGGGCAGAGGTAAATGCCTCCTTCAGGAACTCAAACACCTCTTGCGCTGCCGGTGTCCACTGAAACGTGGCATCCTTCCGGACGAGGGCGCAAATGGGAGCAACCACATGTGAAAATCCCTGAATGAAGTGGCGGTAGAAGTTGGCAAACCCAATGAACTGTTGTACCCCCTTTACATCCTTGGGGGGGGCTCCAATCCAGCACCGTCTGCACCTTTCGGGGGTCCATCTGGAGACCTGCAGGGGAGATGATGTATCCCAGGAATTCCATGCGCTCCTGGTGAAAAGCACACTTTTCCAGCTTGGCGTATGTCATGGTATTGCCAGAGAATGAAGGGGAGGAGCAGAGACAGGCAGAGGAAGGGGGGCAGGAAGTGGCGATGGAGGAAAGAAGGGAATGCCAGGAGGAAGGACAGCTCACAGATGTTGGACCAGAGCCTCAACACCACACAGGAAGTTCTGGCACAGACAGCGAAACAATGCCTATTCCGTCTGCCAAAGAAAGGAGAGTGTTAAAGAGGAGGGGACAGAGACATCACATGAAAATTCCACACCTTTTCTGTTGGAGACGGGGCGGGCGTAAGGCACTCCCAGAATCTGAGCCGGAGGATTCAGATGCATGGTTGTAACGTGCTGCTTGTACATATGTAAAATAAAGACTGTATATATGTATCTCTGAGTGAGCAGAGGCATTTCTTGCAGAGAGCGTTCACAAGCCATCTCAGCATTCTGGGAGTCTCAGTTCTCTTCGCAAGGAGAGGGAAGCTGAGCCATGCAAAACCCATCGAAAGACAAAAAAGGTACTGTCAGCGCTGCCCGAGGTCCCAGCTCACAGAAGACCAACGCTGCTTCGTTCTTTAGTATAAAAGTCTTTATTGAAGTTCAGTTTCACTTCCACACGCGCAGCGTGCAACGCTACGTCTCTGACTTTAGACCGCCGAAGCTCCGTCTGAATCTCCTCCCCCCTGACACCAGTTTAAGACTCTAGCCTTACTCCACCTCTTCCTCTGTTCCTTCCTCCTCTGGGTCCGCCTGCCCGTCGGGGTCTCACCCTTCCTAGACTCTTCTCACGCTGAGTCCCCTGACTCTTCCCCCTCCCTCCTTCGGGCTTTAGGACCTGGCTCCCAATCCGGGTTTTCTGCTGTCCCGCGCTCCTGCACATTTGAACTTGGCGCGCGCGCGCAGCCTCCCACTTTCCTTCTGACCGTTACACTTGTGTCACTGCTCCCTCCTTCGGGGAGGCTAGCTGGACCTGACCTCCCCTCCATTTCCCCACTTTCCGACGGGGGCGTGGTCAGCCCTGACTCATCTTCTCTCCCCGCTGGAGGAGAGGCTGGTCCTGACTCATGTGACTCTGAGTGGGGGAGCTGGTCCTGATCCTCCGCTGCTCCCTTGGGAGTCCCCGCTGGCCCCTTGCTTCTGGTGCGTCCCCCCTGGGACCCCCCTTGCCCTTACCATAGGCGCCCCCTTCTGGGAATCTTCTGATTCGCTGGAGAAGCTCATGGAATCTCTCGGGTCACTGTCATACTCCCCTACGCTCCCCTCGGATTCCTCTCCTTCGCTCTCTATTTGCTCTCTCCCCTGTGCTTCTGCTCCTGAGCCCCTGACAGGTACGTCCGAACAGCCGAAGGGAGCAGCTGGGGGAGCCAGAGGAGGGTTATCGATGGAGGCGGTCTGGCAGCAGAATGTTTTGTTGCAGTCACAAGTTGCGGAACTTGCCAGCAAACTTGACTTGCAAGTTAAATTGTTGGAATCAGAGAGAGCCTCTTCAAAAGAAGGATTCTGGTTTTTCCAATTGCAAACATCCGCGCTTTTAAACGGCACATGTTGCATAGTAAAGGTGCGTGGGGGCCGGTTGCCCTCGGCGTTGAGCGGCTCCAAGGGGTCATACACCTGGCGGAGTGGGGCCACTAAAAAGTGGGGTTAGGCAATGCAGGGTATAATCCCACAGGAATGGGGTTTCCCCGCACAAGTTTTTCCCCCAAATACTTTTATTCATGCCTGAAAAATATTTTATATAACTTGCCCCCTTTCCATCAGCATGATCTTCACTGACACAAAGATGAAGTACGTTAACCAGGTAACACAGGTGATAATCTGGCATCTGAACTCATTCACACAAACAGAAAGCTTAAAAGCACATAAGTATTTGTTTGAGCTATTGTTGTCATCACAGCAAGTGTAAAGTCAGACGTAGTTTTTCTCATTTAACAGTATAAGGTCTCCCTGCTGAAAACATGTACAAGATGCTGGCTTTTCTCAAGGTTAAATGTGATTACAGCATATACACACACAAATTGCAGGCAGAGATTAAATCACAAAATAATGAGATCCTCTGGGAAGGTAGCATACTACTGTGATTATCCTACCTTTGCCTCTAAGATATGCTTCTGTTTTAAATTCTTTCTGCAGAATATTCACTGCAAAAGGGAGTTTTGTTGGGCTGCACTTGAAAGTTGATTGACTTTTTAAATAAACTGTAGGACAGTCTGACAGTTTCCCCCTATTATTATTTATCTGCAAGTAATTTTAATCTTGATATACATATTCATGTACTTAATTGACTTGGGACAGTGGTTCAGTTAAAATTAGGGCACTACAATAGGTTAAGTGCTACCTGCTGTATGGCTGAATTTTCTTATAAGAAAACATCTGATAACAGTTTGAAACGGTATTCCTATTAAACAGGAGGAATACGCATCTAATGTTGACTTTCAGATAAGTGACATCAGAACTCAAAGAAACAGCAAAGAAAGAGCGCACACTGTATTCAGAATGTTTAAGAACCCACAATAGACACTGACTTGATGACCATGCTGAGTAAGTATAAACTCATTTCTGCATCTGAATGGCACACAGAAGGAAACAGAGTGCAACTCAACTTTTAACACCAACTTTTTGCATATTTACCGTATTTTTCGTCCCATAGGACGCTCCGTCCCATAGGACGCACCTAGTTTTTTTTTGGGGGGGGGGAATAAAGGAAATCTCCCCCCCTTTATTTCCCTCCCAAAAGCAGGTCAGGGAAACCGAACCAGGTCGAGGAACAGCGGGATGGCGGCGCTGCGCCTCCCTGCTGTCCCCCGAGCTTGTGGGGCTGGCCGATGTCTGCCTGGCGCGAGGGGCGCTCTGCTTCAGGGTGCCCCGTCCGCCCGGCGGCAGGCTGCTATCCGCAGCGTGGGGAGCCCTGCGGGGAACTCCTGCAGGGCTCCCCACACTGCGGATGTCTGTGAATTTAAATGTGAGCAAAATGATGCCAGCACATACAATAAGTTGCACCTGGCACCACAACTGGGTGCAGGTGGACGTCAACTCAGGCCCAATAACTACTACTGAACCATTAGGGCCCCACTGAATGCTTTGGTAAAGGTGTGGCAGAAGATTCTTTGCTTTCTGTCAGCGCCCTCGGCTGCTGAACAAACAAACCCCTGGTGCAGTTGGTGCATGGAGGGGGCCAAATTACTCCTCCCTCCTCTTCTTCTGGAGCTGGCAGGACCGGCGGCTTACTGCTCCAGTAACAGCCAAAGTTTTAAAAACAATAAACGGCACATTTTCCCAAGAGAACATATGTCTTGGAGTTGCATATAATCCCCACCAAGTGTCAGCAACTAGCAGATATTACTCAGAAATTTCAAAATTAATGCCCAAATAGTTCAAAGGGAAAGGGGAATGGTTGCTGCTCACAATTCCTAAAGTTACTCCAAACCAATATATTTTCCTCCCCTGGGTGGCCGCAAATATAAACTTGAAAGTCTTTTGATACATTAATATAAAGGTTCGAATTGCACACCCATTTCTTTGATTTCATTTACACCTTACATACTTCAGATAAAAATAGTTCTGGGGAAAATGCAGTTACAGTCAAAACACAAAATTCTTCCTCTTCCAATTATTCACCATGGTTCAGCAGCATACAGAATCCTAGCCAGTTTTTCAAAACTTGTATAGTTTAAATACAGAAACCAAACCAGAGATAGCTTGCATTTTGAGCATTGCAACAGCTGTGGATAAATTCTTTTAAAAGCTGTTTTTACTCATGAAAACCTCAACCAAGGATCTGAGTGTATTTTAACAGCACATGCAAGACAGTGACTAAGTGTGCTGCTGGTCACACACAGCCTCTATGCAATTCAGCTTTTACTATATTTAGTAAATTCTCTCAATAATAGCATCTGAATATATTAATTTCATTAATACTAATCAGCATAAACACTCAACCGTCTTTGCGTGGCAAGTTTCCTCCCCCAATGAAATGAAGACTCAGACACATTGTGTTAAGGTTAATGGGCGTAAAAGGCCACAACTTTATTGATTACGGAATTGAAGGTATTGGCCTTAGGCATTGGCTCCTATCGACTACCCGGCATGGTGACCGGGAAGGGTTGAACACAAACCGCGGGAGTCCTGTTGAAGTACGCCAACTAGGATCCCACGGGTGTCACCGCTCGGGGGCGTGCCGGTGGCCCTACCTCTCCAGGCTTCGGACAAGGCCACGCCCCCCCCTGGGAGTCCTCTACCGGACTACCCCTTCTTCTTGGGGGAAGGTGATGGCGCTCCCTTCCCCCCTCCTTCTTCCTCGAATTGCCCCATGCCAATGCCTAGCCGCCACACGAGCAAAGCTCGCCGCCAATACCTTCAGGCCCGTAACCAGCCCCTAATCCCTGCTATGATGTCCCCCAACCAAATGTCATTTCCTGCATCTGAAAGATGCACGCCATCCCATCTGTAGAGGGCCTCATTGCTGTACTGGATGCCTGGGTGGCCGATGACACACCCGCCCAGATCCGCCACTCTACGCGCAACAGCCCGCTCCAAAACCTTTCTTGCTTTATTGATTCCTGCCGGGCTCACACAATCTCTCCATGTCCTCCTCTCAAGCAGCGAGGACCACAAAATGGTAATGTTTGGGTAAACCGCCCTCAAATCAGACAAATCATCAAAAATGCTCCATCTCAAATCGATAGCTTTGCGGTACGCCAAATCATTTCCCCCCAACTGAATTATTAATGCGTCGGGCGGCCCCTCAGCGGCAGCTCTCGCCATAACGGCTGGTTTAAATTCGTTCCAGCGCATTCCCCTACGCGCAATCCACGCCAGTTCAACATTCGACGGCAGGTTCAAATTATGCCCAATTCCGGAACTCATAGCACGGTTTTTGGCCCAGTACACTATGCTGTGGCCCACCAACCAGATGCGCACCTTCTTGGATTCTGAAAGGGAAGCATACGGAAAAGCCAAGGTCAGGATTATCACTGCGAGTCATAGGTTCTTTCTGACATAAGCTCTGTACGCATTGGATTTCCACCTCCCAAGATCCTTGATCCTTTCAGTGGAGAGTCCTAGATGCATTGCGGTGGTAGCAGCCCCGATGCGGAAGGAGTGGGCTGCAAATTCCGCTGCGGGAAGACCGCAAGCTGTTAGTGCGGTGCGAAGCATGCGCGTGAACTGGTGTCTAGCCAAGAGTGACCCATCCGCATGTATCAGAAATGGGCCGGGGCCACTGGGTCTCAAATAGAGGAAACGCCGTGTATCTCTTACGGGACAGGGTCCACTACCCTGCACGGCCGCTAATCGTAGGAGCGCACCCTTACCATGTTGGTCTGTCTTAGAGCTCCGCACCTGGACGATTAGCTCGGACTCGGACAGGGACAAATCACTTAATAGTATACCTCTCTGGAGGTGAACCGCCCCGCGTTCGCAGACCACCTCCCCAATGCGGAGAGCGCCAAAGAATGCAATGGAATAGGCGGCCGAAAACAGGCGCGCTTCGTATTTTGACCAGCAAATTGCCCGTAACTTCTTATGAATCTGGGTCAAAATGTCTATTGTTATGGGCCTCCTCTTATCCACACTGGGGGGGTGCTGCCGACGCCAACCCTCAAGAGTCTTACGGACGATAAAAGCTGAACATGGGTCTGTGGCGAAAAAGGCTTTACAAAAGTATGCAATCACTGCGGACTGAATGTTAAGAGTTTTTGGGGCCCTGCCCAACCCCCTCAGATGAGCCAAGTAGCAGAGAACCTCCCTCGTAGAGGGAATGGAAAACAGCCCTGCGTTGGGCCTGGTGCTGCGAAATTTTAAGAAGTCGGCCCAGGCCTTCTTATATGATCTCATCGTGGAAGGGGCCACGGCACCGAATAACCCTTCCATCACTTCTTGCTCCCAATACTCCAGAGATCCTCCGGGAAAGGCATCGATGATTGCTCCGCGTCCGGCGCTAACGATCGGAAGCGCTCCATCTGAAAGCGAGATAAAGCATCCGCGATGTCATTGTTAATGCCAGGAACGAATTTGGCTGAAAAGTATATGTTATGCTCTAAACACCGAAGGACAAATAACCGCAGGAGATTCCCGACCCTGGGGGAACGCGCCGATTGTCTAGACAGAACCGCTACCACAGCTTGATTATCCGTGTTGAAACAAACCCTATGATTACGGAACTGCTCTGACCAAAGATGTACCGCTACTACGATAGGGAAGAATTCCAAGAATGTGAGGTCCCGGGTGATGGGTTGGCCCTGCCACTCTGAAGGCCACCTTTGGGCACACCACTGTCCCCGGAAGTAAACCCCGAAGCCCAGAGATCCAGCAGCGTCCGACTGAACTTGGAAGTCGGCCTTTAGGGACATAGACCCTTGCCATAAGGATACGCCGTTGTACTTGTCGAGGAATTGGAGCCACATGCCCAAATCCGCCTTTACTTCCTTGGAAAGGCGAACCCTATGCTGGGGAGCCCTAAGTCCAGCGGCCAATCTAGCCAGGCGGATGCAAAAGGGGCGGCCTGGCGCAACAACTCTACAGGCAAAATTTAGGTGGCCAAGCAGGGATTGGATTTGCCTAAGGGTGATCTTCTTAAGGGGCAGAAGCTGCTGGATCACCGTTCTAAGGGCGGACAGCTTCTCTTCCGGTAGTCGCGATGTTTGCGCCACTGTGTCCAATTCAATGCCTAAATAAACCAAGGAAGTGGCTGGACCCTCCGTTTTTTCGGCGGCCAGGGGGACCCCTAACTCCTCTGACAGGGCTGTGAAAGCCCCTAGGAGGGCGGAACAGCCCTGCCTACTGTCGGCCACTAAAATAAAATCATCGAGGTAATGGGACACGCCCACAGACCCTGTTCTGAAGCGGAGGGCCCAATCGAGGAAAGTACTAAAAGACTCAAAAGCCGCACAGGCTACGGAGCAGCCCATAGGCATCGCTTTGTCGATGAAATACTCCCCTTGAAATTTAAAGCCCAGCCAGCGAAAGTCAGCTGGGTGGACCGGGAGGAGACGGAAAGCTGACTCAATATCACATTTTGCTAGCAGCGCTCCCCTCCCGAATTGCCGAATCATTTTAACTGCTTGGTCAAAAGAGGCATATTTTACCGTACAAAGTTCCTGGGGGATGGCATCGTTGACAGAGCTTCCCCTCGGGTAAGATAGGTTATGGATCATGCGAAATTCTCCTGGAGTCTTTTTTGGAACGATGCCCAACGGGGATAGGTGAAGCCCTTCGAATGGAGGCGCAGAGAAGGGACCTGCCACCCTCCCGGCCTTAATCTCTTTCTCTATCTTCTTCCTGGCTATGTCAGGCCTTTCCCTAACAGACTTTTGGTTTTGCGGATCTCTGGGGGTAGGGGGAACAGCCACAGGGATTCTGAAGCCTTTTGAGAAACCCTCCCACAGGTATTGCGCAGCTTTTTGGTCCGGGTAAAGTTCTAGCAGGGCTTTTAGTGGCTGGAGTCGGATAGGGGTATGGGCCAACCGAAGCTCGTGATTACTGGCGGTTACTAGGTCCTTGATGAGATGGTCCGGGGGCACCTCTGGCATTGTTGTGGAAGTACCCCCTGCCCCCCCGAAAGGGCTGCTGCTTATTCTTAAAGCACGAGGAGGCGGGGTGGTTTCCCCAACACCGCTCGCATTCATGGGCATACTTACAAAAGGGGCGAGAACAGACGCCCCGATTGAACTCCCAGCACTGTCGGCGCCTTTTTGCTTCAATCTTACCAGTTTTGGCCGGGTCCTGGTTTTTCTTTTCTATGTAGGGATTGACGTCCTCGCCCCAGTAATTAGGATCAGTTAGGTCCCAACGGGTGGACGGCAGGAGAGAGGCATTCCTACGAAAGTTCTCATCATACGTTAACGCAGCACTTTCTCCTGCAAGTGAGTACGCCCTTCTCACGTGAGCCAGATAGGCCACTAGATCCATGGATCGCCGGGGATAAGCGGCGCAAACGACACCCATGAAAACCTGGTACCCATCTAACCAATTCTCGAAGGTGCGCTCCGCCCTAGGCGTTCTATACCTCCGTTTACCGTAGGAACGCCTCTTTTTGCCCTTTCCCGTTAGTTTGGCAGGGGGTAGGAGGGTAAAGATATCGACATAGTCCCCGTTGAGGATCTTATTCCTCTTCTTTTGGGACAAATGGTTCCCTAATATGAAATCAGTAGCCTGGTTGGTGGATACTTTCACATCCTCGACCAACGCCCCATCCCTCCATTCCAGCACTCCATTGAAAGTTTTGCGGTGGGAGTTAGCCCTCCTTTCATGTGCCCAGAGCGGAATCCCATGGTTGCTCTCGCCTATCCCCCAGTACCCATCCATCTGGTCCTCAGAGTCCGACTCGGAAGAAGACGTACCTGAGTCATCCTCGGTTTCTGACTGCTTGTTCCGTTTCCTCTTAGCCGACGTATGTTTCTTCTTAGCTTTCCTCTTACCCCCTTGCGCCTCACTGATTGGCGTGCTCCCGCTGGCCGCCGGCTGAGCACTTGGAGGATCCGGTTGCTCCCCCTCGGAGCCGGAACATGCACTGTCCTCTGTTGAGCTGTGCTGAGGGTGCTGTCCCTGAAAGACACTAGGGATATCTGCAGCCAGTGAGAGGGTATTGCCGCTGGTACCTTTGGTAGGCGCCTTCCCCTTACTGGGACCCTTCGCTGGCGCCTTCGCTCTGCCTGCGTTATGGCTAGCCTTCCTAGCAATAGCTGCCTGGGCACGAGTATTAGGGCGGCTTGCTACTGAGGGCCCGGGATGCGCGCTGACCCCCGGATTTGCCTCAGCACCCTGCTGCCCTTGGATATTCGGGGGCGTATCAGGTATCACGTCTTCTGATGGCTCGGGTGCTGGAAGCGCTAGCGATCCTCTAGACCTGCATTGTCTGTAAAAGGTTTCGAACGCCACAAAAAATTGGGCGAAAGCCTGAGGGTCGCATGGCATGGCTGGTAACTGTTCACCCCCAGAACTATTGGATGCTGGCTGGGTGCCAGAAGTAGATGGCTGCTGGTCACCACCTGAAGCCATTCCTAAATCCAAGGCCAACAACCCACGGTCCAAAGGACAGTTCAGTATGGGCTACACTGACAGTGAATACGCTTCCTTTTCCTCCCCTTTTTAGTTATATTTATTTATTTATTTATTTATTTATTTAATTTTTATTTTATTTTATTTAATTTTTATTTTTATTTTTATTTTTTATTTTTATTTTTATTTTATTTTTTATTTTTATTTTTATTTTTATTTTTATTTTTATTTTTATTTTTATTTTTATTTTTTTTTATTTTTTTTATTTTTTTTATTTTTTTTATTTTTTTTATTTTTTTATTTTTATTTTTATTTTTATTTTTATTTTTATTTTTATTCAAAACTTTCATTGCCTTATTTAGATTATTTTATTTTATTTATTTATTTATTTATTTACTTATTTTAATATAAATTTAGCTATATAATTATTTATGCATTTAAATATTTATTCTCCTGCTTATCTATTTGTTTATTTATTCACTTAAAATTAAATTTATTTAATTATTCGTTCATTTATTATTAAATTTATTATAATACCTGGCAATTATATATTATATATATTCAACAACCGCAATGGGAAACAGGCAACCTGATCTACCAACAATCACTGGCTGTTGCTGTAAATAAGGGATCTGAAATGCACTGCACAAAAGAAACAAACAAACAAAAAACCCTGCAAATATATTTCTTGCCGCTAGATGGCAGTGTTCGCCATGAGTTCGCTTAAACCCACTGCAGAAGACGGGAACCTAGCTCCAACCAACGTAACTAAAAATAGAAATTTGTTGTTCACCAAAATGCGAAATAAACAGTAGCTGCCAAATGCAGATGCGATATATATTAGTATTGTCTTCTAGATTTTTACTGATTAGCAGTTAGGAGCGTAAGTATGAGGCTTTTATTTTTTATTTATTTATTTATGCTGCTGGGCGAGGGGGAAAAGAGGGCGGTCCCTGGGCGTGCCTGGCCTTAAGTAGCCCAGGCTGCGCCTCCCCTCACCCGCCGATTGGCGGGCTGGGTTGCAGGCACGCCCAGGGATTCCCCAGCTCTCGCGGGGACAAGGGAAGCCCCCGCGAATGTGGGAGGGCCCTGCCCGCAACACCCTCTCCTCTGCAGGCTCGGAAAGGGCTTTACAACACACTAAGCAACTTTTCTCCTGTTCCAACATTCTCACTTCTCTCCTGATCTGCATGATCATGGGATTTAAAATCCCCAATCATCTCCCTTTGTAGCATTCTTCCAATTATCCAGAAAACACACACACACTGCAAGGGGGTCGATTTACTGCTTTGTCCCCCCATGATTTGGGAAACTCCGTTCACCTAATGTAATTTCTCACTCAGTCACCTTTCTCCATGTCCTGTTGGTGGCCTGGACGGACTCGCGTTGCCAGGAACCGCACTTCAAGGACCACACTTCGCTTCGCCAGTGGCCCTGAGCCCCAACGTCTCATGCACTCAAACATTCATTGGAGTGTCCCCATGCACATACAAACCCCATGCACCTCCCCCAATCACCTTTACCCACCAACTTCCCAGAACCGGCGGCACTTTACTGCTCTCTACCGGAAACCGGTGGCACTTTACTGCCCTACCAGTTGGGGCTGATCAGATCCCTGGCTCCCACAAAATAAGCGGTGGAGCTTACCTTTCCCTTGGGTACCCTTTTCCCGTGCGGCCGCTGTCTCTTTCTCTCGCCGCTGCAGCGTCTCCACTCAGGAACGGGGTGGCCAATTCCTCCTGTGAACTGGTAGGATGGAGCCGCCGACGCCGATCCGAGCTGTTCGCCTGCAGTGATGCCTCGGACCTTCATCCCTCATCCTCGGGGAACACGGATTCCCGGCCAATGCACCAAGAAATGTAGCTTTTTTAGACTCTACCGATTGGTGGGGTCTGCATTGCTCCTGGGAGGGAGAAAGGAAGTCAAATGACACCGAGTTGGATTCAGAGAAAGAGTTTATTCTGCTCTCCGGGTAGCAGAAGGCACTGCATGATAGGTTCACAGCAAGAGCACTTAAAGAGCAGTTACACACAGCTTATATACCCTTTCTGGTACCCTTGCCCCCTCCCCAGGAATCCAGCCACGTCAGCTTATACACGTAAGTTGACATCCATGACCATAAACAGATGTTCCTGTTCCTGTACTCTTGACCGTAAAAGGATGTTCCTGTATTCCTTATCTTGGGGTAAGAAGGTCACCAACTCTAAGAGCACTCCTGGCGCCATCCCTGAGTGCGGGGGTGTCTTGCAAGGTCTGTGCGTCAGTGTGTCAGGATATTTACAACCCACAAAATAAGATAAGCCCCAGCTCTGCCATCCTGTCTCCACTTCGGAACTGACAAGGCCATCCATTAAGCGTCACGGACTGATAAAGGAGAGGGCTTTGTTTATACAGCTGGGTTCCTGTTTATACATTTGCTCAAGTGCTCAAGTTAATGGTTTTTAGCTAATGCACCTGTCAGGGAACTGCCATCAGTGCCGGAGGGAGAGAGCAAGCTCCAGGGGGATCCCAGAGAGCGTCCCGGGATTGGGAGAGGCAGCCCATCTTCTGGGGAAGAGAATCAGCTTTTTTTTTTTTTAATATGATATTTTATTAGGTTTAACAATAGAAAAATAGAACAATAAAAACACAGAGAAACACAGAGAAACACAGAAAAAATATGAAAGACAACAATACAAACTTTCACAATACATAAAATACAAACATTTAGCAAGAGAAATAAAGCAATTGTCACACATAAAATAAAATAAGAAAAACACAAATCACTCTTTTCTAAATATTCATTTTTACTTAACTTATTTTCCTGACTTCCTCACACCTCATTGCATGCCGTAAATTTAATCCCAGTGGTCCACAACTGTTCCCAGTCAGCAAACATAATATTATGACCCATATCTTGTGCCCATTTAATCATAGCAGATTTTACCGTTTCTTCCTCAGTACTCCATTTCAACAGCAAATTATACATTCTTGATAATATCTTAGCATTGGGTTCTAACAATTCGGTTTCCAACTTTGATTTTTCCACCTGGAAACCAATTTTTTTATCTTGGTTATAAACCTCTCTTATTTGAAAATAATGTAACCAGTCTCGCACCTTCCCTTTGAGCTTCTCATAACTCTGCAATTTCAACTTGTCACCTTCCTGTTCCAAAATTTCACAGTACTTTGGCCATTTTGCCTCCATATTAAGTTTTTTCATAGCTTTCGCTTCCATAGGTGATAACCACCTTGGAGTTTTATTCTCCAAAAAAATCTTTATATCTTGTCCAGACATTAAATAGTGCTTTCCTGACAATATGGTTTTTGAATGCTTTATGCGCTTTAACCTTGTCATACCACAAATATGCATGCCACCCAAATACATTATCATAACCTTCAAGATCTAGGATGTCAGTGTTCTCAAGAAGTAGCCATTCCTTCAACCAGCAAAAAGCTGCTGATTCATAATAGAGTTTAAAGTCCGGCAGGGCAAACCCCCCTCTATCTTTAGCATCAGTAAGTATCTTAAATTTTATTCTGGGCTTTTTGCCCTGCCAGACAAATCTAGAGATATCTCTTTGCCACCTCTTGAAACAATCCATCTTGTCAATAATTTGTAATGATTGAAACAAAAACAACATTCTCGGCAGTACATTCATCTTAGTGACAGCAATCCGACCCAACAAGGAAAGCTTCAAATTCGACCAAATCTCTAAATCCTTCTTCACTTCTGACCAACATTTCTCATAGTTATCTTTAAATAAATTTGCATTCTTAGCAGTCATATTCACCCCCAAGTATTTTACCTTCTTTACTAGTGTCAGATCTGTCTCTTTCTGAAACCTCTCTCTCTCCATCGGCGTCAAGTTTTTCTCCAAAACCTTAGTTTTTAACTTGTTTAACTTAAAGCCTGCCACATGACCAAACTCCTGGATTAATTCTAAAGCCCTCTTGGTACTAGGTACTGGCTCTTGTAATGTCAATACAAGATCATCTGCAAAGGCTTTAAGTTTATATTGTTTTGCTCCGACCTGAATACCATGAATCAGCTGGTCCCTTCTTATCATATTTAGCAAGACCTCCAGGACCGAAATAAAAAGCAATGGGGAAATTGGGCAGCCTTGTCGTGTCCCTTTCTCAATTTTAAATTCTTCTGTCACTATGTTATTAACTATAAGTTTAGCCTTTTGTTCAGAATAAATCGCACCTATACCATTTTCAAAATTTTGTCCAACGCCCATCCCCTGCAGATTTTTCTTCATAAAACTCCAAGAAATGTTGTCAAAGGCTTTCTCCGCATCTACGAATATCAAAACCGCTTTTGTATTAATATTCACTTGTAACTTTTCCAAAATGTTAATTACATTTCTCATATTCTCAGACAAATGTCTACCAGGGAGAAAGCCAGCCTGGTCTTTATGTATCATTTCTGCTAAAACTTTTTTAAGTCTTTTAGCCAAAATATCAGCAAAAATTTTGTAATTCACATTAAGCAGGGATATGGGACGATAGTTCTTGAGATGTGTCTTCTCAGACTCAGTTTTAGGTATAAGTGTGATGAAAGCTTCTTTCCACGACTCCGGCGCCTTTTTCCCCTCCATGATTTCGTTGCAAACCTCCTTTAGTGGTTGAATCAAATAGTCCTTCAAAGATCTGTAATATTTGGAGGTTAATTCATCAGGCCCTGGAGATTTTCCCAATTGCATAGTCTGTATGGCACCTTCAACCTCTTGTTCTGATATTTTAGAGTTCAACAATAGTTTATTTTCTTGAGAAATTTTTTGTAATCCATTGGTTTTCAGAAATTGATCAATTTTAGTCTCTGTCTGTGGCCCTTGTGTATAAAGTTGTTTGAAATATCTCTGGAAGCAGTTTCTAATCTCCAGTGGGTTTTGTATGTTCTTTCCATTCACTTCAAGGTTAGTCACAGTATTTAACTTATGTCTTTTCTTCAATTGCCATGCTAGCAATTTCCCACATTTGTTAGCAGATTCAAAAGTCTTCTGTCTCATATGTTTAATTTTCCATTCTATCTCCTGATTTGTCATTTTCATATATTGTGCTTGGTAAAATTTGATCTCTCTCAAAATTTCCTGCGACTTTGGTTTAACTCTAAGCTTCTTCTCTCCTTCTTTTATTTTTTCCAAGATCTTTCCCTTTTTCTCTTCTTGATATCTCTTTTTTATTGCATTCTGCTGAATCAAGAATCCTCTCATAACAGCTTTACTTGCGTCCCAGATTACCCTTTTTTCCACTGATGTCTTCAAATTTATCTCAAAATAGTCTTTCACCATTTTTTGGGCCTTCCTAGTAATTTCTGGATCTCTAAACAAGGTGTCATTCATCCTCCATCTGAAGGAGCCAGTCATTGTTAGTTTCATTTCCAGTTTCACAGGGTTATGGTCAGAGCAGGTTTTGGGGCAAATTTCCACCTTTCGAATCTTTGGAGCCATTCCTCTGGTTATCCAGATTTGGTCAATTCTTGTCCAGGTCTTCTTGGCTTCAGAAAAGAAAGTCCCTTCTTTACTTAGGGGGTTCTTAGTTCTCCACGTATCAATTAGATCCATATTGTCTGTCATTTCAAAAAAAGATTTCGGTAGTCTTCCATCTTTTGTTATTATTTGTCTGTCTGACTTGTCCATGTTTGTCGATACCACTCCATTCATATCTCCAAGCATAATGATGTTATAATCCATAAAGTCCAACAACGTCTCATGCAGTTTCTTAAAGAATTCTGATTTCCCCTCATTTGGTGCATAAACACCTACTATCAAAAATTTCTCTCCTTGGGCCTGTATTTCAATTGCCACAAATCTTCCTTGTTCATCTTTAAGGACAAATTTTGGGGTAAACTTTCTTTCGCATAGATCACCACTCCTCTCTTCTTAACTTTGTCTGATGAAATAAATTCTTGGCCCAGTCTTTTGTTAATCAATACTTTCCTATGTGTTCTAATCACGTGGGTTTCTTGCAGGCAAATCAAGTCCAAATTTTCTTTTTTCAACAAATGAAAGATTGTTTTCCTCTTGTCAGGGGAATTCAGACCCCGGATGTTCCAACTTAGTGCTTGCAGAGACATTGTGTTATTATTCTGTAGTCCCTCCAACTGCTCCCGTCAGTTGTTCTTGATCAGTGGGTGGTGTAATGGGAAATGGTGTTGCTCATGCGTAAAACTCCAAACTGCTCCAAGCAGGTTATATAGCTCAAACTTTCCCTGGTTTGACAGCGCCTTGCAAACGCGACTGTCTTAATCACTGCCAGAATCCGTCAGTGGGCGTTTCCTGAACTTCTTCCAACATAAAAATTCCTTCACCCCCAATCTCCGCCTAGATTCTCTGTGCGGAAGCCTTCTGCGCAGAGTAGGCGTGCCAAGCGGAGGTCCTACGCTCTCCCCACTGATCTCACTGGAAGAGTCTCGGAGCCTTCCCTCCGAAGTACTCTCAGCCTCCCCTTTCTTCCTGGTGTCACCTTGGTTTCCTTCCCCAGCGGAAGCTCTCCCTCTCTCCTTGCTGGTTCCCTCCCCTGCATCCTCGGAGCGACTTCCCTCTCCGTTGATCTTTGATGTCAGTTCCCTGACACCCACCTCCCTCCCAGGCCCCTCCCCCTCCCGTCCCGGGGACGGTGAAGCGGGAAAGCCCCGGAAAGAGCTATCCTCCTCCTCAGATGATTCCAACACCGCTCTCCACCTGCTGTTCTCTCTTTCCTCAGCCCAATCTCCCCAGTCAGATTCCTCTTCCTCGGATCTCTCCCCTTCCTCCTCTTCTGAGACGGGAAATCCCACAAACTCTTCTTCATCCTCCGTGTCCCCAAATTGCTCCTCCCAGAACCTCCCTAAGGGTTTAGGCTTCCTTGGAAACCTGCGGTGAAATTCCTCCTGCAGATACTTATCCCTGATCTCTTCTGCCGGAACCCACGTGTTCTCTGATTCGGGTTCCCCTTCCCACGCCACCAAATATTCCACCCTCCTCCCTTTCCACCTGGAATCGAGAATTTCAGCTGCATGACCACTGAGTTCCCTTTCCTCTACCCGGGGATGCCTGGGAGCTTCTCTTTCTTGTCCCATCAATCCCTCCCTGTACGGTGAGAGTAAGGACCGGTGGAACACCGGGTGCAGTTTCATGTTGGTGGGCAATTTGAGTCTAAAGGTCACAGGATTAACCTGTTGTGTGACCTCGAAAGGTCCCAAACGCCTTGGTCGTAGTTTCTTACACCCCCCTTTGAACGGTAACCCTTGGGTAGACAACCACACCTGGTCCCCCACTCTTATAGTTTCCCCTTCTCTGCGGTGCTTGTCTGCCTGCCTCTTGTACGCTTCCTTCGCCCGCTCCAGGTTAACCTTAAGTTGTTGGTGTAAAGCCTGCATTTCTTCCACAAATTGTTCGGCTGCCGGTACACTCCACCTACCCCCCTCCTCCCCTGGGAAGGCCCTGGGATGACACCCGTAATTGGCCATGAATGGACTCATCCCCGTGGACACATGTTCCGCGTTATTGTATGCAAATTCAGCCAGCGCTAGTTTGTCCACCCAATCGTTCTCCCTTTCGTTGACGTAGCAGCGTAGATACTGTTGAAGTATGCTATTAGCTCTTTCTGCTTGTCCGTTGGTCTCTGGGTGCCTGGCCGTCGAGAAACTAACTTCATCTTCCAGCAGACTCATAAGCTTCCTCCAGAATCTGGAAGTAAATTGGTGCCCTCTGTCGGATAAAATCCTCAAGGGGGCGCCATGCAACCTGAAGACGTGATCCACGAACAGCCTAGCTGTTTCCTCTGCAGTCAATGCATGCGAGCAAGCAATAAAATGGCACATTTTGGTCATCAAGTCAGCTACCACCATGACTGCTGTTTTCCCCCTGGACTTGGGTAAATCAGTCATAAAATCAATTGAAACCCCTTCCCATGGTCTTTCTGGTGTGGGTAAGGGTTCCAGTAACCCCGCGGGTGCTGCTCTCTCCGCTTTAGCTCGCTGGCAGCACTCGCACCCCCGTACGTATTCCCGCACATCCTCCCTTACCCTTGGCCACCAGAACTGCCTGGTGACAAGCAACATGGTTTTGTGTTGACCGAAATGTCCCGCCGTGGGGTTGTCATGCAGTTGTTTGAGTATTCTTCTCCTCAAGTCTCCTTCCGGTATGTACAACGCACCCTTATAGTACAAAGCCCCCTCCTTAACCTCAAAACCCCCCTGATTTTCGGCATCTCGAATCTCCCTGATTTTGTTTTGGGCGTACTGGTCATCCCTCGTTAAACCGGCTAGTTCTTGTTTCCCTACCAACACTCCCACACCCACCCACCGGTCCTCGGGTATGACATGACGTACTTCTGGTACTTCCTCTCCTTCCAAGTACTCCGGTTTGCGAGAGAGAGCGTCTGCTCTGACGTTTTCCCTCCCCGGCACGTACCTAATTTCAAAACAAAACTTGGAAAACTCCTGTGCCCACCGCACCTGTCTTTGGTTCAGGGCTCGCGCAGTCCTCCAATATTCCAGGTTCTTATGATCCGTGCACACCTGGATTTTGTGCTGTGCACCTATTAGAAAATGTCTCCAGCGGCGAAAAGCCTCATGAATGGCCAGCAGTTCCCTGTCGTACACCGTGTAGTTTTGTTCTGACTTGTTCAGCTTCCTTGAGAAAAAGGCGCACGGCTTCCACTCTCCCCGCTTTCCCTGCTGGAGCAATACCGCTCCCACCGCTCTGTCTGACGCGTCTGTCTCCAGCCTCATTGGTTTCTGCAGATCCACGTGTAAGAGTTGCTCTTCCGAAGCGAACGCCCTCTTTAGCTTTTCGAAGGATTGCTGAGCCTCTTCCGTCCACTCAAACTTCTTCTTGCTGCTGAGGCAATCGGTTATGGGTGCTGTTAAGTGGGCGAAGTTCTTGATGAACTTCCTATAGAAGTTGCCAAACCCCAGGAACCACTGCACGTCCTTCCTGTTCTTGGGGGTCCTCCATTCAAGCACCGCTTGCACCTTGCCTGGGTCCATGGCTAAGCCTTTGTCAGACAACCTGTAACCCAGGAACTCCACCTCTCGGGCATGGAATTGGCATTTCTCCAATTTGACCCACAACTGGTGCTCCTGCAGCCTTTTCAGGACTTCCCTGACGTCCTTTATATGCTGCTCTTCGTCCTCCGAGTAGATTAGCACGTCGTCCAAGAAAGCTACGCAATTCTTGTACAGTAGGGACCCCAGCACGTGGTGCATGAAGGCTTGAAATGTGCTTGAGCCTGATTGTAATCCGAAGGGCATAACTAAGTACTCAAAGGCCCCCAGAGGGGTGAACATGGTGGTTTTCCATTCATCCCCCTCCCTCATCCTTATCAAATTGTATGCCCCCCGAAGGTCCAACTTGGTAAAGACCTTCCCTTTCCTTACTCTGGCCAAAATGTCGTCAATTCTGGGCATTGGAAATGTCACTGGTTCCGACTCCAGGTTCAACCGCCGATAGTCTACGACCAACCTGGGCTCTTTAGAGTCCTTCTTGTCCACAAAGAACACTGGACTGCCCCCCACCGCCCTTGATTCTCGTATGAAACCCCTCTTCAGGTTCTTGTCAATAAAGTTCCGCAACTCCTGCATCTCCCTGTCCGACATGGCGTACAGCTTACCCACAGGCAGCTGAGCTCCTGGGAGTAGGTTGATTTGACAGTCAAAGGGCCTGTGAGGGGGTAGTTTATCAGCCTCCTTCTCACTGAAGACTTCTTCCAGATCTGCGTACTGAACTGGTATTCTACCCTTTTCTCCTACCGCCATCCCTGCCACCCTTGCTACTGCCATCCTTTGGGTCTCTCCCCCATGGCAGTGCTCCACGCAGTAAGCAGATCCAAAGGTGACTGTCCGCTGGTGCCATCCCACCACTGGGTCGTGCAGTGCCAGCCAACTCATTCCCAGTATGATTGGTGGTCCTGCTAGTGTGGCTACATGAAAGGCAATTGTCTCAGTGTGTCTGGCAACCCTCATTTTCATGGGGGGGGGGTCTGGTGGGTCACTTCCCCCCCCCCAGAAGTTCTCTACCATCAATGGTCGTTACTTGCAGGGGGTGTTCTAGAGGCACTACTTGGAGTTGGTGCTCTAGTGCAAAATCCCTGCTAAAAAAGTTACAAGAGCTGCCAGAATCCAGCAACGCCTTCACCTTCATAGGATGTCCGTTAGGGAGTTCTAGTATCACCTCTATGGCTATGGCAGCTCGGGGAGGGTCTGGTTTGGGCACCTTTACTGGTTGCTCGCCTGGCTGCTGTGCCCACTCTCGGGCAGACAGGCATTCCCGTTTCCCTGCTCTTTATTTCTTTCCTCCTCCCCATCCACTGCCCCCACCATTCCTTGCCCCGCCTTCTTCTGAGGGCAGACTCTGGCAAAATGTCCCGGCTGCTGGCAGAGAAAGCATTTCTTAGTCGTTTTCCCCTCCTTCTTGCGAGCCTCGCTGGAGTTTGAAACCCTGCGCGCGCGCGCTCCTCCAATCTCCATTGGTTCCGCGGGCGGCGCGGGTTGCTCAGGCACGTCCGGAATGCGGTTGTCATACCAACGCTCTGCTCTCCCTTCCCGCCCTTCTAGAGCGCGCACCTCTTGGCGTACTCCCACCGCCAACGCCATCTTGGTCAGCTGGTCCATCGATTCCGGACGGGGCGCGCGGGAGAGTTCATCTTTAACCCAAGGGGATAATCCTTCCTCAAATAGCATTTGCACTGGTGCAGAACTAAGTTCCCACCCAAGTCTATGAATCAGCATCGCAAATCGTGACCAGTACTCTCTCACTGATTGGTTCCCTTGTTTGCACCCCATCAGTTCTTTGCGGGTCACGCTCTGCTCCACATCACTCGAGAACATATGGTCCATGGCGCTAAAAAACCTTCTCAAATCCTTCAAGGCAGCATTCTCCGACGCCATCAAGGGTCTGACCCAATCTCTGGCGCGCCCTTCCAGATGCCCCACCACGAAGGCTACCCTCTCTGCATCATCTACAAAGTCCCCGTATTGCAGGTCCAGCGCATACTGCACTTCTGTCTTAAATGCGTTATAGTCTCTGGGGTTGCCCCCAAACTTCTGCACTAGTCCCGGTACCTTCCTTGCAATGGGTGTGGGCTTCCCAAGGGGATCCTGAGTGCGCCTTTCATCCAGCTGCGCCGCTAGTAGGGCGAGTTGCTGCTCCAACTCTCTGTTTCTCTCCTCGAGAGTAGGTCCTCCTCTGCCCCCCTGTTCTCCGGCCCCGGCTCCTCCAGTTTGACTCATGATGCTGCCCCTGTTTCTCTGTGCACGAGCAACTCAGAGGACTGACGGATTGCTGTAATGGGAAATGGTGTTGCTCATGCGTAAAACTCCAAACTGCTCCAAGCAGGTTATATAGCTCAAACTTTCCCTGGTTTGACAGCGCCTTGCAAACGCGACTGTCTTAATCACTGCCAGAATCCGTCAGTGGGCGTTTCCTGAACTTCTTCCAACATAAAAATTCTTTCACCCCCAATCTCCGCCTAGCTTCTCTGCGCGGAAGCCTTCTGCGCAGAGTAGGCGTGCCAAGCGGAGGTCCTGCGCTCTCCCCACTGATCTCACTGGAAGAGTCTCGGAGCCTTCCCTCCGAAGTACTCTCAGCCTCCCCTTTCTTCCTGGTGTCACCTTGGTTTCCTTCCCCAGCGGAAGCTCTCCCTCTCTCCTTGCTGGTTCCCTCCCCTGCATCCTCGGAGCGACTTCCCTCTCCGTTGATCTTTGATGTCAGTTCCCTGACAGGTGGTAATGCTTTCTCTGTTTTTTCCAAGCCTGATGTTAAGTTCCCGATGTCCAGGTCTCCTGGTCTTAATGTCTTCAGCTCTTTTTCCGTCTCTTTCTGTAGATCTTCCTCGTGATGGTTCAAGAATCTCACTTTGTCCTCCTCTGATCTTATCTTCATTTTTTTCCCTTTGTAATTAAAGGACAGACCCTGGGGGAACTCCCACCTGAAAATGATGTTGTTTCTTCTTAACAGTTGGACTAGGTCACCGTAGTTAGCTCTCAAATCCAGTAAATACTTTGGAATGTCTTTGAAGATTTCAATTCTCAAATCTTGTATCTCCAATGGATTCTTGTAATGGAGGCTCAATATTTTATCTCTCTCTTCTTTGGATCTAAGTGAAATCAAGCAGTCTCTCACTTTGTTCTTTCTTCCCCCTTTGCCAATTCTGAAGGCACTCACTATCTTGAAATCTTTATCTGACTCAAGGTCCCAAAGTTCCTCAAACTCCTGTGTGAGAAAATCACACAAGTTGCCACCTTCCACGTCCGGTACTGCCCTAATTCTTAAATTGTTCTGTTTGTCTCTAAGTTCAGTTAGAGATAGTTGGGCCTTATGTTCCTCCAATTGCTTATTAATTGGGGATATCTTTCCCTCTATCTCCGTCACCTTCTCTTTCGCTTCTTCAGCAATTTTCCTTGTCTCTTTAGATTCCTGAAGCAGCCGGTCAATAGCCTGTGTATTGGAGCTGATGGTTGTAGTGTTTAAATCAATTTTAGCTGACAATTTTTCCAAGGCTCCAAATATTTTGTCAAGTGATGCATTTAATGTCTCATCAGGGCCTACTCCCTTTGTTCCTGTCTGCCCAGTATCCTCTTTTTCTGGGAGAGATGGAACTACTATCGACTTTCTTCGTTGCTGCTGCCTAGTTTTTATCCTTGTAGATTTTTCCTGGGGTTTATCTTGATCCATAACTCTATCTTAAGGTCCCAAGGTCGTTCTCACAACTTAACTTGTTTTGTTATGAGAAAGTCTCCAAGCCAGCTGCAGTGGAAATTCCCCAGTTATATCCCAGTCCTCATCTAGGGGAGCACAATGGCAACAGTATTCTTTTCAAAGCAACTTTTGTCTAAAGGCAGCAGTATCTCTTACTTTCCAATTCTCCCATAGAATGGCAACAGTTGCAAAAGGGGGTCCTTCAAATTCAGTTCAAATGCAGGTTAAACACATAAAGTTACAATGTCACTAAACGGTGCAATACTTTCCACTTTCCTGGCAGACCAAAATCAGGGATTAAGTGGTGGTCTCTTCTTTCCTTCCACTTTTCCCTTCAAAAATACTTTCTTCTCCCCCCCCCCCCACTTTGAAGGGGGTTCTTAAATCTGGCATTAAAATTAAATCTTTTTAGTTCAACTTTCACAGTTCTTAGTTCCAATAGTCTTTGCTTTAATACTGTCTATAAAACCGGAAGACGGACTTCCTTTTTACGTCTTCCCCGCTTCAGAGCCTGTGGAGTTTGGAACTGACAGGGTTAAAACTCCGTGGTGTCCTGTATCTGGGAGGAGCTTGACGCAGAGAAGTGCGTCACAGTGTGTGTCTGCATTCAGACTTGCTTTCGATTCTGACTGAGACGCAGCCCAAGCTCAGAGGCTGCGTGTGTGCTTTTGGAGCACGGAGAGATGTCAGAAAGTTCTGATGGAATTACTGCTTTGTAAATAAACGCTTCTAGAGATAAGAACCGAACTGTCTCTGGACTTGATTTATCCCTCATCTCACACGGACGCAGGACCGCTGCTACTCTGCTCTCCTGCCAGGTCAGCTCCCAAGCAGAGCCACGCAGGGAAGCCTGACTGGACGCAGGATTTATTTTCCCAAAGAGCCAAGTTCAAGTTCTTTATTCCGATTAAAGGAACAAATCCTTTGATCTTGCCAACTTTAGAAGATCTTACTCACGGGTTGTAGTTTAAAAGCCGAATTTCAAAGAAGAAAGGACAGCGCTCTCCGGCAACAGCTGCAGCGGCTTCACTCCACAGAAGTAGCGATCGACTCTCAGTGCCGCACCACCCCCGTTCCGCTCCGGGGCCCCTCGCGGGGTCCCTTTGCCACTTGGGGGGGGCGCTTTTGGCACCCGCCGAGTCCCACGGCCGCAGGCTTCCCCCGCCTGCGGTTTTTTAAAGGGTCTCCGCTGCACCGTAGTGGATAGACCCGATTTCTGCGGAGCTTCTCCCTCGTAGTTAGAAGGAGACCGCCATTGCCGTTGGCGCCGCCTCCAGAAGTCCGCCGCCTCTGGAATCAGCTTAGCTCCAGTGGAGAAGGGGGGCAGATGGGGGAATCTGAGAGGGGGTCACATGACTCCTTGCCGGGGACCAGCAGGGGGAGGAAGGGTCCTCCGCTGCCTACGCCCTCCTTGCGCAGAAGGCTTCCGCGCAGGGAGAGTAAGAGGAGAATGGGCGTGAAAGAACTTCTTTGTTGGAAGAAGTTTAAGAAACGCCCACTGACGGATTCTGCCAGCGATTGAGACAGCCATGGGTGAGTGGCTGTCCGGACAGGAAAGGTTCACTTAGGCAACCCAGCCAGGTGTTGGCACCGGCTTACGCACGAGTAACCCCTAGAACCATTACAGCAATCCGTCAGTCCCTGACATTGCTTGTGCGCAGTCCCGGAGAGGCAGCACGATGAGCCACACAGAGCCGGCCGGAGGAACAGAGCAAGAAGCCTTGGTGCGAGGTCTGGTCGAGAAGAACCGAGACCTGGAGGTGCATGTAGCTACCTTGACGGCGCGGCTGGAGGAGAGACGGGCTCAGGATGCACAGGTCAGAGCCACCCTGATTGGGAGGAAGGTTCAGGGGCTGGTACACAAATTTGGTGGAAAGCCCCAGGACTACAATGCATTCCGAACGGAAATCCAGTACGCTTTGGAACTGCAGAAAGATGACTTTGCCGATGACGGGGAGAGGGTGGCTTACATTGTGAGACATCTGCAGGATGGGGCGCGTGAATGGATCAGGTCCCTAATGGCGACCCAGAATGATGCATTGAAAGATCTCAAGAAATTCTACCAGGCGATGGACGCGATGTTCTCCAGCGAGGTTGAGCAAAGCGTGACACGACGGGAACTGATGGGGTGCAAGCAGGGGAGCCTGTCCGTCAGAAACTACTGGTCGCGGTTCGCGATGTTAGTCCACAAGCTCGGGTGGGATCTGGGCTCTGAACCAATGCAAATGTTGTTCGAAAGGGGTTTGTCCCCTGAAGTGAAAGACGAATTGTCCCGAGCGCCCCGCCCGCGGTCGATGGATGAACTCACAAAGACTGTGGGCGGGCTCAGGAGAAGCGGGAGATAAGGGCAGAACGTTTCCATGACAACCGCATTCCTGAGATGCTGAGGGAGCCTTCCCAGGCGGCGGAGCTGATGGAAATTGATGCAGCGCGCGTGCGCGAAGTTTCAAACGCCGGTGAAGGTCGGAAAAGGGAGGGAAAGGAGTGGAAAACTACCAAGAAGTGTTTCCTCTGTCAGCGACCGGGACATTTTGCAAAGGTCTGCCCTCAACGAAAGGCCTGGCAAGGCGTGATGGGGGCTGCAGGCCACGACGAGAAGGGGGAGGAGGGGCAGGCGCAGGGAAACGCCAACGCCTGGCTGCCAACCAGCGGGGCCGGCAGCCAGGTCAGCAACCAATAGAAATGCCCCAGCCTGACCCCCCCAAGGCAGCGGTAGCCATAGAGGTGGTGCTAGAACTCCCAAACGGGCACCCCGTCAAGGTGGAGGGACTGCTAGATTCTGGCAGCTCGTGTAATTTCTTCAGCAGAGACTTCGCCCTGGAGCACCAACTCCACCTGTTGCCACTAGATTTTCCCTTGCTGGTGAGCACCATCGATGGCAGGGAGCTCCTGGGAGGGGAAGTGACACACCAGACACCACCAATGCGAATGAGGGTCGCCAGGCACACGGAAACCATTGCCTTTCACGTGGCCACACTGGCAGGACCCCCAATAATAATAGGAATGAGCTGACTGGCACTACATGACCCGGTGGTGTCATGGCATCAGCGGTTGCTCACCTTTGGGTCAGCTTACTGCTCAGAACACTGTCTGGGAGGAAAGGAACCCAGAATGACTGTAGCCAGGGTGGCGGGGTTGGCCCTGGAGCAAAAAGGGCAGGTGCTACCACAATATGCTGATTTGAAGGAGGTCTTCAGTGAAAGGGAGGCAGACAAACTGCCCCCCCCCACAGGCCCTTTGACTGCCAAATCAACCTGCTTCCAGGGGCTCAGTTACCAGTGGGTAAGCTGTATGCCATGTCCGACCGGGAGATGCAGGAGCTGCGGCAGTTTATTGACAAGAATCTGAAGAGAGGTTTCATAAGGGAATCTAAGGCGGTGGGGGGCAGTCCAGTGTTCTTTGTGGACAAAAAAGAGACTAATCAGCCCAGATTAGTCGTGGATTACAGGGCCCTGAACCTGGTATCAGAACCAGTGACTTTCCCAATGCCCAGGATTGACGATATTTTGACACGTGTGAGGCAGGGGAAGATTTTTACCAAGCTGGACCTCAGGGGAGCATACAATCTGATTAGGATAAGGGAGGGGGACGAATGGAAAACGACCATGTTCACCCCCCTGGGGGCTTTTGAGTACTTAGTCATGCCATTTGGATTACAATCGGGATCGGCCTGCTTTCAAGCCTTCATGCACCATGTGTTGGGGCCCCTGCTGTACAAGAATTGCGTAGCCTTTTTGGATGACGTCTTAATCTATTCGGACGATGAAAGGCAACACGCCAGAGACATCAGGGAGGTGCTACAGAGATTGAAGAAGCATCAGTTGTGGGTCAAGCTGGAAAAATGCCAATTCCACGCCAGGGAGGTCGAGTTCCTGGGATACAGGTTGTCAGACAAAGGACTGGCCATGGATCCAGGCAAGGTGAAGGCAGTGCTGGAATGGAATGCCCCCCAAAACAGAAAGGATGTGCAGAGGTTCCTAGGCTTCAGCAACTTCTACAGGAAGTTCATAAAGAACTTCGCTCACTTGACAGCGCCCATAACGGATTGTCTTAGTAGCAAAAAGAAGTTCGCGTGGACAGAGGATGCGCAGCAATCCTTTGAAAAACTGAAGAAGGCGTTCGCCTCGGAAGAGCAGCTCCTGCACGTGGATCCGGAGAAGCCCATGAGACTGGAGACGGACGCGTCCGACCGCGCGATTTGAGCGGTACTTTTGCAACCCGGGTCTAAGGAGAACTGGAGACCGTGTGCCTTTTTCTCTAGGAAGCTGAGCAAGTCGGAACAAAACTACACGGTGTATGACCGAGAACTGCTTGCGATCTATGCGGCATTTCGGCAATGGAGACATCTTTTGATAGGGGCGCGGCACAAGATCCAGGTCCGAACTGACCACAAGAACTTGGAATACTGGCGGACCGCACGAGTGCTGAACCAGAGACAGATCAGATGGACCCAGGAGTTCGCCAAGTTTTTCTTCGAGATATGATACGTGCCAGGAGGGGAAAACATGAGGGCAGATGCACTCTCCAGGAAACCGGAGTACATGGAAGGAGAGGGGCCACCAGAGACCAGGCACGTGTTCCCCGAGGACCGGTGGGTGTGTTGGGGAGCGTTGGTAGGGAAACGAGAACTAGCAGGGCTCACCAGAGACGATGAGTTTGCTCAGACAAAAATCAGGGAGCTCAGGGACGGAAAGGAAGACAATGGATGGTTTGAGGAAAAGGAAGGGCTACTGTATGTACCGGGAGAGACTTTGAGGCGGAAGGTACTTAGACAGCTCCATGACAACCCAACAGCTGGGCACTTTGGACAGCACAAGACCATGCTACTTGTCACCAGGCAGTTCTGGTGGCCAAAGGTGAGGGAAGACGTACGAGAATATGTTCATGGCCAATTACGGGTGTCACCACAGGGCCTTCCCGTGGCGGGGGGAGGAAGGATGGAGTGTACCTGCGGCTGAGCAATTTGTGGAGGAAATGGAGGCCTTACACCAGCAACTCAGGCTGAACTTGGAGCGGGCCAAGGAAGTTTACAAGAGGCAGGCAGACAGGCACCGTCTATATAAAGTTCTGTTCTAAATGTTCTTTAACTTCTTCTGTTGTTTCATTTCCTTCCTTATAGATTTCTCTAAAGAATTCGAGAAATCGTTTCTCTATTTCTTTAGGGTTGTTTATTATTTTGCCTTCGCACTTAACTCTATTTATAAGCCTTTCTGCCTCTCTCTTCTTTAATTGCCATGCTAATAACCAGGCTCAGGTTCTGTTTCAGGCTGTGTCTCGGTTTCAGGCTCCGGCGCTTTATCAAACACTGTTGCAGACTCAGGCTGTGGCACTATGGCTGTAGCTGTGGCTCTGGTTCTGTTTCAGGCTCTGACACTGTATCAAGCACTGTTTCAGGCTCAGGCTCAGGCTCCGGCTCCGGCTTCTGCTCTTTATTAGGCTTTGTCTCAGTCTTTGGCTCTAGCACTTATTCTAGCTCTATTTCAGGTTCGGCCTGTGTCTCAGCCTTTGTCTCTGTTTCACGCTGTTTCTCTGTTTCAGGCTCCGACGCTGTTTCAAGCCCTGTATCTGCCTCTGCCTCTGTTTCAGGCTCTGGCACTCTATCAAGCACTGTTTCTGGCTCTGGCTCTCTTTCAGGCTCTGGTTCTGAAGTAGGGTTTTGTTCTGGCTCTGGCTGTGTCTCTGGATCTGGCTGTGTCTCTGCTTCAGGCTCCTATGCCGTATCAAGCACTGTATCAGGCTCTGCCTCTCCCTCTGCCCCTGGCTACGTTTAAGCGTCAGGCTCAGTTTCAGACAGTGTCTCTGTTTCAGGATCCAGCACTCTATCAAGCACTATTTCAGACTCAGGCTGTGGATTTCGGCTGTGGCTGTGGATCTCGGCTGTGGCTCTAGGCTCCGTCTGTGGCTCTGTCTGTGGCTCTGGCTCTCTTTCAGGGTCTGGTTCTGAATGAAGATCTGGTTCTGACTCTGATTCAGGGTCTCATGATGGCTCTTCCTCTGCCTCTGACCCAGCTATGTTTCAGGGTCTGGCTCTCTTTCGGGCTCTGGTTCTGAATTAGGGTTTTGTTCTGGCTCTGGCTGTGTCTCTGGCTCTGGCTCCGGCTCCAGCTCCGGCACTGTATCAAGTACTGTTGCAGACTCAGGCTGTGGCTCTAGGCTGTTACTGCAGCAATGTTTTGCGCTCCGGCCCTGTATCAAGCCCTATTTCTGGCTCTGGCTCTGGCTCTGGCTTTCTTTCAGCTGTGGCTCTGAATGAGGCTCTGGCTCTGGCTCTGATTCATGGTCTCACTCTGACTCTGATTCAGGGTCTCGCTCTGGCTCTGGCTCTGGCACTCTATCAAGGACTGTTTCAGACTCAGGCTGTGGCTGTGGTTCTGCCTCTGTTTCAGGCTCAGGCTCTGTTTGAGGCTATGTCTCTGTTTCAGGCTCCGGCACTGTATCAAGTACTGTTGAAGACTCAGGCTGTGGCTCTAGGCTGTGGCTGTGGCTGTTGCTCTGGTTCTGGCTCTGGCTCTTTCTCAGGCTCTGGTTCTGAATGAGGGCTTGGTTCTGGCACTGATTCAGGGTCTCGCTCTGGCTCTGGCTCTGGCTCTGGCTCTGGCTCTGGCTCTGGCACTCTATCAAGGACTGTTTCAGACTTAGGCTGTGGCTGTGGCTGTGGCTCTGTTTCCATTCTTACAATGGAATGTACACAAAACAATAATCCTTTCTATATAAATTTTCCAATACATTCTGAAAACATAATAAATCCTTAATTGTTGTCCACCTCCTTTTAGTTCCTTTATCACTCGAATGCTAGCACGGAGTCAAAACTATTATTGTATTTTTGAACATATCTTGTATAACCATTCCATTTTTCTGCAAATTTTTGCTTTGAGATTCCTCTGAGTTTGCTAGTCAATTGAGCCGTCTCCACCAATTCCTGTAATTTGATTTGCCAATCTGTTATTTTTGGAGCCTCGTGATCTTTCCATCCCTTGGCCACAAGTATACGAGCTGCTGCGGTTGCATACAAGAATACCTCTCTTAGATTTTTTGGGATCTCTTTATCTAAAATACTTCATAGAAATGCCTCCGTTTTTTTCGTAAAAGTTATCTCCATCATCTTTTTTAATTCATCGTATATTCCCCCCCCCCCCAAAAAAAAATCTTAATCTTTTCACACGTCCACCACATGTGGCTCATGTCACCGTTATTTCCTCCACATCTTCAACAAGCATTCGCCAAATTTTGATACATTCTTGATCATCTGGAAGGAGTGAGGTACCACCTATGAGCCATTTTCATCATGTTTTCTCTTATATTATAGCTGGCTGTAAATTTCAAATTTACATTCCATCAGTTTTCCTCATCTTTTAGCATAATTGGACGGCCCACATCTTGGGCCCACTTTATCATTGAAGCCTTAACCTCCTCATCCATTACTTCGTAGTCTAAAAGAAGTCAATACATTTTTGCGATTATTTTGGTTTTACTATTCAGCAGTTTTTTTCAAACCTTGAAGGCTCCTTTTCAAAACCCATCTGCTTATCCTGTCTGAACACTTCATTCACCTGGAAGTAATCTAGCCAACTAGAAAAGTGATCTTTTATTTTCTCATAACTTATCAATATTAGTTGACCCTCCTCCTCCCCCCCTTAATATTGTGTTATACGTTATCCAGTTCTCTTTGATGTTGTTGCTTTTTTTAACAGCGATTGCTTCTAGTGGAGAGTTCCATCTTGGGGTTTTCTGTTCCAAATATCTTTTGTATTTTCCCCATACCTTATATGTAGCATTTCTTATTATATGATTTCAAAAACTCCTATGCGTCTTTATTTTCCCATAATTAAGATAGCCATGCCACCCAAAAGGGGTGTCATGACCTTCTAGCTCTAAAATATCCCAATTTTTTAATAAATACCAATCTTTCAACCAGAGAAGACATGAGGCTTCGTAATATAGCTTCAAATCCGGTAACCCGTAGCCACCTCTTTCTACAGTATCTATTAATATCTTATGCTTTACTCTTGGTCTGTTACCGTTCCACAAAAATTTAGAAATTTCTTTTTGCCACCTGTTGATACTGCTGGTCTTTCCTGTAATTGGAATCGTTTGGAATAGAAAGAGTAGCTTCGGTAAAACTATCATTTTAATTACCGAAATACGGCCCAGGAATGATAAATTTAACCTTGTCCATGTCTCCAACTGCCTTTTGATATCTTTCCAACAATTGGTATAATTATCTTCCTATAAGTTAAGATTCTTTGGTGTTATCCATAATCCTAAATACTTGATTTTGGGGTAGATTTCAATGTGTATTATTTGTTCTAATTCTGCTTTTTCAGCTGGCGACATATTTTTAACTAATAGTTTTGTCTTGTTGAAATTCATTTTGAACCCCGCAGCTTTACCGTAGCCATATATTATTTCCAACGCCTTTCTTAAACTCTGTTTTGGTTGCTCCGTAGTTATAATTAAATCGTCAGCAAATGCCCTCGTTTTGTAACTTCTATTTCCCAGCATAATCCCTTTTATTTCTTTTTCTTCCCTAATTTGTTTACATAAAACTTCCAATGTTAATATGAAAATTAAGGGGGATAGTGGGCAACCTTGTCTGACCCCTTTACTGATTTCACACTCCTGTGATAAATTTCCATTGATTATGATTTTAGCTTTTGGTTTTGATTATATTGCTTCAATCCCTTTTATATACTGTATACCAAAATCCATATGGTGTAATAGACCTTTCATAAATTTCCAGGATACCCTGTCGAAAGCTTTTTCTTAATCTATAGCCATTAAGACTGCCTTCTTTTCTATTCTCAAGTCTAAATACGCTAATAAGTTTATAATGTTTCTAGTGTTGCTATAAATGTGCCTCCCGGGCAAAAAGCCAGCTTGGTCATTGTGTATCATCATCTGGAAGACTTTTTTTGATCTTTCGGCTAAAATATTTGCATATAATTTATAATCGTTATTTAGAAGCATGATGGGCCTATAGTTGTTAATAAGTAGATTGTCCGTTCCCTGTTTTGGAATTAATGCAATAAGGCTGTCTTTCCAAGAATCCGGCATGGTTCCGTCTTTGAAGATGTTGTTCATGATACTTCTTAATGGGTCAGACAGTAAGTCCTCAATTTTTTTATAATATATTGCCGGTAGGCCGTCTGGCTGTTGATTCAAGCCAAAAGCCAGAGGAATTGGCCACCCTCCAGGTGCCCGGCATGAATCCTTGTTGACCTCCCTGTCAGCGACTCCCGGCAAGATCAGGCGAGGTCTAAATCGGCGATCCTTTTCAACGTGAAAAGAACACACCACTCCTCCCCCCCCTCCATTCCCAGGGAGGGGAAAGAGACAGACAGAAATGTATTTACATGCCTTTATTTCTGTCCTTCCAGCAGTACAGAGAAATCGTGACTGCACTCTCTCATCACCAACAGCAGAGAGAGAAAACTCCTCCCATGTACTTCCAGTACAGATCATGTGCCACTCTGAGCTAACATCCGGTGCTCAGTGCACTGAATAGACTGTCCCTTGTTCCCACGGTACAGTCCCATAACGTCAACATCCTGTTTGGCTTTCCAGCCACCTGGAGCTCGCTTCTGCATTGCTCCTTTTTCGTAACATCCTCCCCCAAAAGAATCAATGCGTGTTGCGGCAAGCAAAGCATGATCCAGAGAAGAAAACAAACAGTTGTTATACACATAACATTCGCCTGTTGTTACAGTTCCACCCTTGGAACTCCCCGCCACTGGTTTCCCCAGTGTACCTCTCTGGTTATCTGGCTTCCAAGGAATGAGTGCATCTGCATTACCTTGGCTAGCAACTCCCTGTTGTGTCTTTGTCTCTGACTTAGACACAGCTCCAACCTGTCCTCGGTTGTGTACAACAGCAACACATGCAACAGCTAAGTTAGCAAACTCTTTTGAGTACCTCTTGGGTGGTTCACCCTTTGTAACTCTCTCAGACCTACGTATGAGGTGCTGATCCTCTCTGCTCACTGGTTCAGTCTCAGGACTCTTTGGAGAACCAGTTCCAATGGTAAACAGTGGTTCATCCTTCACCTGTGAAGGCCTATCCATTGTGTGAGATTTTCTCTCAATGACTGTGACAACTGAGCTCTCCGAGCTATCACTGTCGCTCTCAGTACCACTGTAATCTGTAAATTCAACATCATCATCTGAATCGTCCTCTGTGGGAAATGTGTGAACTATCACTCTCTCCTGTTCAGGAGCACTCTCTAGAAATTTTGTGAGAATCACCTGACCAGATTCAGACAAAATTACTCTGTAGAGACCCTTTTCATATCCCACAAAAATGCCTCTGGCATTCTTTACCCCACCTGGAGCTTCTGTCCTCACATGAGACCCAAAAACCTTGAAATGGGCAACAGAAGGTTTTCTATGGAACAGTTTCTCAAAAGGAGAACTTCCCAACTCTTTTGAAACCTTTCTCATCCTCGTATAACAATACGACATTAGCGGCTCGGCCCAGAACTCATGTGGCAGATGTGAACTAAGCAATTGCGCATTCATCCCCTTTTGCAATTCTTTGTTCACCCGTGCACAGACACCCCTGTTCCATGCTTCCGCTGAAACAGCAACCTTGTGCCTTATCCCTTTCTTCTGCAGGAACTCCTGGAAATCCTGTAAAAGAAAAATTTGCTTTTCATCTGTGAAAAGAAAATCAATGTTAGCATTATGCATATTTTCAACCTTGTCACAAAACTCCTGAAACCTTTCCAAGGCTTGTTGCGGTTTCTCTAACACATAAATCCAGACAAAGTTAGAGAAATGATCCACACACACAAGATAAAATCTTGCATTGCCTCTAGATGGTTCTAGAGGACCAATCACATCAGCATACACCCGCTGAAACGCTCTGTCGACCCCGGTCACCTTCTTGGCGCTCGTTTTGGTCACACCTGCGAGAGAAATTAGGTTAGACTCAGATGATTTACATTCCATGTAATCACTTTGTGCATAACTCAACAAATATAGTCCATCTTTCTCTCTGGCAGAAAGAAACAACTCTCCATCTTTGTAGATCTTGCAGCTCTCAGCATCATAGGACAGTTTCAGTCCTTTCTTTGCAATCTGCGAAACACTCAGCAGATTGAACTTCAGTTCAGGAACCAAGTAAACATTGTTTATAGTCAAGTTCAGACTCTTAAGATACACAGTCCCTATCCCGGTCGCTTCCAGCTCCTGACCGTTGGCCTGTCTCACAGCGAAGCTTTGCTTCTTAAACGTTGAAAACAGTTCTCTGTGTGGGGACATATGAAAAGTCGCTCCAGTGTCGATTATAAACGAGTTCCTAACATCTGGCGTATTTACATGCCTTTATTTCTGTCCTTCCAGCAGTACAGAGAAATCGTGACTGCACACTCTCATCACCAACAGCAGAGAGAGAAAACTCCTCCCATGTACTTCCAGTACAGATCATGTGCCACTCTGAGCTAACATCCGGTGCTCAGTGCACTGAATAGACTGTCCCTTGTTCCCACGGTACAGTCCCATAACGTCAACATCCTGTTTGGCTTTCCAGCCACCTGGAGCTCGCTTCTGCATTGCTCCTTTTTCGTAAGGTGGTGGCTTTCCTATCTTTGCTTCCTTAATTGCTCTTTGAATTTCGTACGATGTAATAGGGGCATTCAACAGTTCTTTTTGTTCTTTAGTAAGTTTCGGAAGACAGTTCTGTACTAAATGTTCTTTAACTTCTTCTGTTGTTTCATTTCCTTCCTTATAGATTTCTCTAAAGAATTCGAGAAATCGTTTCTCTATTTCTTTAGGGTTGTTTATTATTTTGCCTTCGCACTTAACTCTATTTATAAGCCTTTCTGCCTCTCTCTTCTTTAATTGCCATGCTAATAACCAGGCTCAGGTTCTGTTTCACGCTGTGTTTCAGGCTCCGGCGCTGTATCAAACACTGTTGCAGACTCAGGCTGTGGCACTATGGCTGTAGCTGTGGCTCTGGTTCTGTTTCAGGCTCTGGCACTGTATCAAGCACTGTTTCAGGCTCCGGCTCCGGCTCCGGCTTCTGCTCTTTATTAGGCTTTGTCTCAGTCTTTGGCTCTAGCACTTATTCTAGCTCTATTTCAGGTTCGGCCTGTGTCTCAGCCTTTGTCTCTGTTTCACGCTGTTTCTCTGTTTCAGGCTCCGACGCTGTTTCAAGCCCTGTATCTGCCTCTGCCTCTGTTTCAGGCTCTGGCACTCTATCAAGCACTGTTTCTGGCTCTGGCTCTCTTTCAGGCTCTGGCACTCTATCAAGCACTGTTTCTGGCTCTGGCTCTCTTTCAGGCTCTGGTTCTGAAGTAGGGTTTTGTTCTGGCTCTGGCTGTGTCTCTGGATCTGGCTGTGCCTCTGCTTCAGGCTCCTATGCTGTATCAAGCACTGTATCAGGCTCTGCCTCTCCCTCTGCCCCTGGCTACGTTTAAGCGTCAGGCTCAGTTTCAGACAGTGTCTCTGTTTCAGGATCCAGCACTCTATCAAGCACTATTTCAGACTCAGGCTGTGGATCTCGGCTGTGGCTGTGGATCTCGGCTGTGGCTCTAGGCTCCGTCTGTGGCTCTGTCTGTGGCTCTGGCTCTCTTTCAGGGTCTGGTTCTGAATGAAGATCTGGTTCTGACTCTCATTCAGGGTCTCATGATGGCTCTTCCTCTGCCTCTGACCCAGCTATGTTTCAGGGTCTGGCTCTCTTTCAGGCTCTGGTTCTGAATTAGGGTTTTGTTCTGGCTGTGTCTCTGGCTCTGGCTCTGGCTCCAGCTCTGGCACTGTATCAAGTACTGTTGCAGACTAAGGCTGTGGCTCTAGGCTGTGGCTGCAGCTATGTTTTACGCTCCGGCCCTGTATCAAGCCCTATTTCTGGCTCTGGCTCTGGCTCTGGCTCTGGCTCTGGCTCTGGCTCTGGATCTGGATCTGGATCTGGATCTGGCTCTGGCTCTGGCTCTGGCTCTGGCTCTGGCTCTGGCTCTGGCTCTGGCTCTGGCTCTGGCTCTGGCTCTGGCTCTGGCTTTCTTTCAGCTCTGGCTCTGAATGAGGCTCTGATTCATGGTCTCACTCTGACTCTGATTCAGGGTCTGGCTCTGGCTCTGGCACTCTATCAAGGACTGTTTCAGACTCAGGCTGTGGCTGTGGTTCTGCCTCTGTTTCAGGCTCAGGCTCTGTTTGAGGCTATGTCTCTGTTTCAGGCTCCAGCACTGTATCAAGTACTGTTGCAGACTCAGGCTGTGGCTCTAGGCTGTGGCTGTGGCTCTTGCTCTGGTTCTGGCTCTGGCTCTTTCTCAGGCTCTGGTTCTGAATGAGGGCTTGGTTCTGGCACTGATTCAGGGTCTCGCTCTGGCTCTGGCTCTGGCACTCTATCAAGGACTGTTTCAGACTTAGGCTGTGGCTGTGGCTCTGGCTCTGTTTCCATTCTTACAATGGAATGTACACAAAACAATAATCCTTTCTATATAAATTTTCCAATACATTCTGAAAACATAATAAATCCTTAATTGTTGTCCACCTCCTTTTAGTTCCTTTATCACTCGAATGCTAGCACGGAGTCAAAACTATTATTGTATTTTTGAACATATCTTGTATAACCATTCCATTTTTCTGCAAATTTTTGCTTTGAGATTCCTCTGAGTTTGCTAGTCAATTGAGCCGTCTCCACCAATTCCTGTAATTTGATTTGCCAATCTGTTATTTTTGGAGCCTCGTGATCTTTCCATCCCTTGGCCACAAGTATACGAGCTGCTGCGGTTGCATACAAGAATACCTCTCTTAGATTTTTTGGGATCTCTTTATCTAAAATACTTCATAGAAATGCCTCCGTTTTTTCGTAAAAGTTATCCCCATCATCTTTTTTAATTCATCCTATATTCCCCCCCCAAAAAAAAAATCTTAATCTTTTCACACGTCCACCACATGTGGCTCATGTCACCGTTATTTCCTCCACATCTCCAACAAGCATTCGCCAAATTTTTATACATTCTTGATCATCTGGAAGGAGTGAGGTTTATCACAGGAGTGTGAAATTTATCACAGGAGTGTGAAATCAGTAAAGGGGTCAGACAAGGTTGCCCACTATCCCCCTTAATTTTCATATTAACATTGGAAGTTTTATGTAAACAAATTAGGGAAGAAAAAGAAATAAAAGGGATTATGCTGGGAAATAGAAGTTACAAAACGAGGGCATTTGCTGACGATTTAATTATAACTACGGAGCAACCAAAACAGAGTTTAAGAAAGGCGTTGGAAATAATATATGGCTACGGTAAAGCTGCGGGGTTCAAAATGAATTTCAACAAGACAAAACTATTAGTTAAAAATATGTCGCCAGCTGAAAAAGCAGAATTAGAACAAATAATACACATTGAAATCTACCCCAAAATCAAGTATTTAGGATTATGGATAACACCAAAGAATCTTAACTTATAGGAAGATAATTATACCAATTGTTGGAAAGATATCAAAACGCAGTTGGAGACATGGACAAGGTTAAATTTATCATTCCTGGGCCGTATTTCGGTAATTAAAATGATAGTTTTACCGAAGCTACTCTTTCTATTCCAAACGATTCCAATTACAGGAAAGACCAGCAGTATCAACAGATGGAAAAAAGAAATTTCTAAATTTTTGTGGAAGGGTAAAAGACCAAGAGTAAAGCATAAGATATTAACAGATACTGTAGAAAGAGGTGGCTACGGGTTACCGGATTTGAAGCTATATTACGAAGCCTCATGTCTTCTCTGGTTGAAAGATTGGTATTTATTAAAAAATTGGGATATTTTAGAGCTAGAAGGTCATGACACCCGTTTTGGGTGGCATGGCTATCTTTATTATGGGAAAATAAAGACGCATAGGAGTTTTTCAAATCATATAATAAGAAATGCTACATATAAGGTATGGGGAAAATACAAAAGATATTTGGAACAGAAAACCCCAAGATGGAACTCTCCACTAGAAGCAATCGCTGTTACAAAAAGCAACAACATCAAAGAGAACTGGATAACGTATAACACAATATTAAGGGGGGGAGGAGGAGGGTCAACTAATATTGATAAGTTATGAGAAAATAAAAGATCACTTTTCTAGTTGGCTAGATTACTTCCAGGTGAATGAAGTGTTCAGACAGGATAAGCAGATGGGTTTTGAAAAGGAGCCTTCAAGATTTGAAAAAAACTGCTGAATAGTAAAACCAAAATAATCGCAAAAATGTATAAACTTCTTTTAGACTACGAAGTAATGGATGAGGAGGTTAAGGCTTCAATGATAAAGTGGGCCCAAGATGTGGGCCGTCCAATTATGCAAAAAGATGGGGAAAACTGATGGAATGTAAATTTGAAATTTACAGCCAGCTATAATATAAGAGAGAACATGATGAAAATGGCTCATAGGTGGTACCTCACTCCTTCCAGATGATCAAGAATGTATCAAAATTTGGCGAATGCTTGTTGGAGATGTGGAGGAAATAACGGTGACATGAGCCACATGTGGTGGACGTGTGAAAAGATTAAGATTTTTTTGGGGGGGGGAATATACGATGAATTAAAAAAGATGATGGGGATAACTTTTACGAAAAAAACGGAGGCATTTCTATGAAGTATTTTAGATAAAGAGATCCCAAAAAATCTAAGAGAGGTATTCTTGTATGCAACCGCAGCAGCTCGTATACTTGTGGCCAAGGGATGGAAAGATCACGAGGCTCCAAAAATAACAGATTGGCAAATCAAATTACAGGAATTGGTGGAGATGCCTCAGTTGACTAGCAAACTCAGAGGAATCTGAAAGCAAAAATTTGCAGAAAAATGGAATGGTTATACAAGATATGTTCAAAAATACAATAATAGTTTTGACTCCGTGCTAGCATTCGAGTGATAAAGGAACTAAAAGGAGGTGGACAACAATTAAGGATTTATTATGTTTTCAGAATGTATTGGAAAATTTATATAGAAAGGATTATTGTTTTGTGTACATTCCATTGTAAGAATGGAAACAGAGCCAGAGCCAGAGCCACAGCCTAAGTCTGAAACAGTCCTTGATAGAGTGCCAGAGCCAGAGCCAGAGCCAGAGCCAGAGCGAGACCCTGAATCAGTGCCAGAACCAAGCCCTCATTCAGAACCAGAGCCTGAGAAAGAGCCAGAGCCAGAACCAGAGCAACAGCCACAGCCACAGGCTAGAGCCACAGCCTGAGTCTGCAACAGTACTTGATACAGTGCCGGAGCCTGAAACAGAGACATAGCCTCAAACAGAGCCTGAGCCTGAAACAGAGGCAGAACCACAGCCACAGCCTGAGTCTGAAACAGTCCTTGATAGAGTGCCAGAGCCAGAGCCAGAGCGAGACCCTGAATCAGAGTCAGAGTGAGACCATGAATCAGAGCCAGAGCCAGAGCCTCATTCAGAGCCACAGCTGAAAGAAAGCAAGAGCCAGAGCCAGAGCCAGAGCCAGAGCCAGAGCCAGAGCCAGAGCCAGAGCCAGAGCCAGAGCCAGAGCCAGAGCCAGAAATAGGGCTTGATACAGGGCCGGAGCGCAAAACATAGCTGCAGCCACAGCCTAGAGCCACAGCCTGAGTCTGCAACAGTACTTGATACAGTGCCGGAGCTGGAGCTGGAGCCAGAGCCAGAGACACAGCCAGAGCCAGAACAAAACCCTAATTCAGAACCAGAGCCTGAAAGAGAGCCAGACCCTGAAACATAGCTGGGTCAGAGGCAGAGGAAGAGCCATCATGAGACCCTGAATCAGAGTCAGAACCAGATCTTCATTCAGAACCAGACCCTGAAAGAGAGCCAGAGCCACAGACAGAGCCACAGACGGAGCCTAGAGCCACAGCCGAGATCCACAGCCACAGCCGAAATCCACAGCCTCAGTCTGAAATGGTGCTTGATAGAGTGCTGGATCCTGAAACAGAGACACTGTCTGAAACTGAGCCTGACGCTTAAACGTAGCCAGGGCCAGAGGGAGAGGCAGAGCCTGATACAGTGCTTGATACGGCATAGGAGCCTGAAGCAGAGACACAGCCAGAGCCAGAACAAAATCCTACTTCAGAACCAGAGCCTGAAAGAGAGCCAGAGCCAGAAACAGTGCTTGATAGAGTGCCAGAGCCTGAAACAGAGGCAGAGGCAGATACAGGGCTTGAAACAGCGTCGGAGCCTGAAACAGAGAAACAGCGTGAAACAGAGACAAAGGCTGAGACACAGGCCGACCCTGAAATAGAGCTAGAATAAGTGCTAGAGCCAAAGACTGAGACAAAGCCTAATAAAGAGCAGAAGCCGGAGCCGGAGCCTGAGCCTGAGCCTGAAACAGTGCTTGATACAGTGTCAGAGCCTGAAACAGAACCAGAGCCACAGCTACAGCCATAGTGCCACAGCCTGAGTCTGCAACAGTGTTTGATACAGCGCCGGAGCCTGAAACAGAGACACAGCCTGAAACAGAACCTGAGCCTGGTTATTAGCATGGCAATTAAAGAAGAGAGAGGCAGAAAGGCTTATAAATAGAGTTAAGTGCCTAAAGAAATAGAGAAACGATTTCTCGAATTCTTTAGAGAAATCTATAAGGAAGGAAATGAAACAACAGAAGAAGTTAAAGAACATTTAGAACAGAACTGTCTTCCGAAACTTAAAAGGTAAAGGTACCCCTGCCGGTACGGGCCAGTCTTGACAGACTCTAGGGTTGTGCGCTCATCTCACTCTATAGGCCGGGAGCCAGGGCTGTCCACAGACACTTCCGGGTCACGTGGCCAGCGTGACGAAGCTACTCTGGTGAGCCAGAGCCGCACACGGAAATGCCATTTACCTTCCCGCTAGTAAGCGGTCCCTATTTATCTACTTGCACCCGGCGGTGCTTTCGAACTGCTAGGTTGGCAGGCGCTGGGACCGAGCAACGGGAGCGCACCCCGGCGCGGGGATTCGAACCGCCGACCATGCGATCGGCAAGTCCTAGGCACTGAGGTTTTACCCACAGCGCCACCTGCGTCCGAAACTTACTAAAGAACAAAAAGAACTGTTGAATGCCCCTATTACATCGTACGAAATTCAAAGAGCAATTAAGGAAGCAAAGATAGGAAAGCCACCAGGGCCAGACGGCCTACCGGCAATATATTATAAAAAAATTGAGGACTTACTGTCTGACCCATTAAGAAGTATCATGAACAGTATCTTCAAAGACGGAACCATGCCGGATTCTTGGAAAGACAGCCTTATTGCATTAATTCCAAAACAGGGAACGGACAATCTACTAATTAACAACTATAGGCCTATCACGCTTCTAAATAACGATTATAAATTATATGCAAATATTTTAGCCGAAAGATCAAAAAAAGTCTTCCAGATGATGATACACAATGACCAAGCTGGCTTTTTGCCCGGGAGGCACATTTATAGCAACACTAGAAACATTATAAACTTATTAGCGTATTTAGACTTAAGAATAGAAAAGAAGGCAGTCTTAATGGCTATAGATGCAGAAAAAGCTTTCGACAGGGTATCCTGGAAATTTATGAAAGGTCTATTACACCATATGGATTTTGGTATACAGTATATAGAATCATAGAATCATAGAATCATAGAGTTGGAAGAGACCACAAGGGCCATCGATTCCAACCCCCTGCCAAGCAGGAAACACCATCAGAGCACTCCTGTCATATGGTTGTCAAGCCTTTGCTTAAAGACCTCCAAAGAAGGAGACTCCACCACACTCCTTGGCAGCAAATTCCACTGTCGAACAGCTCTTACTGTCAGGAAGTTCTTCCTAATGTTTAGGTGGAATCTTCTTTCTTGTAGTTTGGATCCATCGCTCCGTGTCCGCTTCTCTGGAGCAGCAGAAAACAACCTTTCTCCCTCCTCTATGTGACATCCTTTTATATATTTGAACATGGCTATCATATCACCCCTTAACCTCCTCTTCTCCAAGCTAAACATGCCCAGCTCCCTTAGCCGTTCCTCATAAGGCATCGTTTCCAGGCCTTTGACCATTTTGGTTGCCCTCCTCTGGACACGTTCCAGTTTGTCAGTGTCCTTCATGAACTGTGGTGCCCAGAACTGGACACAGTACTCCAGGTGAGGTCTGACCAGAGCAGAATACAGTGGCACTATTACTTCCCTTGATCTAGATGCTATACTCCTATTGATGCAGCCCAGAATTGCATTGGCTTTTTTAGCTGCCGCGTTACACTGTTGGCTCATGTCTAGTTTGTGGTCAACCAAGACTCCTAGATCCTTCTCACATGTAGTGCTCTCAAGCCAGGTGTCACCCATCTTGTATTTGTGCCTCTCATTTTTTTTGCCCAAGTGCAATACTTTACATTTCTCCCTGTTAAAATTCATCTTGTTTGTTTTGGCCCAGTTCTCTAATCTGTCAAGGTCGTTTTGAAGTGTGATCCTGTCCTCTGGGGTGTTAGCCACCCCTCCCAGTTTGGTGTCATCTGCAAATTTGATCAGGATGCCCTTGAGTCCATCATCCAAGTCGTTGATAAAGATGTTGAATAAGACCGGGCCCAAGACAGAACCCTGTGGCACCCCACTAGTCACTCTTCTCCAGGATGAAGAGGAACCATTGATGAGCACCCTTTGGGTTCGGTCAGTCAGCCAGTTACAAATCCACTGAGTGGTAGCATAGTCAAGACCGCATTTTACCAGCTTCTTTACAAGAATATCATGGGGCACCTTGTCAAATGCCTTGCTGAAATCAAGGTAGGCTACATCCACTGCGTTCCCTTCATCTACCAGGCTTGTAATTCTGTCAAAAAACGAGATCAGGTTAGTCTGACATGACTTATTTTTCAGAAACCCATGCTGACTATTGGTGATCACAGCATTCCTTTCTAGGTGCTCACAGACTGTTTGCTTAATGATCTGCTCCAGAATCTTCCCTGGTATTGATGTCAGACTGACTGGGCGGTAATTATTTGGGTCCTCTCTTTTCCCCTTTTTGAAAATAGGGACAACATTTGCCCTCCTCCAGTCTGCCGGGACTTCGCCTGTTCTCCAGGAATTCTCAAAGATGACTGCCAGTGGTTCTGAAATCACATCTGCCAGTTCTCTTAATACTCTTGGATGCAGTTCATCTGGCCCTGGAGACTTGAATACATCTAGACTAGCCAAGTATTCTTGTACTATCTCCTTAGTTATTCTGGGCTGTGTTTCCTCTGCTGAATCCTTTGCTCCAAATTCTTCAGGTCGGGCATTGTTTCCTTTATCGGAGAAGACTGAGGCAAAGAAGGCATTGAGGAGTTCAGCCCTTTCTGTGTCCCCTGTTTGCATTTCACCATCTTCTCCTCTGAGTGACCCCACTGTTTCTTTGTTCTTCCTTTTGCTACGAACATACCCATAAAAGCCTTTTTTGTTGCTTTTAACCTCTCTAGCAAGCCTGAGTTCATTCTGTGCTTCATTCTGTTCATTCAGTATATAAAAGGGATTGAAGCAATATAATCAAAACAAAAAGCTAAAATCATAATCAATGGAAATTTATCACAGGAGTGTGAAATCAGTAAAGGGGTCAGACAAGGTTGCCCACTATCCCCCTTAATTTTCATATTAACATTGGAAGTTTTATGTAAACAAATTAGGGAAGAAAAAGAAATAAAAGGGATTATGCTGGGAAATAGAAGTTACAAAACGAGGGCATTTGCTGACGATTTAATTATAACTACGGAGCAACCAAAACAGAGTTTAAGAAAGGCGTTGGAAATAATATATGGCTACGGTAAAGCTGCGGGGTTCAAAATGAATTTCAACAAGACAAAACTATTAGTTAAAAATATGTCGCCAGCTGAAAAAGCAGAATTAGAACAAATAATACACATTGAAATCTACCCCAAAATCAAGTATTTAGGATTATGGATAACACCAAAGAATCTTAACTTATATGAAGATAATTATACCAATTGTTGGAAAGATATCAAAAGGCAGTTGGAGACATGGACAAGGTTAAATTTATCATTCCTGGGCCGTATTTCGGTAATTAAAATGATAGTTTTACCGAAGCTACTCTTTCTATTCCAAACGATTCCAATTAGAGGAAAGACCAGCAGTATCAACAGGTGGCAAAAAGAAATTTCTAAATTTTTGTGGAAGGGTAAAAGACCAAGAGTAAAGCATAAGATATTAACAGATACTGTAGAAAGAGGTGGCTACGGGTTACCGGATTTGAAGCTATATTACGAAGCCTCATGTCTTCTCTGGTTAAAAGATTGGTATTTATTAAAAAATTGGGATATTTTAGAGCTAGAAGGTCATGACACCCGTTTTGGGTGGCATGGCTATCTTTATTATGGGAAAATAAAGACGCATAGGAGTTTTTCAAATCATATAATAAGAAATGCTACATATAAGGTATGGGGAAAATACAAAAGATATTTGGAACAGAAAACCCCAAGATGGAACTCTCCACTAGAAGCAATCGCTGTTAAAAAAAGCAACAACATCAAAGAGAACTGGATAACGTATAGCACAATATTAAGGGGGGAGGAGGAGGGTCAACTAATATTGATAAGTTATGAGAAAATAAAAGATCACTTTTCTAGTTGGCTAGATTACTTCCATGTGAATGAAGTGTTCAGACAGGATAAGCAGATGGGTTTTGAAAAGGAGCCTTCAAGATTTGAAAAAAACTGCTGAATAGTAAAACCAAAATAATCGCAAAAATGTATAGACTTCTTTTAGACTACGAAGTAATGGATGAGGAGGTTAAGGCTTCAATGATAAAGTGGGCCCAAGATGTGGGCCGTCCAATTATGCTAAAAGATGGGGGAAACTGATGGAATGTAAATTTGAAATTTACAGCCAGCTATAATATAAGAGAGAACATGATGAAAATGGCTCATAGGTGGTACCTCACTCCTTCCAGATGATCAAGAATGTATCAAAATTTGGCGAATGCTTGTTGGAGATGTGGAGGAAATAACGGTGACATGAGCCACATGTGGTGGACGTGTGAAAAGATTAAGTTTTTTTTTGGGGGGGGGAATATACGATGAATTAAAAAAGATGATGGGGATAACTTTTACGAAAAAAACGGAGGCATTTCTATGAAGTATTTTAGATAAAGAGATCCCAAAAAATCTAAGAGAGGTATTCTTGTATGCAACCGCAGCAGCTCGTATACTTGTGGCCAAGGGATGGAAAGATCACGAGGCTCCAAAAATAACAGATTGGCAAATCAAATTACAGGAATTGGTGGAGACGGCTCAATTGACTAGTAAACGCAGAGGAATCTCAAAGCAAAAATTTGCAGAAAAATGGAATGGTTATACAAGATATGTTCAAAAATACAATAATAGTTTTGACTCCGTGCTAGCATTCGAGTGATAAAGGAACTAAAAGGAGGTGGACAACAATTAAGGATTTATTATGTTTTCAGAATGTATTGGAAAATTTATATAGAAAGGATTATTGTTTTGTGTACATTCCATTGTAAGAATGGAAACAGAGCCACAGCCACAGCCACAGCCTAAGTCTGAAACAGTCCTTGATAGAGTGCCAGAGCCAGAGCCAGAGCCAGAGCCAGAGCGAGACCCTGAATCAGTGCCAGAACCAAGCCCTCATTCAGCGTGAAACACAGCGTGAAACAGAACCTGAGCCTGGTTATTAGCATGGCAATTAAAGAAGAGAGAGGCAGAAAGGCTTATAAATAGAGTTAAGTGCGAAGGCAAAATAATAAACAACCCTAAAGAAATAGAGAAACGATTTCTCGAATTCTTTAGAGAAATCTATAAGGAAGGAAATGAAACAACAGAAGAAGTTAAAGAACATTTAGAACAGAACTTTATATAGATGGTGCCTGTCTGCCTGCCTCTTGTAAACTTCCTTGGCTCGCTCCAAGTTCAGCCTGAGTTGCTGGTGTAAGGCCTCCATTTCCTCCACAAATTGCTCAGCCGCAGGTACACTCCATCCTTCCTCCCCCCGCCCCGGGAAGGCCCTGGGGTGACACCCGTAATTGGCCATGAAAGGGCTCATTCCCGTGGACACGTGTTCAGCGTTATTGTACGCAAATTCAGCCAAAGCTAATTTCTCTACCCAATCGTTCTGCCTCTCGCTGACATAGCAGCGTAGGTACTGCTGGAATATACCGTTCGCTCTTTCGGCCTGTCGGTTGGTGTCTGGGTGTCTCGCCGTCGAGAAGCTCACCTCGACTTGTAGCAAGCTCATGAGTCTCCGCCAGAACCGGGAGGTAAATTGTTTCCCGCGATCCGAGATTACCCTCAATGGGGCACCATGCAGTCTAAAAATGTGGTCCACAAACAGCTTGGCTGTCTCCTCTGCCGATACTGCATGCGAGCAAGCTACGAAATGGCACATTTTAGTCAGTAGATCGACCACTACCATGACTGCTGTTTTTCCCCTTGACATGGGCAGATCTGTCATAAAATCAATGGACACCACCTCCCAGGGCCTTTCCGGTGTAGGTAAGGGTTCCAGTAGCCCCGCCGGGGCAGTCCTTTCCCCCTTTGCCCTCTGGCATCGGTCGCACCCTCGTACATATTCTCGTACGTCTTCCCTCACCTTTGGCCACCAGAACTGCCTGGTGACAAGTAGCATGGTCTTGTGCTGTCCAAAGTGCCCAGCTGTTGGGTTGTCATGGAGCTGTCTAAGTACCTTCCGCCTCAAAGTCTCTCCCGGTACATACAGTAGCCCTTCCTTTTCCTCAAACCATCCATTGTCTTCCTTTCCGTCCCTGAGCTCCCTGATTTTTGTCTGAGCAAACTCATCGTCTCTGGTGAGCCCTGCTAGTTCTCGTTTCCCTACCAACGCTCCCCAACACACCCACCGGTCCTCGGGGAACACGTGCCTGGTCTCTGGTGGCCCCTCTCCTTCCATGTACTCCGGTTTCCTGGAGAGTGCATCTGCCCTCATGTTTTCCCCTCCTGGCACGTATCATATCTCGAAGAAAAACTTGGCGAACTCCTGGGACCATCTGATCTGTCTCTGGTTCAGCACTCGTGCGGTCCGCCAGTATTCCAAGTTCTTGTGGTCAGTTCGGACCTGGATCTTGTGCCGCGCCCCTATCAAAAGATGTCTCCATTGCCGAAATGCCGCATAGATCGCAAGCAGTTCTCGGTCATACACCGTGTAGTTTTGTTCCGACTTGCTCAGCTTCCTAGAGAAAAAGGCACACGGTCTCCAGTTCTCCTTAGACCCGGGTTGCAAAAGTACCGCTCAAATCGCGCGGTCGGACGCGTCCGTCTCCAGTCTCATGGGCTTCTCCGGATCCACGTGCAGGAGCTGCTCTTCCGAGGCGAACGCCTTCTTCAGTTTTTCAAAGGATTGCTGCGCATCCTCTGTCCACGCGAACTTCTTTTTGCTACTAAGACAATCCGTTATGGGCGCTGTCAAGTGAGCGAAGTTCTTTATGAACTTCCTGTAGAAGTTGCTGAAGCCTAGGAACCTCTGCACATCCTTTCTGTTTTGGGGGGCATTCCATTCCAGCACTGCCTTCACCTTGCCTGGATCCATGGCCAGTCCTTTGTCTGACAACCTGTATCCCAGGAACTCGACCTCCCTGGCGTGGAATTGGCATTTTTCCAGCTTGACCCACAACTGATGCTTCTTCAATCTCTGTAGCACCTCCCTGATGTCTCTGGCGTGTTGCCTTTCATCGTCCGAATAGATTAAGACGTCATCCAAAAAGGCTACGCAATTCTTGTACAGCAGGGGCCCCAACACATGGTGCATGAAGGCTTGAAAGCAGGCCGATCCCGATTGTAATCCAAATGGCATGACTAAGTACTCAAAAGCCCCCAGGGGGGTGAACATGGTCGTTTTCCATTCGTCCCCCTCCCTTATCCTAATCAGATTGTATGCTCCCCTGAGGTCCAGCTTGGTAAAAATCTTCCCCTGCCTCACACGTGTCAAAATATCGTCAATCCTGGGCATTGGGAAAGTCACTGGTTCTGATACCAGGTTCAGGGCCCTGTAATCCACGACTAATCTGGGCTGATTAGTCTCTTTTTTGTCCACAAAGAACACTGGACTGCCCCCCACCGCCTTAGATTCCCTTATGAAACCTCTCTTCAGATTCTTGTCAATAAACTGCCGCAGCTCCTGCATCTCCCGGTCGGACATGGCATACAGCTTACCCACTGGTAACTGAGCCCCTGGAAGCAGGTTGATTTGGCAGTCAAAGGGCCTGTGGGGGGGCAGTTTGTCTGCCTCCCTTTCACTGAAGACCTCCTTCAAATCAGCATATTGTGGTAGCACCTGCCCTTTTTGCTCCAGGGCCAACCCCGCCACCCTGGCTACAGTCATTCTGGGTTCCTTTCCTCCCAGACAGTGTTCTGAGCAGTAAGCTGACCCAAAGGTGAGCAACCGCTGATGCCATGACACCACCGGGTCATGTAGTGCCAGCCAGCTCATTCCTATTATTATTGGGTGTCCTGCCAGTGTGGCCACGTGAAAGGCAATGGTTTCCGTGTGCCTGGCGACCCTCATTCGCATTGGTGGTGTCTGGTGTGTCACTTCCCCTCCCAGGAGCTCCCTGCCATCGATGGTGGTCACCAGCAAGGGAAAATCTAGTGGCAACAGGTGGAGTTGGTGCTCCAGGGCGAAGTCTCTGCTGAAGAAATTACACGAGCTGCCAGAATCTAGCAGTCCCTCCACCTTGACGGGGTGCCCGTTTGGGAGTTCTAGCACCACCTCTAGGGCTACCGCTGCCTTGGGGGGGGTCAGGCTGGGGCACTTCTATTGGTTGCTGACCTGGCTGCCGGCCCCGCTGGTTGGCAGCCAGGCGTTGGCGTTTCCCTGCGCCTGCCCCTCCTCCCCCTTCTCGTCGTGGCCTGCAGCCCCCATCATGCCTTGCCAGGCCTTTCGTTGAGGGCAGACCTTTGCAAAATGTCCCGGTCGCTGACAGAGGAAACACTTCTTGGTAGTTTTCCACTCCTTTCCCTCCCTTTTCCGACCTTCACCGGTGTTTGAAACTTCGCGCACGCGCGCTGCATCAATTTCCATCGGCTCCGCCGCCTGGGAAGGCTCCCTCAGCATCTCAGGAATGTGGTTGTCATGGAAACGTTCTGCCCTTATCTCCCGCTTCTCCTGAGCCCGCGCTTCCTGGCGTACCCTGATCGCAAGCACAGTCTTTGTGAGTTCATCCATCGACCGCGGGCGGGGCGCTCGGGACAATTCGTCTTTCACTTCAGGGGACAAACCCCTTTCGAACAACATTTGCATTGGTTCAGAGCCCAGATCCCACCCGAGCTTGTGGACTAACATCGCGAACCGCGACCAGTAGTTTCTGACGGACAGGCTCCCCTGCTTGCACCCCATCAGTTCCCGTCGTGTCACGCTTTGCTCAACCTCGCTGGAGAACATCGCGTCCATCGCCTGGTAGAATTTCTTGAGATCTTTCAATGCATCATTCTGGGTCGCCATTAGGGACCTGATCCATTCACGCGCCCCATCCTGCAGATGTCTCACAATGTAAGCCACCCTCTCCCCGTCATCGGCAAAGTCATCTTTCTGCAGTTCCAAAGCGTACTGGATTTCCGTTCGGAATGCATTGTAGTCCTGGGGCTTTCCACCAAATTTGTGTACCAGCCCCTGAACCTTCCTCCCAATCAGGGTGGCTCTGACCTGTGCATCCTGAGCCCGTCTCTCCTCCAGCCGCGCCGTCAAGGTAGCTACATGCACCTCCAGGTCTCGGTTCTTCTCGACCAGACCTCGCACCAAGGCTTCTTGCTCTGTTCCTCCGGCCGGCTCTGTGTGGCTCATCATGCTGCCTCTCCGGGACTGCGCACAAGCAATGTCAGGGACTGACGGATTGCTGTAATGGCTCTAGGGGTTACTCGTGCGTAAGCCGGTGCCAACACCTGGCTGGGTTGCCTAAGTGAACCTTTCCTGTCCGGACAGCCACTCACCCGTGGCTGTCTCAGTCGCTGGCAGAATCCGTCAGTGGGCGTTTCTTAAACTTCTTCCAACAAAGAAGTTCTTTCACGCCCATTCTCCTCCTACTCTCCCTGCGCGGAAGCCTTCTGCGCAAGGAGGGCATAGGCAGCGGAGGACCCTTCCTCCCCCCGCTGGTCCCCGGCAAGGAGTCATGTGACCCCCTCTCAGATTCCCCCATCTGCCCCCCTTCTCCACTGGAGCTAAGCTGATTCCGGAGGCGGTGGACTTCCGGAGGCGGCGCCAACGGCAATGGCGGTCTCCTTCTAACTACGAGGGAGAAGCTCCGCAGAAATCGGGTCTATCCGCTACGGCGCAGCGGAGACCCTTTAAAAAACCGCAGGCGGGGGAAGCCTGCGGCCGTGGGACTCGGCGGGTGCCAAAAGCGCCCCCCCCAAGTGGCAAAGGGACCCCGCGAGGGGCCCCGGAGCGGAACGGGGATGGTGCGGTACTGAGAGTCGATCGCTACTTCTGTGGAGTGAAGCCGCTGCAGCTGTTGCCGGAGAGCGCTGTCCTTTCTTCTTTGAAATTCGGCTTTTAAACTACAACCCGTGAGTAAGATCTTCTAAAGTTGGCAAGATCAAAGGATTTGTTCCTTTAATCGGAATAAAGAACTTGAACTTGGCTCTTTGGGAAAATAAATCCTGCGTCCAGTCAGGCTTCCCTGCGTGGCTCTGCTTGGAAGCTGACCTGGCAGGAGAGCAGAGTAGCAGCGGTCCTGCGTCCGTGTGAGATGAGGGATAAATCAAGTCCAGAGACAGTTCGGTTCTTATCTCTAGAAGCGTTTATTTACAAAGCAGTAATTCCATCAGAACTTTCCGACATCTCTCCGTGCTCCAAAAGCACACACGCAGCCTCTGAGCTTGGGCTGCGTCTCAGTCAGAATCGAAAGCAAGTCTGAATGCAGACACACACTGTGACGCACTTCTCTGCGTCAAGCTCCTCCCAGATACAGGACACCACGGAGTTTTAACCCTGTCAGTTCCAAACTCCACACCCCCTCTTGTCCTGCATCTGGGGACAATAGCCAACAATGCTTTCCCCATACACAGACCCTCACAGAACTCCTCGTGCTTCTGGAAGGTTAATGGTTTTGTGAAACCATCAGCGAGGTTCTTGGTTGAGGGACAGTATTTCAGAGCAACTAGCCCCTCATGAACGCTCTGACATACATTCTGGAAACGTATGTCCAAATGTTTGGTCCTCGCCTTGAATTGCCCCGTCTCAGCCAATTTGAGGCATGGTTGATTGTCTTCATGCACCACAACGGGCAGACAATTCTCTCCACAGATTTCCTCAACCAAACACACATAGAACTCCAGCTCTCTGCAAACCTCTGATAGCGCACTGAACTCAGCTTCAGTAGATGAAAGCGCTATGAGACTTTGCTTCCGGGACCTCCACCCAATCACTGAGTCCCCAAACTTCACCACTAGGCCTGACACTGATTTGTGGTCCTCAAGGTTAGCCCAATCCGAATCCACCCAGGCGGTCAGCTTGACATCGCCCTCAGCTGACATCTTGAGGCAAAAGTCTTTGGTATCTTGCAGGTAACGTAGCACCCGCTTAATACCATTCCAGGCCTGCACACTAGGACTTGAAGCCTCTCTACTGAGCAGATTGACAGCAAACGCTATGTCTGGTCTGCTCCACTGTGACAGATACAACAGACTACCCAGAGCTGACTGAAAGAGTTCAGTGTTTTCGAACACCACGCGTTCTACTTGCTGACACTCCTTCACGTATCCAGCCTCCATGGGTGATCTGGCACCTGCACAATCAGACATCCTGAACTTCTCAAGCAACTGTTCAATCTTACCTTTCTGGCGAAGCAAAAAGCTTCCATCACTTGCTCTTGTGATCTCGACGCCTAAATAGGATTTGACATCTCCAAGCTGCTTCAGCTTGAACCGCTTTCCAAGCTCCTTAGCAAACTTCTCCACCTGTTCACCTGTCTGTGCCATGATCAAGATATCATCAACAAACACCTGAACCACTTGCTGTTACAAGTCTGAATCTCTAATGTAAAGACAACTGTCTGCAAGAGATCTCTTAAAACCTAGCTCTTCTAAGGCTTCATGTAGGCACATATTCCAATTCCTGGCAGATTGGCGTAATCCATAGATGGATTTGTGCAATCGCCACACGACGCCTGGCTCACTGACTTCAAATCCTGGAGGAGGAAGCATGTACAACTCCTCCTGGAGATCTGAGTTCAGGTAGTCGACATCTACATCAAAATGGTTCACCTTCCAACCTCTCTGTGCTGCTATCGCCAAAAGCGTTCTCAAAGTCTCCTCTCTCGAGGTCAGCGAATAGACCTCTGTGAAGTGGACACCCTTCCTCTGTGTGAATCCTCGAGCCACTAACCTCGCTTTATACTGTGGTTCTCCTGCTTCTGTGGGTTTAAGTCGGTAAACCCACCTGCGGCTCACAGCTTGCTTGTTAGCTGGCAGCTGAGTGAGTGAGAACACACCAAGAGACTCCATTGAGTTCATCTCCTTCTGCATCGCCTCATGCCATTTGCTGGCTTCTTCCCGAGGCAACTTCTGAACATCCTCAAAGGATTCAGGTTCACATCTAGCCACACCAACCCAGACACTCGTGGCTTCATACCTTTCAGGTGGCTTCCCTTTGGTTGATCTTGCTGACCTCCTCAGCGTGAATTCTGGAACTGCGCCTGAATCACCTGGATCAACCCTACTATCCTCTGTGTCAGAAACATCCCCCTCTGACCTGCTGCACCGTTTAGGGCGTACAGCTGGTTCTGCTGGCGAGGATGGTTCACTCCTTAGCTCAGACTTGACAGAGACCTGTGGAGGGGTCCTGGGACTCCCTTTTGGAGAGATACGGAGCCTCTCCCTTGGAGATCCCGGCTCTGGACTCTGTGGCTGTGGACTGTGCACCTCAGCAACAGGTTCAGCCTCGTCCTCCTCCTCTTCCTCATCTGAGTCTAACAGAACATCCGGATTCCCGTGAAGATGCTTCCACCCACTCTGCTCGCAAAACTCAGCACTGCCGCTAATAAGCAGCTTGGACTGGTTGCCAGTAGGGTATGCGAAACGCCACGCCTTTGAACCCGGCTCATAGCCTACAAAGATCATCTTCCTAGACCTTGGCTCACCCTTTCTGCGCATGGCCTTTGGAATGAGAACCCAAGCCTCAGACCCAAAAGTGCACAGAAAACCCACTTTCGGTTGCTTCCCATGCAGCAGAAAGTACGGTGTGTCTCCCACACTTGAATTGAACACCCTGTTCTGCAGAAAACATGCTGTCTTATAACTCTCAGCCCAAAAGCGCTGTGGCAAACCCGAGTCTGCCAACATAGCATTCGCTGATTCCTGTAGTGTGCGAAATTTTCTCTCTGCAACCCCATTCTGTTGCGGAGAGTGGGGGGCCGTCAGTCGATGACTGATACCCTTCTGCCTGAAAAACGATTGCAGCGCAGAACCTGTGAACTCCCCCCCCCCCCCGCGATCAGATTGAAAGGAAATCACCCTGGTAGAGAACCGTAGCTCTACCGCTGTGATCCAATCCCTGATCAGTGCAGCTGCCTCTGATTTCTGTTTAAGCGAGAAGACCCAAGAATGTCTTGAAAAATCGCCAATCAGAACCAGAACCCATTTAGACCCAGCTAAAGAAGGTGTTGGCATGGGGCCTGACAAATCTGCATGCACATGTTCAAAGGGTTTACTGGTTCTCCTCTCTGACCTGGGGTATGTGCATGTTGTGACCTTCGATTGCTTACAGGCTTGACAATCTAGGTATCTGTCACATGCCTTGAACCTACATCCAATTGTGTTGCCAGTGGCTTTCCTCACATATGACCACCCTACGTGCCCAAATCTCCTGTGCCATAAGTGTATACAATCATGGTGTGGTGGGACATTTGCACACTGCCCTTGGGCGTCTTCAATGGACTCTCCACTAGCCCCATTTTCCACCAGCCCCATTTTCCCACCAGTCCCATTTTCAATGGGCATCTCCACCAGAAAGAGCCTGTCTTTTCTCTCGACACTGTAGATCTTCTTCCCATCCCTGTAGAAGGAACACAAATTGTTAGAGAACAGAACATCGAACCCAGCAGCCATGAGAGCTGGCACACTTAAAAGAGAGTGGGCAAGCTCGGGGACCACATAAGCTTGCACCCAATGATCTATAAAAGAACAATAAAGAAACCCAGATTCAGTCAGCGGTCTTTGAGACCCATCTGCTAAGGTGACATAACGTTCAGTTTTAACTGTCTTGCAGTTCCGCAGGAGCCCTCTAGATGTCACAAGGCAATGGGAAGCTCCTGAGTCGATAATAAGAGATAAAGAGTGTCTCTGGCTGTTTTCCAAAGATGCCATGGCGTTGCTCGCACTCCCATTGGTTGCCATGGCCACAGCCTCCCCCCAACTGAGGCTTTTGCCTTTTCTCAGAGACACCATCGCAGCTGTGAGGTGATAAGACTTTGTCTTTGTTTTTTTCCTGGCCTGCTGCTTTCCCACGTTTCTGCTGGGAACCTGCTTTGTTGACATTCCACGCCGGCCGGTGTCCTTGGCAGCCTGGGCCTCTAGCGGATGTTTCCCAGCGCTGTTGGACGTCGCCTCAAAGCACAAACAACTTTCAGAGCCTTTGGCATTCTCAGAGCTCTTGGATCGGCCTGCACCCCCACTCCTGGGTGCACAGCTTCCAGAGGAACAGACTGCAACTGCCTTCCTCTTCCCAGCTCTCAGCCGCTCTCCAGCACACAGTCCATCACACAGACGTGTTGAAGCATTGCAACAGCTTCCCAACACAGTCCCAGCCCCTTCTGGGCTTGGTGCTCCCTCTGGGCATCTTCTAGCCCCCTCTGGTCTGGCTCCCACTGCGGCCTGACATGCCGTCTTCAGTGCCTGCCACGCGACCCAGGGCTTGCTCCCTTGGCCCTCGGCTTCCTCCTGGCCCTTGGCTCCTGCTGAGCTTTCGCACAGACTCCTCAGCACCCGCCAGGTGGCCTGAGCTGTTTTAAGGCCCTCCAGGTGGGGCAACAGCAAAGCGTCCACACTTGCTTTCAACATGCAAAGCTCTCTCTGCCCTCTCTCACTCAGCAGAGCAGTAGCATGCATGGGTGGGGCCGGCTCCTTCTGGACTGGACTCCAGAGCCCTGTGGCCACAAACCACCCCCTTGCTCTTCTTGACCAGGCCTCCCAGTTGGCCCCATTCAGTCTCTCACCGGGGTAGCTGTCTTGGCTCTGCTGTGCCTGTGCAGCAGCCATTCTCCTCCCCCCGGGGCTTCAAGCGTACTCACAAGTTTGCCAGCAAGCTGGACTTTCGAAGCAGCCGTCCTTCTTGGCCTTTGGCTCTGCTCTCCAGCATCTCCCACTGCCCTTCCTGGCAGGAGATTACAGCAACTCAACGCTGGCAGCCTTCCTCCCTTCTCACACTTGTCAGGAAACGCGAAACTCCCATAACCTTTGGGAAAATAAATCCTGCGTCCAGTCAGGCTTCCCTGCGTGGCTCTGCTTGTGAGCTGACCTGGCAGGAGAGCAGAGTAGCAGCGGTATGCGTCCGTGTGAGATGAGGGATAAATCAAGTCCAGAGACAGTTCGGTTCTTATCTCTAGAAGCGTTTATTTACAAAGCAGTAATTCCATCAGAACTTTCTGACATCTCTCCGTGCTCCAAAAGCACACACGCAGCCTCTGAGCTTGGGCTGCGTCTCAGTCAGAATCGAAAGCAAGTCTGAATGCAGACACACACTGTGACGCACTTCTCTGCGTCAAGCTCCTCCCAGATACAGGACACCACGGAGTTTTAACCCTGTCAGTTCCAAACTCCACAGGCTCTGAAGCGGGGAAGACGTAAAAAGGAAGTCCGTCTTCCGGTTTTATAGACAGTATTAAAGCAAAGACTATTGGAACTAAGAACTGTGAAAGTTGAACTAAAAAGATTTAATTTTAATGCCAGATTTAAGAACCCCCTTCAAAGTGGGGGGGGGGGGAGAAGAAAGTATTTTTGAAGGGAAAAGTGGAAGGAAAGAAGAGACCACCACTTAATCCCTGATTTTGGTCTGCCAGGAAAGTGGAAAGTATTGCACCGTTTAGTGACATTGTAACTTTATGTGTTTAACCTGCATTTGAACTGAATTTGAAGGACCCCCTTTTGCAACTGTTGCCATTCTATGGGAGAATTGGAAAGTAAGAGATACTGCTGCCTTTAGACAAAAGTTGCTTTGAAAAGAATACTGTTGCCATTGTGCTCCACTAGATGAGGACTGGGATATAACTGGGGAATTTCCACTGCAGCTGGCTTGGAGACTTTCTCATAACAAAACAAGTTAAGTTGTGAGAACGACCTTGGGACCTTAAGATAGAGTTATGGATCAAGATAAACCCCAGGAAAAATCTACAAGGATAAAAACTAGGCAGCAGCAACGAAGAAAGTCGATAGTAGTTCCATCTCTCCCAGAAAAAGAGGATACTGGGCAGACAGGAACAAAGGGAGTAGGCCCTGATGAGACATTAAATGCATCACTTGACAAAATATTTGGAGCCTTGGAAAAATTGTCAGCTAAAATTGATTTAAACACTACAACCATCAGCTCCAATACACAGGCTATTGACCGGCTGCTTCAGGAATCTAAAGAGACAAGGAAAATTGCTGAAGAAGCGAAAGAGAAGGTGACGGAGATAGAGGGAAAGATATCTCCGATTAATAAGCAATTGGAAGACCACAAGGCCCAACTATCTCTAACTGAACTTAGAGACAAACAGAACAATTTAAGAATTAGGGCAGTACCGGACGTGGAAGGTGGCAACTTGTGTGATTTTCTCACACAGGAGTTTGAGGAACTTTGGGACCTTGAGTCAGATAAAGATTTCAAGATAGTGAGTGCCTTCAGAATTGGCAAAGGGGGAAGAAAGAACAAAGTGAGAGACTGCTTGATTTCACTTAGATCCAAAGAAGAGAGAGATAAAATATTGAGCCTCCATTACAAGAATCCATTGGAGATACAAGATTTGAGAATTGAAATCTTCAAAGACATTCCAAAGTATTTACTGGATTTGAGAGCTAACTACGGTGACCTAGTCCAACTGTTAAGAAGAAACAACATCATTTTCAGGTGGGAGTTCCCCCAGGGTCTGTCCTTTAATTACAAAGGGAAAAAAATGAAGATAAGATCAGAGGAGGACAAAGTGAGATTCTTGAACCATCACGAGGAAGATCTACAGAAAGAGACGGAAAAAGAGCTGAAGACATTAAGACCAGGAGACCTGGACATCGGGAACTTAACATCAGGCTTGGAAAAAACAGAGAAAGCATTACCACCTGTCAGGGAACTGACATCAAAGATCAACGGAGAGGGAAGTCGCTCCGAGGATGCAGGGGAGGGAACCAGCAAGGAGAGAGGGAGAGCTTCCGCTGGGGAAGGAAACCAAGGTGACACCAGGAAGAAAGGGGAGGCTGAGAGTACTTCGGAGGGAAGGCTCCGAGACTCTTCCAGTGAGATCAGTGGGGAGAGCGCAGGACCTCCGCTTGGCACGCCTACTCTGCGCAGAAGGCTTCCGTGCAGAGAAGCTAGGCGGAGATTGGGGGTGAAAGAATTTTTATGTTGGAAGAAGTTCAGGAAACGCCCACTGACGGATTCTGGCAGTGATTAAGACAGTCGCGTTTGCAAGGCGCTGTCAAACCAGGGAAAGTTTGAGCTATATAACCTGCTTGGAGCAGTTTGGAGTTTTACGCATGAGCAACACCATTTCCCATTACAGCAATCCGTCAGTCCTCTGAGTTGCTCGTGCACAGAGAAACAGGGGCAGCATCATGAGTCAAACTGGAGGAGCCGGGGCCGGAGAACAGGGGGGCAGAGGAGGACCTACTCTCGAGGAGAGAAACAGAGAGTTGGAGCAGCAACTCGCCCTACTAGCGGCGCGGCTGAATGAAAGGCGCACTCAGGATGCCCAGGGGAAGCCCACACCCATCGCAAGGAAGGTACCGGGACTAGTGCAGAAGTTTGGGGGCAATCCCAGAGACTATAACGCATTTAAGACAGAAGTGCAGTATGCGCTGGACCTGCAATACGGGGACTTTGTAGACGATGCAGAGAGGGTAGCCTTCGTGGTGGGGCATCTGGAAGGGCGCGCCAGAGATTGGGTCAGACCCTTGATGGCGTCGGAGAATGCTGCCTTGAAGGATTTGAGAAGGTTTTTTAGCGCCATGGACCATATGTTCTCGAGTGATGTGGAGCAGAGCGTGACCCGCAAAGAACTGATGGGGTGCAAACAAGGGAACCAATCAGTGAGAGAGTACTGGTCACGATTTGCGATGCTGATTCATAGACTTGGGTGGGAACTTAGTTCTGCGCCAGTGCAAATGCTATTTGAGGAAGGATTATCCCCTTGGGTTAAAGATGAACTCTCCCGCGCGCCCCGTCCGGAATCGATGGACCAGCTGACCAAGATGGCGTTGGCGGTGGGAGTACGCCAAGAGGCGCGCGCTCTAGAAGGGCGGGAAGGGAGAGCAGAGCGTTGGTATGACAACCGCATTCCGGACGTGCCTGAGCAACCCGCGCCGCCCGCGGAACCAATGGAGATTGGAGGAGCGTGCGCGCGCGGGGTTTCAAACTCCAGCGAGGCTCGCAAGAAGGAGGGGAAAACGACTAAGAAATGCTTTCTCTGCCAGCAGCCGGGACATTTTGCCAGAGTCTGCCCTCAGAAGAAGGCGTGGCAAGGAATGGTGGGGGCAGTGGATGGGGAGGAGGAAAGAAATAAAGAGCAGGGAAACGGGGATGCCTGTCTGCCCGAGAGTGGGCACAGCAGCCAGGCGAGCAACCAGTAAAGGTGCCCAAACCAGACCCTCCCCGAGCTGCCATAGCCATAGAGGTGATACTAGAACTCCCTAACGGACATCCTATGAAGGTGAAGGCGTTGCTGGATTCTGGCAGCTCTTGTAACTTTTTTAGCAGGGATTTTGCACTAGAGCACCAACTCCAAGTAGTGCCTCTAGAACACCCCCTGCAAGTAACGACCATTGATGGTAGAGAACTTCTGGGGGGGGGGGAAGTGACCCACCAGACCCCCCCCCCATGAAAATGAGGGTTGCCAGACACACTGAGACAATTGCCTTTCATGTAGCCACACTAGCAGGACCACCAATCATACTGGGAATGAGTTGGCTGGCACTGCACGACCCAGTGGTGGGATGGCACCAGCGGACAGTCACCTTTGGATCTGCTTACTGCGTGGAGCACTGCCATGGGGGAGAGACCCAAAGGATGGCAGTAGCAAGGGTGGCAGGGATGGCGGTAGGAGAAAAGGGTAGAATACCAGTTCAGTACGCAGATCTGGAAGAAGTCTTCAGTGAGAAGGAGGCTGATAAACTACCCCCTCACAGGCCCTTTGACTGTCAAATCAACCTACTCCCAGGAGCTCAGCTGCCTGTGGGTAAGCTGTACGCCATGTCGGACAGGGAGATGCAGGAGTTGCGGAACTTTATTGACAAGAACCTGAAGAGGGGTTTCATACGAGAATCAAGGGCGGTGGGGGGCAGTCCAGTGTTCTTTGTGGACAAGAAGGACTCTAAAGAGCCCAGGTTGGTCGTAGACTATCGGCGGTTGAACCTGGAGTCGGAACCAGTGACATTTCCAATGCCCAGAATTGACGACATTTTGGCCAGAGTAAGGAAAGGGAAGGTCTTTACCAAGTTGGACCTTCGGGGGGCATACAATTTGATAAGGATGAGGGAGGGGGATGAATGGAAAACCACCATGTTCACCCCTCTGGGGGCCTTTGAGTACTTAGTTATGCCCTTCGGATTACAATCAGGCTCAAGCACATTTCAAGCCTTCATGCACCACGTGCTGGGGTCCCTACTGTACAAGAATTGCGTAGCTTTCTTGGACGACGTGCTAATCTACTCGGAGGACGAAGAGCAGCATATAAAGGACGTCAGGGAAGTCCTGAAAAGGCTGCAGGAGCACCAGTTGTGGGTCAAATTGGAGAAATGCCAATTCCATGCCCGAGAGGTGGAGTTCCTGGGTTACAGGTTGTCTGACAAAGGCTTAGCCATGGACCCAGGCAAGGTGCAAGCGGTGCTTGAATGGAGGACCCCCAAGAACAGGAAGGACGTGCAGTGGTTCCTGGGGTTTGGCAACTTCTATAGGAAGTTCATCAAGAACTTCGCCCACTTAACAGCACCCATAACCGATTGCCTCAGCAGCAAGAAGAAGTTTGAGTGGACGGAAGAGGCTCAGCAATCCTTCGAAAAGCTAAAGAGGGCGTTCGCTTCGGAAGAGCAACTCTTACACGTGGATCTGCAGAAACCAATGAGGCTGGAGACAGACGCGTCAGACAGAGCGGTGGGAGCGGTATTGCTCCAGCAGGGAAAGCGGGGAGAGTGGAAGCCGTGCGCCTTTTTCTCAAGGAAGCTGAACAAGTCAGAACAAAACTACACGGTGTACGACAGGGAACTGCTGGCCATTCATGAGGCTTTTCGCCGCTGGAGACATTTTCTAATAGGTGCACAGCACAAAATCCAGGTGTGCACGGATCATAAGAACCTGGAATATTGGAGGACTGCGCGAGCCCCGAACCAAAGACAGGTGCGGTGGGCACAGGAGTTTTCCAAGTTTTGTTTTGAAATTAGGTACGTGCCGGGGAGGGAAAACGTCAGAGCAGACGCTCTCTCTCGCAAACCGGAGTACTTGGAAGGAGAGGAAGTACCAGAAGTACGTCATGTCATACCCGAGGACCGGTGGGTGTGTGGGGGAGTGTTGGTAGGGAAACAAGAACTAGCCGGTTTAACGAGGGATGACCAGTACGCCCAAAACAAAATCAGGGAGATTCGAGATGCCGAAAATCAGGGGGGTTTGAGGTTAAGGAGGGGGCTTTGTACTATAAGGGTGCGTTGTACATACCGGAAGGAGACTTGAGAATACTCAAACAACTGCATGACAACGCCACGGCGGGACATTTCGGTCAACACAAAACCATGTTGCTTGTCACCAGGCAGTTCTGGTGGCCAAGGGTAAGGGAGGATGTGCGGGAATACGTACGGGGGTGCGAGTGCTGCCAGCGAGCTAAAGCGGAGAGAGCAGCACCCGCGGGGTTACTGGAACCCTTACCCACACCAGAAAGACCATGGGAAGGGGTTTCAATTGATTTTATGACTGATTTACCCAAGTCCAGGGGGAAAACAGCAGTCATGGTGGTAGCTGACTTGATGACCAAAATGTGCCATTTTATTGCTTGCTCGCATGCATTGACTGCAGAGGAAACAGCTAGGCTGTTCGTGGATCACGTCTTCAGGTTGCATGGCGCCCCCTTGAGGATTTTATCCGACAGAGGGCACCAATTTACTTCCAGATTCTGGAGGAAGCTTATGAGTCTGCTGGAAGATGAAGTTAGTTTCTCGACGGCCAGGCACCCAGAGACCAACGGACAAGCAGAAAGAGCTAATAGCATACTTCAACAGTATCTACGCTGCTACGTCAACGAAAGGGAGAACGATTGGGTGGACAAACTAGCGCTGGCTGAATTTGCATACAATAACGCGGAACATGTGTCCACGGGGATGAGTCCATTCATGGCCAATTACGGGTGTCATCCCAGGGCCTTCCCAGGGGAGGAGGGGGGTAGGTGGAGTGTACCGGCAGCCGAACAATTTGTGGAAGAAATGCAGGCTTTACACCAACAACTTAAGGTTAACCTGGAGCGGGCGAAGGAAGCGTACAAGAGGCAGGCAGACAAGCACCGCAGAGAAGGGGAAACTATAAGAGTGGGGGACCAGGTGTGGTTGTCTACCCAAGGGTTACCGTTCAAAGGGGGGTGTAAGAAACTACGACCAAGGCGTTTGGGACCTTTCGAGGTCACACAACAGGTTAATCCTGTGACCTTTAGACTCAAATTGCCCACCAACATGAAACTGCACCCGGTGTTCCACCGGTCCTTACTCTCACCGTACAGGGAGGGATTGATGGGACAAGAAAGAGAAGCTCCCAGGCATCCCCGGGTAGAGGAAAGGGAACTCAGTGGTCATGCAGCTGAAATTCTCGATTCCAGGTGGAAAGGGAGGAGGGTGGAATATTTGGTGGCGTGGGAAGGGGAACCCGAATCAGAGAACACGTGGGTTCCGGCAGAAGAGATCAGGGATGAGTATCTGCAGGAGGAATTTCACCGCAGGTTTCCAAGGAAGCCTAAACCCTTAGGGAGGTTCTGGGAGGAGCAATTTGGTGACACGGAGGATGAAGAAGAGTTTGTGGGATTTCCCGTCTCAGAAGAGGAGGAAGGGGAGAGATCCGAGGAAGAGGAATCTGACTGGGGAGATTGGGCTGAGGAAAGAGAGAACAGCAGGTGGAGAGCGGTGTTGGAATCATCTGAGGAGGAGGATAGCTCTTTCCGGGGCTTTCCCGCTTCACCGTCCCCGGGACGGGAGGGGGAGGGGGAGGGGCCTGGGAGGGAGGTGGATGTCAGGGAACTGACATCAAAGATCAACGGAGAGGGAAGTCGCTCCGAGGATGCAGGGGAGGGAACCAGCAAGGAGAGAGGGAGAGCTTCCGCTGGGGAAGGAAACCAAGGTGACACCAGGAAGAAAGGGGAGGCTGAGAGTACTTCGGAGGGAAGGCTCCGAGACTCTTCCAGTGAGATCAGTGGGGAGAGCGCAGGACCTCCGCTTGGCACGCCTACTCTGCGCAGAAGGCTTCCGCGCAGAGAAGCTAGGCGGAGATTGGGGGTGAAGGAATTTTTATGTTGGAAGAAGTTCAGGAAACGCCCACTGATGGATTCTGGCAGTGATTAAGACAGTCGCGTTTGCAAGGCGCTGTCAAACCAGGGAAAGTTTGAGCTATATAACCTGCTTGGAGCAGTTTGGAGTTTTACGCATGAGCAACACCATTTCCCATTACACCATCCACTGATCAAGAACAACTGACGGGAGCAGTTGGAGGGACTACAGAATAATAACACAATGTCTCTGCAAGCACTAAGTTGGAACATCCGGGGTCTGAATTCCCCTGACAAGAGGAAAACAATCTTTCATTTGTTGAAAAAAGAAAATTTGGACTTGATTTGCCTGCAAGAAACCCACGTGATTAGAACACATAGGAAAGTATTGATTAACAAAAGACTGGGCCAAGAATTTATTTCATCAGACAAAGTTAAGAAGAGAGGAGTGGTGATCTATGCGAAAGAAAGTTTACCCCAAAATTTGTCCTTAAAGATGAACAAGGAAGATTTGTGGCAATTGAAATACAGGCCCAAGGAGAGAAATTTTTGATAGTAGGTGTTTATGCACCAAATGAGGGGAAATCAGAATTCTTTAAGAAACTGCATGAGACGTTGTTGGACTTTATGGATTATAACATCATTATGCTTGGAGATATGAATGGAGTGGTATCGACAAACATGGACAAGTCAGACAGACAAATAATAACAAAAGATGGAAGACTACCGAAATCTTTTTTTGAAATGACAGACAATATGGATCTAATTGATACGTGGAGAACTAAGAACCCCCTAAGTAAAGAAGGGACTTTCTTTTCTGAAGCCAAGAAGACCTGGACAAGAATTGACCAAATCTGGATAACCAGAGGAATGGCTCCAAAGATTCGAAAGGTGGAAATTTGCCCCAAAACCTGCTCTGACCATAACCCTGTGAAACTGGAAATGAAACTAACAATGACTGGCTCCTTCAGATGGAGGATGAATGACACCTTGTTTAGAGATCCAGAAATTACTAGGAAGGCCCAAAAAATGGTGAAAGACTATTTTGAGATAAATTTGAAGACATCAGTGGAAAAAAGGGTAATCTGGGACGCAAGTAAAGCTGTTATGAGAGGATTCTTGATTCAGTAGAATGCAATAAAAAAGAGATATCAAGAAGAGAAAAAGGGAAAGATCTTGGAAAAAATAAAAGAAGGAGAGAAGAAGCTTAGAGTTAAACCAAAGTCGCAGGAAATTTTGAGAGAGATCAAATTTTACCAAGCACAATATATGAAAATGACAAATCAGGAGATAGAATGGAAAATTAAACATATGAGACAGAAGACTTTTGAATCTGCTAACAAATGTGGGAAATTGCTAGCATGGCAATTGAAGAAAAGACATAAGTTAAATACTGTGACTAACCTTGAAGTGAATGGAAAGAACATACAAAACCCACTGGAGATTAGAAACTGCTTCCAGAGATATTTCAAACAACTTTATACACAAGGGCCAGACAGAGACTAAAATTGATCAATTTCTGAAAACCAATGGATTACAAAAAATTTCTCAAGAAAATAAACTATTGTTGAACTCTAAAATATCAGAACAAGAGGTTGAAGGTGCCATACAGACTATGCAATTGGGAAAATCTCCAGGGCCTGATGAATTAACCTCCAAATATTACAGAACTTTGAAGGACTATTTGATTCAACCACTAAAGGAGGTTTGCAATGAAATCATAGAGGGGAAAAAGGCGCCGGAGTCGTGGAAAGAAGCTTTCATCACACTTATACCTAAAACTGAGTCTGAGAAGACACATCTCAAGAACTATCGTCCCATATCCCTGCTTAATGTGAATTACAAATTTTTTGCTGATATTTTGGCTAAAAGACTTAAAAAAGTTTTAGCAGAAATGATACATAAAGACCAGACTGGCTTTCTCCCTGGTAGACATTTGTCTGATAATATGAGAAATGTAATTAACATTTTGGAAAAGTTACAAGTGAATATTAATACAAAAGCGGTTTTGATATTCGTAGATGCGGAGAAAGCCTTTGACAACATTTCTTGGAGTTTTATGAAGAAAAATCTGCAGGGGATGGGCGTTGGACAAAATTTTGAAAATGGTATAGGTGCGATTTATTCTGAACAAAAGGTTAAACTTATAGTTAATAACATAGTGACAGAAGAATTTAAAATTGAGAAAGGGACACGACAAGGCTGCCCAATTTCCCCATTGCTTTTTATTTCGGTCCTGGAGGTCTTGCTAAATATGATAAGAAGGGACCAGCTGATTCATGGTATTCAGGTCAGAGCAAAACAATATAAACTTAAAGCCTTTGCAGATGATCTTGTATTGACATTACAAGAGCCAGTACCTAGTACCAAGAGGGCTTTAGAATTAATCCAGGAGTTTGGTCATGTGGCAGGCTTTAAGTTAAACAAGTTAAAAACTAAGGTTTTGGAGAAAAACTTGACGCCGATGGAGAGAGAGAGGTTTCAGAAAGAGACAGATCTGACACTAGTAAAGAAGGTAAAATACTTGGGGGTGAATATGACTGCTAAGAATGCAAATTTATTTAAAGATAACTATGAGAAATGTTGGTCAGAAGTGAAGAAGGATTTAGAGATTTGGTCGAATTTGAAGCTTTCCTTGTTGGGTCGGATTGCTGTCACTAAGATGAATGTACTGCCGAGAATGTTGTTTTTGTTTCAATCATTACAAATTATTGACAAGATGGATTGTTTCAAGAGGTGGCAAAGAGATGTCTCTAGATTTGTCTGGCAGGGCAAAAAGCCCAGAATAAAATTTAAGATACTTACTGATGCTAAAGATAGAGGGGGGTTTGCCCTGCCGGACTTTAAACTCTATTATGAATCAGCAGCTTTTTGCTGGTTGAAGGAATGGCTACTTCTTGAGAACACTGACATCCTAGATCTTGAAGGTTATGATAATGTATTTGGGTGGCATGCATATTTGTGGTATGACAAGGTTAAAGCGCATAAAGCATTCAAAAACCACATTGTCAGGAAAGCACTATTTAATGTCTGGACAAGATATAAAGATTTTTTGGAGAATAAAACTCCAAGGTGGTTATCACCTATGGAAGCGAAAGCTATGAAAAAACTTAATATGGAGGCAAAATGGCCAAAGTACTGTGAAATTTTGGAACAGGAAGGTGACAAGTTGAAATTGCAGAGTTATGAGAAGCTCAAAGGGAAGGTGCGAGACTGGTTACATTATTTTCAAATAAGAGAGGTTTATAACCAAGATAAAAAAATTGGTTTCCAGGTGGAAAAATCAAAGTTGGAAACCGAATTGTTAGAACCCAATGCTAAGATATTATCAAGAATGTATAATTTGCTGTTGAAATGGAGTACTGAGGAAGAAACGGTAAAATCTGCTATGATTAAATGGGCACAAGATATGGGTCATAATATTATGTTTGCTGACTGGGAACAGTTGTGGACCACTGGGATTAAATTTACGGCATGCAATGAGGTGTGAGGAAGTCAGGAAAATAAGTTAAGTAAAAATGAATATTTAGAAAAGAGTGATTTGTGTTTTTCTTATTTTATTTTATGTGTGACAATTGCTTTATTTCTCTTGCTAAATGTTTGTATTTTATGTATTGTGAAAGTTTGTATTGTTGTCTTTCATATTTTTTCTGTGTTTCTCTGTGTTTTTATTGTTCTATTTTTCTATTGTTAAACCTAATAAAATATCATATTAAAAAAAAAAATAAGCTGATTCCCTTCCCCAGAAGATGGGCTGCCTCTCCCAATCCCGGGACGCTCTCTGGGATCCCCCTGGAGCTTGCTCTCTCCCTCCGGCACTGATGGCAGTTCCCTGACAGGTGCATTAGCTAAAAACCATTAACTTGAGCACTTGAGCAAATGTATAAACAGGAACCCAGCTGTATAAACAAAGCCCTCTCCTTTATCAGTCCGTGACGCTTAATGGATGGCCTTGTCAGTTCCGAAGTGGAGACAGGATGGCAGAGCTGGGGCTTATCTTATTTTGTGGGTTGTAAATATCCTGACACACTGACGCACAGACCTTGCAAGACACCCCCGCACTCAGGGATGGCGCCAGGAGTGCTCTTAGAGTTGGTGACCTTCTTACCCCAAGATAAGGAATACAGGAACATCCTTTTACGGTCAAGAGTACAGGAACAGGAACATCTGTTTATGGTCATGGATGTCAACTTACGTGTATAAGCTGACGTGGCTGGATTCCTGGGGAGGGGGCAAGGGTACCAGAAAGGGTATATAAGCTGTGTGTAACTGCTCTTTAAGTGCTCTTGCTGTGAACCTATCATGCAGTGCCTTCTGCTACCCGGAGAGCAGAATAAACTCTTTCTCTGAATCCACCTCGGTGTCATTTGACTTCCTTTCTCCCTCCCAGGAGCAATGCAGACCCCACCAATCGGTAGAGTCTAAAAAAGCTACATTTCTTGGTGCATTGGCCGGGAATCCGTGTTCCCCGAGGATGAGGGATGAAGGTCCGAGGCATCACTGCAGGCGAACAGCTCGGATCGGCGTCGGCGGCTCCATCCTACCAGTTCACAGGAGGAATCGGCCACCCCGTTCCTGAGTGGAGACGCTGCAGCGGCGAGAGAAAGAGACAGCGGCCGCACGGGAAAAGGGTACCCAAGGGAAAGGTAAGCTCCACCGCTTATTTTGTGGGAGCCAGGGATCTGATCAGCCCCAACTGGTAGGGCAGTAAAGTGCCACCGGTTTCCGGTAGAGAGCAGTAAAGTGCCGCCGGTTCTGGGAAGTTGGTGGGTAAAGGTGATTGGGGGAGGTGCATGGGGTTTGTATGTGCATGGGGACACTCCAATGAATGTTTGAGTGCATGAGACGTTGGGGCTCAGGGCCACTGGCGAAGCGAAGTGTGGTCCTTGAAGTGCGGTTCCTGGCGACGCGAGTCCGTCCAGGCCACCAACAGGACATGGAGAAAGGTGACTGAGTGAGAAATTACATTAGGTGAACGGAGTTTCCCAAATCATGGGGGGACAAAGCAGTAAATCGACCCCCTTGCAGTGTGTGTGTGTTTTCTGGATAATTGGAAGAATGCTACAAAGGGAGATGATTGGGGATTTTAAATCCCATGATCATGCAGATCAGGAGAGAAGTGAGAATGTTGGAACAGGAGAAAAGTTGCTTAGTGTGTTGTAAAGACGGTTGAGTGTTTATGCTGATTAGTATTAATGAAATTAATATATTCAGATGCTATTATTGAGAGAATTTACTAAATATAGTAAAAGCTGAATTGCATAGAGGCTGTGTGTGACCAGCAGCACACTTAGTCACTGTCTTGCATGTGCTGTTAAAATACACTCAGATCCTTGGTTGAGGTTTTCATGAGTAAAAACAGCTTTTAAAAGAATTAATCCACATCTGTGCCAATGCTCAAAATGCAAGCTATCTCTGGTTTGGTTTCTGTATTTAAACTATACAAGTTTTGAAAAACTGGCTAGGATTCTGTATGCTGCCGAACCATGGTGAATAATTGGAAGAGGAAGAATTTTGTGTTTTGACTGTAACTGCATTTTCCCCAGAACTATTTTTATCTGAAGTATGTAAGGTGTAAATGAAATCAAAGAAATGGGTGTGCAATTCGAACCTTTATATTAATGTATCAAAAGACTTTCAAGTTTATATTTGCGGCCACCCAGGGGAGGAAAATATATTGGTTTGGAGTAACTTTAGGAATTGTGAGCAGCAACCATTCCCCTTTCCCTTTGAACTATTTGGGCATTAATTTTGAAATTTCTGAGTAATATCTGCTAGTTGCTGACACTTGGTGGGGATTATATGCAACTCCAAGACATATGTTCTCTTGGGAAAATGTGCCGTTTATTGTTTTTAAAACTTTGGTTGTTACTGGAGCAGTAAGCCGCCGGTCCTGCCAGCTCCAGAAGAAGAGGAGGGAGGAGTAATTTGGCCCCCTCCATGCACCAACTGCACCAGGGGTTGGTTTGTTCAGCAGCCGAGGGCGCTGACAGAAAGCAAAGAATCTTCTGCCACACCTTTACCAAAGCATTCAGTGGGGCCCTAATGGTTCAGTAGTAGTTATTGGGCCTGAGTTGACGTCCACCTGCACCCAGTTGTGGTGCCAGGTGCAACTTATTGTATGTGCTGGCATCATTTTGCTCACATTTAAATTCACAGACATCCGCAGCGTGGGGAGCCCTGCAGGAGTTCCCCGCAGGGCTCCCCACGCTGCGGATAGCAGCCTGCCGCCGGGCGGACGGGGCACCCTGAAGCAGAGCGCCCCTCGCGCCAGGCAGACATCGGCCAGCCCCACAAGCTCGGGGGACAGCAGGGAGGCGCAGCGCCGCCATCCCGCTGTTCCTCGACCTGGTTCGGTTTCCCTGACCTGCTTTTGGGAGGGAAATAAAGGGGGGGAGATTTCCTTTATTTCCCCCCCCAAAAAAAAACTAGGTGCGTCCTATGGGACGGAGCGTCCTATGGGACGAAAAATACGGTAAATATGCAAAAAGTTGGTGTTAAAAGTTGAGTTGCACTCTGTTTCCTTCTGTGTGCCATTCAGATGCAGAAATGAGTTTATACTTACTCAGCATGGTCATCAAGTCAGTGTCTATTGTGGGTTCTTAAACATTCTGAATACAGTGTGCGCTCTTTCTTTGCTGTTTCTTTGAGTTCTGATGTCACTTATCTGAAAGTCAACATTAGATGCTTATTCCTCCTGTTTAATAGGAATACCGTTTCAAACTGTTATCAGATGTTTTCTTATAAGAAAATTCAGCCATACAGCAGGTAGCACTTAACCTATTGTAGTGCCCTAATTTTAACTGAACCACTGTCCCAAGTCAATTAAGTACATGAATATGTATATCAAGATTAAAATTACTTGCAGATAAATAATAATAGGGGGAAACTGTCAGACTGTCCTACAGTTTATTTAAAAAGTCAATCAACTTTCAAGTGCAGCCCAACAAAACTCCCTTTTGCAGTGAATATTCTGCAGAAAGAATTTAAAACAGAAGCATATCTTAGAGGCAAAGGTAGGATAATCACAGTAGTATGCTACCTTCCGAGAGGATCTCATTATTTTGTGATTTAATCTCTGCCTGCAATTTGTGTGTGTATATGCTGTAATCACATTTAACCTTGAGAAAAGCCAGCATCTTGTACATGTTTTCAGCAGGGAGACCTTATACTGTTAAATGAGAAAAACTACGTCTGACTTTACACTTGCTGTGATGACAACAATAGCTCAAACAAATACTTATGTGCTTTTAAGCTTTCTGTTTGTGTGAATGAGTTCAGATGCCAGATTATCACCTGTGTTACCTGGTTAACGTACTTCATCTTTGTGTCAGTGAAGATCATGCTGATGGAAAGGGGGCAAGTTATATAAAATATTTTTCAGGCATGAATAAAAGTATTTGGGGAAAAAACTTGTGCGGGGAAACCCCATTCCTGTGGGATTATACCCTGCATTGCCTAACCCCACTTTTTAGTGGCCCCACTCCGCCAGGTGTATGACCCCTTGGAGCCGCTCAACGCCGAGGGCAACCGGCCCCCACGCACCTTTACTATGCAACATGTGCCGTTTAAAAGCGCGGATGTTTGCAATTGGAAAAACCAGAATCCTTCTTTTGAAGAGGCTCTCTCTGATTCCAACAATTTAACTTGCAAGTCAAGTTTGCTGGCAAGTTCCGCAACTTGTGACTGCAACAAAACATTCTGCTGCCAGACCGCCTCCATCGATAACCCTCCTCTGGCTCCCCCAGCTGCTCCCTTCGGCTGTTCAGACGTACCTGTCAGGGGCTCAGGAGCAGAAGCACAGGGGAGAGAGCAAATAGAGAGCGAAGGAGAGGAATCCGAGGGGAGCGTAGGGGAGTATGACAGTGACCCGAAAGATTCCATGAGCTTCTCCAGCGAATCAGAAGATTCCCAGAAGGGGGCGCCTATGGTAAGGACAAGAGGAGTCCCAGGGGGGACGCACCAGAAGCAAGGGGCCAGCGGGGACTCCCAAGGGAGCAGCGGAGGATCAGGACCAGCTCCCCCACTCAGAGTCACATGAGTCAGGACCAGCCTCTCCTCCAGCGGGGAGAGAAGATGAGTCAGGGCTGACCACGCCCCCGTCGGAAAGTGGGGAAACGGAGGGGAGGTCAGGTCCAGCTAGCCTCCCCGAAGGAGGGAGCAGTGACACAAGTGTAACGGTCAGAAGGAAAGTGGGAGGCTGTGCGCGCGCGCCAAGTTCAAATGCGCAGGAGCGCGGGACAGCAGAAAACCCGGATTGGGAGCCAGGTCCTAAAGCCCGAAGGAGGGAGGGGGAAGAGTCAGGGGACTCAGCGTCAGAAGAGTCTAGGAAGGGTGAGACCCCGACGGGCAGGCGGACCCAGAGGAGGAAGGAACAGAGGAAGAGGTGGAGTAAGGCTAGAGTCTTAAACTGGTGTCAGGGGGGAGGAGATTCAGACGGAGCTTCGGCGGTCTAAAGTCAGAGACGTAGCGTTGCACGCTGCGCGTGTGGAAGTGAAACTGAACTTCAATAAAGACTTTTATACTAAAGAACGAAGCAGCGTTGGTCTTCTGTGAGCTGGGACCTCGGGCAGCGCTGACAGTACCTTTTTTGTCTTTCGATGGGTTTTGCATGGCTCAGCTTCCCTCTCCTTGCGAAGAGAACTGAGACTCCCAGAATGCTGAGATGGCTTGTGAACGCTCTCTGCAAGAAATGCCTCTGCTCACTCAGAGATACATATATACAGTCTTTATTTTACATATGTACAAGCAGCACGTTACAACCATGCATCTGAATCCTCCGGCTCAGATTCTGGGAGTGCCTTACGCCCGCCCCATCTCCAACAGAAAAGGTGTGGAATTTTCATGTGATGTCTCTGTCCCCTCCTCTTTAACACTCTCCTTTCTTTGGCAGACGGAATAGGCATTGTTTCGCGGTCTGTGCCAGAACTTCCTGTGTGGTGTTGAGGCTCTGGTCCAACATCTGTGAGCTGTCCTTCCTCCTGGCATTCCCTTCTTTCCTCCATCGCCACTTCCTGCCCCCCTTCCTCTGCCTGTCTCTGCTCCTCCCCTTCATTCTCTGGCAATACCATGACATACGCCAAGCTGGAAAAGTGTGCTTTTCACCAGGAGCGCATGGAATTCCTGGGATACATCATCTCCCCTGCAGGTCTCCAGATGGACCCCCGAAAGGTGCAGACGGTGCTGGATTGGAGCCCCCCCCCAAGGATGTAAAGGGGGTACAACAGTTCATTGGGTTTGCCAACTTCTACCGCCACTTCATTCAGGGATTTTCACATGTGGTTGCTCCCATTTGCGCCCTCGTCCGGAAGGATGCCACGTTTCAGTGGACACCGGCAGCGCAAGAGGTGTTTGAGTTCCTGAAGGAGGCATTTACCTCTGCCCCCATCCTGGCCCATCTGGACTCACAACTACCTTTCATACTCGAGGTGGACGCCTCGGACCAGGCGATTGGGGCCGTGGATGTTAGGATATAGTTCAATTCCACCTTAAAAGGGTACAGGCACGACGTTTGTGTATCACATGCCTGTTTACTTCCAGTTCTCGCTGGGAACTTCTGTTGCATGTTGCTTTTGTATTACTGCTGTTTTTCCCGGAGACTAAGGCAAGCAGTCATGTTTTTCCTCTGTTCCTGACTACGCTGAATAAAGCTGTAAATATGCTCTCTCTGTCTGCCTCTTCCGTTGTGGATGATTTACATACTCTGCTGACAGAGTGTACACGAGTCTCGGAACATATCTGAGGCTCGTGTCACTGACTGACGGGAGACCAGTGATCATCCAGAGCCAGCTGGGGGTCTGCCTGATGCCCCCGTCTCCCCGGCAGTATCCCAACAACATGGTTTCGGGCCCAGAATCACGGCGCTTACAGGAGAGTAAGACTGCTGATGCCTGTGAGATCCTGGCAGCGACAGAGGTATGTGGAGAAAAGCAAGGCTTTTCTGTGTTGCGGCAGAGAGTCTTTGAACTCCAAGCCAAGTAATTAGGCCCAAGAGAGAAGCAGGCCTCTTAATTTACGACCTGCCAGAGATAAAGAGCCTTTGAAGGGAATGAGGCTCACTGCTGAAGTAAAGAGCTGAAATGGAGCTTTTACAAGCCTCAGATGGGGTTCTGTGCCCAAAGCTTAATGGCCACAATTATCAGACCTGGGCAAGGTACTGCGAGGGCCAATTGAGAAAGTTTGGAGTGTGGCACAGTGTCTGAAGCCCTTCCACCTGTTGGGATACTGCCAGGGAGACAAAGTCCATCTGAGCCCCCAAGCTCGGTTGCCGGACGATCCATCAATCTCCCATAGACAGGCAATATCAGCAATTAGCGACACGAAGCCTCAAGAATAGATTGCCGCATTCTTAGGCTGGTGCACACTCTATCAGCAGAATTCACACAGCAAAAGATGCACAGCAGGAGAGCATATTTACAGTTTATTCAGCGATGGTCAGAACAAAGAAACCATGACCGCCTGCATCGGTATGTTCAGGCAAGAAGAAGGAAACGAAAGCAACTGAAAACATAAACATCCTGTGAACAGGAAATACGCAGACTCTGTGACTCACAAAGCCTGCTCCCTTTTAAGGTGGAACGGAAATATCCCAACATCCTCCCCCTTTCCGTGTAACCTGTAGTACCTGTGGTTCAACCCAATTGCAACCTTTGTACGTAAACCTTAAGTTGTTCTCTGTTAACAACCTTAGACAACAGATCAGCAGGAATTTCATTTCCTGGCATGTAGGACACCTGAATGAGTCCTTTCTGAATACACTCTCTTGCACGATGTAGCTTAATCTGCAAGTACTTGGTTCTTTGCTTGCAACTCTCCGAGTTCAGCAAAGCCAAACAAGATCTATTGTCTTGATACACTTGTATAGGACATTTCACAGAAACCCCGATGTCCTTAAACAGTTGCATCAACCATTCACAATCCATGAGTGAAAATGACAGAGCAATGAGTTCTGCTTCACAGGAACTTAGGCTAACTGTCGTCTGCTTTTTGCACAACCAGTCAAACAGGCAGTGGTTGTACATGTAGCATACTCCAGAAGTGCTTGTACCATCCGTGGTGTCACTTCCAAAACTCGCATCTGCAAAGATTTCAAGACCTCCAGTCTTCTGACTGGTGAACCTCAGCCTGTAGTGCAAAGTCCCTTTCAAATAGCGGGCTATGCGCTTCAGAGCTTTCCAATCCTGAACAGTAGGATTGTTAGCATGTCTGCTCAGCAGGTTAGTGCTTACAGCAATGTCAGGTCTTGAACATCTAGCAATGAAATTCAACTTGCCTAGAATGCATCTGTACAGCGTAGTGTCAGAAAACGCTTCAGCAGTACTATCTACCTGGTAAGCTGTCACCATCGGTGTGTCTGCTGGGTTTGCATCAACCAAATTCAACCTGGTTAATACATCAGCAATTTTCTGTGTTTGGTGTACCAGAAAATTACCTGCTTGGTCCCTCTCCACCTGCAGAGAAAGATAGTTGGATACCTCACCAAGATCCTTCATGTCAAAGTGCTCCTTCAGTTGAGCTAGGGTGCTTTGGTAAAAAGCCTGATTCTTCAAAAACATCAGAAGATCATCAACAAAACATAAACAATACAGTTTGTTTTGCCCCTCCTCCTTGACAAACACACACGGATCAGCTTTGTCCTGGTGAAAACCTAGAGAAAGCAACGTCTCAGTGAGTTTTGTGTTCCAACACCTGGCACTCTGCTTGAGACCATATAAGGATTTCCGCAGTTTACAGACCATTCCCTTCTGTATCTGCATCCCGTCAGGTGGAAGCATGTACAGCTCCTCCCCCAAAATCCCGTACAAAAAAGCTGTATTAATGTCATGATGGGTAACATGGAGTTTCTCCTCCGCAGCGATCTTGAGCATCAGCCGAACGCTCTCATATTTGACGGTGGGCGAGTAGGTCTCGTGGTAATCCTGTCCTGGTACCTGTGAAAAACCTCTGGCAACCAACCTGGCTTTGTGTCTGACAACCTTGCCATTCTGGTCTGTCTTGGCCTTGAAGACCCATTTGCTGCCAACCAGTCTCATCCCTGGGACTGCCGGTACCAGCTCCCAAGTTTGGTTCCTGTTCAAGGAATCAACTTCAGCCTTCAAGGCATTTAGCCAAGGCTCAGCATCTTTAGAGGTTAACTCTTGAACCTCTTTGAAGCTTGAAGGTTCCCACACCTTCTCTGAGCTACTAAGAACAGCAGTTGCCGTCTTAGCAAACTCATCAGCAAATCTCTTCGGAGGTCTGCCTTTGGTCGCCCTATCAGACCTGTGAACCAGACGCAAGTCTTCTGGACTCATCTCCTCCTTCTTAGGAGAAAAATGACCAATGGTGAACAGTGGTTCTTCTAGTTCATTGTCAGACGCATCAGATGGTCTGACTGAGGCCTTTGCACTCTTGTAGTCTGCTGTGTCATCACTGTCACTGACACCAGCAGCAGCGCCGCCCACTGAACTGGAATCCGAACTCTGATCATCATCATCCTCATCCTCAGCTTTCTCAGCATGATCTGCTTTTTTCACATCCCCTACATCTTCCTCTGGGTAACTCTGGAAAATTCCCACATTTTCCCCCCACTTAGGATTGTACTCAACACTCCTTGTGAACTTAATGGACTTAGAGTTAGTCATCCATACCCTGTATGCACCTTTTTCGTACCCCATGAACAAACCATGTGCCCCACGCTTCCCAAGCTTGTTGCTTTGTGGGGTGTGTACCCACATGTCAGAACCAAAGATTCTCATGTGCTTGACGTTAGGTTTCTTACCAAACATCTTCTCATAGGGAGTACAACCAATAGGTGATGACAGTCTCCTGTTAAAAGAATAAACAAAATACGAGAGAGCCTCCCCCCAAAACTTCTCAGGGAGGTTGGCATCATGCAACAAGGCTTTTAGTCCTTGCAACAACGTTTGATTTGCTCGCTTCGCAAGCCCATTCATCCATGGCGATCTAGGCGTTGACAAGTCATGCTGGATTCCCTTCTCAGTCAGGAAAGCTTCAAACTGCTGAGAAGTGAACTCCCCGCCTCGATCAGTAAACAAACACCCGATACGTTTACCGTGAGCATTCTCCAACCAAGCACAGAATGCCTTGAACCTAGGAAAAGCTTGCGATTTCTGCTCGAGCATAAATACATGAATGTACCTAGAAAAAGAATCAATTAGAACCATGAAGTACCTTGCTCCTCCCAAAGAGGGCGCAAGAGGACCAACCAGGTCTGCGTGCACTAGCTGGTAGGGTTTGGAAGCCAGCGCTTGCCAAGACATGTGACAAAATCTTCGATGTGCATCGTGAATACATCCTGCATGAAGAACCTTGTTAGTTTGTGCAACACAACAAGAATCAACATTTGAGACAGCAACAGCATTGTTATCATAAGTTATACAGAATAAGCCATCCATAAACTTTGCATGCAAAATGTCCTCTTTGCCTTTCCTGATGACACAGACGCTCCTCTTGAAGGATATCTCAAAACCACGCCCAGTAAGCTGTGGGACACTAAGCAAATTGCCCGCAGCTCCTGGAACAAAAAGTACATCTCTGATGGTAGTTTGCAGACTTGCAAGTTTCACAGTCCCAACTCCTGCAACTTGCAAAGTCCTTCCATCAGCCAGGTGGATCTCACCATCTTGAGGTGTGAAGGAGATAAACAGATGGCGGTCCTTTGAAAGATGGCAACTGGCACCAGAGTCAACAACAAACCTGGCCTTGGCCTTTGGAGCAGGTTTTCCAGCAAGTAAAACCTTGTTTCCCACCGGCGTGGGCTTTTGCAGCTAGCCTTTAGCCTTTGGTGAAGCTGTGCCAACAAACAAAGCCTTGTTTTTCCCTGGCTTGGGCTTTCCACCCCCCTGCTCCTGGCCATCAGACGTGCCTTTAGCCTTTGGTGAAGCTGTGCCAGCAAACAAAGCCTTGTTTTCCACTGGCATGGGCTCTTCACCCTCCCTCTGCTTCTGGCCATCTGCAGGCATCTTGCTCTGTTTACCTCTGGCCTTCCGGCCTCTGCTAAGGCGATGACCTTGGTTCTCACGAGAAACAGAGCTAACAGCTGCCGACTTCTCTGCTCCCCCTGGAGGCTGGAATGCTGCCTGGGATGACGTGACAGTCTGCTCCTCTTGCAGCTTGCAACCGGTGCCCTCAGCATCCCTGCATTCACTCGCATTCTGGGAAACAGCCAGGACCTCCGATGCATTCAAACTCTGGGCTGGGATGATTGGCAGATGGGCTTTTTTCAAAGCATTCCACATCTTACGTGCCGTCGTATTTTCAGCTAGCGTCTTTAATTCCTCCAGAGAGACGGACAAGACTATTACGTCTATGGCCCTTGAATTCTGGGCTCTCCATTTCTCTGGCAGAGGAACTGGAGGGGCTTCAGACACAGTATGCCAGACTCCAAACTGACGCAGCAAACTCTCACACCATTTTGCCCAGGTCTGATAATTGTGCCGATTTAACTTTGGGCACTCAGTGGCCTCAGAAGCTTGGAAAAACTCCATTCCAGCTTTTTCCTTTAGCCGTGAGCCTTTATGCCTTCAAAGACGTCTTATCTCGGCAGCCCATTAATCACGAATTCTCTGGCTCGGCTCCCAGACCCATTAGTCTGCCGGAGTTCAAAGACCTTTTCCGCGGCAAACAGAAAAGCCTCTGCTTTCGCTTTTCCAACACATACCTTTCAGCAGTCTGTCGCAGTCTTACTCTCCTGTAAGTGCCGTGAATCTGGGCCCGAAACCTGTTGTTGGGATACTGCAGGGAGACAAAGTCCATCTGAGCCCCCAAGCTCGGTTGCCGGACGATCCATCGATCTCCCATAGACAGGCAATATCAGCAATTAGCGACACGAAGCCTCAAGAATAGATTGCCGCATTCTTAGGCTGGTGCACACTCTATCAGCAGAATTCACACAGCAAAAGATGCACAGCAGGAGAGCATATTTACAGTTTATTCAGCGTTGGTCAGAACAAAGAAACCATGACCGCCTGCATCGGTATGTTCAGGCAAGAAGAAGGAAACGAAAGCAACTGAAAACATAAACATCCTGTGAACAGGAAATACGCAGACTCTGTGACTCACAAAGCCTGCTCCCTTTTAAGGTGGAACGGAAATATCCCAACACCACCAGGCTCTGTGGTGTAGCAACTTTCTTGGCAAAAAATGCCTCTGAAACAACAATATGCCGGGAACTCCCTGAATCAATAATCCAGGTGTTTCGCCGCTCATCAGGACACTCGACCACGGCCATCACAAGTTGCGCCGTCTGCTTCTTCTTTGCAAACTTCTTCTGCTGCTTGCGCTGCTTTGGGCTCCTCCGGACACTGCTTCCTCAGATGCCGAGTAGAACCACACTGGTAACAACGCCGAACAGCAAACGCAGCCTCTTTGCCAGCCGTAGCTCGGGTACGTTGTTTTGGCTGCTTCTCCTCAGAAATGCTGCCTGCACTCCTCACAAGCCGATTGCCTGACGAAGCACTTGAAGCTGACAACTCCTTTCTGTCACGCCTCTGCCATTCCTCCAGCAGCCTGCCAGTAACATAATCCAGAGTCAGATCTTCTTCATGCATAGCTTCCAGCGTGAGAACGAGATTGTCCCAGCTATCAGGGAGAGAACTTAGAATATTGCAGACCTTTTCCTCCTCTGGAAGATTACAGCCTCTCTCCTGAAGTGCCACAAAATTTGAAGTGCATCGAAAATTTGGTCATTTATCTTGGCAGGCACTGGCCAAGATGCCTGGGTTGGTTCAGGTTTGGACATCAAGCCCTGTAAGTTTCACATAAAATGTGTATCTTGCGCAGAAAACAAGGTGAAGTTTGCTCCGAAAGGCAAAGTGTCTAGCCGACAGGCTTCCAAACCCTATCAGCTAGTCTACGCAGACCTGGTTGGTACACTTGCGCCCTCTTTGGGTGGAGCGAGGTACTTAATGGTTTTAATTGATTATTTTTCCAGGTACATTCATGTGTTTATGTTCCAGCAGAAGTCAGAAGCATTTCCTAGGTTCAAGGCGTTCTGTGCTTGGTTGGAAAATGCCCACAGTAAACGCATTAGCTGTTTGTTTACAGATCAAGGCGGTGAATTCACTTCTCAACAGTTTGAAGCTTTCCTGACTGAGAAGGGAATCCAGCACGACCTCTCAAGTCCCAGACCTCCATGGGAGAATGGACTTTGCGAGCGGGCAAGTCAAACTTTGCTGCAAGGACTAAAAACCTTGTTGCATGATGCCAATCTCCCTGAGAACTATTGGGCGGAGTCTTTGAATACTTTTGTTTATTCATACAACAGGAGACTGTCATCGCCTATTGGTTGTACTCCCTATGAGAAAATGTTTGGTAAGAAACCTTACATCAAGCACATGAGAATCTTTGGTTCTGACATGTGGGTACACACTCCACAGAGCAGCAAGCCTGGGAAGCATGGGGCACATGGTTTGTTCATGGGGTGCATACAGGGTATTCATGACTGACTCAAAGTCCATTAGCTTCACAAAGAGTGTTGAGTACAATCCTAAGTGGGGGGGAAATGTGGGAATTTTCCAGAGTCACTCACAGGAGAATGAAGATGATGAGGAAGAAGGGGAAGCTGATCAGAGTTCGGATTCCTGCTCAGTGGGCGGTGCTGCTGCTGTGGTCAGCGACAGTGATGACACAGCAGACTACAAGAGCGCAAAGGCCTCAATCAGACCATCTGATGCGTCTGACACTGAACTGGAAGAACCACTGTTCACCATTGGCTACTTTTCTCCTAAGAAAGAGGAGATGAGTGCAGAAGACTTGCATCTAGTACGCAGATCTGAAATGGCCACAAATGGCAAACCTCCAAAGAGATTTGCTGATGAGTTTGCTAAGACAGCAACTGCTGTTCTTGGTAGCTCAGAGAAGGTGTGGGAACCTGCAAGCTTCAAAGATGTACAGGAGTTAACCTCTAAAGATGATGAGCCCTGGCTTAATGCCATGAAGGCTGAAGTTGATTCCTTGAATAGGAACCAAACCTGGGAGCTAGTCCCAGTAGTACCAGGAATGAGGCTGGTTGGCAGCAAATGGGTCTTCAAGGCCAAGACAGACCAGACTGGCAAGGTTGCCAGGCACAAAGCCAGATTGGTCGCAAGAGGTTTTTCACAGGCACCAGGACAGGATTTCTATGAGACCTACTCACCCACCATCAAGTATGAGAGCATTAGGCTAATGCTCAAGATTGCTGCAGAAGATAAACTGCACATTTCTCAACACAATGTGAACACAGCTTTTTTGTACGGGATTTGGGGGGGGGGGAGCTGTATATGCTTCCACCTGATGGAGTGGAGGTACAGAAGGGAATAGTCTGTAAACTACGGAAATCCCTATATGGTCTCAAGCAGAGTGCCAGGTGTTGGAACATGAAACTCACTGAGACATTGCTTTCTCTAGGTTTTCACCAAGGTAAAGCTGATCCATGTGTGTTTGTCAAAGAGGAGGGGCAAAACAAACTGTATTGTCCAGAAAGTGGGAGAAGCAACAAGAGGAACAGCCATTTTAGATCTGGTCCTAACCAATGTTGATGACCTGGTTAGTGGGGTAGTAGTGGAAGGATCATTAGGCGCGAGTGATCATGCTCTTCTGAAGTTTACTATACAGCGGAAAGGAGCAGCCAAGCATACTAGGACTCAATTTCTCGACTTTAAGAAAGCCGACTTCATAAAACTTAGGGAAGTGCTTGGTGAGATCCCATGGACAGTAATACTAAAAGGAAAGGGAGTTCATGATGGCTGGGAGTTTGTTAAGAGGGAGATAGTAAAAGCACAACTTCAGGCAATACCAATGAGACGGAAACATGGAAGGTGCCTAAAGAAGCCAGGGTGGCTATCTAAAGAACTTTTAACTGAGTTAAGATTAAAAAAGGATGTGTACAAAAAATGGAAAAGGGGGGAAACCACCAAAGAGGAATTCAAACAAATAGCCAGCACGTGTAGACACAAAGTCAGAAAAGCTAAAGCACAGAATGAACTCAGGCTTGCTAGAGAGGTTAAAAGCAACAAAAAAGGCTTTTATGGGTATGTTCGTAGCAAAAGGAAGAACAAAGAAACAGTGGGGTCACTCAGAGGAGAAGATGGTGAAATGCAAACAGGGGACACAGAAAGGGCTGAACTCCTCAATGCCTTCTTTGCCTCAGTCTTCTCCGATAAAGAAAACAATGCCCGACCTGAAGAATTTGGAGCAAATGATTCAGCAGAGGAAACACAGCCCAGAATAACTAAGGAGATAGTACAAGAATACTTGGCTAGTCTAGATGTATTCAAGTCTCCAGGGCCAGATGAACTGCATCCAAGAGTATTAAAAGAACTGGCAGATGTGATTTCAGAACCACTGGCAGTCATCTTTGAGAATTCCTGGAAAACAGGCGAAGTCCCGGCAGACTGGAGGAGGGCAAATGTTGTCCCTATTTTCAAAAAGGGGAAAAGAGAGGACCCAAATAATTACCGCCCAGTCAGTCTGACATCAATACCAGGGAAGATTCTGGAGCAGATCATTAAGCAAACAGTCTGTGAGCACCTAGAAAGGAATGCTGTGATCACCAATAGTCAGCATGGATTTCTGAAAAATAAGTCATGTCAGACTAACCTGATCTCGTTTTTTGACAGAATTACAAGCCTGGTAGATGAAGGGAACGCAGTGGATGTAGCCTACCTTGATTTCAGCAAGGCATTTGACAAGGTGCCCCATGATATTCTTGTAAAGAAGCTGGTAAAATGCGGTCTTGACTATGCTACCACTCAGTGGATTTGTAACTGGCTGACTGACCGAACCCAAAGGGTGCTCATCAATGGTTCCTCTTCATCCTGGAGAAGAGTGACTAGTGGGGTGCCACAGGGTTCTGTCTTGGGCCCGGTCTTATTCAACATCTTTATCAACGACTTGGATGATGGACTCAAGGGCATCCTGATCAAATTTGCAGATGACACCAAACTGGGAGGGGTGGCTAACACCCCAGAGGACAGGATCACACTTCAAAACGACCTTGACAGATTAGAGAACTGGGCCAAAACAAACAAGATGAATTTTAACAGGGAGAAATGTAAAGTATTGCACTTGGGCAAAAAAAATGAGAGGCACAAATACAAGATGGGTGACACCTGGCTTGAGAGCACTACATGTGAAAAGGATCTAGGAGTCTTGGTTGACCACAACCTTGACATGAGCCAACAGTGTGACGCGGCAGCTAAAAAAGCCAATGCAATTCTGGGCTGCATCAATAGGAGTATAGCATCTAGATCAAGGGAAGTAATAGTGCCACTGTATTCTGCTCTGGTCAGACCTCACTTGGAGTACTGTGTCCAGTTCTGGGCACCACAGTTCAAGAAGGACATTGACAAACTGGAACGTGTCCAGAGGAGGGCAACCAAAATGGTCAAAGGCCTGGAAACGATGCCTTATGAGGAACGGCTAAGGGAGCTGGGCATGTTTAGCCTGGAGAAGAGGAGGTTAAGGGGTGATATGATAGCCATGTTCAAATATATAAAAGGATGTCACATAGAGGAGGGAGAAAGGTTGTTTTCTGCTGCTCCAGAGAAGAGGACACGGAGCAATGGATCCAAACTACAAGAAAGAAGATTCCACCTAAACATTAGGAAGAACTTCCTGACAGTAAGAGCTGTTCGACAGTGGAATTTGCTGCCAAGGAGTGTGGTGGAGTCTCCTTCTTTGGAGGTCTTTAAGCAGAGGCTTGACAACCATATGTCAGGAGTGCTCTGATGGTGTTTCCTGCTTGGCAGGGGGTTGGACTCGATGGCCCTTGTGGTCTCTTCCAACTCTATGATTCTATGATTCTATGATTCTATGATTCTATGTTTTGTTGATGATCTTCTTTTGTTTTGGAAGAATCAGGCTTTGTACCAAAGCACCCTAGCTCAACTGAAGGAGCACTTTGACATGAAGGAACTTGGTGAGATATCCAACTATCTTTCTCTGCAGGTGGAGAGGGACCAAGCAGGTAATTTTCTGGTACACCAAACACAGAACATTGCTGATGTATTAACCAGGCTGAATTTGGTTGATGCAAACCCAGCAGACACACCAACGGTTTGTGTATCACATGCCTGTTTACTTCCAGCTCTCTCTGGGAACTTTCATTGCATGTTGCTTTTGTATTACTGCTGTTTTTCCCGGAGACGAAGGCAAGCAGTCATGTTTTTCCTTTGTTCCTGACTACGCTGAAAAAAGCTGTAAATATGCTCTCTCTGTCTGCCTCTTCCGTTGTGGATGATTTACATATTCTGACGAAGAGTGTGCACGAGTCTCAGAAAGTATCTGAGGCTCGTGTCGCTAATTGACTGATGCTGTTCCACGGGAGACCGGTGATTGTCCGGAGCCAGTTGGGGGCCTGCCTGATGCCCCCGTCTCCCTGGCAGTATCCCAACAGTGCTGTCTCAAAGACAGGGGCCACAGCAGTCGCTTCACCCCTGTGCCTTCTTTTCCCGCCAGCTTACTTATGCGGAGCGGAATGATGATATTTGGGATAGTGAACTCCTTGCCATTAAAGTGGCGTTCGAGGAATGGTGCCACCTGCTTCAGGTGCACCCGGTTCAGGTCCTCACGGATCATCGGAACCTCGAATATTTCCAAGCCATTAAATGCCTTAAGCACGGTGGGCTTTGTTCTTCACATGTTTTAATTTCCAGATCGCCTATTGCCCTGGCACCCAGAACAGAAAGCCAACGCTCTTTCCTGGAGGGACTCGGACTCTGGGGATGACGGTTCAGAGCCAGCACCCATGTTGACCTCGACCAATTTTCTCCAGGGAACCTGGGAGCAGGACGTTCAGGCACAGATTCGCCTGGTTGTTCGACAGGATCTGTTCACCAAGGACTGGTTGGATACTGTCCCGGTGCCTTTGGGACCAGGGGGTGCGCCACTTGATGTCTGGGATGGGTGTGTGTACCATCGCAGCCGGCTCTACATTCCGGAGGGGCCGCTCCGGACCTAGGTCCTTGAGCAGTGCCATGACACGTGAACCGCCGGACATGGGGGATACGCAAAGACACTGCAGCTACTGGCCTGAGCTTTCTGGTGGCCAGGGGTTTGGGTGGGCATTAAGAAGTACATGCAGTACTGTGAGACTTATGCTCAGACCAAGGTGCCGCGGCAGAGACCCCTGGGGCTCCCGGATGCAGTGATCTCCGATAGGGGTCCCCAGTTCACGTCCCGGTTCTGGGCAGCCTTCCTTAAGGGACTGGGTATTGAGAGGTGCCTCTCTTCCGTGTACCACCCTCAAACAGATGGCCAGACGGAGAGGGTTAATCTGTGGAGAGAATCAGAACTCACAGGGTTAAGAAGTTCTGAGTGACGTCTCACATTCTGAGGCGTGGTTTAGTATACTGAGGGGAGTGTTTTCCTGTGTCTCAGTGTGTTGTTCCGTTACTGGAGGAGAGACGGGCAAAAATGAGTGCTCTGTCACCAGGAGGGTTCTGAGTTGGTTTTCTACACGAATAAAGACTATTAGAAGATAAGGAAGGCACCGTGCGTTAAGCCTGATTTATTACACGCACACACACAGCAACAGTTTCTACGCTGCGTACACTCTGCTACAAGTAGCTGTGGGAAGTCCTGGAAGCAGAGCGCTGAGCGGAAGCGTGTGGGCTCCAGAAAGAAAAGCTACAAATCAAACATTCCATAGGTTATGGGTGGTCCGCAAACGCTTTGAAGCAGTTTGTGTGTTGCCGGTGTGTGCTAGACGCTGGAGAAACGCTGAAGCCAGCTGGAGTCCTGCCAAGGGTCTGAGGGCGGAGGAACTCGCTGGAGAAGAGCTGCTCTGCTGAACCGGGAGCTGGGAAGCTACTGCTGTTACGTGAGTACGCTGGGCCCCGGGGGAGAAGATGGCAGACAGCCATGAATCGTACGCAGTCCCATTTGAAAAATTGGACGGAAAGAACTGGGAGGAGTGGAGCAGGAAGCTGAAGGCATGGCTGGTAGCCAAGGGTCTGTGGGAGGCGGTCCGAGGGCCTCCACAGCAAGCGGCGGCCGGAGCTTCGGCAGCAGATGTTGCAAACGCACACGCGTCGCAGAGGAGGAACCAGAAAGCCCTGGAAGCTATAGTGCTCAGTTTGGAGGCCTCACAGCTACCTTTGGTAGAGGGTCTTGATAGTGCTCAGGCTGTTTGGCAGGAGCTGGAGAGGGTTTGCCGAGAAACCACAGCGGAAGCCAAAAGCCACGTCCCCAGATGCAGTACAGCCTCAAGGAGAGCTGCTGGCAAGGTTGGGGGGGCAGAGAAGACCAAAGGCAAGTTTGCAAAGTTTTCCACCGGTTGTTTGTGTGACGAGGAGGAACGCCGCCTAAGAGGGGGCCGAGCTGGCACAGGGAGCCCATCCAGTTGCAGAGGGGGGGGGCAGGCCAGCGGAAGGCACAGTTCAGGTTTTTTCCACTCGTCGTTGCTTTATTTGCAATTCTCCTGACCATCTGCGTCGCTACTGCCCCCAGAGAGCAAGGGAGACAGGGCAGGATGTTTCCAAGGTCGCTTCCCATGGGAACCAGTTGGGTTTCCATGGCAACCAGTCCAGCAAGGGAGGCAGGCGTGGGAAGACGCAGAGAGTACGTGGCTCAGAGGGAGAAGACGGCGCTTATCAGCTATCTGCATCCATGGCGGTTTTAGAGGACACCTGCCAAGGCCCCAAGGACGGGGGCAGCGGGAAGTCTGTTGCTAAGGCAACAATGAAGGACAGCTCCAGTGAAGACAAAGTGATGCGTTGGATTGTGGACTCTGCTGCCAATAGGCATTTCATAACTGAGACACCTGGTGTCAAGATGTGGAACTGCAAACCTGTTTCAGCTGGGAAATCAGTGTGCTTTGCAGATGGTTTACAAAAGCCATTGTCTGATGTTGGAAATGTTTATGTTTCTGTTTTGCAGGCGCAGCTGGAAGTCTACGTGTCGCCAGGGATAAAACATTGTCTTTTATCTGTACCTTGTCTCTTACAGGAGGGGTATAAGGTTTGTTTTGAAGAGAATGTCTGTACAATTTCCAGAGGGGGGAAGCAACTAGTAAGTGTTGAGAGAAATCAGAACAACCTCTTTGTTCTGGAAACACCTCTGGAGGGTGAAGGGAATGCTGGGAAAGCCACCGTTCACACTCATGTTTCATGTGCTTGCGTGTGGCACAAGAGAATGTCACATGGTTCTTGTGAAGACATCCAGATGTTACCGGAGTGCACTAAAGGGTGCAAAGTAAAGGAATGTGGTAAACCCCTAAATTGCAGGGCTTGCAGGAAAGCCAAGACCAAGGGATACAGTTATCCCAGGGTGGAGAGAGTAACCACAAAACCTTTTGAGCTTGTGCACGCAGACCTTTTTGGTCCCATGCCACAGCCAAGTCTGGGCAGGGCCAGGTTTCTGCTGACGCTGTCAGATGATTTTACTCAGAACGCATGGGCGTTCACGCTGAGAACGAAGGAGGACGCAACGCAACTGATCAAAGATTGGATTGCAGAGGTGGAACTACGGTTCTCCACCAAGGTGCAAGGGTTCAAGTGTGACCGAGGTTCAGAGGTCACTGGGTCTGCTCTAAAGAGTTTTTTTCACCAGAGAGGGATACATCACAAGGTGACTTCTCCTCAGGAGAGGGGCGTGGCAGAGCTTAGGAGTAAAGCTCTGGTTCAAGCATCAGAGATTCAGCTGTGTGACTCTGGTTTGCCTCAGAGGTTTTGGGCTGAATCGATTAAATCTGCAAATTTCACGATGAACAGGTGCTAAAATGCAGTGGTAGGTGAAACCCCGTATTTTGCACTCCACGGACAGAAACCGCAGGTGCATTTCCTCCGTGCGTTTGGTGCGAAAGCCTTGGTGCCTGTACCAAAGTTTCAGCAGAAGGAGGGTGGCCCAAGGTACCAGGAAATGATCTTCTGTGGGTATGAACCTGCGACAAAGGGGTGGAGGTTCGCATATCCAGAAGGTGATCAGACCAAGCTTCTGATCAGTAAACATGCTGAGTTCTGTGAGCAGGATGGTTGGGTAAGGCGCAAAGCGAGCCCTGACGTTCACTCAGATTGTCTGTCTGAATCTGAGGAGGAGGGAGAGCCAGAGGCTGAACCTGTTGGTGAGGACCAGGTCCATGATCAGGGTCAGGAACAGGGTTGGGCGTCTCCACAGGTTGTTAAAGGAGTGTCCAAGAGTGAGCCTTCATCTCCTGTTAGCATAATGGAGAAAGCTCACAGATGGGTCAAGTCAGAGGGGGAGTCGTCTGATGAAGAAGACACACTTGCTGGCCCCAGTGGGTCAGAAGAAGCACCCCAGTTTGTGCCCAGGCGATCATCTCGGGCAACAAAGGGAATTCCACCTGAGAGGTTTCAGGTCACCAATGCGTGGGTTGGTTTCGCACAGTGCGAACCTGAGATTTGTGAGGAGGTTCAACAGTTGCCTGACAATGATGCCAGGAAGGAGCGAAAGGCAGTGGGGAAGGTGTTGACAATCGACAAACATGATGACTGCTGGTTTATCAATTTTAAGATCCAAGTATTCATTTATAAATTTGTAAAGTATTCATATATAAATTTATATATTTATACATTTATGAATATAAATGTATTCATTTATCAGTGTTCTTATATTGGATTGCATATATGTTCCACGGAGAAAACCTGTTTGATCTTTGTGAATTGTCTCCTTCAACAATATCTTTAATCTGTTCGCGATGATATCAGCATAGATCTTATAGTCATTGTTTAGCAGAGCAAAAGGTCTATAGTTAGCAATATTTGATAGTCCTGTTCTTTGTTAATGGATGACCGAGGTATAGCTCTCCTTCCAAGAGTCCGGTAGCTTTTAGGGGTAGGGATAAAGCATCTTCTAATTTTTTTATAATAAACAGCTGGAAGACTGTCAGGACCCTGATTTTGATCTTTGAATAGAATGCTGTACTTCCATCGCTGTAATGGGGAAATTCAAAGTTATTAATTTTTTCCAGCTATTTTGTTTGGCTACCTTAGAGTTTACTCTACAGGCTTTTTCTATTTTTTGTGTTACCTCTGATTCCTCAAGTTCTAACCAGACAGCGAGTTCTTTGGCTATTTTTCTCTCTATAACTTCCTCTGTCTCCTCCAATAATCCACTGAATCTCAATGTATTTTATCTTCTCTGCATTTGTAAAATTGCCAGAGAGTCCCAGATTGCTTCTTGTTGTTTCCTCAAATCCACTGTTTCCTCTCGTATTTTATCGCATGCACTTTATCGCTGTATTTTTTTCTGCCCTTCTTCTAAATTCTGAGATTTCTCTTTAAGGTCATGCACGGTTTTTATTAATTCGGAATTTTTTTGTACCAAATTGTGTACCTGATCTGATAAATCCGCTGTAATTTTAACATTTTCATCTAATTTAACCTTCATTGACATAAAATTATCCTCTACTATTTTAGCATTTTCATTTACAGTTAAGATCTGCAATGTCTTTTCATAATTCCAATAATAATTCCTTGATATCCACTGTTGCATCTAGATCATAAGCAGAGCTTCTCCTTGCTTGTGTGCCTTGTGTAGCCAACGATGCAGTAGGAGGTTTTTTACCAGCCATTGCTGGGAATTTCTTTAGTCTCTTTAAATATGTAGCTCCTACCATACACTTTCTTATTCTCAAATTTATACGTGGTTCAGTCTATAATAAGATACTTCAAATTCATTCACATAAATTCTGAGTAGCAAGGTTAATAATTATAACTTCCAAATTCATTTACAATTTTTACCTGATAAATTTAAAAACTCACTAATTTAAGACTGAATTATATTGTGCAGTTTATCCAGTCAAATAATAATATAATTCCAATAATTGATTAATTAAATGAAACCATATTGATAATAAAAAGAAAAAAGAAGTAGGGGGGCTGGGAAATAAATGAACATAAATAAATAGGGACACGGGTGGTGTTGTGGGTAAAACCTCAGTGCCTAGGACTTGCTGATCGTAAGGCCGGCGGTTTGAATCCCCGCGGCGGGGTGAGCTCCCGTCGTTCAGTCCCAGCTCCTGCCCACCTAGCAGTTCGAAAGCACCCCTAAGTGCAAGTAGATAAATAGGTACCGCTTTATAGCGGGAACCTAAACAGTGTTTCCGTGTGCGGCGCTGGTGCTGGCTCGCCAGCTGCAGCTTCGTCACGCTGGCCACGAGACCCGGAAGTGTCTTCAGACGGCGCCGGCTCCCGGCCTCTTGAGCGAGATGAGCGCGCAACCCTAGAGTCGGTCACGACTGGCCCGTACGGGCAGGGGTACCTTTAAATAAGTACTAATGCGAAACAGATACTATAAGAGAAGAGAAAAAAATGGGGTGATAAGAAAAATAAAGAAAAATTAAAAGGGACAAAGTGGGGAAAAAGACAGGAAAAAGAGAGAAAGAGAGAGAGGGAAAAGAGAAAGAAAGAGGAAGACAAAAAGGAAAAAGTTTTAAGAGAGCGACAAAAAGCTAATGTTCTGCCAGCAGAGAGGAATTTTCAGTTTGAGTGCTGTATCTTCTTTTCTTCACTACGTGTCTCAACTCCGTCAGATCTTGCTGTTGAGTGAGTGCGCAGCCTTTACCTCTAGAATGAAATTTTAGTCCAGCTGAAACCGATGACAGCCAATCAACTGACAGCACATTACTGCTGAGTCTTTCTGACCCAGCACTTCCATAGAAAGTATTGCAGGCTGATTGCATAAGCCAGTTGCATCAGCTAGCAAACTCAAGCCTGCAGACTTACTATCTCTCACATTGGTCCTAGAACAATGCAGCAGTATGATTGGTCCGCAGGAGCCACCCAATCCAGCTCCAGGTGGAAGTGAATCCACAACCTGATTGGCCTACAGGAGAATCCCGGAATTAGCCAATCACGTGTGGCCCATTGTGTAAATAATGTATATAAAGCAGATATTGTGGGGGAACTTTCATTCCTCGCTAATATGAGCTGAATAAAGAGCATGAAATCCACACTCAACTCCAAGTATATTTCACTTGCCTAGATGGAGGATATGGAAGGGCGTGTGTAGAAACTGGCCTGCTGTACAGAGGTAACATTTACATTAGCTGCCCTACTCACTTTTGCCTCTGCCCCCACCTACCACCAGCATGTGGTGCTCAGAAGGTTGCCCAGAACGGAATGAGGTAATTGGGTTGGGGGAAAAGATTTTCCACCCCTGAATTGGCATTTCCTTGTAGGGAAAGGCAATGCAGCCCCCCCCAAGTTCATTTTGTGTGTCCCTTTCCCAATCCACCCTGTCCACACTAAACCTACCTTTTTGCAAGATCCAAGAGATTGCTTTGATCCTGTTATCAGCCCCCACTCTTACAAGCTGATGCAATTTGAAACAAAACACTGCAGTGTAGATAAAAAAGTTTTAATGCCACTGCCGTTTGACCCCCTTCTAACCAGTAGTGCGCACACTAGGAGAAAGAAACCCTTGAGCACCTGCCTTCATTGCATGCCTGCATGATGTGAGTACACAGAGGACCATCTTCAAGCCTGGACAGAGGACAGTTAAGATCTGCAGCCTTGGTGGTTCCACACTCAGCAGTGCAGTCAATGTTCTCTAGATGTTGGGAACTCTTCATTGGCTGCAGCAGAGGCATTTGGCACAGGGGAAGAGGCTGGTTTGGAGGGTCAGCATAGCTCAGTGGTAGAGCCTTACATGCAGAAGTTTCCAGGTTCAATCCTCAGAATCTCCAAGTAGGAATAAGAAAGACAGACCACTGCCTGAAACCCTTGAGAGCTGCCACTCAGCATAGACAATATGGAGCTAGATGGACCAATGGCCTGGCTGTAAGGCAGATTCCTATGTCCCTTTACTCCAAGTATGGGGAAACTTGGGCCCTCCAGATGTGGTTGTGTTACAGCTCCCATCATGACCAGAGATTATGGGAGTTGTAGTTCAGCAACACCTGGAATGAGAAAAGCTCTCATCTCCACACCTGCTATATTCCCATTATCCATTTTCACCCTCTTACCCTCTTTAGCCAACTTAAGAAGCAGCGAGTTTGTTAGTTGAAATGCTCCCATTGCCCTGTCATGTCCTCATCCCCATCCCTATTTAAAAGCTCACAAGTAACCCTCAAGGTCAAATCCTGGGACCCAGTGGCAGTCCAAACCGTTTTGCTGTCTGGGGCGAAAGACAAGATGGCAGTCTCTCTCTTGTTCTATAGGCAGAATCTGACCAGGCTTTGAATCTTAAATCATAACTGGGCAATGTCTTCCAGCACACTTGAGCTGACTTGGAGAACTCAAGGCAGGCTGTGTGACACACACAAGCTAGTCCTCCCAACACTTTGCTGCTGCTCACCAACCACCTCTACCCTGCCCTCAGCATCTTCCGCCTGAGGAGGCTGCTGGTCCCTCTCACCCCCAGCCCCCAAAGAGCTGCCTCGTCCAAAAGATGGAGAAGATGAGTAGTAAAGTCATGCTTAAGATGAGAGCCATCAGGTAGGTGAAAATCTGGAGCTGGGGGTTGCAGGCACACGCCCACATTGGGGAGCGGTGGTGGTTGGGCATGATTGTGGTGGCAGTGGTAGCACTAGCCGGGCGGCTTGGCTCACAGTAGCTCTCAATGCTTGGATCTCTCACTGGGCCCAGGTCCAGGGTGTAAACCCTGGGCTGGCAGAGGAAGTACCTGCTCTTGCACTGCTCCTTCAAGCACAGCTGCCAACCCTACAGGATGATGTGGTTGGGCTCCAGGCACAGCAGGCACAGGAGGGCTTCATTGGTGGGCAGCTCAGTGACAGGCTGGTCGGAGGGGAGGACAGTAGGGTGGCGGCAGAGTGAGCACTGCAAGCGGTTCTGGGCTGGGGACACCAAGCTGAGAAGAGCCAGGCACTTGATGCAGAAGGAATATTGGCACTAAAGGACCTTGGGGTGCAAAAAGTGTTGTCGTAAGGGTTTCAGCAGATGGGGCATTCAGCCTCCAGCCCCTGGACCTGCTTCTCAGCCATGGGGAAACCCAGTCAACAGCACAGCCTTCTTTGCTACCTAGGAGACTAAAAAACAAGGGCAGGTGGAAACCCAATGACAGTAATCATACAGCAGCATCAATGCAGTGGAACCTTTGGCCCACAAGAGGGAACGTTTGGCTTGCCATAGGGCCGTATTTACTGAGGCTGATGGGAGTTGTAGTTCTTCAACATTGGTGGGGGTGGGAGACAAGTTTCCCAACATCTGGTTTTTACAGCATCAGCAAATGCAAAGAGAGAGGTCCTCCACCCAAGGGAATTTGCAGTATGAAGTTTAAGAGTGGAAGTAAGCCCTTCTCTTGCAAAGCAATTGATAAGGCAAAGGTGGGAAGATAAACATCCACATCAGAACAGCCTGCTGGAACAGTCCAATGGCAATCTATTTTATTTTATTTTCAATGCAAAATTACAACAAAAATTACAAACATTGAATCCAAAATGAAACAGTACAAACAAGGAAAAAAACCCCAAAACACAAGAGAGGGAAAACACACACACACACACACACACAAACAAAAAAACAAAAAAACCACCACACGTCTACAAATAATACCATATCATCATTCTAATCTAATCATTACTGTCAGGGGACTGCCATCGGAACAGGGAAGGGAAGGAGAGGGGCAGTTAGGTTACAGGGAACCTCCGAAAATCTTGTGAAGCAGTTCCCCTTCCTGTGGTGGGGAAAGCCACACCTCCAGTGGGGAAGAGGGGAAGGGACCAGAGGATGCTGCTGGGAGCCTCAGCACCGCTCCTGGGCAAGCCAGCCAGGAGGGAAGCACGCCTCTTCCGTCACCCACCCTGCGCAGAGGTGTAAAACGCAAAGAAGGAAGGAAAAGGCTGGGGGTGACTAAGCTATTATGTTGGGGGAGGACCCGGAAATGACCACTCCCGGATTCTGCTAGCGATTGAGGCAGACATGAACTTGTGGTTCTACACTGTAAATAGTTTTGCACCAAAATAAAACCTGTAAAAGACAGGTTGGAGTCCTGACTGGTTACTCACAAGCAACCACCATTGCCATCTGACAGCAATCCGGGAGTCATTGCGGTTGCTCAAGTGTAACAGCAGAGACACACACGATGAGTCACCTCAAAAAGGGAGCTGCAGGCGGAGGCACTGAGGGAGAGGAGGCGTGGAACGTAGCAGCCATGGTACAGAGGAACGTGGAGTTGGAGCCACACGTCATCGAGCTTGTAGTGAGGCTTGAGGAGCGCAGAGTGCAGGACCAGCAGGTCAGAACCACTCCAGTTGGGAGAAAAGTACCATTGCTGCTGAGCAAGTTTGGAGGGAACCCCCAAGAATACCTGGCATTTAAGACTGAGATTAAATACGCCCTGGACTTGCAAAAGAGGGCCACCCAATGGAAGTGCAGGTGTTAATCGATTCTGGGGCGAGTGAGAATTTTTTCAGCAGAGACTTTGCCTTGGAGCACCAGTTGCACCTGTTACCACTAGACTTTCCCTTGCAAGTCACCACCATTGATGGGAACCCTGAAACCAACCGTCTCCTTGATCTCAGACCCACTGAAAGAGGCGGTCATTAAACCGCTTCTTAAAAAAACATCTTTAGACCCAGCCAATATGGCTGTCAGCTTCGTTCCGTAGCTGACAGAGGCTGGGAATCTAAGCAAGCCAAGGGAGATAAGGACACTGGAATGTGGACTGGAATGTGAGAGGGAGGAGGGGCAGCCGAGTGGCAGAGTTTCAGAGAGCAGAGAGCAAGCAGAAGATAGCAAAGCTCTAAACACCAATCTTAGTTCAGAGACAGAAGGGGAGAGGCCGGGAATAGCTAGCCCAAAAACTTGAAGGCGCAAAAAGGTCAGTGAGAGGAGGGAAAAAGAGCGGAAGCGAAAGGTTTTTTTCCACTGTTGGAAGAAGAGGAAGGGGCGGAGTTTAGACTCGGCAACTGCTAACTTGGAGTCAGACACAGAGTGAAGGAGCTCCAGAGTGATTTATGTGTTTGAGCAATAAACCTGAGATAATTACTGCCGGTGTCTCGCTTCTGTGGGAGAGCCAAGCCATTACAATGGCCAACTATCGCCCAGTCTCCAATCTTCCATTCTTGGGCAAAGTGATTGAGCGTGTGGTTGTTGAACAATTCCAAGCTCTACCTCTCTTTCAAATCGGAACCAGTGAAGGCGGTGAAGGTCCTGTGCGAGTGCCTGGAGGCGGTTGGAGGATGGATGGTGGCTAACAGATTGCGGTTGAATCCTGACAAGACAGAAGTACTCTTTTCGGGGAACAGGGGGCGGGCAGGTGTGGGGGACTCCCTGGTCCTGAATGGAGCAACTGTGCCCCTGAAGGACCAGGTGTGCAGCTTGGGAGTCACTTTGGACTCACAGCTCTCCATGGAGGTGCAGGTGAATTCTGTGTCCAGGGCAGCTGTCTACCAGCTCCATCTGGTACGCAGGCTGAGACCCTACCTGCCTGCAGACTGTCTTGCCAAAGTGCTGCATGCTCTAGTTTTCTCCCACTTGGACTACTGCAACAGGCTCTATGTGTTAGTTTCTGTTTGTGCCACTGTGCAGCTGCTTAGAGTCACAAGACTCTGTTTACATTCAAGAGACAATCCAGGCTGTTGGAAGTCTCACGGAAGACGGATGTGATGTACTGGTTTCCTGTTCCTTTGTTTGTTTCAGTTGCTCTCTGCTCTCACAGAGAGAGAATGTGTTTTCTGTCTGCGTAGCTTAGTAATAAAACTCATAGAGATGTGGCCATAAATCTCATCACTTCCGTGTGCTGCTTTGATTCTCTGCATAATGGGAATGTGCCTGGAGGTCTCATCAAAGGCTCAGATCGTTAATCACATCGAAGGACTCAGCCGGAGGAAAATGAGCTTTATCAGCTCGGTCGAACGGAGATTTCAACATTTTTTGTTTCGGGCCCAGAAGAACATCAGAAAGAACGGAATGTAGGTTATCTTCTCTGTGTGTCAAGGGTGGACTTTGAACTTCAAGCCAAAACACTAACCGGCTGCGGCAGAAGGGTGCTTTTGGAATGCAGCTGCTTGTAAACAGACAGAGTCTGCCTTAAAGACTCAGACATGGCTAATCCAAAAGTACAGGAGGCTCTTCAAAATGCGATGGGAATTCCAAAGCTCTCAAAAGGTAATTATCAGGACTGGGTGCAGTATGCAGAGGCTCTGCTAAGAAAAGAGGGTCTGTTTAATGTGATAACAGATGCCCCCCCAGCTCCGGTGACCGAAGCATGGGAGGCTAAGGATTCCAAAGCAAGGGGGACTCTGACGCTTATTGTGTCCCCTGAAGAGTTATGTCTTTTGTGTGACAAGGACTCAGCCCAAAGAGATGTGGGACAGTCTCCAACAGTCACATTTAAGAACAGAGGCTGGTGCTTCTTTGCTCTTTTAGGCCAAGTTGCATGATATGGCACTTGCTGATGGAGCAGACGTACGTGCTCACCTCATGGAAATGCAGAATCTCAGGCATGAGTTGCAACAGCGTTGAATCACCTTTCCAGAGGCTGTGTATTCCTTCATGATTCTACATTCTTTGGGTTCAAGTTGGGAAGCGATTGCCAGCCAGCTTGCTGTTTTGCCTACTGCTCTGCTAACGGTAGCACATGTTACTGCTGTGGTGTTAAATGAAGCGGATCGGCGTAGTGCTAACTGCATCACTAAGGGGGAGTCCTCACAGATGTCATCCCAGAATGCAGTGGAACCACTAGATGGCGCCAAAGCTTTGAAGGCAGTGAAATGCTACTCGTGTGGATGTCTAGGCCACGTGAAGAGGGAACGTAACTATCCCAATGCCAAGGCAACAGAGCAGCACAGCGAAAGTTCAACGTGTGGAAAAGGCAAAGGTAAAGGCAAAGGTCAGAAGTCCAGGACAACGCAACTCAATGTTAGTTTCTGTTTGCCACTGAGCAGTGCTTTGGAGTCACAAACTCTGTTTACATTCCACACATTCCATACTGTTGGAAGTCTCACGGGAGACGGATGTGACGTTAGTGGTTTCCTGTTCCTTTGTTCCTTTGTTCAGTTGCTCTCTGCTTTCATAGAGAGAGGATGTATATTTCTTTGCTGTCTGCGTACCTAGAAAATAAACTCTTTACAATGTAGCCATAAATCTCATCACTTCCGCATGCTGCTGGAAACTCTGCTTAATGGGAATGTGCCTGAGGCCTCATCAAAGGCTCAGGTCGTTAATTGTCGTCAGGGGCGACTAGGCCGGAAGATGAGCTTTATCAGTTTGGCCGAATGGAGATGCCGACATTTTGGGGTCTGGGCCCAGAAGAACAGACTGTAGGTTATCTTCTCTGTGTGTCAAGAAGATTGATGAGAGGTATGTGCTCGAGCCCCAGGAAGCCTGCCAGTCCCTAATTAAGGGTGGTCTTTGAACTTCTAGCCAAAGCTCTGACCGGTTGCTGCAGAAGCTCAGGAGCATGCAAAGGCCTCAAGAAGGGTGCTTTTGGAATGCAGCTGCTTGTAAATAGACGCAGCTTGCTTTAAAGACACAGAAGGCTAATGCCAGAATAATGGAGGCCCTTCGAAATGCCATGGCAATTCCTAAGCACTCAAAAGGGAATTATTTGGACTGGGTGTAGTATGCAGAGGCTCTGCTAAGAAAAGAGGGTCTGTTTAATGTGATAACGGACGTCGTCGTCCCCAGCTCCAGTAACTAAGAATGGGAGGCTAAGGATTCCAAAGCAAGGGGAACTCAGACACTTATTGTGTCCCCTAAGGAGTTATGTCTTTTGCGTGACAAGACCTCAGCCAGATTGATGTGGAACAGTCTGCAACAGTCACATTTGAGAATGGAGGTGGGAGCTTCTTTGTACTTTTATGCCAAGTTGCATGATATGGCACTTGCTGAAGGAGCAGACGTACGTGCTCACCTCATGGAAATGCAGAATCTCAGGCATGAGTTGCAACAGTGTGGAATCACCTTTTGAGAGGCTGTGTATTCCTTCATGATTCTATATTCTTTGGGTTCAAGTTGGGAAGCGATTGCCAGCCAGCTTGCTGTTTTGCCTACTGCTCAGCTAACGGTAGTGCACGTAACTGCTGTGGTGTTGAATGAAGCGGATCGTCATAGTGCTAGCTGCATCACCAAGGGCAAGTCCTCACAGACGTCATCCCAGAATGCAGTGGAACCACTAGATGGCGCCAAAGCTTTGAAGGCAGTGAAATGCTACGCGTGTGGACATCTAGGCCACGTGAAGAGGGAATGTAAACATCCCAAGGCCAAGGTAACAGAGCAGCGCAGCGAAAGCTCAACGCGTGGAAAGGCAAAGGCAAAGGTCCGAAGTCCAGGACGACGCAACACAAGTCAATGGTCTCACGCCTCACTCCAAAGGTCCAGAAGACGTCTAGATCTTTCTTCATCGACGACTCGGGAGCTACCAGGCATGTCTGTTGGGACAAACACCTGTTCGTGTCTGTTACTCCACAGGAAGGTGCGATTCAACAAGCAGGTGACCACACGATTTCCAGTCAAGGCTACGGAACGGTTGTTCTTCACAGCTCTCAAAATTAGCTCTTATCCTCCAGTGAAATTACTTATACAGCCAAATCGTGAAATTAATGTCTTTTACCCAATAAAGAAGAAGAAATTCTCTCGACCTTAGTTAGCTAGTCCTTGCTTTAGATTATTTATAAGACGGGGAGACGGACTTCCTGTTTGCGCCTTCCCCGATCGTGCCTGATTCAAAAAAAAATGTTTCTTTACAAATCCAATTTCCGTATTACTCACGGGTTGTTGCTTTTAGAGTCCAATTGTTCACAAGAAGAAGTCAGCGCTCTCCGACCATGGCATGCGGCTTCACTCTGCAGGAGAAGCAGTCGACTCTCAGCACCGCGCCGCTCACCCCGTCCCCCGTTCCGAAGCCTTTAAAAAGGCTCCTTCGCGGGTCGGGGGGGGGTGCAAATGGTGCATGCTGAGTCACCAAGTTCACAGGCTTCAGCGCCTGTGATTTCTGAGGGTCCCTGCGTCGCCGCAGCAGCAAGACCCGGATCCTGCGGAGCCGATTCCCTCCGGAGCTCGGAGGGAATCCGCCATTAGCCGATGGCGCTAACCCGGAAGTGCCCAAATTCTAATATTCTTTCAATTAACTGTATTATACTTTTGGGGGGGTTTTCAACAGTCAGAATCAGATGCTTTGATCTTATATTCCTTTTTCCCTAATGAGATACCTTTTATTTTATTATCATTTCTTATGTCATTCATAAATAATTCCAGTGACAAGGGGCAACCTTGTCTTGTCCCCCTCTCTATACAAAATTCTTCTGTTATTTCATTATTAAGAATAAGTTTGGCTTTTTGTTTCCTATATATTGCCTCTATAGCTTTAATATAATCTTCCACCAGTTTCATTTCCTTTATGACCCTTTTCATGAAGTCCCATGACACCTGGTCAAATGGCTTTACTGCATCTATTGATATTAAAGCAGCCTTTTTGTCTGATCTTTCCTCTAGGTATTCTAGTAAATCTATTACATTCCAACACATTCAATGCCAGAGATCGTCGGTGCTGGCAGAGCTCTGAAAAAGCAATCCTCCCGGATTTACAATGCTACTCCTCCCCCCTGACCCACAGTCCGCATGGTGTTATCCCATGTAGTGAGACTACTTCGCCTTCCCGTACCCAGGTCTCTGTCACGCAAGCCAGGTCAATCCCCTGCGAGACAAAAAAGTCATGCATGGTGGCGGTTTTGTTGCCTATGGACCTGGAATGCACAACACCAATGACAGAGGTGGGTAATCCCTGCTCGCCCTACCCTCGTTCCTTGGGATGGGGCGTAGATTGGAAGGGGTTCGAGCATCACTGCATCTCAAAACCCTTCACCAATAGTGATATCTAGCCCCACCGCCATTCCTCCCTAGCCCTTCAATAGTGGGAATCCTAGACCCCATACTAGCCTCCCCAATAGACGGGTAACATCCCCTCATTAACAAGTCATCCCTGGGCCAGGACTCCTGGGTCAAAATGGTAAGGGGAAGAGGTGAAGCTTTGATAGGGTAAGTATCCCTAGAAGATAAAACCCAACCAACCGCACCCCAAGCGGGGAGGACGGTCCCATGGTGTTTTGTTAACTGTCAATCCCCCTGCGGGAGTATTAATGAGGCATGTGCTATAAAATGGGGATTTCTGGCCAACAAAGAGCCAGCTTTGAATTCGGAAGATCTGTCCATCCTGTCTCACCAGGAGTACAGTAGAGAAGATCGATCATTCTCATAAATTTTTGGAACATTAGGCAAAGGTCCAGATATAGATTGGGTGCTGGATTTCTCCAGACTGTCAGCAAGATAGAGTTATTTAGGTGTTGTTGCCATAGAAATGTCAGAGGTGCCAAATTCCTCATCTACTTCGATGTCGCTTGAAAAGGGAACAGGGAGTTGCACTGATGTCTTTCTATGGGGTAAAAAGCTGTTGGACGTCTTTAAATATTGTGCTCTAGGCTCTACTGTCCTTATATTTTGGGTAGAAATCTTAGTCTTTATACTCATTAGCCTCTTCTTCAGGTCTTGTAATTCTAGGCTTACAGAATTATTTTCTTCCTTTGGGCAGTTAGTATTTCTAGTGTTAAGCTTGAATTCCCTTGTCTGCATTAGCTTTGACTCTATGCAAGGAACCAATTGCCTCCTTGTTTCATCCTTAAATACCCTCACTGGGCGGAGAGAGTGGAACCACCATAGAGTATCCTTTATCTCCATGAGTCGAGATGGGAGGGCTGATGATCTAAAGGTCATAAATAGGCGCACGATGTTTCCCAAGGTAGGCAGGAAGTGGAAATTTTCTAGATCTGCATTTCAATAATGGTAATTCAGGAGCTGAGACAAGGACATAGTAATTTGTCTGTGGTTCATCCATCTATGATTGTATCGGTGAATCTCAAGCATTATCTGGTTCGTTTGCAAGACTTGACAGGACCTCACTTCATCCATAGTTCGAGTTGGTGAGTTGTTAACAAAGTCATTTCTTATCATCCTTATAAGCCCTTGGGCATTTAAAGGGGATGAACTGGTATCCAGTTGTTTCTCAATGTTAACTATTTTGGTGAGGATTTCATTCAGTCTTTGGAGAACCAGATCCATAGTTTCTGCAGACAACATGCAAATCTCTTGGTAGGGATGCGTATCTGGAATCGGTTGAAAGCAGGCTCCTCTAATATCTTGTTCTAGAGACATGGGTGGGTCAGCGTTAGGAGCGTTAGGAGTGGGAGGAACCCCTCCTGCTCCTGCTGTTGCCCTCTTGGACGGATTAGCTTTTTCTGGGAGGAGGGGGGTTGGGTCATTGCCATCCTCCTTAAGGGGGGGAAGGTTACCCTAGCATTGTTACTCACTGTTTGTTCTGTTTGTTCCATTTCCTCAGCTTCCTCAACCCGCTCTGTTTCTGAGCCAAGGAAGACGGCGTTGGCTCTCTGCCAATTCTTTGTTTTAGAGGAATTATGAGTCCCAATTATACTATTCTGGCTCTTTGTACCTTGTTTTCTCCTTCTGGCAGGCATTCCGATAATTACCGTATTTTTCGCTCCATTGGACACACCAGACCATAGGACGCACCGGACCATAGGAGGGGGAGAACAGGGGGGGGAATTTTTTCTTGTTCTCCCCCTCTAAAACAAGGTGCGTTCATCCCTTTTGAGGTCATTATTAGGACTTGCAAACTCTGTAAAATATGAAACAATATGTTGTGAGCTGGGAATACTGCCTTTATCAGTAAGAGCATGGCTGAGGACCTTGAAATATTGGATCTTCCTCCATTATAGAGCCCTATCCCCTAATACTATACTTTACGATCTTTTAAGTGATAGTGCAATCTACAATCTATCAGTGATTTGTAGGAGAAAACTGGATTCGATAGGGCTCACTCTAACTGATTTTGAAATCTCTGATCCCAAAGATATATGGGAAATTATCAGGAAGACCCTCACAGAAAAAAGTGTTCTCGCCATGCTTGAGGTTGCAAAGCACAGCACCTGCTCTCCTATCCACCTAAATCTCCCTTTGTGTTGAGATTTCCAAAAGGGATACATGACAAATCTGAAGAAACATGAATCGTGTAGGCTGTTTATGTTGGCCAGATTTAACATGTTTCCCTCGGCGGTAGTGAGAGGAAGATACTTAGCTATCCCAGAATCAGAGCGTCTCTGTAAATGTAGAAAACAGGAACCCGATACTCTAGAGCATATATTCTTTTCCTGTGATTTTGGCAGCTATGCCAGAAGACAATTATTTGAGGCCCTAAAATTTAATAGACAGTTTTTTACACAACCAACTGTTCAGGACCTGCTGGCGGACAGCGATGATCAAATTACTTTAATAGCGGCTGAATTTTTAAGTGCTGTCCATGAAGAAAGAATGGGCCATGATAAAGAGACTTAGTGGTTTTTAATGGTAGGTGATGTTGTTGTGTTGTATTATATTATTTATGTACATTGATTTATTTTTTGGAGTTAAGAATAGGACTGGGATAAATTGTGTTCGCTGAGCCCGTATTTTATACAGTCTGTATATGATGTTTGTTTGTTAATGTGAGGTGTGATATGCCTAATAAAGGATTTTGAATTGAATTGAACAAGGTGCGTTCAAGGTACATTCACCCAGGCTTGTGGGGCTGGTGGTGGGGGGAAGCACTGCTTTCCCCCACCGCCAGCCTCAAAGATCCCTGAAGCCTTTGGAGCGCAGCACCCGCTGCCCTGGAGAGGCTGTGTGCGCAGCCATCCCCAAGCTGGAACAGTGAGACAGAGCCCTCCGCCTCGCTGTTCTGGCTTGGGAACAACCTTGCTAGCTTCTGCAGGACAGCTCGGTGAAGGCATCCCGCTGCCCTGGAGAGGCTGTGCGCGCAGAAATCCCCAAGCTGGAACAGCGAGACGGAGCCCTCCATCTCGCTGTTCTGGCTTGGGAACAGCCTTGCTAGCTTCTGCAGGACAGCGGGGTGAAGGCGCCTCGCTGTTCTGTTTTTTTTTTTTATAAAATTTTTTATTGGTTTTTCAACATATAATATAAAACAATACAAAAGACAAACACTAACAAACAAACATATAAACATGTATAATTTCATAAATTTTTTCATGTACCCAATTTCAGCGACTTCCCCATGCCTCCCTTTTTTGCATCCCTGTTTTGAGCTTTTTTTCAGCAACCCCTGGTCTAATTTACTTATTAATTCCTTTCTTTAACCCCTTTCTTTCCTCTTATCCAATCATTTATCGCTGCAAATCTGTTATGCTTTACCCATGGCATTTTAACACTCAATAATTTTACAAGAATTTTTAAGATAAAGTTTAAATTTCTTCCAATCTTCTTCCGCCGTCTCTTTCCCTTGGTCACGGATTCTGCTCGTCATCTCTGCTAGTCCCATATACTCGATCACCTTCGTCTGCCACTCTTCCAGTGTGGGTAGTTCTTGTGTCTTCCAATACTTTGCTAGTAGAACTCTCGCTGCTGTTGTAGCATACATAAAAAACATCCTATCTTTCTTTGACACCAATTGGCCTACCATGCCCAGGAGAAAAGCCTCTGGTTTTTTGTGAAAGGTACACTTAAGCACCTTCTTAATTTCATTATATATCGTTTCCCAGAAGGCCTTAATCCTTGGGCACGTCCACCAAAGGTGATAGAAAGTACCTTCGGTTTCATTACATTTCCAACATTTATTATTGGGCAAATGGTAAATTTTTGCAAGCTTGACTGGGGTCATGTACCATCTATAAATCATTTTCATGATATTCTCTCTTAAGGCATTACATGCCGTAAATTTTATACCGGTGGTCCATAACTGTTCCCAGTCAGCAAACATAATGTCATGTCCAATGTCCTGTGCCCATTTAATCATAGCTGATTTAACCATTTCATCCTGTGTATTCCATTTCAGCAGCAAATTGTACATTCTAGACAGGTTCTTCGTATTGGGTTCTAACAATTCTGTTTCCAACTTTGACTTCTCCACCTGGAAGCCGATTTTCCTGTCCTGTTTGAAAACTTCATTTATCTGGTAATAATGTAGCCAATCTCTTACTTTAAACTTCAGTTTCTCATAACTCTGTAATTTCACATTTCCACCTTCTTGTTCTACAATTTCCCAATATTTTGGCCATTTAGATTCCATATTAAGTTTTTTAACTTCCTTGGCCTCCATTGGTGACAGCCACCTAGGGGTTTTATTTTCCAACAAATCTTTATAACGAATCCAAACATTGTATAATGCTTTCCTAACAATATGGTTTTTGAAGCTTTTATGAATTTTTACCTTGTCATACCATATATATGCATGCCAACCAAATCTATTATTGAACCCTTCTAGGTCCAAAATGTCTGTGTTCTCAAGAAGTAGCCAGTCTTTCAGCCAGCAAAAAGCTGCTGCTTCATAGTAAAGTTTTAAGTCCGGCAGGGCAAACCCCCCTCTTTCTTTTGCATCAGTTAATATCTTAAATTTTATTCTGGGCTTTTTGCCCTGCCAGACAAATTTCGATATATCTTTCTGCCACTTCTTGAAACAGTCCATTCTGTCCACAATCTGCAATGTTTGAAACAAAAACAGCATTCTTGGCAAAACATTCATCTTAATAACAGCAATTCGGCCTAACAAGGAAAGTCTCAAATTTGACCATATTTCCAAATCTTTCTTAATTTCTGTCCAGCATTTCTCATAGTTATCTTTAAATAAGTTCACATTCTTGGTTGTTAAATTAACCCCTAGATATTTCACCTTATTTGCTACCATTAATCCAGTTTCACTCTGAAACTTCTCTCTTTCCTCCACTGTTAAGTTCTTTCCCAGTACCTTTGTTTTTTGTTTATTTAACTTAAAACCTGCCACTTGACCAAAGACTTGTATTATCTCCAAAACTTTTTTTGTACTAGTGTCTGGCTCTTGCAAAGTTAAAACTAGATCATCTGCAAACGCTTTCAACTTGTATTGTTTAGCTCCGACCTGAATCCCTTTTACCAGCTGGTCCCCTCTAATCATATTTAATAAAACCTCCAGAACAGTTGTAAAAAGTAGTGGGGATATTGGGCTCCCCTGTCGTGTCCCTTTTTCAATAGCAATTTCTTCAGTAACCACGTTATTTACAATTAGTTTTGCTTTTTGTTCAGAATAAATTGCACCTATACCATTCTCAAAACCTTGGCCTACCCCCATTCCTTTGAGATTCTTTTTCATAAAACTCCAAGAAATATTGTCAAAGGCTTTCTCAGCGTCCACAAATATTAATACTGCCTTAGTGTTAATATTATTCTCAAGTAACTCCATAATGTCTATTATATTTCTCACATTATCAGATAAGTGTCTTCCCGGGAGAAAGCCAGCCTGGTCTTTATGAATCTCACCCACCAAAACCCTCTTCAGTCTTTTTGCCAAAATATCTGCAAAAATTTTATAATCCACATTAAGCAATGATATAGGGCGGTAGTTCTTGATCTGGTTCTTTTCAGTCTCAGATTTTGGTATAAGTGTAATATATGCTTCTTTCCACGATTCAGGTGCCTTCTTCCCCTCTAAGATTTCATTGCAGACTTCCTTAAACGGTTGAATCAACCAATCCTTTAAAGCTTTGTAATATCTGGAAGTCAGGCCATCTGGTCCTGGAGATTTTCCCAATTTCATGTTTTGAATGGCTCCCTCTATTTCTTGCTCAGTTATTTTCTGGTTTAAAATCATTTTACTTTGGTCTGATATTTTTTGTAATCCGTACTTTTTAAGAAATTCTTCCATCTCTTTTTCCTCCACCGGCCCTTGTGCATAAAGTTTCCTGAAATAACTCTGAAAACAGTTTCTAATCTCATTTGGCCTAAAAATGTTCTTTCCTTCAACCTCTAAGCTCGTAACCGTATTCAACTTTTGTCTCTTCTTCAATTGCCATGCCAGAAGTTTCCCACATTTATCTGCCGATTCAAATGTCTTTTGTCTCATTTGCTTTATTTTCCATTCTATCTCCTGGTTCATCAATTCCATATACTGTCTCTGGTAGAACTTTATTTCTCTTAAGATTTCATGAGACTTTGGCTTTGATCTCAATTTCTTTTCCCCTTCTTTTATTTTTTCCAAAATCTTATCTTTCTTTTCATTCTGCCTCTTCTTCTTTAAGGTATTCTGCTGTATCAAAAATCCTCTCATGACGGCTTTACTTGCATCCCAAATTGTTCTTTTCTCCACCTCTGTTTTCAGATTTATCTCAAAGTAGTCCTTGATAGTTTTCTGGGCCTTTCTGTACACCTCTTCATCTCTAAATAGGGAGTCATTCATCCTCCATCTGAAGGAACCAGCTGTTGTTGTGTTCATTTCCATCTTTACGGCGTTATGGTCGGAGCAAGTCTTTGGGCAGATTTCCACTTTCTTTATCTTAGGTGCCATTCCACTAGTTACCCAAATTTGGTCGATTCTGGTCCAGGTCATTTTTGCTTCAGAGAAAAAAGTTCCCTCTCTCTCCAGAGGGTTTCTTGTTCTCCAGATGTCAATCAAGTCGATATTATCTGTCATTTCAAAAAAAGTCTTGGGTAGTCTCCCATCCTTAGAAACCACCTGTCTTAGTGCTTTGTCCATATTTGTAGAGACCACTCCATTCATATCTCCCATCATGATTATATTGTAATCCAAATAGTCCATTAATGTCTCATGTAGTTTCTTGAAGAACTCTGACTTCCCTTCATTCGGAGCGTAGATCCCCATTATCAATAATTTTTCTCCTTGGACTTGTATTTCAATTGCCAAATATCTTCCTTGTTCGTCTTTAAACATCAACTTAGGGGCCAATTTTTCCTTAGCATAAATCACCACTCCTCTTTTTTTCACTTTATCTGATGAAATAAATTCCTGTCCCAGTCTTTTATTAACAAGTAATTTTCTATGTATTCTAGTCACGTGGGTTTCTTGCAAACAAATCAAATCCAGTTGTTCTTTTTTTAAAATATGGAAAACCTCACGTCTTTTTCTGGGAAGGTTCAAGCCGTTACAGTTCCAGCTTAAAAATTGTAGAGCCATATTGTTGTTTACTTTGTTGCTCCTCCAACTGCCCCCAGCAGTTGTTCTTCCTTTGTTGGGGTCTGAAGTCCAAATGTCAAGTTCGATATCTCCGCTAAGTCCTTTGCCTCAGTAGTCAGGTCCACCACTCCCTTCACGAGGTCTTCTTGATTTTTTTCCAAAAACTGTTCTTTATCTTGCACTGTTTTTATTTTAATTTTTTTCCCTTTATAGTTAAAAGACAGGCCTTGTGGGTACTCCCATCTGTATATTATGTTATTCTTCATCAACAAGGTGGTCAGATCCTTGTAGTAGGTTCTCACTTCCAAGATATATTTAGGAATATCCTTATAAATCTGAACAAAGGAGTCTTCAATCTCCAGAGATCTTTGATATTGTAAATTCAGTATTTTATCTCTCTCCTCCTTAGATCTCAAAGTTATCAGGCAGTCCCTTGGCTTCTTTTTATTCTGTCTTCTTCCCAGTCTGAAGGCCATAACTATCTTGAATTCCTCCTCTTTCAAATTCACTTGCCAAAAATCCGAAAATTCTTTTGTGAGAAACTCTGCCAAATTGTCCTGCTCACTTTCTGGAACGGCTCTCAATCTCAAGTTCCTCTCCTTTCTCTGAAGATCTATTAAGGACAGGGCCGCCTCATGCTCCTCTAGCTTTTTACAAACAGGTTCTAACTTTACTTGCGTAGATTCAGCTATGATTTTTGCCTCTTCAGCAGTCTTACGAATTACAACATTTTCTTCAATTAATTTATTTATAGTCTCTGTATTAGATGCAACACTTTTAGTATTCAAATCAAGCTTCTCTGATAGCTCTGTTAATTGTTTAGAATTTTCTGTACCTTGCTTGGTCAAGGCCTCTAATGATTCATTAATTTTTAATAGTGCTTGTGTCACTGTATCCATCCCTCTTTCCTGCCCTTCTACACCTGCGAGGGCTAAGCCTGATATGGAACCTCTTCTCCTTTGTGCAATTTTTGTTTTTGCTCTTGTTTTTATCTCATCCTCTTGGCCTCTCATGTCCCAAGGTCGTTCCCACAGGAATTGTTTCCAGATGGAAAACTCCACTAACTTGTTCTTCACACTGTTAAATTTTCCCTCAACCCTCTAGAGGGAGCAACTCACAGTTCAAGGTACAGGGAAACAAAGAAAGAGGAAACAAAAATGGCCACAACTTTTCTAGTAACTTTCCATTAAAAGAACTGTCATTTTATATCCTCAGCCACCAACAGTAGCAGATAAAGTCTCAACTTTATATCCAACTTGTAATGCACCAACTTTGTATCCAATCTCAGATGACAGTTTCCAGTCCCGGTGACTTAATCCTTTTTTAAAGCAGTCCTTTCCCAAGGGTTTAAAACAGCGGAGTAATTTTTCCTCTCACCTCTTTCCAGCAGGTAATACTAGCTCAAGTTCATCCCCCCCCCCCGCTCCTGCTGCTAAGGGGGAAGGTTCAGGTTCAATGTCTAGGTTAAATAATAATGGAACTATCTTCCGTCAATTTGTTGCTTGTAGGACGTTGCTTTAGCTGTCATGCAGTCCGGGAAAGGCAGACTTCCTTATTTTAGCTCTTTCCCGTTTTCAGCCGAATTTTTAAAGCTTTTTCTTTAGATCCCGAAGGTTTCCCAATCTTACTCACGGGTAATTTGTAAATCCAATTGCCAGGAAGGAATCGGCGCTCTCCGTTATGGCGATGCGGCTTCACTCCGCGAGCTGGGTAGCGACTCTCAGCACCGCGCTCTCACCCGATGCCGCTCCGGAGCCTTTAAAAAGGCTCCTTCGCAGTAACGGGGGGCGCTTCAGGTGCCCACCGAGTCTCCTTGTTCACAGGCTTCCGCGCCTGTGATTTTAGGGGTCCCTGCTTCGCCGTAGCGGTCGGACCCGAACTCACGGAGTAGTCTCCTTGAGCGGAGCTCAGCAGGAGACCGCCATTAAACGCTGGCGCCGACCGGAAGTCGGCGCCTCGCTGTTCTGGCCTGGGAACAGCCTTGCTAGCTTCTGCAGGACAGAAGGACAGGACAGAAGGCTGTGCGCGCAGAAATCCCCAAGCTAGAACAGCGAGACGGAGCTCTAGGCTGTGGATGTGGATGTGGCTGTGACTCTGGCTCTGGCTATCTTTCAGGTTCTGATTCTGAATGAGGGTCTGGCTCTGGCTCTGATTCATGGTCTCGCTCTGGCTGTGTCTCTGTTTCAGGCTCTGATGCTGTATCAAGCACAGTATCAGCCTCAGCCTCTGTTTTAGACTCAGGCTGTGGCTGTGGCTCTGTTTAAGGATCTGGCGCTGTATCAAGCACTGTTTCTGGCTCTATTTCAGGCTCCTGCCCAGTATCAAGCACTGTTTCAGGCTCTACCTCTGCCTCTACTTCTGCTTCTAGCTATGTTTCAGGCTCAGACTCTGTTTCAGGCTGTGTCTTTGTTTCCTGGCTCCTGCACTCTATCAAGGACTGTTTCAGACTCAGGCTGTGGTTCTAGGTTGTGGCTGTGGCTGTGGTTCTGGCTCTGTTTTGGGCTCTGGCCCTGTATCAAGTGCTGTTGCTGGCTCTGTTTCTGTCTCTGGCTATGTCTCTGGCTCTGCCTCTGGCTGTGTCTCTGTTTCAGGCTCTGACTGTGTATCTGGCTTTGGCTATGTTTTCAGCTGTTTGTCTGTTTCAGGTTCCAACATGGTCTGGAGCACTGTTTTCGGCTCTGGCTCTGGCTCTGGCTCTGATTCAAGGTCTAGTTCTGGCTCTGTTTCAGGCTCTGCCTCTGCCTGTGTTTTAGGGTTTTTTTTCAAATTTTTTTATTGTTTTTCCAAATTTGTAACAAAACAAACACAATACAAATATAAAACATACATAACATGTAACACACATAATGAAAAAAGAAACATAAAAACATTGCTTTCAATACCTAATTTAACTTCATTGTTAACTGACTTCCTCGAATCCCTCCTATCTGAATTTCATTTTATCTCCTTGTAGCAGTTCTCCTAAATCTTAATTCTAATAAATTAAAATCCATTTAATTATTATATTCTACTCTTTTATTAATTCTAATCCCTATTGTTTAACAACCCATTATTATTATAATCCTCCGCCTATTTGTTACTTCCAAGTAACTTCCATTATCTTATATTACAATATTTTGCCAAATATTCTTTAAATTTCTTCCAATCTTCTTGAGTCTTCTCCTCCTTCTGATCATGGATTCTTCCAGTCAGGTCGGCCAACTCCAAAAAGTCCAACATCTTCATCTACCATTCTTCTATTGTTGGTATTTCTTGGTATTTCCAGTTTTTCGCTATTAGCAGTCTTGCTGCTGTGGTGGCATACAAAAACAATCTAACATCCTTTTTGGGCAATTCCAGACCTATTATTCAAAGTAGAAAGGCTTCTGGTTTCTTAATAAATGTATTTTTCAACATTTTTTTCAACTCATTATAAATATTTTCGACAGACTCCCCAGCGAGATGGCGACGTGAACGGCAGCCTTGTTCTATGCTCGGTAAAGCTTTGTTTTTACTATCTACTTTGGCGGGTTCTAAGGGCCCTAAGATGCCTTAAGGCGTTTATTTTAGAAGTTTTATGGTTTATGGTTCAGATTATTTCTACTTCTCCCATAAATCTGCAAGAAATTGCGGCAGATAAAGATAAACGCGGCAGATAAAGACTGTTAAAGGGAGTAGGGCTCATTAACAGCAAAACCTGCCCTGACCCTGCAATTTTGAGAAATCCTCTCCCTATTTTTCTTGCCGACATGAGAGGGAAGAAACGCTGCAGGCAGCATTCCAATGAAGCTACGAGCACGGCCAAAAAACAGACAAATATCAGGGATTTCCTGCCTGACAATGACCTAAATGAGATCTGTAGAAACTTCCCTACAGCAAACAGTTATCAGGCCCTAGCTCCCAGTACTACTCATGAGGAGCCTGCCGGCATTGTGGACGGCCTACAACTAGCCTCGAACCTGCGTATGAAGGAACAGACGGAACAGACTCTTGAGTCCCTGCAAAAAACTTCACCTGAATTATCCCAGCCACCAGTCCAGTTAAACAAGGACCGAGAGGCACTGGAACTGCTAATCTGCCAGACTGAGTTGATAACACATACCATCACTACCATCACCAACTTATATAAAAGGCTGGATGGGATTGAAAAGAAGCTTGAAAAAGTCTTTGGCTTGTTCAGTTGCCCCCCCCCCTCACTTCCTCAGCTTAACAATATTGCAAACCCCGCTCACCTCTGCCCAACTGTGCAGGCTAACCTTGCACAAAAACAAGTGAGATGCCTGCCCAACCAAGTACAAAACTCAAGTCTGCAACTCCAGAACAGCAAACTTGCAGTACTGGTGGGAAACCACCCCTTGAATCACAACAAATGAGCGGATAAACATTCGGTTGCAAATTCCCTGACCCAACTGCTGGGGCAGACACTACGCCCCGTAGATATAGTGGACATCTCATGGCTGCCTTCTGGACCTTATATGAGACGTATGGTTATTAACTTTAGATCTGCCCACTGTGCGGCAAAGATTCTAGGACTAAGAAACCGTACAAGAAAATGGCACATCTATTTCACAAGGGTATTCACCAACCTGACCCGCACACCGCTATGCACCAGGATAGGTGCTGTCTGTGCTGATGCTGGGCCTGTGCGCCATAAAGAACAAATAGGCGGGGGAATGGAGCCGGGACACATTACCCCTCAGGGAGTGGCAAGCCTGCCCGCAAATGACCTAATTGATTTTCTACACCCCCCGCTTGGTACTCTGGTCTCTACGTGCAACGAGCCTGGTATTGGACTACCCAAGCCAGACCAGTTTGAAATGCTCTCGTCCTCATATGCCTCGATGCCGGAATTGGAGGCTTCCATTATTTTAAGTCCAATACGTAATCAAGATCCACAGCATTTGTCAAATTTTGACCCGCTAGCAGTACCGACACAAGACTCAGCTGTTGACCTGCTACCTGTACAGCCTATATGGGTCGGCAAAGCCCTCGCTCTGCATAAACCAGCTGAACATCATGATACATCAGCTGATCATCATGATATTTGTAATGGTGTCATCAAAGATCCTTTGGGCCAAATCAACCTATTGGCCCCTCAGTTAAAGCCATCACACCTACCTTGGGACCAGCGACCTCAAACCTGGAACCACCAAGCAGGGCAGAAGGAGGAGGAGCCTAACTCAGGAGCCTCAAACCACCGGAAAAGAGATTGACTGCCACTATTTCCACCATCACCCTATTTCCACATCCTATCTTGGAATGTGGCAGGATGGCTATCTAAGCAGGGTGACGTCGACCTTCTGGATTTCCTCACAAAATTTCAGATTATATGCCTACAGGAGACATGGTGTCTAGATCTCCATGTCCCTTCTCTACAGGGATACGAAGCTTTTGCTACCCCTGCGATAAAAACAAATTTTTGAGGCTGACCTAGTGGTGGCTTAGTCACTTTTGTTTCCACCAAGCTAAAGTGCAAGGTCCGGCAACAGCAGTGGGCGAAGAGTAACAATCTACAAATCCTACTTATTTCTAGCAGTGAAGGAGGAGATTTCCTTTGCTTTAATATATATATCCCTCCTATAGGCACCCCTTCCCAGTCGTCACAAACCTGGGAAGATTTAGAGCTATGTTTGGAAAAGGCTGAACTAGAATTCCCTGGCATGGATATCCTGCTGGCAGGTGATTTCAACGCCAGGATAGGAAACGACATTAATACGTACTGCTCTAAATCTCAGTTACTGCCAGAGGCAGATTGGTTTATTCCCTGGTCCTCTGATGATAAGGTCTTGAATAAGGCAGGTATTACATTAATGGAGACTGCCTTCAAACATAATCTGTATAATTTGCATGGTACCCATATGGACAGGTCAGGGGGTTTCTTTTCTTTCCTTGGGCCTAGAGGTGCGAGCGTTATTGATTATATCTTGGTCTCCCCAAAACTCTTGAAGAGGTCATAGGGCTTTAGGACTTTCAACAGAACTGAGAGTGATCACCTCCCTATATCAATTTCACTAATTCCCCGTGGTTTGGAGGATCCGCAATATCGCAATCACTGTGCAGACCCACCTCCAACTCTGGCCCTTTGCAGGCGTAAATGGAACAGCGACCTGGAATTCAAAATCAAACTACACCTGCATTCATCAGATTTACTGGCCTTGAGAGACCAGTGTATTTTATCTAATTCTGACCCCTTTCTAACATTTCAGCAGGTCTCAGAGTCGCTCTTCCCACTACTCACGAACCCCAACCCTCCCAAACAACAAAATAATTCGAGGGCCTGGTTCGATAAAGACTGTAGGAATCTAAGATCTTTGCTCAGGAAATTACAAAATAAGGTAAAACAGGAAGGGACCCTGTCCTCAGTGGAAAACCTGCACAGGTGGCGCTCTCATTATAAAAATACTCTAAAACTTAAGAAATCCCTCTATAGAAAGGAACAATGGGAGGCACTCGACAAGGCGATCAAATTGCGGGACGACAAAAAGCTCTGGGAAATAATTGCTCAGGGAATTTCACCCAAAGGGATAACTGTAACCAACAGTATTTCATCTAACTTATGGTACCAACATTTTCCCCGGCTATATACAGCTCCAAACATTGCTAAACCGAGCCAGTTTCCTCCTCTTAAAAACGATCTATTAATGGGCTGGGATCCTGTTACAGAATTAGAATGTTTACAGCTAATTAAAACACTCAAGAATGGCAAAGCTCCCGGTGAAGATATGATTCCTCCTGAGGTGCTTAAACTAAATGCCCAGTGGTGGGCTGCTTTTTTGGCCCAACTTTTTACGGTAATAAATGATACATGCAAAATCCCAGAAAACTGGAAACTGAGCCTGGTAGCCCCCATCTATAAGAAGGGCGACCCCCAAGACCCCTCAAACTATCGCCCCATAAGTCTCCTGGACATTGTGTATAAACTTTATACTCGCCACCTGCTAAATAAATTGGTTGACTGGGCTGACCACTCTAACTTGCTTAATCCGGAACAGGCAGGATTTAGAAAGGGCCATAGTACAATAGGCCATTGTTTGGTATTACAGACAATGATAGATAAGTATACAAAGACACACAAGAGCAAACTTTTTGTGGCTTTTGTAGCTCTCACATCCGCTTTTGACTCAATCTGTAGGGACAAATTATGGCAAAAACTATATGACACAGATATAGATAGACGACTTTTCAAAATACTTAGAGAGTTACATACAGACATTACAGTTAAAATTAGAACTGGGATGTCAGGCAACTATACTGACCCACTGCCACTGGGGAAAGGGGTTAAACAGGGCTGTTTGTTAGCGCCGTTCCTCTTTAATTTCTATATAAACGACATTGTTCAACATATGGCAAAGTATAAGTCATCAGCTCCTGCCCTGGAAGGCAAACACCTGAATATACTGCTATATGCTGATGACATGGCGGTCATGGCACTCACTCGAAGGGGCCTACATAGCATGCTGGAGGGGCTCGCAGCTTATTGTTCCCAAACCTCTCTAAAGATAAATTATGATAAAACAAAAATTGTGGTATTTACTAGAGCTCGCCACACATTTAGATGGTCTTTAGATGAACACAAAATTGAACAATGTCTTCTCTTTAAATATCTTGGTATCACTTTCCAAGCTACATCTAGCTGGCTTGCCCACTTCAAGACTGTAGCCCTTCTAGCACGTAGGACAATTGGTGCTCTGCTCAGCTTTTTTTATTCGAGGGGAGGGCAACTGGTGACCCCGGCACTAAAAACTTTTGTTGGAAAAGTGATTCCCCAGATGTTATACGGAGTAGAACTCTGGGGATGGAATCAGAAGCTGTTAGAACGGCTTGAAATCTTCCAAAATTTTTATCTCAGAAGAATTCTAGGCCTCCCTCAGAGCACTCCGGCAGCTTTCCTAAGAGTGGAAGTAGGATTACCCTCTGTGTCTGCCAGGGCCCACTTAAGATTCCTGCGTTTTTTCACCAACCTCATAGATGCCCCGAACACCTTATTGGCTAAACAAGCCTTTGTATCATTACAAAATAATACCACTTGGCATAAAAATCTACTAGACATTCTATCTAGATACAACCTACCTGAGTTTAATACTCTCAAATTGTGGAGCCCTGATAAAGTTCGGGAATGGATCTTTGAAAAAGACGCCTTTTTGGACTCCACTAAGATAAAAAAACTCTGGGTTTTCCTACTGGTTCCCTCGAGTAAAAGCAGTCAAAATCTGTGCCAACTACTTGGTGGAGATCACTGATCCCACACTTCGGAGAGCTTTTACTATGGCACGGTTTCAAACATTGCCAACTGCTTATTTGACCGGTAGATACACAAAAACCCCAGTAGAACATCGTTTATGTCCTTGCCTTATGAAAATTAAAGAGGATCTTACACATTACCTCCTCTATTGCCCCATTTACTTGGGCTTTAGAGACGCATTGCTGCAAATTATACCCAACTCTATAACCAGTCCTGAAGATAGAGTAAAATTTTTGTTAGTTGATGCAAACCCACGCATTACCCATGTGGTAGCGGTTTTTGTGATGAAGGCCATGAAAGCCAGGGAAAGATTTATGGACAACAATGTAAAGACCCCTTCATCGTCTGTTTAACTCGTTGCTCGTTTTCCCTCCTTTTCTATTCTGTGGGAAGAAGGTTTTGTTGGCATAGTATGTAATGAATTTTAATATTTTTAACTATTGTAGTGTTGATGTTTGTGCACAGGCATGGTCCTCACAATAAATGGATTTTGATTTGATTTGATTTGAAATATTTTCCCAGAAGTCTTTCACCTTGGGACACGTCCACCACATATGATAAACGGTACCTTCTTTTTCTTTGCATTTCCAACATAAATTATCGTCTGTATGATAAATCTTTGCTAACTTTACAGAGGTTAAGTACCATCTATACATCATTTTCATAATATTTTCTTTTAATACAGTACATGCAGTAAACTTAACCCCTTTCTTCCACAACCTTTCCCAATCTTCCAACATTATATTGTGTCCAACATCTCTTGCCCAATCTATCATCGCAGATTTAACTTGTTCGTCCTTTGTATGCCATTCCAACAATAAGTTGTACATTTTGGATAGATTTTAACATTGGTATCTAACAACTCCATTTCCACTTTGGATTTTTCCATTGCAAAACCATTTTTCTTATCAAGCTTATACAGTTCATTGATCTGATAATATTGTAGCCAATCCAATTTATCTTTAAATCCTTCGTTGTCTTCCAACAATAAATCAGCATATTTCAACCATTTACTCTCCATATTTAACTTTTTCTGTTGTTTTTTTTTTTTTTATAATATTTTTATTGAACAATTTTTTATATACCAGAAACAAAACATACATAAACAAACATTCAACAATAATGAAACATAAAACAAGTACCATTTCATAACCCAATTTCTAAACCTTACTTCCTCGACCTCCTCTTACTTCCCGTTTCTGTATTCCAAGTTCTTACAGTTATTCAGCGAAATCTTACCTTATTTTGTTATAAATTTATGCTAATCACCCTTATTCTCTTTGTCGTAACCATTACTGATAGTAACCATTTGTTTTAATCCAACATCATTCTAACTGTCACCAATTTTATAGTATTTCTTTAGATAATCCTTGAACTTTTTCCATTCTTCTTCCGCCGCTTCTCTTCCCTGGTCTCGGATTCTGCTCGTCATCTCTGCCAAGCTCATATAGTCCATCACCTTCATCTGCCATCATATTTAACTTTTTCTGGGCCTTTGCTTCCATTGGTGAGAGCCACCTGGGTGTTTTCCTTTCTAAGAGATCTTTATATCTTATCCAAACATTGTATAAAGATTTTCTAATTACATTAGTTTTAAAACTTTTGTGGGCTGATATCTTATCATAACATAAGTATGCATGCCAACCAAATACATTGTCAAATCCCTCCAAGTCTAACACATCCACATTTTCTAATTGAATCCATGCCTTAATCCAGCAGAAAGCTGCAGCTTCAAAGTATATCTTCAGATCTGGCAAGGGAAATCCCCCTCTTTCTTTTGAATCTGTTAATATTTTATATTTAATTCTGGGTTTTTTTCCCTTGCCAGATAAATTTAGACATTTTAAATGTCTAAATGACATTTCTGCCATTCTTTAAAACATTTTACATTGCCAATAATTGGGATAGCTTGAAATAAAAACAACATCTTTGGCAATACATTCATCTTGACCACTGATATTCGGCCCATCAACAACAATTTTAAATTTGACCATATCTCAAGATCTCTCTTAATTTCATTCCATAATTTTTCATAATTATCCTTATATAAATTCAATTTTTTCACCAATAAATTCACACCCAAATATTTCACTTTTTTCACAAAGACAAGGCCAGTCTTCTCCTGAAGGACTTTTCTCTCCTCATTATCTAAGTTTTCCCCCAACACTTTGGTTTTGCTTTTATTTAACTTGAATCCTGCAACCTGCCCAATCTCCTCAATCAACTCCAGTCCCTTCACTGCACTGGAGTCTGGATCTTGTAAAGTTAACACCAAAGCATGAGCAAAGGCTTTTAACTTATATTGCTTGGATCCTACTGTTATACCTTTAACCTCTTCTTCCTTCCTTAGCATATTTAGCAAAACCTCCAGAACTGAAATAAAAAGTAGAGGGGAAAGTGGGCACCCTTGCCTGGTTCCTTTTTCAATTCTAATTTATTCTGAAACCACATTATTAACTATAATTTTTGCTTTTCGTTCAAAATAGATCACATTGATACCATTTAAGAATTCTTGTCCAACCTCAATACTTTCTAAATTCTTTTTCATAAAATTCCAAGAGACATTATCAAAGGCCTTCTCCGCATTGATAAACATTAACACCGCTTTACAATTTTTTTAAACTTCCAACCTTTCTAACACATCGATTATATTCCTAATATTATCTTTCATATGTCTTCCAGGCAGGAATCCTGCCTGGTCCTTATGGATATAATCTGTTAGTACCTTCTTCAGCCTATTAGCCAAAATGTTAGTAAAAATTTTGTAATCCACATTAAGTAATGAGATCGGTCTGTAGTTTTTTACATTGGGTCTATCTTGATCTGGTTTTGGTATCAGAGTTATAAAAGCTTCCTTCCAGGTTTCAGGTGCTTTGCTCCCTCTTAATATCTTGTTGCATACCTCAACCAATGGCTGAATCAGCCAGTCTTTCAAAGTCTTGTAATATTTTGCAGACAGACCATATGGTCCTAGGGCTTTGCCAAGTTGCATCTGGTTTATGGCCTTCTCTACCTCTTGTCTTGTAATCCATCCATTAAGTAGGATCTTTTTATTTTCGGGAATTTTTTGCAAACCATTTACTTTAATAAATTGCTCAATTTTATCTTTATCTTCCTTTCCATTTTTATACAGCTGTTTATAATATTTCTGAAAACACCTTCTTATGTCTGCGGGATTCTCTACCGACTTTCCTTCTGATACAATATTTGTAATAGTACTTTGTTTCTGTCTCTTTTTTTAACTGCCAAGCCAGCAGTTTTCCACATTTATTTGCTGATTCAAAATTTCTCTGTCTCATCATTTTTAATTTCCATTCTATTTCCTGATTTATAATCTGGGAATATTGTATCTGTAAAGCTTTAATTTCCTTTTGAATCTGCTGATTCTTTGGATTACATTTCAAATTCTTCTCTTTATCTTTTAATTGCGACAGAATATTATCTTTTTTCTCATTCTGTATCTTTTTCTTAATCAAGTTTTGTTGTATGAGGAATCCTCTCATTACTGCCTTACTTGCGTCCCAAATGACTCTTGTTTCCACCTCTGAATTCGTATTTATCTCGAAATAGTCCTTTAGAGTCTTTTGGGCCTTCCTAATCATCTGTTCATTCCTCAACAAATCACCATTCATTCTCCATCTATAAGATCCCTGCAGAAACAATTTTGTTTCCAAAAACACTGCATTATGGTCCGAGCAAGTCTTTGGGCAAATTTCAGTTTTAGTTACCCTGGGAACAAAGTCTCTGGATAGCCATAAATAGTCGATTCGTGAAAATGATTGATTTGTATCTGAATAAAATGTGAAGTCTTTTTCTGTTGGATTTCTCACTCTCCATATGTCTGGCAGATCAAATTTATCTACCATTTCAAAGAAAGTCTTTGGTAATCTGCCAGCATTCATTATTTTCTGTCTCTGTGTTCTATCCATAAGTGTTGATGCCACTCCATTCAAGTCTCCCATCAAAATCAATTTGTAATCCAAATAGTCCAGAAGTCTTGTTTCCAGATTCTTAAAAAATTCTGCTTTGCCATCATTTGGTGCATGAATTCCCAACAACAAATATTTTTCGCCTTGTGCTTTAATTTCAACTGCGATATATCTTCCCTCCTCATCCTTAAACAACATTTTAGGGTTCCATTTTTCTTTAACGTAGAAAACCACTCCTCTTTTCTTCACTTTATCAGATGAAATAAATTCCTGACTGAGTTTCTTATTCTGAAGGACTTTTCTATGTCATCTAGTAACATGGGTTTCTTGTAAACAAATTATGTCCAAGTTCTGCTTTGCTAACACATGATAAACTTGGTTCCTTTTTGGCCAAGAGTTCAAACCATTTACATTCCATGAGTAAATTTTCAATGCCATCTTGTATTTTTAGGGAGCTCCTGCACCTGCCCCCAGTGGCTGTGGGCTATCCACTCCAAAGTCCTTGGTGTTTTTTTTCCAGAAACCTTGCTTTTTCTTCAACAGTCCTGATTCTTTGTTTTCTTCCTAAAAAGTTAAAGGAAAGGCCACCAGGAAATTCCCACCTGAAAAAGATGTTCTTCTGTCTCAAGGCACCAGCCAGATCTGTGTAATTATTCCTTAAGCTCAAAAAATGCTTTGGGATCTCTTTGAATAAAATAATTGGTTTATCTTTGATCTTCAGACTTTTTTTATAGTGTAGACCCAGGATATTCCCTCTCTGTTCTTTGGTCTTAAAAACTACAATGCAATCGGACTTCCGGTGGAGCACAAGCCTGACACGAGCGAGGGATCTCTCCGGGAGAGAAACCCTGGCTATTTCGGCCATAAAAGGGGGGTTTTAGGGCGAAAAAACCCCCCTGTCAAGCCTCTGGTGGGTGTCCAGAGGTTCAGGTTCCCGGCAGTGCCTAAAAGCTGCCTGTCCGGCCATCAGGTACCCTCTGAAAAAGAGGTGAAGAGTGCGGCGGAACGGGATAGCAGGCTATCAGGAAGCCATTGCTACGGCTGAATAGCGAAGCCCCGAGCTTGCAAGGAACAGCGCTCCGCTCTTGAAACTAAGAAATTCGGACTTGAAACATCTAAAATTGGATTGAAAAGTATTAAGGGGAGTTCCGAATTAAAAAAGGAGAAGATTCCGAGTTCAGTTGTCATCTGAAATCAGCACAGACGCAGCACCGTAAGCAGAGCCAGAAAGCGAAAGTGAGTTTCCGCTAGCGGCTATTGTTTCTGTTTCTCCCTAACTATTAGAAACTGTTTCAAACTAAGTTAAAAGTTTAAAAGTAACTATTTTTGAGGACTTAAAGAGGTGAAACGTCAAGGGGGAACAGAAGGTAACTATTGAGACAAAATAGAGGTCTTAGATGCAACTGAGGATATAGAAGGATTGAACTGTCTTCCCACTTTTACTTTCAAGATTAAACTGTTACGCCAAAAGAAGAGCTTCCGACTCCATTTTAACTCAATAAAAAGGGTATAGTGGCAGAGAAAGAAGAACCAATCTATCTTCCCACTTTTTCCCTTTTGTGGATTTTGGTCACTTTTGGGGGGGGGGGTTTAAAATTGGAAAAGCTAAATTCAGTAGTTTAACTTTGGTTATTTGGCAATTCCTTATTGAAAAACTATTAATGTGGATTGGAGTTCCCTAGTGGATGGAATGAGACATTACAACTTGTTTTTCAGAATTTTTCTTTGTTAATGGTGTAATTCTGGACTGGAGGAATATCTGCTTCCTGTTTGGCCCCCTTCTCCTGGAATTGCTTTTTTGCCTTATTTCCTATGGGATGTCCTGTTCGGAATTATAAATCACAACACCTCATCCTCTCAGACAGCTATATTCCTCTATAAAACCTCTTGGATTATTAAACAGAAATTATTCAGTTTAAGCATTGGTTACAACTAATTTTTGGAAACAAATCAAAAATATTGGCATCACAATACACTCTTGTCATTTTTGTTTTTCTTTCTTGTAAAAATTATTTTTTCTGCCTTTTCGGGAAATAACCATTTTTGGATATTCCAGTTGGATTACAATCTAAGTCTTTTGTATTACAATTTGTATTACAATTTGGATTATAACTCAACTATCTCTATGCAAACTGTTTTTGGTTTTCTTTTTTTGTCTTATTTGAGGATTAGCCCGAGTGGGGGCAAGAAGTTTAGCAGCTATTTAAACTTTGGTACAGAAAATTGGTTACTTTATAACGTTCAGCTGTGGAAGTATTTCCTTTCATAAAGTCATTATTTTTTATTAATCCCCCCATATTGCCCTAAAAACTTTGGATCAATATTAAGAAATTGTATTTTGTCTTTTCGGGATTTTATATTGTGAAATTGTTTAAGTAATATTGGTTAACTTTGAACCAAATAATTAATAGGAGAAATTTGTTTTGTTATTGGATATATTGGGATATTTCGGGAAGGAAATGTCACACCCGCCGAAAAAAGGGGCAGAGGGGGGGACGCCAACAGATAGGAGAACTTCAAAGCAAGAAACGGAGTTTAGAACAGAAATATTGAAAATGTTTGCAGAGATAAAACAAAGTGAGAAAAATCTGGAGACAAAACTAGAACAGGTGGATAATAAAATTGGAAAAATGGACAAAAAAATTGATGAGACAGTTAATGAACTGAAAGGGCAGATAAAAGAGGTATCTAAAAGAGTGGACGAGGGGTTAAAGAGGACAAAATTGGAATGGATGAAGAGTGAGATGGTGGAAATAAACAAAACACAGGAAGAAATAAAAGATTCGATTGCTATGAACGAACTGAGACAGAGGGAAGTGAATTTGAGGCTGAGATCAGTGCCGGAAACACAGAATGAAAATATAAGAGAGAGACTGACAACGGAAATTGCGCAGTGGTTGGAGATGCCAGAGGAAGAAGTTGCCAAAACAGTACAAAATGCATTCAGAATGAAAGTAAGGACAAGTAGAGCAAAGAAATTTCCTGGAGACTGTTTGATTACATTCAAGGACAGAGAGATGAGAAATCTGATATTACAGAGAAACAGAGAAAAAAGGTTATATATAGACGGGAATTACATAATCATCTTTAAAGATATACCAATAAGGCTGTTGAAACGAAGAGACCCATACAAACCACTGGTGCAGATCCTCAAGAAAAATAAGATTGATTTCAGATGGGAATTTCCGGAGGGAGTCTCGTTCTTCTATAAAGGCAAGAAACGAAGATTGACAAGCCCAGAGGAAATAGGGAAATTTACGAGAAGGTACAAGGAACTACAGGTGGGAGAAGAAGAGGCCAAGGGAGCAGAAGGAGGAGCAGGATCCAAGGAGGAGTCCGAATCAGGAGAGGAAGATGAACAGAATGGAAAGAAACCGGAAGAAGAAGAAGAGGAAGAGGAAGAAGAAGAGGTAGATAGATTATAAGGAAACAAACTAAATTTATTTAATTGGAAGGCATTGTGGCGTTAAAATTATGGAATTGGAATATTAATGGGATGAATGATAAGAGGAAACGAAACAAAATTGAACAATTTCTAAAAAAGAAAAATTTGGACATTATATGTTTGCAAGAAACTCATGAGGCAAAAAGACACAGGAAAATTCTGATCAACAAAAGACTTGGGAATGAATTTATATATTCGGATAAAGAGAAAAAAAGGGGAGTTGTCTTATATATCAAAAACAAAATTGAACCTCACCAAATATTCAAAGATGAAAAAGGAAGAGTTATAGCAGTTCAAATCAAATGGCAAGGCGAAAAATTAATAATTGTCGGGATCTATGCACCAAATGGAAATAAGACTGATTTCTATAAAGTATTGGAGGAAAAACTATTTGAATATATGGATCAGAAAATTATCATAATGGGAGACATGAATGGAGTGGTATCATTGGAAATGGACAGACTAAGGGATGTAAAGAACAAAGAAGGGAAACTGCCTAAGACATTTTTTACGATGACGAAGAATTGTAACCTGATCGATATTTGGAGACTTAGACACCCATTGGAGAAACAATTTACGTATTATTTAGAACTGAATTAGTCAATGTCAAGAATAGATCAAATATGGGTATCGAACGAACTGACTCCAAGAATCCAACAAATCGAAATACAAGCCAAAGTAATTTCAGATCACAACCCAATAAAAATGGAGTTAAAAGGTTTTGAAGAAAGAACTTTTAGATGGAGAATAAATGACTACTTATTGGATGATCAGAAGGTTGTAGAAAAAGCACAAAATAAATTATCCGAATATTTTATGGACAATATCAACAAAGGTACTAAGATGAATATAGTTTGGGACGCAAGCAAAGCAGTTATGAGAGGATTTTTTATCCAGCAGAACTCATTGAAGAATAAAAACAAGGAAAAAAGGAAAAAAGAAATTCTAAGGCAGATTATGGACAATGAGCAAAAACTGATCAAAAAGCCAAACAATTTGAAAATCAAGCAGGAAATCAAGACTCTCCAAACTCAATTTGCAATGATAATAAAGAAGGAAGTCGAATGGAACATTAAAAGGTTAAGGCAGAAAAACTTTGAGTTCGCTAACAAATCAGAAAAATGGCTTGCGTGGCAACTTAAAAAGAGAAAGGAGCAGAGCACAATCAATAAAATTAGGATAAACAGCGAAGAGACAGCTAACCCGAAAGAAATTAGGAAAGGATTCTTGGACTTTTATAGGCAACTATATAGAAATAAAAAAAGGAACAATATGAAGAAAATAGAAAGATATCTAAGAGATAAAATGGTGCAGAAGACCCCGACAGATCAAAAAGACCAGCTGAATGCCCCAGCAGAAAAAGAGGAAGTAAAAGAGGTGATAAAAGAGCTGAAGAGAGGGAAAGCTCCGGGTCCTGATGGATTTACATCTAGTTATTATAAAGAAATGAAAGACGTGTTGATGTTCCCTTTGATGGAAGTTATGAATAACATTTTAAAAGAAAGAGACATTCCAGAAACGTGGAAAGAAGCATATATTACACTGATCCCCAAACAGGATTCGAATTTAACTCAAGTCAAAAATTATAGGCCTATTTCACTATTGAATACGGACTACAAGATATTTGCGGGAATCTTAGCGAAGAGATTGAAAAGGATATTAACAAGACTTATACATAAGGATCAAGCAGGTTTCCTACCAGGCAGACAAATGAAAGATAATATAAGAAATATAATTAATGTCTTAGAATATCTGACTGCTAGGAATCATAAACAAGCAATTTTAATGTTTGTGGACGCTAAAAAGGCCTTTGATAATATTATATGGGAGTTTATGTTGAAAAATTTAGAATATATGGAGGTGGGGAAAGAGTTTTTCAATGGCATATCGACTTCCGGGTTAGCGCCATCAGCTAATGGCGGATTCCCTCCGAGCTCCGGAGGGAATCGGCTCCACAGGATTAGGGTTTTACCGCTGCGGCGACGCGGGGACCCTTAAAAATCACAGGCAGTGAAGCCTGTGAACCTGGTGACACGGCGGGCACCATTTGCGCCCCACCCGACCTGCGAAGGAGCCTTTTTAAAGGCTTCGGAACGGGGGACGGGGTGAGCGGCGCGGTGCTGAGAGTCGACTGCTTCTCCTGCGGAGTGAAGCCGCGCTGCCATGGCCGGAGAGCGCTGACTTCTTCTTGTGATTTGGACTTTAAAATAACAACCCGTGAGTACTACGGAAATTGGATTTCTAAGGAAATTTTTCTTTTGTGAATTAGGCACGATCGGGGAAGGCGTAAACAGGAAGTCCGTCTCCCCGTCTTGTAAACAATCTAAAGCAAGGACCTGCTAACTAAGGTCGAGAGAATTCTTTCTTTTATTATTGGGTAAAAGACATTAATTTCACGATTTGGCACTAGAAGAAATTTTACTGGAGGATAAGAGCTAATTTTGGGAGCTGAAGTGCCGCCACCCTCCGGACCCGGGAGTGATCCGCAAGAGAGCCTGTTGAAAAGACATTGAAGAGTTTGACAGCTGTCAAATTAGCTGTCAAGACGGAAAAAGAGAACTTTGTTTCTGCTACTTCTGCTGGCTATATTTGTTATAATTTGACTACACTTTGTTGAAAATAAGGAAGAACTGATACAAACTAATTTGACTTTCGGATTTGAACTGGGAGGAATACTAAGTAACCAAAATCCCTCTAGAGGGGATTTTGGGACATTACAAGAATGGCTGAAGGAGGGAAAATTCAGGCTGAATTGGACAGAGTGTTTCTTCTCTTGGGAAAGTTACAAGGCCAAATTGATGTTTTGGCTATAAATGTTGCAACTCTGGACTTAACAGTAAACAAATCCATTGAATTTGATAAGGAATTGACTCAGGAAGCCCATGCAGCTGGACAAGAAGAGAAACTTGAGAGTTCTGAGAGTGTGAAGAAAGAGATATATGTTGTTCCTGAGGAAAAGGAAGGAGGAGATGTAATGTTACAGAAAATAAAGGAGGGCCAGAGGCCTGACATGATGGTTACAAAGGAAAATAAGAACTTGATGGTGAAAATTTGGTCTGAATTGGAGACTGAAGAATGGAGAGATCTCCTTATGTGGAGATCGGAAGACCCAAGGATTACAAATTTGATTAAGGTGGAAGTTGGAGCTTTGGGGACATTTGGACTTGAAAGGAGTAAGAAACAAGATTCAGGCTCCACTTTTAAGTATGGAGGTCTGGCTGGAAGAAACATGGACCCTATTGTACTAGTGGTTATCCGAGATTTGGTGCTTAATACCAAGGACTATCAAAAAAACCGGCAGAGAGGAACTGAGAGAGAATTAAGAGCCTCGGACGTGAGATCTCCAGGCTGATAGTAGATCGATTGATGGACGTTTGTTGGGGATTGAAACCGGGAAAGGGGGGGTGGAGTTTAGGAATCCAAAGGGTGTATAATTATAATCTGTTTTGTTTTTACTTTTGTTATCTGTCTGAGAATTGAGGAAATCGTGGAAGGGAATTTAGGCCGACTTTAGAAAAAGGTTTTAAGAATAAGCACTGATGTATCACTATTGTGATGGGATGGTGAGCTGCTTGTGCGTAAAATCCTAGTCCCTCAGAGTTTGGCTAAGTCCACAAACCTCTGTCTGTGACAGAGCTCCTTAAGCATGGCTCCATCAGTCGCTCGTTGAATCGGACAGTGGGCGTTTGCGGAACCTCTTCCAGCATAAAAGCTCCTTAACGGAAACGCGTCTTCTGGACTCTCGGCGTGACAGTTTCCGGCGAGGAGTGGGTGTCCCTACAGGAGGTCCTGAAACCTCCCCACTGTTCTCGCTTGAAGTGTCTCTGAGCCCTCCCTCCGACTCACTTTCCCTTGGAACTCCACTTCTCCCCCTGCTGGTCCCCTCCTCAGCTGAATGGTCTCTCTCACCCTCTGTGAGCCCTTTCACCTCCTGCGTCTCAGATGGCAGTTCCCTGACATCCACCTCCCCTCCAGGGCCCCCTTCACCCCTTCCCTCCCCTCCTCTGCGGGAGGCGAGAGAGCAAAACCCCTGAAGGAACCTCCCTCATCTTCCGAAGTTTCGAACACTTCCCTCCACCTCTTGCTGTTTCCGGTTTCCAAGTACTCCTCCTCATCGGAGTCTGTTCCTCCTTCCAACTCCGATTCCCTGAATCCTTCCAGTTCCTCCTCATCGTCGGTGGTGCCAAAGTACTCCCTCCGGAACCTCGCTACTGGCTGAGGTTTCCTGGGGAACCTTTGGTGGAACGTTTCGATCAAGATCTCGTCACGGACCTCCTCTGCCGTCACCCAGGTGTTTTCCGACTCCGGTTCCCCTTCCCACGCGACCAAATATTCCACCTGATTACCCTTCCACCTGGAGTCGATGATTTCCGCCACATGGTTGCTGCTTTCCCTTTCTTCTATGGCTGGCCCCCGTGTGGATACCCCTTCACCTTCCCCCCTATATGGTGACAGTAATGACCTGTGGAATACTGGGTGCAGTTTCATGTGGTTCGGTAACCGGAGTCTGAAAGCCACTGGGTTGACCTGTTGGATGACCTCAAATGGTCCCAATCTTTTGGGTCTCAATTTCTTGCAACCCCCCTTGAACGGCAACCCTTGGGTTGATAGCCAGACCTGACTCCCCACCCTAATGGTTTCACCTTCCCTTCTGCTCTTGTCTGCCTGCCTCTTATATTCTTCTTTGGCCCTTTCTAAGTTGAGTTGGAGTTGACGATGGATCGCTTCCATTTCTTCTACAAAATGTTCAGCGGCCGGGACACTCCATCTCTCCCCTCCTCCCCCTGGAAACGCCCTGGGGTGGCATCCATAATTAGCCAAAAAGGGGCTCATCCCGGTGGACACATTCTCTGCATTATTGTAAGCAAATTCCGCTAGCGCCAACTTTTCGACCCAATCGTTCTCTCTGTCATTGACATAACACCTCAGGTATTGTTGGAGGATACCGTTTGCCCTCTCCGCCTGCCCATTGGTCTCAGGGTGCCTGGCAGTCGAAAAGTTGACCTCTACGTGCAACAAGCTCATAAGTTTCCTCCAGAATCTGGACGTGAACTGTTTCCCTCTGTCGGAAACCACCCTCAAGGGGGCGCCATGCAGCCTAAAAATATGTTCTACAAACAATTTCGCTGTCTCTTCCGCCGTGACTGCATGTGAGCAAGCTACAAAGTGACCCATCTTAGTTAACAGGTCTACTACGACTAGTATGGCGGTTTTCCCCTGGGATTTAGGCAGATCAGTCATAAAATCTATCGATACCGCCTCCCACGGTCGTTCTGGTGTGGGTAACGGTTCTAATAACCCCGCTGGTGCCCGCCTTTCTCCTTTGGCTCTCTGGCATTGGTCACACCTTCTCACATACTCCCGTACATCCTCCCTCACCTTGGGCCACCAAAACTCCCTGGTCACCAACCACATGGTCTTGTGTTGCCCAAAATGCCCCGCTGTAGGATTGTCGTGCAGCTGTTTGAGTACTCTCCCCCTCAATTCCCCTTCGGGTATATATAGTGCCCCTTTGTAATACAATGCCCCGTTTCTTTCTTCAAAACCTCCGGGGTCTTCTCCCTCTCTCCTTAAACCTCTGAGCTTATCCTGGGCGTATTCATCATTTACCGTTCCCTCTACCAGTTCTCTTTGCCCCACCCAGGCCGCCCCACACACCCAGTGGTCCTCTGGGATAATATGTCTCTCTTCAGGCGCTCCCTCCCCCTCCAAATATTCAGGTTTGCGAGAGAGAGCGTCCGCTCTGATGTTTTCTGGACCTGGCACATAGCAGATTTCAAAATTGAATTTGGAGAACTCCTGGGCCCATCTCACTTGTCGTTGGTTGAGCACTCGTGCCGTTCTCCAATACTCCAAATTCTTGTGGTCCGTACACACTTGCACCTTATGCTGTGCGCCAATTAGTAAGTGTCTCCATCTCCGGAACGCTTCGTGAATGGCGAGTAGTTCTCGGTCATATACGGTGTAGTTCCTCTCGGATTTGTTCAGCTTACGCGAAAAGAAGGCACACGGTCTCCATTCCGACTTATTGCTCCCTGGCTGAAGCAGCACCGCCCCCACCGCCCGGTCTGAGGCATCAGTTTCCACTCTCATGGGTTTTTGTAAATCCACATGCAGGAGCTGTTCTTCCGAAGCGAATGCCCTTTTCAATTCCTCAAATGCTTGCTCCGCCTCCGCCGTCCAAACGAATTTCTTCTTGCTGCTTAGACAGTCCGTGATGGGAGCCGTTAAGTGGGCAAAGTTCTTGATGAATTTACGGTAAAAGTTCCCAAACCCTAAGAACCTTTGCACATCCTTTTTCGTTTTCGGTGTCTTCCATTCCAGCACCGCCTGGACCTTGCCTGGATCCATGGCTAATCCCTTGTCTGATAAGCGGTACCCCAGGAATTCCACCTCCTTGGTGTGAAACTGACACTTCTCCAATTTCACCCACAGCTGGTTTGCTTGCAGCTGGCTCAGCACTTCCCTGACATCCTTTACATGCTGCTCCTCATTCTCTGAATATATCAGCACGTCATCGAGGAAGGCCACGCAATTCTTGTAGAGCAAAGGTCCCAGGACATGGTTCATGAGCGATTGAAAACAGGCGGAGCCTGATTGCAATCCGAATGGCATAACGAGATATTCAAAAGCCCCCAAAGGGGTGAACATGGTGGTTTTCCATTCATCCCCTTTCTTTATTCGTATCAGGTTGTATGCCCCTCTCAGGTCCAGTTTCGTGAATATCTTTCCCTTCCTCACCCTGGTCAAAATGTCATCAATCCTGGGCATGGGGAAAGTCACTGGTTCTGACACGGCATTTAGCCGCCGGTAGTCCACTACAAGCCTGGGTTTATCCGTGTTTTTTTTGTCCACAAAAAACACTGGGCTCCCTCCCACCGCTCTGGACTCTCTGATGAAGCCCCTCTTCAGGTTTTTATCAATAAACTCCCTTAACTCTTGCATTTCCCTGTCTGACATGGCGTACAGCTTGCCCACGGGGAGCTGGGCCCCAGGGACCAGGTTAATTTGGCAGTCAAAGTCTCTATGCGGTGGTAGTTTATCTGCTTCCCTTTCGCTGAAGACCTTGCTCAGGTCAGCGTATTGTTTGGGCACCTTCCCTTTGTCCGCCACTTCCGTCCCTGCTAGAAAGGCTTTTGCCCCTTCTGGCACCTTTCCCTCTCTGCAGTGTTCCAGGCAATGTGCTGACCCAAAGGAGACCACTCTCTGATGCCAGCCCACTAGCGGGTCATGCAACGCTAGCCAGCTCATTCCCAAAATGACGGGAGCCCCTCCCAGGGTGGCCACATTGAACGCTATCCTTTTGGTGTGCCTGGCCACCCTCATAACCATTGGGACGGTCTGTAGGCTAACTTCTCCTCCCAACAGCTCCCTCCCATCGATCGTGGTCACCTGCAGGGGGTTGCTTAAAGGGAGTGTCTGTATCTGGTGTTCAGCTGCAAACTCCTTACTCATAAAATTACAGGAGCTGCCTGAGTCCAACAGCGCCTTTGTCTTTAGTGGGTATCCGTTTGCCAGCTCTAGCAACACCTCTATTACTAGGGCTGGTCTTGGAGGTTCCGGAATGGGCACTTTTACTGCTCCTTGGCCTGGCTGCAGTGCCCTGACGGTGGCAGCCAGGCGTTGGCTTTTACTGGCTCCTGGACTCCCTCCTCCTTCCCCCCAACAGCTCCCGCCATCCCTTGCCATTCCTTTCTTTGCGGGCAGACTCTGGCAAAGTGACCTGGCTGCTGGCAGAGATAACATTTCTTGGCGCTCTTTCCCTCCTTCTTCCTCCCTTCACTGGGATTTGAAACTGCGCGCGCGCGCGCTGTTCCAACTTCCATCGGCTCTCCTGGCGGGAAACTTGGCTCTGGAATCTCTGGAATGCGGAAATCCCTCCAACGCTCTCCTTTCCCCTCCCGCTTCTCCAAGGCTCTTGCCTCCTGGCGCGCTCCAATGGTCAGCGCTGATTTGGTCAGCTGGTCCATAGACTCCGCCCTGGGCGCCCGGGAAAGTTCGTCTTTCACCGCCGAAGAAAGCCCCTCTTCAAAGAGCATTTGAATGGGTTCCGCCGATAGGTCCCATCCCAATTTATGTATCAACATTGTAAACTCAGTCCAGTACTCACGAACCGATCGGCTCCCCTGTTTGCAAGCCATCAATTGTCTGCGCACCAGTCCCTGTTCAATCTCGCTGGAAAACATCAAATCCATGGCGCGAAAAAACTTCCTCGTGTCCTTCAGCATTTCACTATTCCCTGCCATCAGGGGTCTAACCCAGTCTCTCGCCCCCCCTTCGAGATGGCCAATCACAAACGCCACTCGCGATGCCTCGTCGGGAAAGTCGTTAAACTGCAGTTCGAGAGCATACTGCATCTCTGTCCTAAAGGCTTGGTAGTTCCTGGGGTCCCCCCCAAACTTCTGCACCAATCCTGGCATCTTTCTTGCTAGTGTAGCGCCTTTTGCCTTTTCTGCATCCTGCGCCCTCCTTTCTTCTAGCCTCGCCGTTTGCAGTGCTAGCTGGACTTCCAACACCCTGTACCTTTCTTCCAGGCTTGGACCCTCTCCAGCTCCTCCTGCTCCCCCGGCTCCGGCTGGGTTGCTCATGATGCCTCTCTGCACAAGCTGCTTTCAGGGACTGTCCGATTGCTGTGATGGGATGGTGAGCTGCTTGTGCGTAAAATCCTAGTCCCTCAGAGTTTGGCTAAGTCCACAAACCTCTGTCTGTGACGGAGCTCCTTAAGCATGGCTCCATCAGTCGCTCGTTGAATCGGACAGTGGGCGTTTGTGGAACCTCTTCCAGCATAAAAGCTCCTTAACGGAAACGCGTCTTCTGGACTCTCGGCGTGACAGTTTCCGGCGAGGAGTGGGTGTCCCTACAGGAGGTCCTGAAACCTCCCCACTGTTCTCGCTTGAAGTGTCTCTGAGCCCTCCCTCCGACTCACTTTCCCTTGGAACTCCACTTCTCCCCCTGCTGGTCCCCTCCTCAGCTGAATGGTCTCTCTCACCCTCCGTGAGCCCTTTCACCTCCTGCGTCTCAGATGGCAGTTCCCTGACAACTATTGATGTTTATAAGGCAAAATTGGTTTTTTAAAATGAACTAAATATAAAAAGGTTAAAAATTAGGGATAAGAACTTGTTGAACCAACAATTTGAATTGGAATACAAGAGGGGGAGGTGTGGGGAAGTCAGGGAAATATGTTATTGAAAATAAGGATTGTGAATTCTATGTGTTTTTAAACTTTTTTGTTTTTTCTTTTTTGATTTTTTAATGTATTACAATGGAAAATTTTAATAAATATCTTTTTTTAAAAAAGAGTTTTTCAATGGCATAAAGGCAATCTATACAGAACAGAGAGCAAAATTGATAGTTAACAATGTTATTACTGAAGATATAAAAATATCTAAAGGAACAAGACAAGGTTGCCCACTTTCTGTTACGAAAAAGGAGCAATGCAGAAGCAAGCACCAGGTGGCTGGAATGGTAAACAGGATGTGGATGCTATTGGATTATACCGTGGGAACCAGGGACAGTTTGTAAAGTGCTCTGAGAGCCGGATGTTACCTCAGAGCAGCACATGACCCTGTACTGGAAGTACATGGGTGGAGTTTATTCTCTCTCTGCAGTGGGAAGCAGAGTGTGCAGACATGTTTCTCTGTACTGCTGAAAGACAGAAATAAAGACATGTAAATATATTTCTGTCTGTCTCTTTCCCCCTCCCTGGGGGAGGAGTGGTGTGTTCTTTTCACGTTTGAAAAGGATCGCCGAAGAGACCTCCTTTGATCTTGCCGGCACACGCTGGCAGGGGAGGTCACAAGGATTCAAGCCGGGCACCTGGAGGGTGGCCAAATTCCTAAGAGCTGGAGGCTCTGCTTGCTTGAATCCCGACAACTGGTAGCAGACCGATGGTTATCTGATCTATGAGAATCTGCATGAGAGGTGAGAGGTCAATGAATCGTTGCCATCCTCTGCACCTAAGGAGATAAAGAAAAGCGTCTGCCTGCAGCCAGAAGCTGAAACAGACAGCTGGACACCGAGAGGAGTGTATTCCAAGGCAACGGAGCCAGAAAAGGTATGCAGCATTTCGGGCAAGAGAGAATGAACGCAGAAAGATTTATTTTCTGGTTCACAAGCTGCGTTTGAAAAAACAAGCTCTGAGAGCAGGCTTGCATACCAGGAATTCCTGTGGTGAGATAAGGAGTTCCGTCCTGAGCAGGTTGCTAGGCAACGTCTGCCAGTTACAGAATGGCTAAAAAAAGAGCCTGGGAAATCGAAAGTGTATCTGCGCAGCTGTGCAAGGGTTTTGAAAAAAACAGCCCAAAGGCTTGCCTGCCAGTGAAGCAGTAAACAAAGACTTTTGGAGTTTACTGACTTGAAAAGTGAAAGCTGGCTTGAGATTGAGTGTAAAGCTGACCCTTGGATTCAGCATGGATTCCAAGAAGGCGGGAGGTTTGCCCTATCCCCCTCCCCTCACTAATGACAATTATTCATCTTGGTCTATAAAGATGAAGGCCCTGCTGCAGAATCAGAGGGTCTTTGACGTGATTGAGAACCCCATCCCAGCAGCACCAACCCGAGGTTGGGAGTCACAGAATCTGAAAGCCAGAACGGCTATAATTCTGTGTGTGTCAGATGACCAATTGGTGCATATTCAGGGTTTGGAATATGCACGAGAAATTTGGGATATGCTGAGAAGAACACATCAGAGGGATGCTGGTTCTTCAGCGTTGCTGTATTTTGAGAAGCTGACCAATCTGAGGCTTGCGCCTGATGGAGATGTTCAAGCGCACCTGACGGAGATGAAATATCTGCGCCAGCAGATGGTGGAACGCAATTTCCGTCTGCAGGAGGAAGTGTTTTGCTTCATGATGATCAACAGCTTAAATTGGACTTACAAAACGGTTGCCAGTCAGCTTGGTTCCCTCCCGGCTCAAGATTTGACCGCGGAGAGGGTGTGTGCCGTAGTTCTGAATGAACAGGACAGACTTGCTGCACTGGAAGTAAAGGACAGGGGGAGGGAGGAACGGAGTTCTAATTCCCCCGCAGATGAAGCTGCTGGAGAGAAGGCTGTAGCTTTGAACGTTGTACAGTGTTACAATTGCGGACAGGCTGGGCATCTTCAGCGGAACTGCAAGAAGCCACGTCAGCCAAAAGGAGCGAAGGGCCGCTCAGCAAAGCCTGAGGCGTCAGGCAAAGGTCACACCAAGACTACGGTGAAACCTGGAAAGGCATTGATGGCGAAAGGAACCACGCCAGACGTTGGGAACGCGTTTATAATTGACACGGGCTGCACGGTTCATATGTCCCCACACAGAGAACTCTTTTCAACGTTTAAGAAGCAAAGCTTCACTGTGACACAGGCCAACGGTCAGGAGCTGGAAGCGGCCGGCGTGGGGACTGTCTATCTTAAGAGTCTGGACTTGACAATAAACAATGTTTACTTGGTTCCTGAATTGAAGTTCAATCTGCTGAGTGTTTCGCAGATTGCAAAGAAAGGACTGAAACTGTCCTACGATGCTGAGAGCTGCAAGATCTACAAAGATGGAGAGTTATTTCTTTCAGCCAGGGAGAAGGATGGACTATATTTGTTGACTTTTGCACAAAGTGATTACATGGAATGTAATTCATCTGTGTCTAACCTAGTTTCTCTTGCAGGTGTGAGCAAGAAGAAGACCGGAGTCAACAGAGCATTTCAGCGGGTGTATGCTGATGTGATTGGTCCTCTAGAACCATCTAGAGGCAATGCAAGATATTATCTTGTGTGTGTGGATCATTTCTCTAACTATGTCTGGGTTTATGTGTTGAAAAAGCCAAAGGAAGCCTTGGAGAGGTTTCAGGAGTTTTGTGACAAAGTTAAGAGTATGCATGATGCTAACATTGATTGTCTATTCACAGACAAGAAGCAGATTTTTCTTTTACAGGATTTCCAAAGGTTCCTGCAGAAGAAGGGGATCAGACACAAGATTTCTGTTTCAGCGGAAGCGTGGAACAGGGGTGTCTGTGTACGGGTGAACAGAGAATTGCAAAAGGGGATGGAAGCGCAATTGCTTAGTTCAAATCTGCCACATGAGTACTGGGCCGAGTCTCTAATGTCGTACTGTTATACGAAAGTGAGAAAGGTTTCAAAAGAGTTGGGAAGTTCTCCTTTTGAGAAACTGTTCCACAGAAAACCTTCTGTTGCCCATTTCAAGGTTTTTGGGTCTCATGTGAGAACAGAAGCTCCAGGTGGAGTAAAGAATGCCAGAGGCATTTTTGTGGGGTATGAAAAGGGTCTCTACAGAGTAATTTTGTCTGAATCTGGTCAGGTGATTCTCACAAAATTTCTAGAGAGTGCTCCTGAACAGGAGAGAGTGATAGTACACACATTTCCCACTGAGGACGATTCAGATGATGATGATTTTACTGATTACAGCGATTACAGCTGTAATGAAAGTGATGACACTGATAGCTCGGAGAGCTCAGTTGTCACAGTCATTGAGAGGAAGTCTCACACAATGGATAGGCCTTCACAACTGAAGGATGAACCACTGTTTACCATTGGAACTAGTTCTCCAAAGAGTCCTGAGACTGGACCAGTGAGCAGAGAGGATCAGCACCTCATACGTAGGTCTGAGAGAGTTACAAAGGGTCAACCACCCAAGAGGTACTCAAAAGAGTTTGCTAACTTAGCTGTTGCATGTGTTGCTGTTGTAAACAACCGAGGACAGGTTGGAGCTGTGTCTAAGACAGAGACAAAGACACAACAGAGAGTTGCTAGCCAAGGTAATGCAGATGCACTCATTCCTTGGAAACCAGACAACCAGAGAGGTACACTGGGGAAACCGGTGGCGGGGAGTTCCAAGGGTGGAACTGAAACAACAGGGGAGTGTTATGTGTATAACAACTGTTTGTTTTCTTCTCTGGATCATGCTTTGCTTGCTGCAACACGCATTGATTCTTTTGGGGGAGGATGTTACGAAAAAGGAGCAATGCAGAAGCAAGCACCAGGTGGCTGGAATGGTAAACAGGATGTGGATGCTATTGGATTATACCGTGGGAACCAGGGACAGTTTGTAAAGTGCTCTGAGAGCCGGATGTTACCTCAGAGCAGCACATGACCCTGTACTGGAAGTACATGGGTGGAGTTTATTCTCTCTCTGCAGTGGGAAGCAGAGTGTGCAGACATGTTTCTCTGTACTGCTGAAAGACAGAAATAAAGACATGTAAATATATTTCTGTCTGTCTCTTTCCCCCTCCCTGGGGGAGGAGTGGTGTGTTCTTTTCACGTTTGAAAAGGATCGCCGAAGAGACCTCCTTTGATCTTGCCGGCACACGCTGGCAGGGGAGGTCACAAGGATTCAAGCCGGGCACCTGGAGGGTGGCCAAATTCCTAAGAGCTGGAGGCTCTGCTTGCTTGAATCACGACACTTTCACCATTGTTATTTATAACGGTTCTGGAGGTCTTTTTAAACGCAATTAGACAAAACAAGCAAATAAAAGGGGTGACAGTAGGTCAAAATGAGTATAAAGTTAAAGCCTTTGCCGATGATTTGGTAATGACCATGGAAGAACCAATAGAAAGTGTAAAAGAGGTATTGGATGAGATGGAACAATTTGGAAAGGTAGCTGGATTTAGACTGAATAAGAGAAAGACCAAAATGATTGTAAAAAATATGGAACAAACTAAGATTGAAATAATGCAGCAACAAACGGAGATAGAGGTGGTGAAAAAGGTAAAATACTTGGGAATTTGGTTATCGTCCAAGAACATTGATTTGTATCAAAATAATTATATTCCGGTTTGGAAGGGAATAAAGAATGATCTGGAGGTGTGGGGCAGAATGAAATTATCCTTTTGGGGAAGAATATCCACGGTAAAGATGAGCGTACTGCCAAAGATGTTATTTTTATTTCAGACTATACCCATTATATTTTTTTTTTAAAATAAATTTTTATTGGTTTTCCAATACATATTAAATAACAATACAAAACAATACAAAAACAAACAAACATATAAACATGTATAATTTCTTAACCTTCTTTTCCTTAAACCTTCTTTCAACGACTTCCCCATACCTCCTTTTTCTGCATCCTTGTTTTAAATTTTTCCAGCAACCCCTAATTTTATTTGCTTATGGCAGTTCCTTTAAATCCTTTTTCCCATGTCCAATTGTTTATCGCTGCAATTCTATTTTGCATTACTCAGAACATTTTAGCACTCATTAATTTTACAACAGTTCTTAAGGTAAACTTTAAATTTCTTCCAGTCTTCTTCCACCGTCTCTTTCCCTTGGTCTCGGATTCTGCCGGTCATCTCAGCCAGTCCCATGTAGTCAATCACCTTCGTCTGCCATTCTTCCAGTGTGGGTAGTTCTTGTGTCTTCCAGTACTTTGCTAAAAGTACTCTTGCTGCTGTTGTCGCATACATAAAAAACATCCTATCTTTCTTTGACACCAATTGGCCTACCATGCCCAAGAGAAAGGCCTCTGGTTTCTTCGCGAAAGTGCATTTAAACACCTTTTTCATTTCATTATAGATCCTTTCCCAGAAAGCCTTAATCTTTGGGCATGTCCACCAAAGGTGATAAAAAGTACCTTCAGTTTCATTACATTTCCAGCATTTGTTATTGGGCAAATGGTAAATTTTTGCAAGCTTGACTGGGGTCATGTACCACCTATAAATCATTTTCATAATATTCTCTCTTAAGGCATTACATGCCGTAAACTTTATACCGGTGGTCCATAACTGTTCCCAGTCTGCAAACATAATGTCATGTCCAATGTCCTGTGCCCATTTAATCATAGCTGATTTAACCATCTCATCCTGTGTATTCCATTTCAACAGCAAGTTATACATTCTTGACAGATTCTTAGTACTGGGTTCCAAAAGCTCTGTTTCTAATTTCGACCTTTCCACCTGAAAGCCAATTTTCCTGTCCTGTTTAAAAACTTCATTTATCTGGTAATAATGGAGCCAATCTCTTACTTTGGACTTCAATTTCTCATAACTTTGCAATTTAACTTTTCCCTCCTCATACTCTATAATTTCCCAATATTTTGGCCATTTAGATTCCATGTTTAATTTTTTCACTTCCTTAGCTTCCATCGGTGAAAACCACCTGGGTGTTTTGTTTTCCAACAAGTCTTTGTATCTAATCCATACATTATATAGGGCTTTTCTAACAATATGGTTTTTGAAACCTTGGTGGATCTTGACCTTGTCGTACCATATATATGCATGCCAGCCAAATCTATTATTAAACCCTTCCAAATCCAAAATATCTGTATTTTCAAGAAGCAGCCAGTTTTTCAGCCAGCAAAAAGCCGCTGATTCATAGTACAATTTTAAGTCCGGCAGGGCAAACCCCCCTCTTTCTTTTGCGTCAGTTAGTATCTTAAATTTTATTCTGGGCTTTTTGCCCTGCCAGACAAATCTAGATATATCTTTTTGCCACCTCTTGAAACAATCCATTTTGTCCACAATCTGCAATGTTTGAAACAGAAATAACATTCTCGGCAAGACATTCATCTTAATAACAGCAATTCGGCCTAACAAGGAAAGTCTCAAACTTGACCATATTTCTAAATCTTTTTTCACTTCTGCCCAACATTTCTCATAGTTATCTTTGAATAGATTCACATTCTTAGATGTCAAATTTATCCCCAGGTATTTCACCTTCTTTGCTATCAATAAACCAGTATCATTCTGGAATTTCTCTCTTTCTGCACTTGTTAAATTTTTATCCAATACTTTCGTTTTCTGTTTATTCAGCTTAAAGCCTGCTACTTGACCAAATACTTGTATTAACTCTAAAACTCTTCTCGTACTAGTGTCTGGCTCTTGTAAAGTTAAAACTAGATCATCTGCAAATGCTCTCAGTTTGTACTGTTTAGCTCCGACCTGAATCCCTTTAACCAGCTGGTCCCCTCTAATCATGTTTAATAAAACCTCCAGGACTGATATAAAAAGCAGTGGGGATATTGGGCATCCCTGTCGTGTCCCTTTTTCAATAGCAAATTCTTCTGTAACCACATTATTTACAATCAATTTTGCTTTTTGTTCAGAGTAAATCGCACTTATACCATTCTCAAAACCTTGGCCTACCCCCATCCCTTGGAGATTCTTTTTCATAAAACTCCAAGAAATATTGTCAAAGGCTTTCTCCGCGTCCACAAATATTAGTACTGCCTTAGTATTAATATTAACTTCCAATAACTCCATAATGTCTATTATATTTCTCACATTCTCTGACAAATGTCTTCCTGGAAGAAAGCCCGCTTGGTCTTTGTGAATCTCCCCCACCAAAACTCTTTTCAATCTTTTTGCTAAAATGTCTGCAAAAAATTTGTAATCCACATTGAGTAATGATATAGGGCGGTAGTTCTTGACCTGGTTCTTCTCAGTCTCTGACTTTCGTATAAGTGTGATATAAGCTTCTTTCCACGATTCAGGTGCCTTTTTCCCCTCTAAAATTTCATTACAGACCTCCTTCAACGGTTGTATAAGCCATTCTTTCAAAGCTTTGTAATATCTGGAGGTTAGTCCATCGGGTCCTGGAGATTTTCCCAATTGCATACTTTGAATGGCTCCCTCAATTTCTTGATCAGTAATCTTCTGGTTTAAAATCACTTTACTTTGTTCAGAAATTTTTTGTAATCCATATTTTTTGAGAAATTCTTCTATTTCTTTTTCGTTCACCGGCCCTTGTGCATAAAGTCTCCTGAAATAACTCTGAAAACAGTTTCTAATCTCATTTGGTTTATAAATGTTCTTTCCTTCCACTTCTAGATTTGTAACTGTGTTCTGTTTTTGTCTCTTCTTCAATTGCCATGCCAGAAGTTTCCCACATTTATCAGCCGATTCAAATGACCTTTGTCTCATTTGTTTTATTTTCCATTCTATCTCTTGGTTCATCAAGTCCATATATTGTCTCTGGTAAAACTTAATTTCTCTCAAAATTTCATGTGACTTTGGTTTAGATCTCAATTTCTTTTCCCCTTCTTTTATCTTTTCCAAGATCTTATCCTTCTTCTCATTATGTCTCTTCCTTTTTATAGAATTCTGTTGTATTAAAAATCCTCGCATGACGGCTTTACTTGCATCCCAAATTACTCTTTTTTCCACTTGTGTTCTCAGGTTTATCTCAAAGTAGTCCTTCAATGCCTTCTGGGCCTTTTTATACACCTCTTCATCTCTAAATAGGGAGTCATTCATCCTCCATCTAAAGGATCCAGCTGTTGTTGTGTTCATTTCCATCTTTACGGCGTTATGGTCGGAGCAAGTCTTTGGGCAGATTTCCACTTTCTTTATCTTAGATGCCATTCCACTAGTTACCCAAATTTGGTCAATTCGAGTCCAGGTCATTTTTGCCTCAGAAAAGAAAGTTCCCTCTCTCTCAAGAGGATTCCTTGTTCTCCAAATGTCAATCAGGTTCATATTATCAGTCATTTCAAAAAAGGTCTTAGGTAGTCTCCCAGACTATACCCATTATAAAGGGTATAGGAATCTTTAAAGAATGGCAAAGAGTGATTTCAAGGTATATCTGGCAGGGGAAGAAGCCAAGAATAAAATTTAAGTTATTGACGGATGTAAAAGAAAGAGGTGGCTTCGCCCTGCCAGATATGAAACTATATTATGAGGCAGCATGCCTATGTTGGTTAAAAGAATGGATCAAATTAGAAAATAAGGAATTATTAGATCTCGAAGGTTTTGATAAAAGATTTGGTTGGCACGCATATTTATGGTGTGATAAGAAGAAAGTTCATAAAGGCTTTGGAAACCACATCTTCAAGAGTTCTTTAATAGAAGTATGGGATAGATACAAAAATATATTGGAGCCAAAAGTCCCACCTTGGTTGTCTCCGCTGGAGGTAATGAGTGTTAAGAAAATGAATATGAGAGGTAAATGGAGTACATATGGTGAATTGGTAATTAAAGAAGGAGGAAAATGGAAATTGAAACCATTTGAACAAGTTAAAGATCATGTATATGATTGGTTGCATTATTTTCAAGTAAATGAAATGTTCAAAAAAGATTTGAAAGAAAAGGGTTATGTAGAATCTAATTTTCAAATAGACCTAATAAACAATGAATATAAAACTCTGTCAAAAATGTATAAGATATTGTTGGAATGGCATACGAAAGGTGAAGAGGTTAAATCGGTAATGATACAGTGGGCCAAAGATTTTGGGTATAATATTCAATTTGATGAATGGGAAAAATTGTGGAAAGAGAATATAAAATTTACTGCATGTACGACACTGAAAGAAAATGTTATGAAAATGTTTTACAGATGGTACATCACACCTGTAAAGTTAGCAAAGATGTATAAGATGTGCAACAAATGTTGGAAATGTAAAGAAAAAGAAGGGACGTTCTTTCATGTGTGGTGGGAATGTAAGAAAGTGAAAAGCTTTTGGGAAATGATATACAATGAAATGAAAAAAATGTTAAGATATACTTTTGCAAAAAAACCGGAGGCTTTTCTTTTAGGGATCTTAGGAAAGGATATAAGAAGAAAAGACTGTAAACTCTTCCAATATGCAGTAACGGCAGCCAGAATATTGTTGGCCCAGAAATGGAAGCAAGAGGAAATACCGACGATAGAAGAATGGAGACTGAAATTGACAGACTATGCGGAATTGGATAAATTAACTGGGAAAATCAGATACACCAAAGACCAAAAGTTCATCGAAGACTGGGGAAAGTTCGTAAATTATCTGAAAAACATATGTGGCGTGAACACAACGCTAGTGGGATTTCAAGAGGCACTGTAAAAATAGAGAAGTATTGTTAACATGAAATAGGGGGGGGGGAGGGAAGTATAATGGCAATACGAAAGAAGGGAATGTGTAACTAAAGTTATAAATACGGATGATTGTCAGAGACGCTGAAGGAAGTTCAAAAAAGAGACAATTTGTTGTATTTTGGATAAAAATGTATAACTGTATGGAAAATCAATAAAAAATTATTTTTTAAAAAAATAAAAAATAAAAACTACAATGCAATCATGTGTGATTTTGGAGCCTTTCTTAGGTCCAAATCTGTAGGCCTTTTCAATCCAGGAATTTAGCTTATGTTTTTGGAGATCCCAGCACGTAGCAAATTCATGAATTAACCAATCCTTAAGGTTATCTTGTTCCAATTGAGGTGCGCCTCTCACTCTTAATTGATGTTCACGTTCTTTCATCTGCAAAAAAGCGATCACATTGAGTGCTTCCTGCTGGGTCCTTTCCACATCAGGAACTCTCACTGTTTCCAATTCCGTCAATCTTGTTTCATGAACTGAGACTTCTTCTTTCACCTCTTTTATATCGTTTTTCAAATCAACAAATTCTTGTTTCAGCTCTTCAACACTTTGTTGAGTGCCTCTTACTTCTGATTTTATTTCAGACAATAATTGCATAACAGTCTCTTCAAAGGTCAGTGCTCTGGAGCATCTTCTGTCTCTAGGCTTGCTTTTCTCAGTCTTATCTCCATTAGCCATAACTATTCTGCAGTTTCAAGGTCAGCTCACTGAAACTAAATCCACAAGGTTTTTTAATATGCAGGCAGTTCAGCAGCTCCTCCCCTTCAAAGCCTTTTTTTTTTTAACTCTTCTTGTCTTGTTTTAAAACCTCCAGAATTTGCTTGAACTCTTGTAGCCAATTCCAGGAGGGTAGAAGATACAGTGTATAATATTTTTATAAGTTCAGGCAGCTGCAGTTACTTTATAATCCCCAAAGAGGAAAACGAAAGTTGAAAGTATCCTCTCCCTTTGTGACGTCACGATGGAGTCTAGCCTTCCCGCTCTGGGAGGTCCACTCTCAGAAAGCAAGAGTCTTTTTCCTTGTTAAATCTATCTGCTGCAGGGTCCCGATTCAATCAAATCCCCCCCCCCTTCCCTCTGCAAAAAGAGGGGCTTAAAATTGCTTCTTGGAAGTTTTTAGCAAGTCTTTTAAAGTTACGGCTTCAGTCAGCTGTAACAGCTTTCACTTTTGCTTCAGCAGAAAGGGATCAGCCTCCATATTTAAATCCCTTTCCATCCTATTTTAAGGTCCAAAGTTAAATCCCTTTTTACTCACAATTTTCAAGTCTTAATTTGGTCGGAGAAATTGGTTGCTCACAATCGCTGGACTCGGAGCTTCGCGCTGTGAAGAAAGCGAGTCGATTCCACAGTGCCCACGTCTCCAACCCCGCTCACTCTCGGGGCTCTTATTAGAGCTTACCGGGGCCCAGAGCACCCGCTGGAACACCAGGTCCTCAGAATGCTCGATCTGATGTTTTATTTGGGGTTCCGCGACGCTCTCGAGGTCACCCCAATCTTCACAGCGCCGGGGCTTTTTTAGCCGAAAGAGCTCCCATTCGCCATTAATCAGGCGACCAACAGGAAGTCAGACAGTGTTTTAGGTTTTGGCAATGTTTCCAGCTGTTTCTCTGTTTTACGGTCTGAAGCTTTCTCAAGCACTGTTTCAGGCTCTGGCTCTGGCTCTGGGTTTGGCCTTCTTTCAGACTATGATTTTTGGCTCTTTTTAAGGCTCTGTTTCAGGCTCTGTTTCAGCCTTTGGCTCTACTTCAGGCTCTGCCTGTGTCTCAGCTGTTTCTCTGCTTCTGGCTCCGGCCCTGTATCCAGCACTGTTTCTGGCTCTGGCTCTGGCTATGTTTCTGCCTCTGGCTATGTTTCAGGCTCTGGCACTCTATCAAGCACTGTTTCAGACTCAGACTGTGGAAAAACAACAACAACAACTGTGGATGTGGCTGTGGCTCTGCCTCTGTTTCAGGCTCAGGCTCTGTTTCAGACTGTGTCTCTGTTTCAGGCTCTGTTTCAGGCTGTGTCCCTGTTTCAGGCTCTGGCACTCTATCAAGCACTGTTTCGGACCGAGGCTGTGGCTGTGGCTGTGGCTGTGGCTCTGGCTCTGGCTGTGGCTCTGGCTCTGGCTCTGGCTCTGGCTCTAGTTCAGGCTGTGGCTCTGGCTCTGGCTCTGGTTCTTTTTCACCTACGGCACTCTATTAAGCACTGTTTCCGACTCAGGCTGTGGCTCATGGCTGTGGCTGTGGCTCTGCCTCTGGCTCTGGCTGTGTCTCTGTTTCAGGCTCCTACGCTGTATCAAGCACTGTATCAGGCTCTGCCTGTGGAGTTTGGTGGTTAATGGGTTAACCTTTGGTGTGCCCTGTGCCTGGGAGGGACTTCTACGTGAAGTCACGCAATTCCTTTCTCTGTGTGTTTTAATTTCACTTTTCTCCGTGAGTTAGAGGAGAAAGACACAATGTGCTCTAGCTCTGACAGAGTTTGCTGCTTTGCTTGTAAATAAACGCTGTAGAATAGAAGTACAGTGTTTGGACTCTCTTTTCCTTTCTCCTTCCACACGAAGGCAACCACTGCTACTCTGCTACCTTGCCTTAGGTGCTGATTTCCCAGAAGATTGTGCAGAAGGAAAAGCAGAGTTTTCTGCGCAGGGAAACGCACTGGAGAGGCAGAAGTTCCAAAAGGTTATGGGAGCCAAGTTCGGTTTGCCGTGTGTGAGAAGGGACCACAAGGAGAAGCCCAGGTTGAACCCCTGCTCAGGGAGAAGCAGGTGAGAGCTCACTGAAGACAGAGCTAGCTCTGGCTCTTTCGCAGGCTCTGGTTCTGAATGAGGACTTTGTACTGGCACTGATTAAGGGTCTGGCTCTGGCTCTGGCTCTGCCTTTGTCACTGGCTCTGGCTCTGGCTCCAGCTCCAGCTCCAGCTCCGGCACTGTATCGGTTGCAGACTCAGGCTGTGGCTCTAGGCTGTGGCTGCAGCTATGTTTTGTGCTCCAGCCCTGTATCTGTTAGGATATTTCCGTTCCACCTTAAAAGGGAGCAGGCTGTGAGTCACAGAGTCTGCGTATTTCCTGTTGCACAGGATGTTTCTGTTGTGTCAGTTGCTTTCGTTTCCTTCTTGTTGCCTGAGCATACCGATGCAGGCGGTCATGTTTTTCTTTGTTCTGACCAACGCTAAATAAACTGTAAATATGCTCTCCTGCTGTGCATCTCTCGCTGTGTGAATTCTGCTGACAGAGTGTGCACCAGCCTAAGAATGTGGAATACTATTTCGTGTCGCTAATTGCTGATACTGTGTGTCTACGGGACATCGATGGATCGTCTGGCAGCTGGCTTGGGGGCTCAGATGGACTTTGCCTCCCTGGCAGTATCCCAACAGTATCAAGCCCTATTTCTGGCTCTGGCTCTGGCTTCTGCTCTTTATTAGGCTTTGTCTCAGTCTTTGGCTCTAGCACTTATTCTAGCTCTATTTCAGGCTCGGCCTGTGTCTCAGCCTTTGTCTCTATTTCTGGCTCTGGCTCTGGCTCTGGCTCTGGCTTTCTTTCAGTTCTGGCTCTGAATGAGGCTCTGGCTCTGGCTCTGATTCATGGTCTCACTCTGACTCTGATTCAGGGTCTCGCTCTGGCTCTGGCACTCTATCAAGGACTGTTTCAGACTCAGGCTGTGGCTGTGGCTCTGCCTCTGTTTCAGGCTCAGGCTCTGTTTGAGGCTATGTCTTTGTTTCAGGCTCCGGCACTGTATCAAGTACTGTTGCAGACTCAGGCTGTGGCTCTAGGCTGTGGCTGTGGCTGTTGCTCTGGTTCTGGCTCTGGCTCTTTCTCAGGCTCTGGTTCTGAATGAGGGCTTGGTTCTGGCACTGATTCAGGGTCTCGCTCTGTCTCTGGCTGTGTCTCTGTTGCACCTCAAACGGTGGTTTGTTGTTGTCGTTGTTGTTGTTATTTTCTTTCTGGGGTGGGACAAATGTTTAGTTGGGGCGGGGATTATTTTAAGTTTAGCATAATTGTTTCTTGCTTTGTTTTTCTTTTACTATTTTTTTAGGTTATTGTATAGTTTGTATTTTGCTTTTTAAGGGGAAAGGGTCAGGGCTGCCTGGGAGGGGGCCTCAGCCAACAGAATGGCTGGGGCAGGTTCCCTACGGGGGGATGTATTGGAACACCCAATCTCTGTTATCGCGGGTGGGAGGAGCAGTTGCGCTAAGACCAGACCACGTCTTTACCGAAGATCTGGTTCTGACTCTGATTCTGATTCTCTGATTCTGGCTCTCTATCAAGGGCTGTTTCAGACTCAGGCTGTGGCTGTGGCTGTTGCTCTGGTTCTGGCTCTGGATCTTTCTCAGGCTCTGGTTCTGAATGAGGGCTTGGTTCTGGTACTGATTCAGGGTCTCGCTCTGGCTCTGGCACTCTATCAAGGACTGTTTCAGACTTAGGCTGTGGCTCTGGCTCTGGCTCTGTTTCCATTCTTACAATGGAATGTACACAAAACAATAATCCTTTCTATATAAATTTTCCAATACATTCTGAAAACATAATAAATCCTTAATTGTTGTCCACCTCCTTTTAGTTCCTTTATCACTCGAATGCTAGCACGGAGTCAAAACTATTATTGTATTTTTGAACATATCTTGTATAACCATCCCATTTTTCTGCAAATTTTTGCTTTGAGATTCCTCTGAGTTTGCTAGTCAATTGAGCCGTCTCCACCAATTCCTGTAATTTGATTTCCCAATCTGTTATTTTTGGAGCCTCGTGATCTTTCCATCCCTTGGCCACAAGTATACGAGCTGCTGCGGTTGCATACAAGAATACCTCTCTTAGATTTTTTGGGATCTCTTTATCTAAAATACTTCATAGAAATGCCTCCGTTTTTTTCGTAAAAGTTATCCCCATCATCTTTTTTAATTCATCGTATATTCCCCCCCCCCAAAAAATCTTAATCTTTTCACACATCCACCACATGTGGCTCATGTCACCGTTATTTCCTCCACATCTCCAACAAGCATTCGCCAAATTTTGATACATTCTTGATCATCTGGAAGCAGTGAGGTACCACCTATGAGCCATTTTCATCATGTTCTCTCTTATATTATAGCTGGCTGTAAATTTCAAATTTACATTCCATCAGTTTTCCCCATCTTTTACCATAATTGGACGGCCCACATCTTGAGCCCACTTTATCATTGAAGCCTTAACCTCCTCATCCATTACTTTGTAGTCTAAAGGAAGTCTATACATTTTTGCGATTATATTGGTTTTACTATTCAGTAGTTCTCTTTCAAATCTTGAAGGCTCCTTTTCAAAACCTATCTGCTTATCCTGTCTGAACACTTCATTCACCTGGAAGTAATCTAGCCAACTAGAAAAGTTATCTTTTATTTTCTCATAACTTATCAATATTAGTTGACCCTCCCCCCCTTAATATTGTGTTATACGTTATCTAGTTCTCTTTGATGTTGTTGCTTTTTTTTAACAGCGATTGCTTCTAGTGGAGAGTTCCATCTTGGGGTTTTCTGTTCCAAATATCTTTTGTATTTTCCCCATACCTTATATATAGCATTTCTTATTATATGATTTGAAAAACTCCTATGCGTCTTTATTTTCCCATAATTAAGATAGCCATGCCACCCAAAACGGGTGTCATGACCTTCAAGATCTAAAATATCCCATTTTTTTAAATAAATACCAATCTTTTAACCAGAGAAGACATGAGGCTTCGTAATATAGCTTCAAATCCGGTAACCCGTAGCCACCTCTTTCTACAGTATCTATTAATATCTTATGCTTTACTCTTGGTCTTTTTTTCCCCCCAAATGATATTTATTCAGAGTTTCGTCAATACATATAAAAAACCCCAACCCTAACCCAAAAAGGAAAACAGAAAAAATAGAAAAAGAAAAAGAAAAAATACAAATCTCAAATTACAGTTTTTCATTTGCTTAATTCTTGAACCTCCTCACACCTCCCTTTTTGTATTCTAGTTTAATTCGTTATTTCAGCAAATTCTTCCCATATTTCTCAATTTTAGTTTAAATAGTTAATCTTCACACTCTATCTTATTTATTGATCAACATAACCTTTCCCTCTTTTAATATAATCTGTTATTCAATTTACCTTACTCTCTTTAACCTTATCTTATGTTAAAAATCTTAAAATTTCAAAATTACATCACATTCATGCATTTCTCCTTAAAAGCATTTCTATTAAAGCCAATTTAGTTCCTTTCCAGCATAATCCCTCAAATTTCAATAATATTACACTAATTCCAAAATTAACATAAGAAATTCCCTTCATGTTTCTGATTTTCATCCAACGTCCCTTCTTCCTGGTTTCGGGTCATATCAGTCCTTTCTGTCCATTACTTAGTCCATCAATCTGGTGTTCTAATGTCCGAGGCCCTTAAGTCTCTTCTAGGCCCCTTCTGCAAATTTTTTTGTTCTTGTTTGTACTTACGCAGTTCTTTGCCTATTGTTAGTTTCTGGGGAAGTGGGTCTCCGGAGGGTTCCATCCAGTAATAATTTCCATTTTCCTTCATCCGATTGTCCCCTTCCCCCCAGTTCCACTCCCAATCTTCATCTTTGTAGTCCAAAAAGTATTTTTCCCAATAGTTGTTCACCTGTTTCACAGTCCCACTAGAGTAAAAAGCTTCCTTGACTTCAAATGCTTCCCAGCACTCTCCAAGTTCAATATTCCAACGCAGTAGCTTTTGTTCCTGTAGAACTTTGGATCTTACCATTTGTGTTGTATAGGGAATAGCTACTACCTCTTCCTTCTCCATCTGCCCTTGGACTTGCCTTGTCAAACCGGATTCCTGAGTTGATCGCTGTGTAGCTTCTTTATCCTTGTTCCCTGTTAAATCATATTCACTGGCCACAGCACTCATGAAGTCCAATTTTTCATTCATCAGGCTCATTTTCACGGACAGCTGCTCCAGCAAAGCATTAGTCCTGTCAAGGGCAGACACCAAACCTTCCTGCCAACACATTTCTGTTCAAAAACAATGTCAAACGGCTGTTCCCACGGTCCAAACCTCACATATGTAAGCTGCAACCGCAAACTGACAGGCTCCCTCTAGGGGACACAATTTCTATTTGTATCCATTTTTTAGGAAAGTATCAAACAAAGAAAGTTACTTTCGATTTCAAAGTCCTTTCGATTTCAAATACTTTGTTTCTTTAAAGAGGAAAAATGAAGAAGGTAGTGTTGAAGTTAGTTTGTTTCTCTCTTCTTTTATTTTTTCTATCTGTCAAAGTACTCCACTTTCAATCAATGGACGTCTCAAACAGTTTCTGTCCCGATACCCCGTCCCCAGGTTTGGGACGGTGGAAACTTATATTCCTTTTCTCACTTCCTGCAGGATTAAACAGTCAAATCCCCCCCCCTTTTCTCCTGCTTCCAAGGGGGGTTTTGTTGATTATGGATGCAGGAAATTTCCAACTTTAAAAAGACTTTTTAGGCTATTAGGTTGCAAGGTCTTTGTTTCAATCTGTATACAAGAACGGGAGGCGGACTTCCTGTTTACACCTTCCCGCTTCATGCCTAATTCATAAATTTGCAGGTTCTTAATCTGATTCTCCGTTTTTACTCACGGGTACTTGATTTAGAGTCCAAATGTCATCAGGAAAAAGTCAGCGCTCTCCGGCGATGGCTGCGCGGCTTCCCTCCATGGAAATAGCGATCGGTTCGATGCACCGCGCTGCTCACCTCACTTCACTCCAGAGCCCCAAAAATGGGTTTCCTCGTGAGTAGGGGAGGCGCTCTTGGTGCTCTGCCGAACCCCGCATTCCCAGGCTTCCTCCGCCTGGGATTTCTAGCGGGCCCCCGCCTTTGCCGCGGCGGGAAGACCCAATTTCCACGGAGCCCGTTCCTCCGATCGGAGGAACTCCGCCATTCGCCGATGGCGCTAACCCGGAAGTCTCTTTACTCTTGGTCTTTTACCCTTCCACAAAAATTTAGAAATTTCTTTTTGCCACCTGTTGATACTGCTGGTCTTTCCTCTAATTGGAATCGTTTGGAATAGAAAGAGTAGCTTCGGTAAAACTATCATTTTAATTACCGAAATACGGCCCAGGAATGATAAATTTAACCTTGTCCATGTCTCCAACTGTCTTTTGATATCTTTCCAACAATTGGTATAATTATCTTCATATAAGTTAAGATTCTTTGGTGTTATCCATAATCCTAAATACTTGATTTTGGGGTAGATTTCAATGTGTATTATTTGTTCTAATTCTGCTTTTTCAGCTGGCGACATATTTTTAACTAATAGTTTTGTCTTGTTGAAATTCATTTTTTTTTTTAATAAAATATTTATTGAGGTTTTACAAAACATATATCACATATAACAAAACGAAAACATCAACAACGAACAGAAATACACACTTAACAACAAAAAAAGAAAAGAAAAAAGAAAGAAGAAAAATTCCACTTTTTAGATTTCAAAAATCCATATCCCTCTTTCCTGACCTCCCCACATCCCCCCCCTCTGTATTCCTCTTTATTCCGTCCAATTCAGCAAATTCTAACCCTTTTTCCAAACTCGTTTAAAATTATATATTTCCGATTATTATGTCTCTAATTTCCCATATCTTGAACCTTTACACCACCTTATATACTTAGACATAATATTTTTCTAGTCATACCCCCTCCTTGTTAAAATTCCTCTTTTCAGAACTCTTTTAACCATATCCCAAATGCCGTGTTGCCTTCACCTCCCACATCATTTTAACACTCAAACATTTTACAATATTTTTGTAGATAGTTCTTAAACTTTTTCCAATCCTCTTCCATAAGTTCTTCCCCCTGGTCACGGATTCTGCCAGTCATTTCTGCCATCTCCATGTAGTCAATCACTTGCATCTGCCACTCTTCCACGGTGGGTAAATCTTGTGTCTTCCAATACTTGGCGAGAAGTATTCTTGCTGCTGTTGTTGCGTACATAAAAAATTTTCTATCTTTCTTTGACACCAATTGGCCGACTATGCCCAAAAGGAAGGCCTCTGGTTTCTTAGGAAAGGTAAATTTAAATACCTTCTTCAGTTCATTATATATCATTTCCCAGTAAGCCTTAACCCTTGGGCACGTCCACCAAAGGTGAAAGAATGTTCCCTCAGCTTCTTTACATTTCCAGCACTTGTTATCAGGCAGGTGATAAATTTTTGAAAGCTTAACTGGGGTCATGTACCACCTGTAAATCATTTTCATAATATTCTCCTTTAAGGCATTACATGCCGTAAACTTCATACCGGTGGTCCACAACTGCTCCCAGTCAGCAAACATAATGTTATGACCTATGTCCTGCGCCCATTTAATCATCGCTGATTTGACCGTTTCATCCTGTGTATTCCATTTTAACAGCAAGTTATACATCTTTGACTTGTTGAAATTCATTTTGAACCCCACAACTTTACCGTAGCCATATATTATTTCCAACGCCTTTCTTAAACTCTGTTTTGGTTGCTCCGTAGTTATAATTAAATCGTCAGCAAATGCCCTTGTTTTGTACCTTCTGTTTCCCAGCATAATCCCTTTTATTTCTTTTTCTTCCCTAATTTGTTTACATAAAACTTCCAATGTTAATATGAAAATTAAGGGGGATAGTGGGCAACCTTGTCTGACCCCTTTACTGATTTCACACTCCTGTGATAAATTTCCATTGATTATGATTTTAGCTTTTTGTTTTCATTATATTGCTTCAATCCCTTTTATATACTGTATACCAAAATCCATATGGTGTAATAGACCTTTCATAAATTTCCAGGATACCCTGTCGAAAGCTTTTTCTGCATCTATAGCCATTAAGACTGCCTTCTTTTCTATTCTTAAGTCTAAATACGCTAATAAGTTTATAATGTTTCTAGTGTTGCTATAAATGTGCCTCCCGGGCAAAAAGCCAGCTTGGTCATTGTGTATCATCATCTGGAAGACTTTTTTTGATCTTTCGGCTAAAATATTTGCATATAATTTATAATCGTTATTTAGAAGCGTGATAGGCCTATAGTTGTTAATTAGTAGATTGTCCGTTCCCTGTTTTGGAATTAATGCAATAAGGCTGTCTTTCCAAGAATCCGGCATGGTTCCGTCTTTGAAGATGTTGTTCATGATACTTCTTAATGGGTCAGACAGTAAGTCCTCAATTTTTTTATAATATATTGCCGGTAGGCCGTCTGGCCCTGGTGGCTTTCCTATCTTTGCTTCCTTAATTGCTCTTTGAATTTCGTACGATGTAATAGGGGCATTCAACAGTTCTTTTTGTTCTTTAGTAAGTTTCGGAAGACAGTTCTGTTCTAAATGTTCTTTAACTTCTTCTGTTGTTTCATTTCCTTCCTTATAGATTTCTCTAAAGAATTCGAGAAATCGTTTCTCTATTTCTTTAGGGTTGTTTATTATTTTGCCTTCGCACTTAACTCTATTTATAAGCCTTTCTGCCTCTCTCTTCTTTAATTGCCATGCTAATAACCAAGCTCAGGTTCTGTTTCAGGCTGTGTCTCTGTTTCAGGCTCCGGCGCTGTATCAAACACTATTGCAGACTCAGGCTGTGGCACTATGGCTGTAGGTGTGGCTCTGGTTCTGTTTCAGGCTCTGGCACTGTATCAAGCACTGTTTCAGGCTCCGGCTCCAGCTCCGGCTTCTGCTCTTTATTAGGCTTTGTCTCAGTCTTTGGCTCTAGCACTTATTCTAGCTCTATTTCAGGCTCGGCCTGTGTCTCAGCCTTTGTCTCTGTTTCACACTGTTTCTCTGTTCCAGGCTCCGACGCTGTTTCAAGCCCTGTATCTGCCTCTGCCTCTGTTTCAGGCTCTGGCACTCTATCAAGCACTGTTTCTGGCTCTGGCTCTCTTTCAGGCTCTGGTTCTGAAGTAGGGTTTTGTTCTGGCTCTGGCTGTGTCTCTGGATCTGGCTGTGCCTCTGCTTCAGGCTCCTATGCTGTATCAAGCACTGTATCAGGCTCTGCCTCTCCCTCTGCCCCTGGCTACGTTTAAGCGTCAGGCTCAGTTTCAGACAGTGTCTCTGTTTCAGGATCCAGCACTCTATCAAGCACTATTTCAGACTCAGGCTGTGGATCTCGGCTGTGGCTGTGAATCTCGGCTGTGGCTCTAGGCTCCATCTGTGGCTCTGTCTGTGGCTCTGGCTCTCTTTCAGGGTCTGGTTCTGAATGAAGATCTGGTTCTGACTCTGATTCAGGGTTGTTTCTGTCTGTCTCTTTCCCCTCCCTGGGGATGGCAGGGAAGAGGGGAGGAGTGGTGTGTTCTTCTCACGTTAGAGGAGGATCGCCGATTGAGATCTCGCCTGCTCTTGCCGGGAGTCGCAGACGGGGAGGTCAACAAGGAACTCAAGCCGGGTGCCTGGAGAGTGGCCAATTCCTCTGACTAGGCTTGATTCCTACATCATGGTAGCAAACGCCGATGGTTACTGATCCATGGGAATCAGCATGAGAGGTTGATGGATCGTTTGTCATCCTCTGCAACAAAGAAAATAAGATAACGTCTGCGTGCAGCCAGAAGCTGAACAGACGGCTGGACACCGAGAGGAGGTGTTTTCCAAGCAACGGAGCCCCAAAAGGTATGCTGAATTTCGGGCTAAAAGTGTGAACGCAGATTGATTCATTTTCTGGTTCACGGGAGCTGCGTTTGGAAAAACAGCTCTGAAAGCAAAGGCTTGCATACCAGGAATTCTTGTGGTTGATAAGATTTCCTGTTCGAAGAAAGGTATGCACAGTTGCTAGGCAACGACCGTCAGTAAAGTGGAAAGTTACTGACAAAGGGGCTGGCTCAGTGAGAGCCTGGGAAGTGAAAGTTGTTTTGGCTATCTTCGCTGCTGTGCAAGGACTTTGAGACAGCTTGCAGTTTGCCTGCCAGAGTAGGCAGTAAACAACCCAGAAAAGACTTTTGGATTTTACAGGCTCGAGAGTGAGAGCTGAGACTTGGATTCAAAAATGGATGCCAAGAAGGGGGGAGGTTTACCTTATCCACCTCCCCTGACTAATGACAATTATTCATCTTGGTCTGTAAAGATGAAGGCCCTGCTGCAGAATCAGAGGATCTTTGAGGTGATTGAGAACCCCATCCCTGCAGCACCAACGCGAGGTTGGGAATCACAGAATATAAAGGCCAGGACGGCTATAATTCTGTGTGTCTCAGATTGCCAATTGGTGCGTATTCAGAATTTAGAGTATGCGCGAGAGATTTGGGAAACGCTGCGTAGAACACATCAGAGGGATGCTGGTTCTTCAGCGTTGCTGTATTTTGAGAAGCTGACCAATCTGAGGCTTGCGCCTGATGGAGATGTTCAAGCGCACCTGACGGAGATGAAATATCTGCGCCAACAGATGGTGGAACGCAATTTCTGTCTGCAGGAGGAAGTGTTTTGCTTCATGATGATAAACAGCCAAAGTCGGACTTACAAAACGGTTGCCAGTCAGCTTGGTTCCCTACCGGCCCAGGATTTGACCGCGGAGAGAGTGTGTGCCGTGGTTCTGAATGAACACGACCGGCTTGCTGCACTGGAAGTAAAGGACAGGGGGAGGGAGGAACGGAGTTCTAATTCCCCCACTGATGTTGCTACTGGAGAGAATGCTGTAGCTTTGAACGTTGTCCGATGTTACAATTGTGGACAGGCTGGGCATCTTCAGCGGAATTGTAAGAAGCCACGCCAGCCAAAAGGAGCTAAGGGCCGCTCAGCAAAGCCTGAGGCATCAGACAAAAGTCATACCAAGTCTACGGTGAAACCTGCAAAGGCGTTGATGTCGAAAGGAACCACGCCAGATGTTGAGAACGCGTTTGTAATCGACACGGGTTGCACAGTTCATATGTCCCCACACAGAGAACTGTTTTCAACGTTTAAGAAGCAAAGCATCGCTGTGAAACAGGCCAACGGTCAGGAGCTGGAAGCGACCGGAATAGGGACTGTGTATCTTGAGAGTCTGAACTTGACTATAAACAATGTTTACTTGGTTCCTGAATTGAAGTTCAATCTGCTGAGTGTTTCGCAGATTGCAAAGAAAGGACTGAAATTGTCCTATGATGCTGAGAGCTGCAAGATCTTCAAAGATGGAGAGTTGTATCTTTCTGCCAGAGAGAAAGATGGACTGTATTTGTTGACTTATGAACAAAGTGATTACATGGAATGTAATTCATCTGAGTCTAACTTGATTTCTCTCGCAGGTGTGACCAAAACGGACGCCAAGAAGGTGACCAGGGTCAACAGAGCATTTCAGCGGGTGTATGCTGATGTGATTGGTCCTCTAGCACCATCTAGAGGCAATGCAATATTTTATCTTGTGTGTGTGGATCATTTCTCTAATTTTGTCTGGATTTATGTGTTAGAGAAATCACAAGAAGCCTTAGAAAGGTTTCAGGAGTTTTGTGACAAGGTTGAAAATATGCATGATGCTAACATTGATTGTCTTTTCACAGATGAGAAGCAAATTTTTCTTTTACAGGATTTTCAGGAGTTCCTGCAGAAGAAAGGGATAAGACACAAGGTTGCTGTTTCAGCGGAAGCGTGGAACAGGGATGTCTGTGTACGGGTGAACAAAGAATTGCAAAAGGGGATGAATGCGCAATTGCTTAGTTCACATCTGCCACATGAGTACTGGGCGGAGTCGCTAATGTCGTATTGTTATACGTGGTTGAGAAAGGTTTCAAAAGAGTTGGGAAGTTCTCCTTTTGAGAAACTGTTCCATAGAAAACCTTCTGTTGCCCATTTCAAGGTTTTTGGGTCTCATGTGAGGACAGAAGCTCCAGGTGGAGTAAAGAATGCCAGAGGCATTTTTGTGGGATATGAAAAGGGTCTCTACAGAGTAATTTTGTCTGAATCTGGTCAGGTGATTCTCACAAAATTTCTAGAGAGTGCTCCTGAACAGGAGAGAGTGATAGTACACACATTTCCCACAGAGGACAATTCAGATGATGATGATGATGATTTTACTGGTACTGAGAGTGATGACAGTGATAGCTCAAAGAGCTCAGTTGACACAGTCATTGAGAGGAAATCTCACACAATGGATAGACCTTCACAGGTGAAGGATAAACCACTGTTTACCATTGGTTCTGGTTCTCAACAGAGTCCAGAGGCTAAACCAGTGAGCAGAGAAGATCAACACCTCATACGAAGGTCTGAGAGAGTTACAAAGGGTGTACCACCCAAGAGGTACTCAAAAGAGTTTGCTAACTTAGCTGTTGCATGTGTTGCATGTGTTGCTGTTGTACACAACCGAGGACAGGTTGGAGCTGTGTCCAAGTCCGAGACAAAGACACAACAGAGAGTTGCTAGCCAAGGTAATGCAGATGCACTCATTCCTTGGAAGCCAGACAACCAGAGAGGTACACTGGGGAAACCAGTGGCGAGGAGTTCCAAGGGTGGAACTGAAACAACAGGGGAGTGTTATGTGTATAACAACTGTTTGTTTTCTTCTCTGGATCACGCTTTGCTCGCCGCAACACGCATTGATTCTTTTGGGGGAGGATGTTACGAAAAAGGAGCAATGCAGCAGCGAGCTCCAGATGGCTGGAAAGCCAAACAGGATGTTGATGCTTGGGACTGTACCGTGGCAACAAAGGAACAGTCTATTCACTGTACTGAGCACCGGATGTTAGCTCAGAGTGTCATCTGACCTGTACTGGAAGTACAGGGGAGGTTTTTTTCTCTCTCTGCTGTTGGTGTTAAGAGAGTGCAGACACGTTTCTCTGTACTGCTGGAAAGACAGAAATAAAGGCATGTAAATACATTTCTGTCTGTCTCTTTCCCCTCCCTGGGGATGGCAGGGAAGAGGGGAGGAGTGGTGTGTTCTTCTCACGTTAGAGGAGGATCGCCGATTGAGATCTCGCCTGCTCTTGCCGGGAGTCGCAGACGGGGAGGTCAACAAGGAACTCAAGCCGGGTGCCTGGAGAGTGGCCAATTCCTCTGACTAGGCTTGATTCCTACAAGGGTCTCATGATGGCTCTTCCTCTGCCTCTGACCCAGCTATGTTTCAGGGTCTGGCTCTCTTTCAGGCTCTGGTTCTGAATTAGGGTTTTGTTCTGGCTCTGGCTCTGGCTCTGGCTCCAGCTTCGGCACTGTATCAAGTACTGTTGCATACTCAGGCTGTGGCTCTAGGCTGTGGCTGCAGCTATGTTTTGCGCTCCGGCCCTGTATCAAGCCCTATTTCTGGCTCTGGCTCTGGCTCTGGCTCTGGCTCTGGCTCTGGCTCTGGCTTTCTTTCAGCTGTGGCTCTGAATGAGGCTCTGGCTCTGGCTCTGATTCATGGTCTCACTCTGACTCTGATTCAGGGTCTCGCTCTGGCTCTGGCTCTGGCATTCTATCAAGGACTGTTTCAGACTCAGGCTGTGGCTGTGGTTCTGCCTCTGTTTCAGGCTTAGGCTCTGTTTGAGGCTATGTCTCTGTTTCAGGCTCCAGCACTGTATCAAGTACTGTTGCAGACTCAGGCTGTGGCTCTAGGCTGTGGCTGTTGCTCTGGTTCTGGCTCTGGCTCTTTCTCAGGCTCTGGTTCTGAATGAGGGCTTGGTTCTGGCACTGATTCAGGGTCTCGCTCTGGCTCTGGCACTCTATCAAGGACTGTTTCAGACTTAGGCTGTGGCTGTGGCTCTGGCTCTGTTTCCATTCTTACAATGGAATGTACACAAAACAATAATTCTTTTTATATAAATTTCCCAATACAGTCTGAAAACATAATAAATCCTTAATTGTTGTCCACCTCCTTTTAGTTCCTTTATCACTCGAATGCTAGCACATTTAAGCGTCAGGCTCAGTTTCAGACAGTGTCTCTGTTTCAGGATCCAGCACTCTATCAAACACTATTTCAGACTCAGGCTGTGGATCTCGGCTGTGGCTGTGAATCTCGGCTGTGGCTCTAGGCTCCGTCTGTGGCTCTGTCTGTGGCTCTGGCTCTCTTTCAGGGTCTGGTTCTGAATGAAGATCTGGTTCTGACTCTGATTCAGGGTCTCATGATGGCTCTTCCTCTGCCTCTGACCCAGCTATGTTTCAGGGTCTGGCTCTCTTTCAGGGTCTGGTTCTGAATTAGGGTTTTGTTCTGGCTCTGGCTGTGTCTCTGGCTCTGGCTCTGGCTCCAGCTCCGGCACTGTATCAAGTACTGTTGCAGACTCAGGCTGTGGCTCTAGGCTGTGGCTGCAGCTATGTTTTGCGCTCCGGCCCTTTATCAAGCCCTATTTCTGGCTCTGGCTCTGGCTCTGGCTTTCTTTCAGCTGTGGCTCTGAATGAGGCTCTGGCTCTGGCTCTGGCTTTCTTTCAGCTGTGGCTCTGAATGAGGCTCTGGCTCTGGCTCTGATTCATGGTCTCACTCTGACTCTGATTCAGGGTCTCGCTCTGGCTCTGGCTCTGGCTCTGGCACTCTATCAAGGACTGTTTCAGACTCAGGCTGTGGCTGTGGTTCTGCCTCTGTTTCAGGCTCAGGCTCTGTTTGAGGCTATGTCTCTGTTTCAGGCTCCGGCACTGTATCAAGTACTGTTGCAGACTCAGGCTGTGGCTCTAGGCTGTGGCTGTGGCTGTTGCTCTGGTTCTGGCTATGGCTCTTTCTCAGGCTCTGGTTCTGAATGAGGGCTTGGTTCTGGCACTGATTCAGGGTCTCGCTCTGGCTCTGGCACTCTATCAAGGACTGTTTCAGACTTAGGCTGTGGCTGTGGCTCTGGCTCTGTTTCCATTCTTACAATGGAATGTACACAAAACAATAATCCTTTCTATATAAATTTTCCAATACATTCTGAAAACATAATAAATCCTTAATTGTTGTCCACTTCCTTTTAGTTCCTTTATCACTCGAATGCTAGCACGGAGTCAAAACTATTATTGTATTTTTGAACATATCTTGTATAACCATCCCATTTTTCTGCAAATTTTTGCTTTGAGATTCCTCTGAGTTTGCTAGTCAATTGAGCCGTCTCCACCAATTCCTGTAATTTGATTTCCCAATCTGTTATTTTTGGAGCCTCGTGATCTTTCCATCCCTTGGCCACAAGTATACGAGCTGCTGCGGTTGCATACAAGAATACCTCTCTTAGATTTTTTGGGATCTCTTTATCTAAAATACTTCATAGAAATGCCTCCGTTTTTTTCGTAAAAGTTATCCCCGTCATCTTTTTTAATTCATTGAATATTTCCCCCCCCCAAAAAAATCTTAATCTTTTCTTTTCTTTTTTACAATAATATTTTATTAAGTTTAACAATAGAGAAGGACATCACCAAACAAAGAGCAATAAAAACACAAAAACAAGATTTCACAATACATAAAATACATAAAATACAAACAATTTACCTAAAAAAGAAAAAAAGAAAGAGAGAGAGAAAATAAGAACACCAGTCAAGACACCAAAGTAAAATAAGAAAAAACACAAATCACTCTTTTCTAGTTATTCAACATTGATTAACTTATTTTCCTGACTTCCTCACGTCTCCCTTTTTTGTATCCCTTTTTGACAGTTGGTTCAGCAAATTCATATCCTACCACTTTGTCCTTAAGTATCCTACCTCCCAAATTTATAATTTCAAACTTTTACTCTCGTCACTAAAACCCCTTCATTTCATTTCAATGTCATCAGCATTCATACATTTTACACTGCTTCTGTAAATAAATTTTAAATTTCCTCCAATCTTCTTCCACCAACTCTTCTCCCTGGTCTCGGATTCTGCCAGTCATCTCAGCCATTTCCATATAGTCGATTACTTGCATCTGCCATTCTTCCAAGGTGGGTAGTTCTTGTGTCTTCCAATGCTTTGCAATGAGTATTCTTGCTGCTGCTGTAGCGTACATAAAAAAAGTTCTATCCTTCTTTGGCACCAATTGGCCAACTATGCCCAGGAGAAAGGCCTCTGGTTTCTTCACAAAAGTGTATTTGAATATCTTTTTCAATTCATTATAAATCATCTCCCAGAAAGCCTTGATCCTCGGGCACGTCCACCAAAGGTGAAAGAATGTGCCTTCAATTTCTTTACATTTCCAACATTTATTATCGGGCAAATGGTAAATTTTTGCAAGCTTGACTGGGGTCATGTACCACCTGTACGTCATTTTCATAATATTCTCTCTTAAGGCATTACATGCCGTAAATTTAATCCCAGTGGTCCACAACTGCTCCCAGTCAGCAAACATAATATTGTGTCCTATATCTTGTGCCCATTTAATCATGGCAGATTTTACCGTTTCTTCCTCAGTACTCCATTTCAACAGCAAATTATACATTCTTGATAATATCTTAGCACTGGGTTCTAGCAATTCTGTTTCCAACTTTGATTTTTCCACCTGGAAACCAATTTTTCTGTCTTGATTATAAACCTCTCTTATTTGAAAATAATGTAACCAGTCTCGCACCTTCCCTTTAAGCTTCTCATAACTCTGCAATTTCAGCTTGTCACCTTCCTGTTCCAAAATTTCACAATACTTTGGCCATTTAGCCTCCATATTAAGTTTTTTCATAGCTTTCGCTTCCATAGGTGATAACCACCTTGGAGTTTTATTCTCCAAAAAATCTTTATATCTTATCCAAACATTAAATAGTGCTTTCCTGACAATATGGTTTTTGAATGCTTTATGCGCTTTAACCTTGTCATACCACAAATATGCATGCCACCCGAATACATTATCATAGCCTTCAATATCTAGAATGTCAGTGTTCTCAAGAAGTAGCCATTTCTTCAACCAGCAAAAAGCTGCTGATTCATAGTAAAGTCTAAGGTCCGGCAGGGCAAACCCCCCTCTGTCTTTAGCATCCGTAAGTATCTTAATTTTTATTCTGGGCTTTTTGCCCTGCCAGACAAATCTAGAGATATCTCTTTGCCACCTCTTGAAACAGTCCATCTTGTCAATAATTTGCAGTGATTGAAACAAAAACAGCATTCTCGGCAATACATTCATCTTAGTAACAGCAATTCGACCAAGCAAGGAAAGCTTCAAATTCGACCAAATTTCTAAATCTTTCTTCACTTCTGACCAACATTTCTCATAATTATCTTTAAATAAATTTACATTCTTAGCAGTCAAGTTCACCCTCAAGTATTTTACCTTCTTTACCAATGTTAAATCTGTCTCTTTCTGAAACCTCTCTCTCTCCATTGGCGTCAGGTTTTTCTCCAAAACCTTAGTTTTAAACTTATTTAACTTGAAGCCTGCCACATGACCAAACTCCTGGATTAATTCTAGAGCCCTCTTGGTACTAGGTACTGGCTCTTGTAATGTCAATACAAGATCATCTGCAAAGGCTTTAAGTTTATATTGTTTAGCTCCGACCTGAATACCATGAATCAACTGGTCCCTTCTGATCATATTTAGCAAAACCTCCAGGACCGAAATAAAAAGCAATGGGGAAATTGGGCAGCCTTGCCGTGTCCCTTTCTCAATTTTAAATTCTTCTGTCACTATGTTGTTAACTATAAGTTTTGCCTTTTGTTCAGAATAAATCGCACCTATACCATTTTCAAAATTTTGACCAACCCCCATCCCCTGCAGGTTTCTCTTCATAAAAATCCAAGAAATGTTGTCAAAGGCTTTCTCCGCATCCACGAATATCAAAACCGCTTTTGTATTGATATTCACTTGTAACTTTTCCAAAATGTTAATTACATTTCTCATATTATCAGATAAATGCCTACCAGGGAGAAAGCCAGCCTGATCTTTATCTATCATTTCTGCTAAAACTTTTTTAAGTCTTTTAGCCAAAATATCAGCAAAAATTTTATAATCCACATTGAGCAGAGATATGGGGCGATAGTTCTTAAGTTGTGTCTTCTCAGACTCAGTTTTAGGTATAAGTGTGATGAAGGCTTCTTTCCATGACTCCGGCGCCTAAAAAATCTTAATCTTTTCACACGTCCACCACATGTGGCTCATGTCACCGTTATTTCCTCCACATCTCCAACAAGCATTCGCCAAATTTTGATACATTCTTGATCATCTGGAAGGAGTGAGGTACCACCTATGAGCCATTCTCATCATGTTCTCTCTTATATTATAGCTGGCTGTAAATTTCAAATTTACATTCCATCAGTTTTCCCCATCTTTTAGCATAATTGGACGGCCCACATCTTGGGCCCACTTTATCATTGAAGCCTTAACCTCCTCATCCATTACTTTGTAGTCTAAAAGAAGTCTATACATTTTTGCGATTATTTTGGTTTTACTATTCAGCAGTTTTTTTCAAATCTTGAAGGCTCCTTTTCAAAACCCATCTGCTTATCCTGTCTGAACACTTCATTCACCTGGAAGTAATCTAGCCAACTAGAAAAGTGATCTTTTAATTTCTCATAACTTATCAATATTAGTTGACCCTCCTCCTCCCCCCTTAATATTGTGTTATACGTTATCCAGTTCTCTTTGATGTTGTTGCTTTTTGTAACAGCGATTGCTTCTAGTGGAGAGTTCCATCTTGGGGTTTTCTGTTCCAAATATCTTTTGTATTTTCCCCATACCTTATATGTAGCATTTCTTATTTTATGATTTGAAAAACTCCTATGCGTCTTTATTTTCCCATAATAAAGATAGCCATGCCACCCAAAACGGGTGTCATGACCTTCTAGCTCTAAAATATCCCAATTTTTTAATAAATACCAATCTTTCAACCAGAGAAGACATGAGGCTTCGTAATATAGCTTCAAATCCGGTAAACCGTAGCCACCTCTTTCTACAGTATCTGTTAATATCTTATGCTTTACTCTTGGTCTTTTACCCTTCCACAAAAATTTAGAAATTTCTTTTTGCCACCTGTTGATACTGCTGGTCTTTCCAGTAATTGGAATCGTTTGGAATAGAAAGAGTAGCTTCGGTAAAACTATCATTTTAATTACCGAAATACGGCCCAGGAATGATAAATTTAACCTTGTCCATGTCTCCAACTGCCTTTTGATATCTTTCCAACAATTGGTATAATTATCTTCATATAAGTTAAGATTCTTTGGTGTTATCCATAATCCTAAATACTTGATTTTGGGGTAGATTTCAATGTGTATTATTTGTTCTAATTCTGCTTTTTCAGCTGGCGACATATTTTTAACTAATAGTTTTGTCTTGTTGAAATTCATTTTGAACCCCGCAACTTTACCGTAGCCATATATTATTTCCAACGCCTTTCTTAAACTCTGTTTTGGTTGCTCCGTAGTTATAATTAAATCGTCAGCAAATGCCCTCGTTTTGTAACTTCTATTTCCCAGCATAATCCCTTTTATTTCTTTTTCTTCCCTAATTTGTTTACATAAAACTTCCAATGTTAATATGAAAATTAAGGGGGATAGTGGGCAACCTTGTCTGACCCCTTTACTGATTTCACACTCCTGTGATAAATTTCCATTGATTATGATTTTAGCTTTTTGTTTTGATTATATTGCTTCAATCCCTTTTATATACTGAATGAACAGAATGAAGCACAGAATGAACTCAGGCTTGCTAGAGAGGTTAAAAGCAACAAAAAAGGCTTTTATGGGTATGTTCGTAGCAAAAGGAAGAACAAAGAAACAGTGGGGTCACTCAGAGGAGAAGATGGTGAAATGCAAACAGGGGACACAGAAAGGGCTGAACTCCTCAATGCCTTCTTTGCCTCAGTCTTCTCCGATAAAGGAAACAATGCCCGACCTGAAGAATTTGGAGCAAAGGATTCAGCAGAGGAAACACAGCCCAGAATAACTAAGGAGATAGTACAAGAATACTTGGCTAGTCTAGATGTATTCAAGTCTCCAGGGCCAGATGAACTGCATCCAAGAGTATTAAGAGAACTGGCAGATGTGATTTCAGAACCACTGGCAGTCATCTTTGAGAATTCCTGGAGAACAGGCGAAGTCCCGGCAGACTGGAGGAGGGCAAATGTTGTCCCTATTTTCAAAAAGGGGAAAAGAGAGGACCCAAATAATTACCGCCCAGTCAGTCTGACATCAATACCAGGGAAGATTCTGGAGCAGATCATTAAGCAAACAGTCTGTGAGCACCTAGAAAGGAATGCTGTGATCACCAATAGTCAGCATGGGTTTCTGAAAAATAAGTCATGTCAGACTAACCTGATCTCGTTTTTTGACAGAATTACAAGCCTGGTAGATGAAGGGAACGCAGTGGATGTAGCCTACCTTGATTTCAGCAAGGCATTTGACAAGGTGCCCCATGATATTCTTGTAAAGAAGCTGGTAAAATGCGGTCTTGACTATGCTACCACTCAGTGGATTTGTAACTGGCTGACTGACCGAACCCAAAGGGTGCTCATCAATGGTTCCTCTTCATCCTGGAGAAGAGTGACTAGTGGGGTGCCACAGGGTTCTGTCTTGGGCCCGGTCTTATTCAACATCTTTATCAACGACTTGGATGATGGACTCAAGGGCATCCTGATCAAATTTGCAGATGACACCTGTAAGGGGCTCAGGAGCAGAAGCACAGGGGAGAGAGGAAATGGAGAGCGAAGGGGAGGAATCCGAGGGGAGCGTAGGGGAGTATGACAGTGACCCGAGAGATTCCATGAGCTTCTCCAGCGAATCAGAAGATTCCCAGAAGGGGGCGCCGATGGTGAGGGCAAGGGGGGTCCCAGGGGGGACGCACCAGAAGCAAGGGGCCAGCGGGGACTCCCAAGGCAGCAGCGGGGGATCAGGACCAGCTCCCCCACCAGAGCGCAGTGGGGGGGAAGAGTCACATGTGTCAGGGCCAGCCTCTCCTCCAGCAGGGAGAGAAGATGAGTCAGGGCTGACCACACCCCCATCGGAAAGTGGGGAAACGGAGGGGAGGTCAGTTCCAGCTAGCCTCCCCGAAGGAGGGAGTAGTGACAGCAGTGTAACGGTCAGAAGGAAAGTGGGAGGCTGGGCGCGCGCGCCAAGTTCAAATGTACAGGCGCGCGGGACAGCAGGAAACCCGGATTGGGAGCCAGGTCCTAAAGCCCGACGGAGGGAGGGGGAAGAGTCAGGGGACTCAGCGTCAGAGGAGTCTAGGAAGGGAGAGACCCCGACGGGCAGACGGACCCAGAGGAGGAAAGAACAAAGGAGGAAGTGGAGCAAGGCTAGAATCTTAAACTGGTGTCAGGGGGGAGGAGATTCAGATGGAGCTTCGGCGGTCTAGAGTTTGAGACGTAGTGCTGCACGCTGCGGCTGTGGAAGTGAAACTGAACTTCAATGAAGACTTTTATACTAAACAACGAAGCAGCGTTGGTCCTTGGTGAGCTGGGACCTCGGGCGGCACTGACAACACCAAACTGGGAGGGGTGGCTAACACCCCAGAGGACAGGATCACACTTCAAAACGACCTTGACAGATTAGAGAACTGGGCCAAAACAAACAAGATGAATTTTAACAGGGAGAAATGTAAAGTACAGTGGTGCTTCGCAAGACGAAATTAATTCGTTCCGCAAGTTTTTTCTTCTTGCGAGTTTTTCGTCTTGTGAAGCACGGTTTCCCATAGGAATGCATTGAAAATCAATCAATGTGTTCCTATGGAAACCGCCTTCAGACCAGGTTGGGGACAATCTGTCCCCCGACCTCTTCTGAAGGCTGGGGGGGCTGGACAAGGGCTTTTCTTCCCACCGCCAGCCTTCAGAAGGCTGTTCTGAAGGCTGGCGGTGGGAAGAAAAGCCCTTCTCCCCACCTCCCACCCCTCAAGCTCCGGGAACAGGAGGGCTTTCCTCCCGACTGCCAGCATTTTAAAAGCCCCCAGGACATTTTCAGATCCGAAGGCTGGCGGCGGGAGGAGGTCTCCAAAGGCTGGCGGCGGGAGGAGGTCTCTCCGCCCCGCCGCCAGCCTTCGGAGCAGCCATCCGAAGGCTGCCGGTGGGGCGGAGAGACCTCCTCCCACCGCCAGCCTTCGGAGCAGCCTTCCGAAGGCTGGCGGCGGGAGGAGGTCTCTCCGCCCCGCCGCCAGCCTTCGGAGCAGCCATCCGAAGGCTGCCGGTGGGGCGGAGAGACCTCCTCCCGCCGCCAGCCTTCGGAGCAGCCATCCGAAGGCTGCCGGTGGGGCGGAGAGACCTCCTCCCGCCGCCAGCCTTCGGAGCAGCCTTCCGAAGGCTGGCGGAGGGAGGAGGTCTCTCCGCCCCACCGGCAGCTTTCGGAGGAGGTCCGAGGACAGTGGGGAAGACGCGCTGTGCTTCCCTGCTGTCCTGGAGATTTCCCTATGGGCTTTCGTCTTGCGAAGGAAGCCCATAGGGAAATTCGTTTTGCGAAGCGCCTCCAAAACGGAAAACCCTTTCGTCTAGCGGGTTTTTCGTCTTGTGAGGCGTTCGTCTTGCGGGGCACCACTGTATTGCACTTGGGCAAAAAAAATGAGAGGCACAAATACAAGATGGGTGACACCTGGCTTGAGAGCACTACATGTGAAAAGGATCTAGGAGTCTTGGTTGACCACAAACTAGACATGAGCCAACAGTGTGACGCGGCAGCTAAAAAAGCCAATGCAATTCTGGGCTGCATCAATAGGAGTATAGCATCTAGATCAAGGGAAGTAATAGTGCCACTGTATTCTGCTCTGGTCAGACCTCACTATGGGGCCAAATGGCGTCCGGCACTCTTCTTAGCTGCGTCACTGCTGTCCGTGCCGGTAATAATCTCTTCCAGCCTCTTTGGCCCTCTTAGCAGAGTTTACACAGCGGGGAAAGCTGTTGCTTGCGTGGGTAATAACTCAGACTGCAACGCAGGCTTTTCTCTTATCTCCAACAGCCTTTAATGAGTAGAATAACATCGTAAATTCAGCCCGGCGAAATGGCAGGCATCCTCTCCGCTTCTCGGCAAAAGCGAAAGAGAAAAGACACACACAGAAACACTCCCCTCTGTGAACATAGCCACGCCTCAGAATGTGAGACGTCACTCAGAACTGTTTAACCCTGTAAGTTCTGATTCTCCTCACACCCCCTCTCATCTCGCATCCTGAGGGAAATTGTGAGGACACATCTACAGACTTCTTTGAGTTCAACTCCTTTCCCATTGCCTCTTGCCCCTTCCTGGCTTTTGTCTCAGGCAACTGTTGAGCCTCCTCAAAACCCCCAGGTTCGCACTGTGTGAAACCAACCCATGCGCTGGTGACCTGAAACCTCTCAGGTGGTACCCCCTTCGTGGTGCGTGCGGACCGCCTGAGCACAGTCTCAGGTGCTCCTTCTGTCCCAATGGGTCCAGCAAGTGTTTCACTGGTACCAGAAGACTCCCCCTCTGACTTACTGCATCTTCGGGCCTTCTGAACTTTGCTAACGGGAGATGAAGGCTCACTCTTGGGCTCTCTTTTAACAACCTGTGGAGATGCCCAACCCTGTTCTTGACCTTGGTCAGCGACCTGGTCCTCATCAACAGGTTCAGCTTCTGCCTCTCCCTCCTCCTCAGAATCAGATAGACATTCTGAGAGAACGTCAGGATTCGCATGGATCCTTGACCAACCATTCTGCTCACAGAACTCAGCATTTCTGCTAACTAGAATCCTGGACTGATCACCATCTGGATATGCAAACTTCCACCCCTTTGTCCCAGGCTCATACCCACAAAAGATCATTTTCCGGAACCTCGGGTCACCTTCCTTTCGTTGAACCTTTGGCACCAGCACCCAGGCTTGGCAACCAAACACACGGAAGAAATGCAGCTTCGGCTTCTTTCCGTGGAGCAAGAAATACGGGGTGTCACCTACCACTGAATTGTAGGACCTGTTCATCGTGAAATTGGCCGTCTTTATCGCCTCCCCCCAAAAACTTTGAGGCAAACCAGAGTCACACAGTAGAATGTCAGTAGCTTCAGCTAGTGCTCTACTTCTGTGCTCCGCCACACCAATCTCATGAGGAGAAGTAGCACCCGTCAACCAGTGACGTATTCCCTTCTGGCGGAAGAAACTCTTCAGAGCAGACCCAGTGACCTCTGCGCCTCGGTCACTCTGAAACCCCTGCACCTTGGTGGAAAACTGTAGTTCCACTGCCGCAACCCAATCTTTGATCAGTTGCGCTGCCTTGCCTTTGCGTTTCAGCGAGAAGACCCATGCGTTCTGGGTAAAATCATCTGTCAGCGTCAGTGCAAATCTGGCCCCGCCCAGACTCTCTGGCATGGGCCCAAAAAGGTCTGTGTGCACAAGCTCAAAAGGCTTTGTGGTTACCCTCTCCAACCTGGGATAACTGCACCCTTTCACCTTTGCCCTTCTGCATGCCCTACAATCTAGGGATCGGTCACATGCTTTTATCTTGCACCCTACAGTGTACTGGGGCAACTTCTGGATACCTTCCCAACAGCCATGTGACATTCTCCTGTGCCACAAATGAGCACATGAATCATGAGGTGGAACATTCGCACACTTCGCCTGTGCTTCCTCAGCGTCCCCCTCACTCTCCAGAGGTGTCTCCAGAACAAAGAGGTTGTTCTGACATGCAACACTGACCAGTTGGTCCCCACCCCTGGAAATAGAACAGACATTTTTTTCAAAGCAAACCTTGTACCCCTCCTGTAAGAGACAAGATACAGATAAAAGACAATGTTTCATCTCAGGCACAACGTAGACCTCCAGCTCCGCCTGCAAGAAAGAAACAAACACATTTCCAACAGTGGTTAAATGTCTCTGTGGAATATAGGGGGGGGGGAGGAGCCCGAAGATGGCGGCTGTAACAACTTCTCCTTCATGAACCCTCCGGATTACAAACCTTTTATAGCCTTTTATAGCCTTTTACAGCTGCCTTTATAGCTGTTTTTATTAGACTTTTAAATCATTTTACCTCTGTTAGAAGTTTTAATCGTTTTACTTCTATGGTTGGCCAATATACGTATCAACAAGGATATTCAAACCTTCTGCTGATTAGTAACGCCGCCTTGAAGACTGGGTTATGTTGAGCAGTGGAGGAGGAGTAGCAGAGGAGTTGCGTCCATAAAAGATAAGTTCTCTTTTATCTCCGTTTACCTCTACTTTGAACCTCTGTAGTTAGTGAGACAGCGACAAATGGGTCATGGCAAGCGACCAAGATCTGCTGAGAAGGGTTGTTCACCTCCAAGAGTAAAGCAGTCAAAGCTTGAATCTCCCCCACCATCTACTAACAATAACAGCAAAACGGAGCAAGTAATTGTTTCTGCGGTCGAAACATACAACCGCTTCTGGCCTCTGTATGATCAAGGAGAGTTGGAAAAGCTAGCTGATCCAGCGGGGGATGGAAGCCATAGGGAAGCCCTCCTCCCCGACACCTTAATTACCCCTCCCTCACTGAAACGGGAAGCATTAGGGCAAACTGCCCATGAATTAGTACCTGATCAAATACAACTGGTAATCAGGACTTTAAGCTTCATTTTCAAGGAATTGGAGGGGATTTCTTTGTCATTGAACAAACTTTCACGGGCCCTTCTGGCTCATCTACCTTCCTCAACTGAGCTATCTAATTTGCATCAATCTCCTGTGCAGCTTGTAAGTGCCTTAAAGAGACAACTTGATCAGAAATCTCTCCTTAAGGGCCTAAGATGCAGGCTGCCACTGCTCCAAAGGAATAAGCAATCTTTGATTTTTCAACCTAATAAAATATGTTTATCCATTTTTTCCCGTGACGCCCCCAGTCTTAGGTGGAATAACCTGAGGATGGCTAAAGGGTACCTACGTGATTTGTTAAATATTCCTTTTTTCCAGATAGATCTTATATCTGTAGCACCCCTAAATGCCACGCCCTGGCCAAGGAAATTTATGCTCTCCTTCCAGTCTGCAAGGATCCCACATCTTCTTGCAAGACAAAAAGATCGGCTGGCACCCTGGGAGATTGTAACAACAAGAGTCTTTAAGGACACGAGTGTTAAACCTCTTTTTGCCAACATCTTAACTGGCAATGAACGCTCATTTCCTTCTTCTGTTCCTATAATAACGGGAAAAACACCTAGCCGGGTATCCCCTGTTCCACCTGCGACCCCAAGTGCCCATCTAGTTACGTTGAGGAATGATCCAATTGCAAGCGGAGATTGGAATATCCCTGAAGAGAGAAATCTTATCTCCTCTTATGGAAAACTCCCTTCAGAAGAACAGCAGGCTATTCTCGATAGATTGGATCTACTCAAACAAAGACTCCTATCGCAAGGGGACCCCTCTATACCAATGAGAGAGGAGAGCAGGCGCTCCACGTCCCACATGGCGTCTCCACCAAATGCCTTGATAATTTCTCAACCTGCTACCTTGTTACCCCCTACTGATCTGAATCAGCAGTCACCTGTTGACCAACAGCACCATTCTACCGTGGAGGAAGTCGATAAACTCAATACTCCCGTCTCAGACCTTATGCCCAATCAAAATATGGAAGTTGATGACTCCTTTGCCTCAATGCCTGAGCTAGAATCTACCCTGCCTGAAGATCACCAGGAAATGACTATGCATGCACCATCCTCACGTTCATGTCCTTTAATACATCTGCGTGATAATTCTTCTCCATCTGCGCAGCAACTACAAGTGATGGCTAGAACACCTCTTAGCGCTACCCTGGTTAAGACTGATAACTCTGACGGATCTACTAGTGTAGCCCATCAAAGACTTGTTACTACTCACCTCAATGAACAGCATCCGACCTCACCAACTTTGCCTAATTCTTCCTTCCCGGCAAAGCCCTTCCTGCCTGTTAATGTTACCAAATCATCGATACAATTAACACAGAAGAAGACCTTATCCGCACAAACTAAAATTACCGATTTCCTTATGGGTCCTCGTTCTACCTCCAAGAACCCATTAAACAACTCAAAGTGACAATTACCGGGACAGCACAAGGACCCGACATTATCAATACTTAGCTGGAACATTGCTGGTTGGAGAACCAAAAAATCAGACCCCGAATTCAGGAAGTACATAAATTCATTTAAAATCATTCTATTCCAAGAAACATGGGATGAGGAAGAGATTACCATAGACGGCTTTGATCTTCTAACACTTCCGGCCTCCCCTTCTTTGAAAGGTGGACGCCCCAAAGGGGGTCTTTTGATTGGGATCTCACTCCAACTTCGCGCCAAATTCACTCTGGTACGGGCTTCCCCGCCTTTTGCTCTATCTGGACTGATCACAGAAGGGAAGTCCTCATTACTAATTACTAATGTTTATCTCCCCCCCGAAGGCTCAGCGCCTGATCTTGATTGGAGATGGGAATCATTTGAAAATCACCTACTGTCATGTCATACCAAATGCCCTAACTCGTACTCCTTAATTGGGGGAGACTTTAATGCTCGTATTGCCACAAATTGGGACCTACTAACCAAGTCCAAATGGTGGACTCCCCCATGTTTGGACAATTTTGACTTGGAACATGCCAGAATTAGAACTTCAAAGGACAACAGAGTAAACAAAGCAGGAGTGACCCTTTACCAAATGGCTATTCGCCTGAATCTAGTATTTTTGAAAGGCACCTTCCCCCCCCCCGATATACCGGGGGAGTTCACTCACCTGGGACTAACATCTAACAGTGTTATCGATTACTTCTTGATCTCCGCAAATCTGGCCGTTAATGTACTTTCCTTCCAAGTTGAAAACCAACATTTCAGTGATCACCTCCCAATAGTGACCACTTTGTCATTGTTCCGGTGCCAGAACGACAATAAACACTCAGTCCTTCTGGAAACCTCATCATCGTTCAAAATAAGAGGGATCAAATGGTAGGAGGCTGTGGCCCAAAAATACCAGGTTTTTTTCCATAGGGAAATCACTGCCTACTTACCTCAAATAACTACTGATTTACAAGATTCCAATTCGGTTTTGAAACTTTTTAACCTTCTTATAACAAACCTTACCACTTTTTTTTTACATCACCTCCTCAAAAGGCGAAAGTGGCGCATTGCAGTGCTGGGGCCCCTTGGTTTAACACCTCTTGCAAACAAGCAAGATCCCTTCTTCGTTCCATCTATAATGAATACAAAAACTCTAATGCCCAGGCTCTACCATTCTCCTATTTACAAGCCAAAAGAGCATACAAACAGACTTTAAAGCTGGCCAAACGCGAGTGGTATCAAAAGCGTTGGCGAGCCTTGATTGCGGCCTCAAGATCCCGCAGACCACAGGAATTTTGGGCTCTGATAAACAAAAGAGGAAGGAAGTACCCACTGACGATTATCCCTGCGCCCACATGGGAAAAAATCTTGAGTAAATATTTCTCCTTGGCAGAGGAATCCAACTCATCCACGGAATTCCGAGCCGACCATCTACCTTTGTGGCCCTCCACCGACCCAGACCTGATAATGGACTTGATATTAGATCTGAAAACGGGCAAAGCCCCCGGGCCGGATCTAGTCCCTGCTGAGGCTATTGTTGCGCAACCGAGGTGGTGGGGTGAAATTCTGGCCAAAGTCTTTGATGTAATTAATTCTACGGGGCTTATCCCTAGGTCATGGAAGGAGGCCGTGATCGTGCCAGTCCATAAAAAGGGTCCCCCTGCTGACCCGGAGAACTATCGGAACATCAGCCTTTTGTCTATCATCGGGAAAATCTATGCAAAATTTTTGCTGTCTAAGCTGTCCCATTGGGCAAACGACTCAAATTTGATTGGCCATGAGCAAGCGGGCTTTAGGAACAATTATTCGACCTCTGACCATATGGTAATCATGTATCATCTTGCCAGAAAATATTCTGCCCCGAGTCGGGGGCGCCTATGTGTCGCTTTTATAGACCTAAAGGCTGCTTTCGACAGTATCCCAAGAAACTGCCTATGGAAGAAATTAGAGAGATGGGGCATAGATAGAAGGCTGTTATGGCTTATAACCCAATTACACCATGGGTCGTCGGCTAGAGTGAGACTCACACCGGCGGGAAACCTATCCAACGAGGTCCCAATAAATAGAGGTGTGCGCCAAGGCTGCATTTTGGCCCCACTCCTCTTCAACTTGTTTATTAGCGATATGAAGCTCTTTCTGAATGAGTCTCAAGCCAACATTCATGCCCCCCGCCTAGCTGATTTTCGCTGCCCTTTGCTCCTATATGCCGACGATGCAGCGATCCTTTCCTACTCTAGAGTTGGTTTATGCAGAGCTCTAAAGATTTTTGCGGCTTATTGCAAACTTAACCATCTGACAATTAATCATGGGAAATCTAAAGTCCTGGTCTTTACCAGGTCTCGGAAAACTTACAGCTGGAAGTTAGATGGAGTCCAATTAGAACAGGTTTTCAAATTTAAATACCTGGGAGTCTTTTTTCATTACAATCTAAGCTGGAAGCCACAGATACAGTATTTACTAAACAAAGGGAAAACAATACTTTATACTCTACTCCATTTTTTTGCGGTCGACGGAGCCTCTCACATCCCTTCTGCATTGAAGGTATACCACGCAAAAGTGGTTTCCACCCTCTGTTATGCTGCCCCGCTCTGGGCCCCAGGGTCCAATTTAACATCGCTGGGGACATTGCAGAATCAGTTTCTCCGTCGCCTTCTGAAACTCCCCATGTGTGTGAGCAACGCAGCCATACGTCTGGAGTTAAGGATTGCATCATTGGAGACTGTCATCTGGAAGCGAGTCTTTGGCTATTGGCTGTCCAGCTGGCATAGGCTTCCCGACCATTACCTTTTTCAGTGCCTCTGGCGGGACGTCTTTGTCAATCCGTGGGTAGGAAAAATCCATGCCAAACTTCTGAGCATCGGAATTTCCCCAGCGGACTGCTTAAAGATGAACTTGCGCTCAGCCAAAAGCCTTATTGAGCAAAGATTAGCGGACATTGAAAATCAACACAACCTCGCCAGGGGTGGGGGTGTCTGCTCCCCCAGGTATCACGGAATAACCCCACCACTTGGCCTTCCATCATACATGTCTCAGTCTCAGTCAGTTTTATTGCACATAGCCAAAGGCTGCCGCAATGTACACAGAATTATTTGACAATTAAAAGAAAATATACTGAATTGGTAAAAAAAAGACTTAAAACATTTATATTATTAAAACATTACGTACTCTAAACAAAGCTATAAAAGTACCCCAATGTACAAATAAAAGCATTAAACAGTAAAATTCATAAGCTAAAATCATCACATGGTCACGAATGTTAAAAACAATATCAATTAATACAGTGTGCAATTTATACTCAGAGTTTGGTGACAAAGATAGAGCATAGCCTGAGGTAGATAGATAGGATCAAATAAATTCATCTCCTTTACAGTTAATGGCTACCTTGGCTATATAATTTGGTCTATTTTCCTAGCAGCAGTTGCAAAAAGTGCTACCCGCCAGGTCACATACTTATCTGTGTCTGCAAGGAGATATAACATCATATCAAGGGGGTTCTGGCCAGGGGACCCTGTCATTATAGGTACCAAAAATCTTTTTCTTGCATCATTATATAACGGACAGTGCAAGATATAATGCATAAGGTCCTCTACTTCAGAACATCCCCTAATGCAAACACGTTCGTTTTTTGGTATGCCTCTATGTCTCCCATCTCTATAAGCAGAGCTTATTGTATTTAGTCGTAGCTCTGTAAAAGCTTTTCGAAGCTGTGCAAAAGTCAATTCATTAAAATAAGAGATGTGTTCATTGACCTCTCTAAGTTTAAAATACAATGGGGCGCATGTGGATGTGCACATAGAGTTTAGATCGTTTTTAGTTGCAACTGCCCTTATGGTTCGTTTAAAAATATTTTTCTGTGAATATAAGGGGAGTTCTTTAATCTCAGTCACTGAGAGATCATATTTGCCCATCAGTTGGGCAGCATGATGTACCCAGTTTTTAAGGGGTAATCCATTTGAGAGCTCAATCAGGCATTTTTTTGGTAGCCTAGTGTTATCCATCTGTTGAACTCTAAACCAGTAGCAGAGAATTCTTTTATCTATTTGGCTCTCTATGCTCAACATGCGAGTTTCCAACCTGACCATGGCAGATTGCACGTCTTTGGGTAAACCTAAAAGAACTCTTAAAAAATAATTCTGTGGGGGTTCCAGACCGGAGACCTTTGAGGTACCCCAAACCTCTGCACCATATAAAATCTGGGCCATTGTTTTTGCTTTAAACACAGATAGAGCCGGGTTGACCAGATTTCCACCTTTACATGCAGCGAATTTCAGAATGGCTTTTGCTGATTTAAAGGCTTGCAATTTAATATTGGATAGCTGTGTATTCCAAGATGCCGTTTCTGAATAAATCAATCCCAGATATTTAAACGTATTTACTTGGTTTATCAATAGCCCACTCTTTTTATTACTTTATGCAGATGATGCTGTAATTATTTCACTCTCTGTTTTGGGTTTAAAAAAATTATTTAAGAGTTTCTCAAACTACTGCTCTCTCAATAATCTCAAAATTAATTATGATAAGACAAAGATTATGCAATTCAGAAAGAGAGGGAACCCAAAAGGCTGTATAATTAATGGACATCTAATACAGGAAGTTAAGCACTTCAATTATCTGGGAATCACATTCAAAAATAATATGAATTGGAATACACATATATGTGCTGCAATAGCTAAGGCCAAAGTAACAGCCCACCATATTAAATCCTATTTTTTTTCTCCAGTAGGAAACAGATTTATTCCAGCTGTATTGCAAGTGATTGACATGAAACTCTGTGCCCAACTTCTATACGGCACACCAGTGTGGATTTCAGGTGACCTCAAGAGGTTGGATAAATTTCACGCATCCCTTTTGAGGTCATTATTAGGACTTGCAAACTCTGTAAAATATGAAACAATATGTTGTGAGCTGGGAATACTGCCTTTATCAGTAAGGGCATGGCTGAGGACCTTGAAATATTGGATCCTCCTGCATTATAGAGCCCTATCCCCTAATACTATACTTTACGATCTTTTAAGTGATAGGGCAATCTACAATCTATCAGTGATTTGTAGGAGAAAACTGGATTCGATAGGGCTCACTTTAACTGATTTTGAAATCTCTGATCCCAAAGATATATGGGAAATTATCAGGAAGACCCTCACAGAAAAAAGTGTTCTCGCCATGCTTGAGGTTGCAAAGCGCAGCACCTGCTCTCCTATTCACCTAAATCTCCCTTTGTGTAGAGATTTCCAAAAGGGATACATGACAAATCTGAAGAAACATGAATCGTGTAGGCTGTTTATGTTGGCCAGATTTAACATGTTTCCCTCGGCGGTAGTGAGAGGAAGATACTTAGCTATCCCAGAATCAGAGCGTCTCTGTAAATGCAGAAAACAGGAACCCGATACTCTAGAACATATATTCTTTTCCTGTGATTTTGGCAGTTATGCCAGAAGACAATTATTTGAGGCCCTAAAATTTAATGGACAGTTTTTTACACAACCAACTGTTCAGGACCTGCTGGCGGACAGCGATGATAAAATTACTTTAATAGCGGCTGAATTTTTAAGTGCTGTCCATGAAGAAAGAATGGGCCATGATAAAGAGACTTAGTGGTTTTAATGGTAGGTGATGTTGCTGTGTTGTATTATATTATTTATGTACATTGATTTATTTTTTGGAGTTAAGAATAGGACTGGGATAAATTGTGTTCGCTGAGCCCGTATTTTATACAGTCTGTATATGATGTTTGTTTGTTAATGTGAGGTGTGATATGCCTAATAAAGGATTTTGAATTGAATTGAATTGAATTACTTGGTTTATGATGTGTTCATCCAGGTGCCAAACATGCTTTTTAGAACGCTTCCCAAATACAATGACCTGCGTCTTATCATAGTTTATAGATAAAGCATTCCTCTTGCAATATGAACTTAATTTTGCAAGCAGCCGTCTCAGGCCCACCTGGGTTCTAGATACCAGTACTAGGTCATCAGCATACATTAAAACTGAGAGTTTTTGGTCGAGAATTGTGACAGGGGCAAACTGTGGGCCCTCCAGTTCTTTAACCATGTCATTAATATAAAAATTGAACAGGAAAGGTGCCAAAATGCATCCCTGTTTGACTCCAGTAGCGGTCTTAATTCTAGCGGTGAGATGGCCAGCCAGATCCACCTTTACTTGTATTGATGTGTCAGTATATAATGTTTTGATGAGAAATAATAGACGGAGGTCTATATTTGTCTTTTCCAATTTTTGCCACAATGCGTGTCTTGGGACCGTATCAAAAGCTGACTTTAGATCGATAAAAGCAACATATAACTTTTGCTTCAAATTATGGATGTATTTACATAGCAGAAAGTTCAGCACAAAGCACTGGTCCAATGTGGATTTCCCTCTTTGGAAACCTGCCTGGACTTCAGATATCACCTTATTTGTTTCTGCCCATTCTTCTAGTCTCCCAAGAAGGAGCCTGGCATATAGTTTGGAGGCTACATCTAACAAACTAATGGGTCTATAATTGGCAGGGTTTTTCTTATCGCCCTTTTTATGTATTGGGGCAATTATACTCAACTTCCACCCTTCAGGTATACGACCTGAGCTGTTAATGTATGAAAACAATTTTGCAAATATGGGTGACCAGAAATCAGGTCTTATCTTATAGATCTCCATTGGGATCATGTCTTCTCCTGGAGCTTTATTAGCTAGTTGGCTTGCGAATAGCCTCTTAATCTGATTGGGCGTGACGTCTGGCCATTCTGGCAGTTCTGATAACTGAGTATAGTAAACTAGTGGGGGTAGGTCAGGACAGGGGCCATATATTTCTGTAAAATATGTCACCCAATCCTTTCCTTGGACAGATGCTTCTAACGAGTAGCCCAGCCCATTTGTGCCTTGGGCAACCAGATGCCAAAATTTCCGTGAGTCCTTCTGAAGTGCTGCATCTCCCAATTCTTTCCACTGTTGTTCATAATATATTTGTTTCTTGCTTTTAAGTAATAATTTATAGTTGTTTCGTAACTGGGCTACCTCAGCTTGTAGGGCAAGATTGTGCTTATCCTGTTTTAACTTCAATTTTCTAAGTACCCTAGCTAGAGATTTTTTGCTATTCTGACATTCCTTATCAAACCAAGTCTGTCTCTTAAACTTTTTGTTTTTTATCACACTAGCTGTGGTCATCAGTGGGCGCATTCGGTTGATTATGTTCTCATAAAGTCCAATTACGTTTCCTGTTTCTAACAACATTTCCCCCTTTAATAAAGCAAATTCATAGGAATCCAGGATCTGAATCATTTTTTCTTGGACCTGTGCATTCCATTTTAGCCTTCTATTTCCAAGTATCAGATATTATGTTTCATCCAATAATTTAGGAAAGGCAGGAGAAAAGAATAATGTCAGAGATAACTCAAGTGGAAAGTGGTCACTTTCAGCTCTGGGAATTATCCTGAAGGTATCTCGGTTAACTGGCACATCATTAGATGTTAGGATATAATCTATGGTGCTAGTAAATCCTCTGGGGGAGATAAAAGTAAAAGAACCCTCTTGATCCCTTTGACCATGCCCGTTGCATAACAAAAGGTTATGCTTTATTATAAGTTCACAAAGATGTTTCCCAGCGCGATTAGAGGTGGTGTCCATTGCTGCCCTCTGACTGATTTCAGGTTCGTCCTCCAAATTTAGACCAGAAAATATTGTATTTTGTGGGGAAACAAGGCCGATCCGGGCATTAAAGTCACCTCCCAAGATAAACCGAGGGTTAGGTGACAGAGAGTCTATGCTTTCGAGTAGTTGGTCAAGTTTATCCCAATATGATCTCAGTTCCCCACAAGACTTTACTGGAGGTATATACACACATATGCAATAAGTATTTCTCAGGAGACTATCAGAAAGGGACAACACTAAAAAATTAGGGGTGGTCAACGAGGGACACTGTTGAATTGATACGTTAAGAGAGGTTGACACCAGCACTGCCAGCCCCCCTCTAGGCCTTCCATACTTTACTGTTTTAAGAGCTGGTTGAGTGTAACTTGTAAAACCCTGTAGTTCAACCATAGTGCCCTCTTTTGCCCAGGTTTCTTGAAGAAAGATATCATGTGTTTGTAGATAAGAACAGAAATCACTGTCTTGGATCTTGTTCGTCCACCCTGTTACATTCCATGAGAGAAGTTTAATTGTTTTACAGTTGTCAGCGCTGCCCAAGGTCCCAGCTCACACAAGACCAACGCTGCTTCTTCCTCAAGTTAAAAAGTCTTTATTGAAGTTCAGTTTCATTTCCAGACGCGCAGCGCGCAACGCTACGTCTATGCCTTAGACCGTAGAAGTCCCATCTGAATCTCCTCCCCCCTGACACCAGCTTAAGATTCTAGCCTTACTCCACCTCTTCCTCTGTTCCTTCTTTCTCTGGGTCCTCCTGCTAGTCGGAGTCTCAGCCCTCCTAGATTCTTCTGACGCTGAGTCCGCCGACTCTTTTCCCCCCCTCCTTCGGGCTTTAGGACCTGGCTCCCAATCCGGGTTTTCTGCTGTCCCGCGCTCCTCCACATTTGAACTTGGCGCGCGCGCGCAGCCTCCCACTTTCCTTCTGACCGTTACACTTGTGTCACTGCTCCCTCTTTCAGGGAGGCTAGCTGGACCTGGCCTTCCCTCCGTTTCCCCACTCCCCGATGGAGGAGAAGCTGGTTCTGACTCATGTGACTCTTCCCCCCCCACTGTGCTCTGGTGGGGGAACTGGTCCTAATCCTCCGCTACTCCTTTGGGACTCCCCTCTGGTTCCTTGTTTATGGATCGTCCCCCCTGGGACTCGCCTCGCCCTTACCATAGGTGCCCCCTCCTGGGAATCTTCTGATTCGCTGGAGAAGCTCATGGAATCTCTCGGGCCACTGTCATATTCCCCTACGCTCCCCTCTGATTCCTCTCCTCCGCTCTCTATTTGCTCTCTCCCCTGCTCTTCTGCTCCTGAGCCTCTGACAACAGTGATTTACTCTTAGTCAATTGTTGGCCAATGTGCTCTCGGAGTTTACCGGTTTTTGAGGCAACAGGTTATTGCTAATGCTAGTGGAATAATCCAGATGTTCGATTATTTCAGTCGTCGTACATAAAGTGCTCACATTTGTAATCACTGGGCCTTTTCTTTGCAAATTGTTTGCCAATGGGGCTTTCTTGGGTGTATTTCCTGACTCCTCCTCTTCTAAATATCTCATCTTTGTCCAATGCTCCGGTGATTCTATAGTTATCATTCTGTTGTGGCCATTGGGTCTATTATCAGTCTCTGCCTCCAGTTCTTTAATCTCTTTCAATGTCTGGCTCATAAGATCAAGCCTCTTGATAACTGTTTGTTGCTCTTCCTGAGGGAGATTCCTAAAGGAGCTGAGAAAATCCTCTTCCAAAGGATTTACAGAGTGCTCAGATTCCTGAAGATGATTGTCTAGAGGAATCGGCTGTTCCTTTTGGCTCACCTGGTTATTTTGATGTTGGGCATGATCCTGCGGATTCAACTCAGACATGTCTGTTTCCTCCCCACCAGCCAAGTTTTTTTGTGATGTCATTACTTCCATTGGGGATCCAGGCTTTGGTTTTGCGAGCCCCTCTGAAGCAGCAGTCCTCATCTTACATAAGGGTGCAACAATAGAATCGCGAAATACCCGGGTTGGAAAAACTCCTCTGCTTGACAATCTGAATTTCAGCTTGTGAATTAGTGAGGGCAGTCTAGTAGAGGAAAAAGTTAACATAATTTTTTGGCTTTGATTTGTGGTACTCAAGAGTTCAGTCCTAACGAGGTCGATCTCCGTAAGTCCAATGCCAAGTAAATCTGATAAATGTCATTTGGAACGCCGGGCACCTTTCCAGCTAGGAGTTTGATCTGGCCTTCCACAAATTGTCATGCAGATCTTTTTTGGTTGGAAGATTAAATAAGAAGAGTTTGTTTTAAGAGCCTCTGCACGTTCCATGTTGAGCTTAGGAGTCTGCTCTTGTTGTCGCCAATTTCCTTTGGTACTATGGTGTTCTGTTGATGCCTGCTTGTTATTAACTGATAAACTGTGAACCTCTTTGGATAACTGGGTTATTTGAGAGGCAATACCTCTAATTTGCTGGAAGATATGCTCAACCGTTCTTGCAATTAGAGTTAATTGGGTGCTCTCCCTACTTGTTATTCCTTCCTCTCTGAGGAGCACAGGATCAGCTTGCTCCATTGCTGGATCCAGTTCCACGCTCTCACCTTTAATACTCTCCCCACACTCACAATCATCTTCAAGAGGAGAAAACCGGTTTTTTGTTGGAACTGTAAAAGCAGATTTGTTAAAAAAGTCCTCTATTTTAGATTGTTTGGGAACCGGTGAGAGAGCTACATCCTCTGGATCCCTGTGGCATTTACTAGCAGGCATAGCGTCACCGTGGGGAGTAAACAAGGAGAGGTTTCCCCAACCAGAAAAGAGAGAAAAGAATAGAAAGTGCTCAGTTTGTTCAATTTAAGAGCTTCTCTGTGTGGAGACTGCCAGGAGTTTCAGGGACAAAGTATAGAAGGGAGTTGGCGGTTAATAGCTAGCAGCTGGCGGCCTGCCCAGGATGCTTCACAGAACTTGCCCGCAGCATAGACGAGAAGGTGCTGCCAGACTCTCAGTAAGTTAAAAAGTAGAGAAGCAAAAAAGGAAAAATTACTTCCCTGGGTGGCAGTCAATGCCAACTACATTCCCGTCCTCTGCGGAGCTCCAAAGCCTGCTTGCTAAGCCGTCGCCATCTGTAACTCTGCAGGTGGTGAGATTCCTGAATGCGGTTATCTCACACTCAAAAACCACCAAAAAACAACAACAACATCAAAACTAATCGGACTGTTATGATGAGAGTGCATGTCGGATTTCGTCTTCAGTTTTCCTTTTTCTGTGATCCGTCCCTTGGAGCTCTCCTGGCCCCAAGCTGTCATTTGGCTCTGCTCAATGACCCACCCTTGCATCGTGGTGTTCACCTTCTGTTGTCGGATATATCGGTTTTTATGTCTCTGTGTTTTTATGTTTGTACATATTTTATGGGCTAATAGCCGTAAATAAATAAATAAAAAAATAAAATGTCTCTGTGACCCATCAGCAAAAACAACTGTTTTCCCAGTTGAAACAGCCCTGCAGTTCCACATTTCACCCCTAGGTGGCGCTGGCATCAGGTGATGGCTCGCTCCAGAGTCGATGACCCAACGCAGCACTCTCTCCTCACTGGAGTTGTCCCGTAGCGTTGCCATGGAGGCAGCTAGGTGATAAGAACTGTCCTTCTCACTCTCTGTGTCACGTCCTCCCTGCGCATTCCCACGCTGGCCTCCTTTCCTGGACTGGCTGCCATGGAAACCTGGCTGACTGCCATGGGAAGCGACCTTGGAGACATCCTGCCCAGCATCTCTGGCTCTCCGGGGGCAGGAACGACGCAGATGGTCAACTGATCCACAGACAAAACAACAACGAGTGGAAAAAGCCTGAACTGTGCCTTCTGCTGGCCTGCCCCCCCCCTGCAACCGGATGGGCTCACTGTGCCAGCTCGGCCCTCTCTTAGGCGGCGTTCCTGTACGTCACACAAACAACCGGTGGAAAACTTTGCAAACTTGCCTTTGGTCTTCTCTGCCCCCCCAACCTTGCCAGCAGCTCTCCTTGAGGCTGTACTGCATCTGGGGACGTGGCTTTTGGCTTCCGCTGTGGTTTCTCGGCAAACCCTCTCCAGCTCCTGCCAAACAGCCTGGGCACTGTCAAGACCCTCCACCAAAGGTAGCTGTGAGCCCTCCAAACTGAGCACTATAGCTCCCAGGGCTTTGTGATTTTTTCTCTGCGAAGCATGTGCAGCTGCAATATCTGCTGCCGAAGCATCGGCTGCAGCTTGCTGTGGAGGCCCTTGGACCGCCTCCCACAGACCCTTGGCTACCAGCCATGCCTTCAGCTTCCTGCTCCACTCCTCCCAATTTCTGCCATTTAATTTTTCGAAAGGGACGGAGTATGATTCCTGGCTGTCTGCCATCTTCTCCCCGGGGGTCAGCTTACTCACGTAACAGCAGCTCCTCCGGCACCTGGTTCAGCAGACCAGATCCTCCCCAGCGAGCTCCTCTCTGCCTCAAACGTTAGGCACAGCTCCAACTGGCTCCAGCTTCTCCTCAGCTGGCTTCTCCCACACGCAGGCACAACGCAGCAACAGCTCCAAAGCTTGGCTGACTTCCATAACCTATGGGGCCAAATGGCGTCCGGCACTCTTCTTAGCTGCGTCACTGCTGTCCGTGCCGGTAATAATCTCTTCCAGCCTCTTTGGCCCTCTTAGCAGAGTTTACACAGCGGGGAAAGCTGTTGCTTGCATGGGTAATAACTCAGACTGCAACGCAGGCTTTTCTCTTATCTCCAACAGCCTTTAATGAGTAGAATAACATCGTAAATTCAGCCCGGCGAAATGGCAGGCATCCTCTCCGCTTCTCAGCAAAAGCGAAAGAGAAAAGACACACAGAGAAACACTCCCCTCTGTGAACATAGCCACGCCTCAGAATGTGAGTTCTGGGCACCACAGTTCAAGAAGGACACTGACAAACTGGAACGTGTCCAGAGGAGGGCAACCAAAATGGTCAAAGGCCTGGAAACGATGCCTTATGAGGAACGGCTAAGGGAGCTGGGCATGTTTAGCTTGGAGAAGAGGAGGTTAAGGGGTGATATGATAGCCATGTTCAAATATATAAAAGGATGTCACATAGAGGAGGGAGAAAGGTTGTTTTCTGCTGCTCCAGAGAAGCGGACACGGAGCAATGGATCCAAACTACAAGAAAGAAGATTCCACCTAAACATTAGGAAGAACTTCCTGACAGTAAGAGCTGTTCGACAGTGGAATTTGCTGCCAAGGAGTCTGGTGGAGTCTCCTTCTTTGGAGGTCTTTAAGCAAAGGCTTGACAACCATATGTCAGGAGTGCTCTGATGGTGTTTCCTGCTTGGCAGGGGGTTGGACTCGATGGCCCTTGTGGTCTCTTCCAACTCTATGATTCTATGATTCTATATACTGTATACCAAAATCCATATGGTGTAATAGACCTTTCATAAATTTCCAGGATACCCTGTCGAAAGCTTTTTCTGCATCTATAGCCATTAAGACTGCCTTCTTTTCTATTCTTAAGTCTAAATACGCTAATAAGTTTATAATGTTTCTAGTGTTGCTATAAATGTGCCTCCCGGGCAAAAAGCCAGCTTGGTCATTGTGTATCATCATCTGGAAGACTTTTTTTGATCTTTCGGCTAAAATATTTGCATATAATTTATAATCGTTATTTAGAAGCGCGATAGGCCTATAGTTGTTAATAAGTAGATTGTCCGTTCCCTGTTTTGGAATTAATGCAATAAGGCTGTCTTTCCAAGAATCCGGCATGGTTCCGTCTTTGAAGATGTTGTTCATGATACTTCTTAATGGGTCAGACAGTAAGTCCTCAATTTTTTTATAATATATTACCGGTAGGCCGTCTGGCCCTGGTGGCTTTCCTATCTTTGCTTCCTTAATTGCTCTTTGAATTTCGTACGATGTAATAGGGGCATTCAACAGTTCTTTTTGTTCTTTAGTAAGTTTCGGACGCAGGTGGCGCTGTGGGTAAAACCTCAGTGCCTAGGACTTGCCGATCGCATGGTCGGCAGTTCGAATCCCCGCGGCGGGGTGCGCACCCGTTGCTCGGTCCCAGCGCCTGCCAACCTAGCAGTTCGAAAGCACCCCCGGGTGCAAGTAGATAAATAGGGACCGCTTACTAGCAGGAAGGTAAATGGCTTAACTGTGTGCGGCTCTGGTTCACCAGAGTAGTTTCGTCACGCTGGCCACGTGACCCGGAAGTGTCTGCGGACAGCGCTGGCTCCCGGCCTATAGAGTGAGATGAGCGCACAACCCTAGAGGCTGTCAAGACTGGCCCGTACGGGCAGGGGTACCTTTACCTTTACCTTTTAAGGTTCGGAAGACAGTTCTGTTCTAAATGTTCTTTAACTTCTTCTGTTGTTTCATTTCCTTCCTTATAGATTTCTCTAAAGAATTCGATAAATCGTTTCTCTATTTCTTTAGGGTTGTTTATTATTTTGCCTTCGCACTTAACTCTATTTATAAGACTTTCTGCCTCTCTCTTCTTTAATTGCCATGTTAATAACCAGGCTCAGGTTCTGTTTCAGGCTGTGTCTCTGTTTCAGGCTCCGGCGCTGTATCAAACACTGTTGCAGACTCAGGCTGTGGCACTATGGCTGTAGCTGTGGCTCTGGTTCTGTTTCAGGCTCTGACACTGTATCAAGCACTGTTTCAGGCTCAGGTTCAGGCTCCGGCTCCGGCTTCTGCTTCTTTATTAGGCTTTGTCTCAGTCTTTGGCTCTAGCACTTATTCTAGCTCTATTTCAGGGTCGGCCTGTGTCTCAGCCTTTGTCTCTGTTTCACGCTGTTTCTCTGTTTCAGGCTCCGACGCTGTTTCAAGCCCTGTATCTGCCTCTGCCTCTGTTTCAGGCTCTGGCACTCTATCAAGCACTGTTTCTGGCTCTGGCTCTCTTTCAGGCTCTGGTTCTGAAGTAGGGTTTTGTTCTGGCTCTGGCTGTGTCTCTGGATCTGGCTGTGTCTCTGCTTCAGGCTCCTATGCCCTATCAAGCACTGTATCAGGCTCTGCCTCTCCCTCTGCCCCTGGCTACGTTTAAGCGTCAGGCTCAGTTTCAGACAGTGTCTCTGTTTCAGGATCCAGCACTCTATCAAGCACTATTTCAGACTGAGGCTGTGGATCTCGGCTGTGGCTGTGGATCTCGGCTGTGGCTCTAGGCTCCGTCTGTGGCTCTGTCTGTGGCTCTGGCTCTCTTTCAGGGTCTGGTTCTGAATGAAGATCTGGTTCTGACTCTGATTCAGGGTCTCATGATGGCTCTTCCTCTGCCTCTGACCCAGCTATGTTTCAGGGTCTGGCTCTCTTTCAGGCTCTGGTTCTGAATTAGGGTTTTGTTCTGGCTCTGGCTGTGTCTCTGGCTCTGGCTCCAGCTCCGGCACTGTATCAAGTACTGTTGCAGACTCAGGCTGTGGCTCTAGGCTGTGGCTGCAGCTATGTTTTGCGCTCCAGCCCTGTATCAAGCCCTATTTCTGGCTCTGGCTCTGGCTCTGGCTCTGGCTCTGGCTTTCTTTCAGCTGTGGCTCTGAATGAGGCTCTGGCTCTGGCTCTGATTCATGGTCTCACTCTGACTCTGATTCAGGGTCTCGCTCTGGCTCTGGCTCTGGCACTCTATCAAGGACTGTTTCAGACTCAGGCTGTGGCTGTGGTTCTGCCTGTTTCAGGCTCAGGCTCTGTTTGAGGCTATGTCTCTGTTTCAGGCTCCGGCACTGTATCAAGTACTGTTGCAGACTCAGGCTGTGGCTCTAGGCTGTGGCTGTGGCTGTTGCTCTGGTTCTGGCTCTGGCTCTTTCTCAGGCTCTGGTTCTGAATGAGGGCTTGGTTCTGGCACTGATTCAGGGTCTCGCTCTGGCTCTGGCTCTGGCTCTGGCACTCTATCAAGGACTGTTTCAGACTTAGGCTGTGGCTGTGGCTCTGGCTCTGTTTCCATTCTTACAATGGAATGTACACAAAACAATAATCCTTTCTATATAAATTTTCCAATACATTCTGAAAACATAATAAATCCTTAATTGTTGTCCACCTCCTTTTAGTTCCTTTATCACTCGAATGCTAGCACGGAGTCAAAACTATTATTGTATTTTTGAACATATCTTGTATAACCATTCCATTTTTCTGCAAATTTTTGCTTTGAGATTCCTCTGAGTTTGCTAGTCAATTGAGCTGTCTCCACCAATTCCTGTAATTTGATTTGCCAATCTGTTATTTTTGGAGCCTCGTGATCTTTCCATCCCTTGGCCACAAGTATACGAGCTGCTGCGGTTGCATACAAGAATACCTCTCTTAGATTTTTTGGGATCTCTTTATCTAAAATACTTCATAGAAATGCCTCCGTTTTTTTCATAAAAGTTATCCCCATCATCTTTTTTAATTCATCGTATATTCCCCCCCCCCAAAAAAAATCTTAATCTTTTCACACGTCCACCACATGTGGCTCATGTCACCGTTATTTCCTCCACATCTCCAACAAGCATTCGCCAAATTTTTATACATTCTTGATCATCTGGAAGGAGTGAGGTACCACCTATGAGCCATTTTCATCATGTCCTCTCTTATATTATAGCTGGCTGTTATTTCAAACTTACATTCCATCAGTTTCCCCCATCTTTTAGCATAATTGGATGGCCCACATCTTGGGCCCACTTTATCATTGAAGCCTTAACCTCCTCATCCATTACTTCGTAGTCTAAAAGAAGTCTATACATTTTTGCGATTATTTCGGTTTTACTATTCAGCAGTTTTTTTCAAATCTTGAAGGCTCCTTTTCAAAACCCATCTGCTTATCCTGTCTGAACACTTCATTCACCTGGAAGTAATCTAGCCAACTAGAAAAGTGATCTTTTATTTTCTCATAACTTATCAATATTAGTTGACCCTCCTCCTCCCCCCCTTAATATTGTGTTATACGTTATCCAGTTCTCTTTGATGTTGTTGCTTTTTTTAACAGCGATTGCTTCTAGTGGAGAGTTCCATCTTGGGGTTTTCTGTTCCAAATATCTTTTGTATTTTCCCCATACCTTATATATAGCATTTCTTATTATATGATTTGAAAAACTCCTATGCGTCTTTATTTTCCCATAATAAAGATAGCCATGCCACCCAAAACGGGTGTCATGACCTTCTAGCTCTAAAATATCCCAATTTTTTTTTTTTTTTGTTAGTGCCATCGCCTAATGGCGGATTCCCTCCGAGCTCCGGAGGGAATCAGCCCAGCAGGGGTTGGGTCCTGCCGCGGCGGCGACGTGGGGACCCTCATAAACTACAGGCGTTGAAGCCTGTGGACCTGGTGACTCGGCGGGCACCCATTGCGCCCCCCCCCCGAACCGCAAAGGAGCCTTTTTAAAGGCTCCGGAACGGGGGACGGAGAGTGGCGTGGTGCTGTGAGTCGACTGCTTCTCCTGCTGAGTGAAGCCGCATGCCATGGACGGAGAGCACTAACTTCTTTCTTTGAACATTTGGACTAAAAGTAACAACCCGTGAGTAATACGGAAATTGGACTTAAAAGGGAAATTTTCTTTGGGAATTAGGCACGATTGGGTGAGGTGTTAAAAGGAGGTCCTCCCACCCGTCTTGTAAACATCGTAAAGCAAGGATTTTATTACTAAGGTTGTGAGAAACCTTTCTTCTTTGTGGAGGAAAGCAATTAACTTTGTGGAGAAAAGCAATTAACGTTGGGGCAATTTAAGTGATTGTGCTGGAGGATAAGAGCAAACATTGGAAACGGAATTCACCCCCCCCCCAAGACCTGGGAGTGATCGATGGGAGAGCCTGCGGAAGAGAAATAAAGACTTTGACAGCTGTCAAACTAGCTGTCAAAGTTGGGAAAAAAGGAGAACTTTGTTTTTGCTATCTTTGCTGCTTATTTTTGTTACAATTTGGTAATAAATTGTTAAAAATAAAGAGAAAAGACTAATTTGACTTTTGGGTTGGAACTGGAAGATAACAAGAAACTAGAATCCCTCTAGAGGGGATTTAAGACATTACAAAAATGGCTGTAAGTGCAAAAATACTGGCTGAACTGGAGAGGTCTTTTCTTCTCTTGGGAGAGTTACAGAAACAGACTGATGTTTTGACTAATAACGTCACAATACTGAAGGGAACTGTGATGGGATGGTGAGCTGCTTGTGCGTAAAGTCCTAGTCCCTCAGAGTTTGGCTAAGTCCACAAACCTCTGTCTGTGACGGAGCTCCTTAAGCATGGCTCCATCAGTCGCTCGTAGAATCGGACAGTGGGCGTTTACGGAACTTCTTCCAGCATAAAAGTTCCTTAACGGAAACGCGTCTTCTGGACTCTCGGCGTGACAGTTTCCGGCGAGGAGTAGGTGTCCCTATGGGAGGTCCTGAAACCTCCCCACTATTTTCGCTGGAAGTGTCTCTGAGCCCTCCCTCCGACTCACTTTCCCTTGGAACTCCTCCTCCTCTCCCCCTGCTGGTTCCCTCCTCAGCTGAATAGTCTCTCTCAGCCTCTGTGAGCCCTTTCACCTCCTGCTTCTCCGATGGCAGTTCCCTGACAGGAACAGTAAACAAAGTTGCTGAGCCTGGGAGGGACTTGACTCAAGTTTTTGCAGATGAACAAGAAAGTCTTGCAGTTGACCTTAAAATTTCAGCAGCTGAACAAGAAAAGAAATTTGAGAAATCTGAGAATATGATGAAAGAGGAACAGGATGATTTGAAGGAAAAAGAAGGAGGAGCTACAATGCCACAGATGGTTGAGGAGAGCCAGAGGCCGGCCAAGATGGATATAAAGGAAAATAAGATCAGGATGATGAAAATTTGGTTTGAATTGAAGAATGGAAAATGGAGAGATCTCCCTATGTGGAGATCTGAAGATATATGGAATACAAACCTGGTTAAAGTGGAAATTGGAGCTTTTGGGACATTTGGACTTAAGAGAAGTAAGAAACAAGATTTTGGCTCCACTTTTAAATATGGAGGCCTGGCTGGAAGAAACATGGACATTATTGGGACAGAGCTTCTTTGAGATTTGGTGTTAAATATAAAGGACTATCAAAAAAAACTGGCAGAGAGGAGCTGAGAGAGAATTGAGAGCCTCGGATGTGAGGTCGCCAGGCTGATTGCAGATGGACTAATGGACTTTTTGTTGGGGTTCGAAACCGGGAAAAGGGGGTGGTGGGGTCCTGGGAATCCGAAGGGTGTATAACTATATATTGTTTTAATTAATTTGGTTTTGTCATTAACATAAAAATGGGGATTTTAGGGAAGGGAATTGGGGCCAACCTTAGAAAAAGACTTTTAAGAATAAGTATTGACGTATAAAGATTGAGGTTCTTAAGTTAAAGTTGGTTAATTAAATTGATGGGGTGAACTTAGAAAAAGATTTTTAAGAATAAGTATTGATGTACAAAGACTGAGGTTTATAAGTTAAAATTGGATAACTAAAATGAATTAGAGAAAATATGATAAAGTTTGGGGACAAGAACTTGCTGAGCTAAAATTGGAACTGGAATACAAGAAGGGGAGGTGTGGGGAAGTCAAGGAAATTGGTCATTGACAGTAAGAGGTGAACTTTAAGTGTTTTTAATTGTTGTTTTTCTTTTATTTTTTTTAAATGGTTTTCTTTTTATTTTTTGAAAATTTCAATAAATATTTAAATAAAAAAACCCTAAAATATCCCAATTTTTTAATAAATACCAATCTTTAGTCAATTGAGCCGTCTCCACCAATTCCTGTAATTTGATTTGCCAATCTGTTATTTTTGGAGCCTCGTGATTTTTCCATCCCTTGGCCACAAGTATACGAGCTGCTGCGGTTGCATACAAGAATACCTCTCTTAAATTTTTTGGGATCTCTTTATCTAAAATACTTCATAGAAATGCCTCCGTTTTTTTCATAAAAGTTATCCCCATCATCTTTTTTAATTCATCGTATATTCCCCCCCCCAAAAAAATCTTAATCTTTTCACACGTCCACCACATGTGGCTCATGTCACCGTTATTTCCTCCACATCTCCAACAAGCATTCGCCAAATTTTTATACATTCTTGATCATCTGGAAGGAGTGAGGTACCACCTATGAGCCATTTTCATCATGTTCTCTCTTATATTATAGCTGGCTGTTATTTCAAACTTACATTCCATCAGTTTTCCCCATCTTTTAGCATAATTGGACGGCCCACATCTTGGGCCCACTTTATCATTGAAGCCTTAACCTCCTCATCCATTACTTCGTAGTCTAAAAGAAGTCTATACATTTTTGCGATTATTTCGGTTTTACTATTCAGCAGTTTTTTTCAAATCTTGAAGGCTCCTTTTCAAAACCCATCTGCTTATCCTGTCTGAACACTTCATTCACCTGGAAGTAATCTAGCCAACTAGAAAAGTGATCTTTTATTTTCTCATAACTTATCAATATTAGTTGACCCTCCTCCTCCCCCCTTCATATTGTGTTATACGTTATCCAGTTCTCTTTGATGTTGTTGCTTTTTTTAACAGCGATTGCTTCTAGTGGAGAGTTCCATCTTGGGGTTTTCTGTTCCAAATATCTTTTGTATTTTCCCCATACCTTATATGTAGCATTTCTTATTATATGATTTGAAAAACTCCTATGCGTCTTTATTTTCCCATAATAAAGATAGCCATGCCACCCAAAACGGGTGTCATGACCTTCTAGCTCTAAAATATCCCAATTTTTTAATAAATACCAATCTTTCAACCAGAGAAGACATGAGGCTTCGTAATATAGCTTCAAATCCGGTAACCCGTAGCCACCTCTTTCTACAGTATCTGTTAATATCTTATGGTTTACTCTTGGTCTTTTACCCTTCCACAAAAATTTAGAAATTTCTTTTTGCCACCTGTTGATACTGCTGGTCTTTCCTCTAATTGGAATCGTTTGGAATAGAAAGAGTAGCTTCGGTAAAACTATCATTTTAATTACCGAAATACGGCCCAGGAATGATAAATTTAACCTTGTCCATGTCTCCAACTGTCTTTTGATATCTTTCCAACAATTGGTATAATTATCTTCATATAAGTTAAGATTCTTTGGTGTTATCCATAATCCTAGATACTTGATTTTGGGGTAGATTTCAATGTGTATTATTTGTTCTAATTCTGCTTTTTCAGCTGGCGACATATTTTTAACTAATAGTTTTGTCTTGTTGAAATTCATTTTGAACCCCGCAACTTTACCGTAGCCATATATTATTTCCAACGCCTTTCTTAAACTCTGTTTTGGTTGCTCCGTAGTTATAATTAAATCGTCAGCAAATGCCCTCGTTTTGTAACTTCTATTTCCCAGCATAATCCCTTTTATTTCTTTTTCTTCCCTAATTTGTTTACATAAAACTTCCAATGTTAATATGAAAATTAAGGGGGATAGTGGGCAACCTTGTCTGACCCCTTTACTGATTTCACACTCCTGTGATAAATTTCCATTGATTATGATTTTAGCTTTTTGTTTTGATTATATTGCTTCAATCCCTTTTATATACTGAATGAACAGAATGAAGCACAGAATGAACTCAGGCTTGCTAGAGAGGTTAAAAGCAACAAAAAAGGCTTTTATGGGTATGTTCGTAGCAAAAGGAAGAACAAAGAAACAGTGGGGTCACTCAGAGGAGAAGATGGTGAAATGCAAACAGGGGACACAGAAAGGGCTGAACTCCTCAATGCCTTCTTTGCCTCAGTCTTCTCCGATAAAGAAAACAATGCCCGACCTGAAGAATTTGGAGCAAAGGATTCAGCAGAGGAAACACAGCCCAGAATAACTAAGGAGATAGTACAAGAATACTTGGCTAGTCTAGATGTATTCAAGTCTCCAGGGCCAGATGAACTGCATCCAAGAGTATTAAGAGAACTGGCAGATGTGATTTCAGAACCACTGGCAGTCATCTTTGAGAATTCCTGGAGAACAGGCGAAGTCCCGGCAGACTGGAGGAGGGCAAATGTTGTCCCTATTTTCAAAAAAGGGAAAAGAGAGGACCCAAATAATTACCGCCCAGTCAGTCTGACATCAATACCAGGGAAGATTCTGGAGCAGATCATTAAGCAAACAGTCTGTGAGCACCTAGAAAGGAATGCTGTGATCACCAATAGTCAGCATGGATTTCTGAAAAATAAGTCATGTCAGACTAACCTGATCTCGTTTTTTGACAGAATTACAAGCCTGGTAGATGAAGGGAACCCAGTGGATGTAGCCTACCTTGATTTCAGCAAAGCATTTGACAAGGTGCCCCATGATATTCTTGTAAAGAAGCTGGTAAAATGCGGTCTTGACTATGCTACCACTCAGTGGATTTGTAACTGGCTGACTGACCGAACCCAAAGGGTGCTCATCAATGGTTCCTCTTCATCCTGGAGAAGAGTGACTAGTGGGGTGCCACAGGGTTCTGTCTTGGGCCCGGTCTTATTCAACATCTTTATCAACGACTTGGATGATGGACTCAAGGGCATCCTGATCAAAGTTGCAGATGACACCAAACTGGGAGGGGTGGCTAACACCCCAGAGGACAGGATCACACTTCAAAACGATCTTGACAGATTAGAGAACTGGGCCAAAACAAACAAGATGAATTTTAACAGGGAGAAATGTAAAGTATTGCACTTGGGCAAAAAAAAATGAGAGGCACAAATACAAGATGGGTGACACCTGGCTTGAGAGCACTACATGTGAGAAGGATCTAGGAGTCTTGGTTGACCACAAACTAGACATGAGCCAACAGTGTGACGCGGCAGCTAAAAAAGCCAATGCAATTCTGGGCTGCATCAATAGGAGTATAGCATCTAGATCAAGGGAAGTAATAGTGTCACTGTATTCTGCTCTGGTCAGACCTCACTATGGGGCCAAATGGCATCCGGCACTCTTCTTAGCTGCGTCACTGCTGTCCGTGCCGGTAATAATCTCTTCCAGCCTCTTTGGCCCTCTTAGCAGAGTTTACACAGCGGGGAAAGCTGTTGCTTGCGTGGGTAATAACTCAGACTGCAACGCAGGCTTTTCTCTTATCTCCAACAGCCTTTAATGAGTAGAATAACATCGTAAATTCAGCCCGGCGAAATGGCAGGCATCCTCTCCGCTTCTCGGCAAAAGCGAAAGAGAAAAGACACACAGAGAAACACTCCCCTCTGTGAACATAGCCACGCCTCAGAATGTGAGATGTCACTCAGAACTGTTTAACCCTGTAAGTTCTGATTCTCCTCACACCCCCTCTCGTCTCGCATCCTGAGGGAAATTGTGAGGACACATCTACAGACCTCTTTGAGTTCAACTCCTTTCCCATTGCCTCTTGCCCCTTCCTGGCTTTTGTCTCAGGCAACTGTTGAACCTCCTCAAAACTCCCAGGTTCGCATTGTGCGAAACCAACCCATGCGCTGGTGACCTGAAACCTCTCAGGTGGTACCCCCTTCGTGGTGCCTGCGGACCGTCTGAGCACAGTCTCAGGTGCTCCTTCTGTCCCACTGGGTCCAGCAAGTGTTTCACTGGTACCAGAAGACTCCCCCTCTGACTTACTGCGTCTTCGGGCCTTCTGAACTTTGCTAACGGGAGACGAAGGCTCACTCTTGGGCTCTCTTTTAACAACTTGTGGAGATGCCCAACCCTGTTCTTGACCTTGGTCAGCGACCTGGTCCTCATCAACAGGTTCAGCTTCTGCCTCTCCCTCCTCCTCAGAATCAGATAGACATTCTGAGAGAACGTCAGGATTCGCATGGATCCTTGACCAACCATTCTGCTCACAGAACTCAGCATTTCTGCTAACTAGAATCCTGGACTGATCACCATCTGGATATGCAAACTTCCACCCCTTTGTCCCAGGCTCATACCCACAAAAGATCATTTTCCGGAACCTCGGGTCACCTTCCTTTCGTTGAACCTTTGGCACCAGCACCCAGGCTTGGCAACCAAACACACGGAAGAAATGCAGCTTCGGCTTCTTTCCGTGGAGCAAGAAATACGGGGTGTCACCTACCACTGAATTGTAGGACCTGTTCATCGTGAAATTGGCCATCTTTATCGCCTCCCCCCAAAAACTTTGAGGCAAACCAGAGTCACACAGTAGAATGTCAGTAGCTTCAGCTAGTGCTCTACTTCTGTGCTCCGCCACACCAATCTCATGAGGAGAAGTAGCACCCGTCAACCAGTGACGTATTCCCTTCTGGCGGAAGAAACTCTTCAGAGCAGACCCAGTGACCTCTGCGCCTCGGTCACTTTGAAACCCCTGCACCTTGGTGGAAAACTGTAGTTCCACTGCCGCAACCCAATCTTTGATCAGTTGCGCTGCCTCGCCTTTGCGTTTCAGCGAGAAGACCCATGCATTTGTTGGGATACTGCCAGGGAGATAAAGTCCATCTGAGCCCCCAAGCTCGGTGCCGGACGATCCATCGACCTCCCGTAGTCACGCAGTATCAGCAATTTGGCGACACGAAGCCTCAGGCTTGTGCACACTCTATCAGCAGAATTCACACAGCAAAAGTTGCACAGCAGGACAGCATATTTACAGTTTATTCAGCGTAGGTCAGAACAAAAGAAGACATGACCGTCTGCTCCGACTGCTCAGGCAAACAGCAGAAAACGAAAGGAACAGACAACAGAAACATCCTGTGAGACAGGAAATGCGCAGGCTGTGACACAAACATCCTGCTCCCTTATAAGGTGGAACGGAAATATCCTAACATCCTCCCCCTTTCCGTGTAACCTGTAGTACCTGTGGTTCAACCCAATTGCAACCTTTGTGCGTAAACCTTAAGTTGTTCTCTGTTAACAACCTTAGACAACAGATCAGCAGGAATTTCATTTCCTGGCATGTAGGACACCTGAATGAGTCCTTTCTGAATACACTCTCTTGCACGATGTAGCTTAATCTGCAAGTACTTGGTCCTTTGCTTGCAACTCTCCGAGTTCAGCAAAGCCAAACAAGATCTATTGTCTTGATACACTTGTATAGGACATTTCACAGAAACCCCAATGTCCTTAAACAGTTGCATCAACCATTCACAATCCATGAGTGAAAATGACAGAGCATTGAGTTCTGCTTCACAGGAACTTAGGCTAACTGTCGTCTGCTTTTTGCACAACCAGTCAAACAGGCAGTGGTTGTACATGTAGCATACTCCAGAAGTGCTTGTACCATCCGTGGTGTCACTTCCAAAACTTGCATCTGCAAAGATTTCAAGACCTCCAGTCTTCTGACTGGTGAACCTCAGCCTGTAGTGCAAAGTCCCTTTCAAATACCGGGCTATGCGCTTCAGAGCTTTCCACTCCTGAACAGTAGGATTGTTAGCATGTCTGCTAAGCAGGTTAGTGCTTACAGCTATATCAGGTCTTGAGCATCTAGCAATGAAATTCAACTTGCCTAGAATGCATCTGTACAGCGTTGTGTCTGAAAACGCTTCAGCAGTACTATCTACCTGGTAAGCTGTCACCATCGGTGTGTCTGCTGGGTTTGCATCAACCAAATTCAACCTGGTTAATACATCAGCAATTTTCTGTGTTTGGTGTACCAGAAAATTACCTGCTTGGTCCCTCTCCACCTGCAGAGAAAGATAGTTGGATACCTCACCAAGATCCTTCATGTCAAAGTGCTCCTTCAGCTGAGCTAGGGTGCTTTGGTAAAAAGCCTGATTCTTCCAAAACATCAGAAGATCATCAACAAAACATAAACAATACAGTTTGTTTTGCCCCTCCTCCTTGACAAACACACACGGATCAGCTTTGCCCTGGTGAAAACCTAGAGAAAGCAACGTTTCAGTGAGTTTTGTGTTCCAACACCTGGCACTCTGCTTGAGACCATATAAGGATTTCCGCAGTTTACAGACCATTCCCTTCTGTATCTGCATCCCGTCAGGTGGAAGCATGTACAGCTGCTCATTCAAAATCCCGTACAAAAAAGCTGTATTAATGTCATGATGGGAAACATGCAGTTTCTCCTCCGCAGCGATCTTGAGCATCAGCCGAATGCTCTCATATTTGACCGTGGGCGAGTAGGTCTCGTGGTAATCCTGTCCTGGTACCTGTGAAAAACCTCTGGCAACCAATCTGGCTTTGTGTCTGACAACCTTGCCATTCTGGTCTGTCTTGGCCTTGAAGACCCATTTGCTGCCAACCAGTCTCATCCCTGGGACTACCGGTACCAGCTCCCAAGTTTGGTTCCTGTTTAAGGAATCAACTTCAGCCTTCATGGCATTTAGCCAAGGCTCAGCATCTTTAGAGGTTAACTCTTGAACCTCTTTGAAGCTTGAAGGTTCCCACACCTTCTCTGAGCTATTAAGAACAGCAGTTGCCGTCTTAGCAAACTCATCTGCAAATCTCTTTGGAGGTTTGCCTTTGGTCGCCCTTTCAGACCTGCGAACCAGACGCAAGTCTTCTGGACTCATCTCCTCTTTCTTAGGAGAAAAATGACCAATGGTGAACAGTGGTTCTTCCAGTTCATTGTCAGACTCATCAGATGGTCTGACTGAGGCCTTTGCGCTCTTGTAGTCTGCTGTGTCATCACTGTCACTGACAGCAGCAGCAGCGCCGCCCACTGAACTGGAATCCGAACTCTGATCATCATCATCATCATCATCATCATCCTCAGTTTCCTCAGCTTTCTCAGCATGATCTGCTTTCTTCACATCACCTTCATCCTCCTCTGGGTAACTCTGGAAAATTCCCACATTTTCCCCCCACTTAGGATTGTACTCAACACTCCTTGTGAACTTTATGGATTTAGAGTTAGTCATCCATACCCTGTATGCACCTTTTTCGTACCCCATGAACAAACCATGTGCCCCACGCTTCCCAAGCTTGTTGCTTTGTGGGGTGTGCACCCACATGTCAGAACCAAAGATTCTCAAGTGCTTGACATTTGGTTTGTTACCAAACATCTTCTCGTAGGGAGTGCAGCCAATAGGTGATGACAATCTCCTGTTAAAAGTGTAAACAAAATTCGAGAGAGCCTCCCCCCAAAACTTCTCAGGGAGGTTGGCATCATGCAACAAGGTTTTTAGTCCTTGCAGCAACGTTTGATTTGCTCTCTCCGCAAGCCCATTCATCCATGGCGATCTAGGCGTTGACAAGTCATGCTGGATTCCCTTCTCAGTCAGGAAAGCTTCAAACTGCTGAGAAGTGAACTCCCCGCCTCGATCAGTAAACAGACAACCGATACGTTTACCGTGAGCATTCTCCAACCAAGCACAGAATGCCTTGAACCTAGGAAATGCTTGCGATTTCTGCTCGAGCATAAACACATGAATGTACCTAGAAAAAGAATCAATTAGAACCATGAAGTACCTTGCTCCTCCCAAAGAGGGCGCAAGAGGACCAACCAGGTCTGCATGCACTAGCTGGTAGGGTTTGGAAGCCTGCCTGCTAGACTCCTTGCCTTTTGGAGCAACCTTCACCTTGTTCTCTGCACAAGATACACATTTCATGTGAAATTTACAGGGTTTGATGTTCAAACCTTCAACCAACCCAGGCATCTTGGCTAGCGCTTGCCAAGATAAGTGAGCAAATCTTCTATGTGCATCATGAATACATCCTGCATGAAGAACCTTGTTAGTTTGTGCAACACAACAAGTATCAACATTTGATATGACAGCATTGTCATCATAAGTTAGACAGAACAAACCATCCATCAACTTTGCATGCCACATTGCCTCTTTGCCTTTTCTGATGACACAGACAGTCCTCTTGAAGGAAACCTCAAAACCACGCCCAGTCAGCTGTGGGACACTAAGCAAATTGTCCGCAGCTCCTGGAACAAAAAGTACATCTCTGATGGTAGTATGCAGACTTGCAAGTTTCACAGTCCCAACTCCTGCAATTTGCAAAGTCCTTCCATCAGCCAGGTGGATCTCTCCATCTTGAGGTGTGAAGGAGACAAACAGATGGCGGTCCTTGGCAAGATGGCGACTGGCCCCAGAGTCAATTACAAACCTGGCCTTAGCTTTTAGAGCAGGTGTGCTGGCAAACATAACCTTGTTTTCCACCAGCGTGGGCTTTTGCAGCTTGCCCCCCTGCTCCTGGCCATCAGACGTGCCTTTAGCCTTTGGTGGAGCTGTGCCAGCAAACATAGCCTTGTTTTTCCCTGGCTTTCCACTCCCCTTCTGCTTCGGGCCATCTGCAGGCATCTTGCTCTGTTTACATCTGGCCTTCCGGCCTCTGCTAAGGCTCTGACCTTGGTTCTCACGAGAAACAGAGCTCTCAGCTGCCGACTCCTTGGCTCCCCCTGGAGGCTGGAATGCTGCCTGGGATGACGTGGCAGTCTGCTCCCCCTGCAGCTTGCAATCGGTGCCCTCAGCATCCCTGCATTCACTCGCATTCTGGGAAACAGCCAGGACCTCCGATGCATTCAAACACTGGGCTGGGATTATTGGCAGGTGGGCCTTTTTCAAAGCATCCCGCATGTCACGTGCCGTGAGATTTCCAGCAAGCGTCTTTATTTCCTCCAGAGAGACGGATAAGACTATTATATCAATGGCCCTCGAATTCTGGCCCTCCCATTTCTCTGTCCGAGGAACTGGAGTGGCTTCAGACACAGTATGCCAGACTCCAAACTGACGCAGCAAACTCTCACACCATTTTGCCCAGGTCTGATAATTGTGCCGATTTAACTTTGGGCACTCAGTGGCCTCAGAAGCTTGGAAAAAATCCATTCCAGCTTTTTACGTGAGCCGTGAGCCTTTATGCCTTCAAAGACGTCTTATCTCGGCAGCACATAAATCACGATGCCTCTGGCTCGGCTCCCAGGCCAATTAGACTTGCCGGACATCAAAGGCCTTTTCCGCGGCATCCAGAAAAGCCTCTGCTTTCACTTTTCCAGCACATACCTCAGCAGTCTGTCGCTGTCTTACTCTCCTGCAAGTGCCGTGAATCTGGGCCCGAAACCTGTTGTTGGGATACTGCCAGGGAGATAAAGTCCATCTGAGCCCCCAAGCTCGGCGCCGGACGATTCATTGACCTCCTGTAGTCACGCAGTATCAGCAATTTGGCGACACGAAGCCTCAGGCTTGTGCACACTCTATCAGCAGAATTCACACAGCAAAAGTTGCACAGCAGGACAGCATATTTACAGTTTATTCAGCGTAGGTCAGAACAAAAGAAGACATGACCGTCTGCTCCGACTGCTCAGGCAAACAGCAGAAAACGAAAGGAACAGACAACAGAAACATCCTGTGAGACAGGAAATGCGCAGGCTGTGACACAAACATCCTGCTCCCTTTTAAGGTGGAACGGAAATATCCTAACAGCGTTCTGGGTAAAATCATCTGTCAGCGTCAGTGCAAATCTGGCCCCGCCCAGACTCTCTGGCATGGGCCCAAAAAGGTCTGTGTGCACAAGCTCAAAAGGCTTTGTGGTTACCCTCTCCAACCTGGGATAACTGCACCCTTTCACCTTTGCCCTTCTGCATGCCCTACAATCTAGGGATCGGTCACATGCTTTTATCTTGCACCCTACAGTGTACTGGGGCAACTTCTGGATACCTTCCCAACAGCCATGTGACATTCTCCTGTGCCACAAATGAGCACATGAATCATGAGGTGGAACGTTCGCACACTTCGCCTGTGCTTCCTCAGCGTCCCCCTCACTCTCCAGAGGTGTCTCCAGAACAAAGAGGTTGTTCTGACATGCAACACTGACCAGTTGGTCCCCACCCCTGAAAATAGAACAGACATTGTTTTCAAAGCAAACCTTGTACCACTCCTGTAAGAGACAAGATACAGATAAAAGACAATGTTTCATCTCAGGCACAACGTAGACCTCCAGCTCCACCTGCAAGAAAGAAACAAACACATTTCCAACAGTGGTTAAATGTCTCTGTGACCCATCAGCAAAAACAACTGTTTTCCCAGTTGAAACAGCCCTGCAGTTCCACATTTCACCCCTAGGTGGCGCTGGCATCAGGTGATGGCTCGCTCCAAAGTCGATGACCCAACGCAGCACTCTCTCCTCACTGGAGTTGTCCCGTAGCGTTGCCATGGAGGCAGCTAGGTGATAAGAACTGTCCTTCTCACTCTCTGTGTCACGTCCTCCCTGCGCATTCCCACGCTGGCCTCCTTTCCTGGACTGGCTGCCATGGAAACCTGGCTGACTGCCATGGGAAGCGACCTTGGAGACATCCTGCCCAGCATCTCTGGCTCTCCGGGGGCAGGAACGACGCAGATGGTCAACTGATCCACAGACAAAACAACAACGAGTGGAAAAAGCCTGAACTGTGCCTTCTGCTTGCCTGGCCCCCCCTCTGCAACCGGATGGGCTCACTGTGCCAGCTCGGCCCTCTCTTAGGCGGCGTTCCTGTTCGTCACACAAACAACCGGTGGAAAACTTTGCAAACTTGCCTTTGGTCTTCTCTGCCCCCCCAACCTTGCCAGCAGCTCTCCTTGAGGCTGTACTGCATCTGGGGACGTGGCTTTTGGCTTCCGCTGTGGTTTCTCGGCAAACCCTCTCCAGCTCCTGCCAAACAGCCTGGGCACTGTCAAGACCCTCCACCAAAGGTAGCTGTGAGCCCTCCAAACTGAGCACTATAGCTCCCAGGGCTTTGTGATTTTTTCTCTGCGAAGCATGTGCAGCTGCAATATCTGCTGCCGAAGCATCGGCTGCAGCTTGCTGTGGAGGCCCTTGGACCGCCTCCCACAGACCCTTGGCTACCAGCCATGCCTTCAGCTTCCTGCTCCACTCCTCCCAATTTCTGCCATTTAATTTTTCGAAAGGGACGGAGTATGATTCCTGGCTGTCTGCCATCTTCTCCCCGGGGGTCAGCTTACTCACGTAACAGCAGCTCCTCCGGCACCCGGTTCAGCAGACCAGATCCTCCCCAGCGAGCTCCTCTCTGCCTCAAACGTTAGGCACAGCTCCAACTGGCTCCAGCTTCTCCTCAGCTGGCTTCTCCCACACGCAGGCACAACGCAGCAACAGCTCCAAAGCTTGGCTGACTTCCATAACCTATGGGGCCAAATGGCGTCCGGCACTCTTCTTAGCTGCGTCACTGCTGTCCGTGCCGGTAATAATCTCTTCCAGCCTCTTTGGCCCTCTTAGCAGAGTTTACACAGCGGGGAAAGCTGTTGCTTGCATGGGTAATAACTCAGACTGCAACGCAGGCTTTTCTCTTATCTCCAACAGCCTTTAATGAGTAGAATAACATCGTAAATTCAGCCCGGCGAAATGGCAGGCATCCTCTCCGCTTCTCGGCAAAAGCGAAAGAGAAAAGACACACAGAGAAACACTCCCCTCTGTGAACATAGCCACGCCTCAGAATGTGAGTTCTGGGCACCACAGTTCAAGAAGGACACTGACAAACTGGAACGTGTCCAGAGGAGGGCAACCAAAATGGTCAAAGGCCTGGAAACGATGCCTTATGAGGAACGGCTAAGGGAGCTGGGCATGTTTAGCTTGGAGAAGAGGAGGTTAAGGGGTGATATGATAGCCATGTTCAAATATATAAAAGGATGTCACATAGAGGAGGGAGAAAGGTTGTTTTCTGCTGCTCCAGAGAAGCGGACACGGAGCAATGGATCCAAACTACAAGAAAGAAGATTCCACCTAAACATTAGGAAGAACTTCCTGACAGTAAGAGCTGTTCGACAGTGGAATTTGCTGCCAAGGAGTCTGGTGGAGTCTCCTTCTTTGGAGGTCTTTAAGCAAAGGCTTGACAACCATATGTCAGGAGTGCTCTGATGGTGTTTCCTGCTTGGCAGGGGGTTGGACTCGATGGCCCTTGTGGTCTCTTCCAACTCTATGATTCTATGATTCTATGATTCTATATACTGTATACCAAAATCCATATGGTGTAATAGACCTTTCATAAATTTCCAGGATACCCTGTCGAAAGCTTTTTCTGCATCTATAGCCATTAAGACTGCCTTCTTTTCTATTCTTAAGTCTAAATACGCTAATAAGTTTATAATGTTTCTAGTGTTGCTATAAATGTGCCTCCCGGGCAAAAAGCCAGCTTGGTCATTGTGTATCATCATCTGGAAGACTTTTTTTGATCTTTCGGCTAAAATATTTGCATATAATTTATAATCGTTATTTAGAAGCGCGATAGGCCTATAGTTGTTAATAAGTAGATTGTCCGTTCCCTGTTTTGGAATTAATGCAATAAGGCTGTCTTTCCAAGAATCCGGCATGGTTCCGTCTTTGAAGATGTTGTTCATGATACTTCTTAATGGGTCAGACAGTAAGTCCTCAATTTTTTTATAATATATTGCCGGTAGGCCGTCTGGCCCTGGTGGCTTTCCTATCTTTGCTTCCTTAATTGCTCTTTGAATTTCGTACGATGTAATAGGGGCATTCAACAGTTCTTTTTGTTCTTTAGTAAGTTTCGGAAGACAGTTCTGTTCTAAATGTTCTTTAACTTCTTCTGTTGTTTCATTTCCTTCCTTATAGATTTCTCTAAAGAATTCAAGAAATCGTTTCTCTATTTCTTTAGGGTTGTTTATTATTTTGCCTTCGCACTTAACTCTATTTATAAGCCTTTCTGCCTCTCTCTTCTTTAATTGCCATGCTAATAACCAGGCTCAGGTTCTGTTTCAGGCTGTGTCTCTGTTTCAGGCTCCGGCGCTGTATCAAACACTGTTGCAGACTCAGGCTGTGGCACTATGGCTGTAGCTGTGGCTCTGGTTCTGTTTCAGGCTCTGGCACTGTATCAAGCACTGTTTCAGGCTCCGGCTCCGGCTCAGGCTCCGGCTTCTGCTCTTTATTAAGCTTTGTCTCAGTCTTTGGCTCTAGCACTTATTCTAGCTCTATTTCAGGGTCGGCCTGTGTCTCAGCCTTTGTCTCTGTTTCACGCTGTTTCTCTGTTTCAGGCTCTCACGCTGTTTCAAGCCCTGTATCTGCCTCTGCCTCTGTTTCAGGCTCTGGCACTCTATCAAGCACTGTTTCTGGCTCTGGCTCTCTTTCAGGCTCTGGTTCTGAAGTAGGGTTTTGTTCTGGCTCTGGCTGTGTCTCTGGATCTGGCTGTGTCTCTGCTTCAGGCTCCTATGCCCTATCAAGCACTGTATCAGGCTCTGCCTCTCCCTCTGCCCCTGGCTACGTTTAAGCGTCAGGCTCAGTTTCAGACAGTGTCTCTGTTTCAGGATCCAGCACTCTATCAAGCACTATTTCAGACTGAGGCTGTGGATCTCGGCTGTGGCTGTGGATCTCGGCTGTGGCTCTAGGCTCCGTCTGTGGCTCTGTCTGTGGCTCTGGCTCTCTTTCAGGGTCTGGTTCTGAATGAAGATCTGGTTCTGACTCTGATTCAGGGTCTCATGATGGCTCTTCCTCTGCCTCTGACCCAGCTATGTTTCAGGGTCTGGCTCTCTTTCGGGGTCTGGTTCTGAATTAGGGTTTTGTTCTGGCTCTGGCTGTGTCTCTGGCTCTGGCTCCAGCTCCGGCACTGTATCAAGTAGTGTTGCAGACTCAGGCTGTGGCTCTAGGCTGTGGCTGCAGCTATGTTTTGCGCTCCGGCCCTGTATCAAGCCCTATTTCTGGCTCTGGCTCTGGCTCTGGCTCTGGCTTTCTTTCAGCTGTGGCTCTGAATGAGGCTCTGGCTCTGGCTCTGATTCATGGTCTCACTCTGACTCTGATTCAGGGTCTCGCTCTGGCTCTGGCTCTGGCACTCTATCAAGGACTGTTTCAGACTCAGGCTGTGGCTGTGGTTCTGCCTCTGTTTCAGGCTCAGGCTCTGTTTGAGGCTATGTCTCTATTTCAGGCTCCAGCACTGTATCAAGTACTGTTGCAGACTCAGGCTGTGGCTCTAGGCTGTGGCTGTGGCTGTTGCTCTGGTTCTGGCTCTGGCTCTTTCTCAGGCTCTGGTTCTGAATGAGGACTTGGTTCTGGCACTGATTCAGGGTCTCGCTCTGGCTCTGGCTCTGGCTCTGGCTCTGGCACTCTATCAAGGACTGTTTCAGACTTAGGCTGTGGCTGTGGCTCTGGCTCTGTTTCCATTCTTACAATGGAATGTACACAAAACAATAATCCTTTCTATATAAATTTTCCAATACATTCTGAAAACATAATAAATCCTTAATTGTTGTCCACCTCCTTTTAGTTCCTTTATCACTCGAATGCTAGCACGGAGTCAAAACTATTATTGTATTTTTGAACATATCTTATATAACCATTCCATTTTTCTGTAAATTTTTGCTTTGAGATTCCTCTGAGTTTGCTAGTCAATTGAGCTGTCTCCACCAATTCCTGTAATTTGATTTGCCAATCTGTTATTTTTGGAGCCTCGTGATCTTTCCATCCCTTGGCCACAAGTATACGAGCTGCTGCGGTTGCATACAAGAATACCTCTCTTAGATTTTTTGGGATCTCTTTATCTAAAATACTTCATAGAAATGCCTCCGTTTTTTTCATAAAAGTTATCCCCATCATCTTTTTTAATTCATCGTATATTCCCATCCCCCCCCAAAATCTTAATCTTTTCACACGTCCACCACACGTGGCTCATGTCACCGTTATTTCCTCCACATCTCCAACAAGCATTCGCCAAATTTTGATACATTCTTGATCATCTGGAAGGAGTGAGGTACCACCTATGAGCCATTTTCATCATGTTCTCTCTTATATTATAGCTGGCTGTTATTTCAAATTTACATTCCATCAGTTTTCCCCATCTTTTAGCATAATTGGACGGCCCACATCTTGGGCCCACTTTATCATTGAAGCCTTAACCTCCTCATCCATTACTTCGTAGTCTAAAAGAAGTCTATACATTTCTGCGATTATTTTGGTTTTACTATTCAGTAGTTCTCTTTCAAATCTTGAAGGCTCCTTTTCAAAACCCATCTGCTTATCCTGTCTGAACACTTCATTCCGTAGTACGGAAATTGGACTTTTAAAGAAAATTTTTTTGGTGAATTAGGTACGATCGGGGGAGGTGTAAACAGGAAGTCAGCCTCCTCCTCCTGTAAATAATCTAAAGCAAGGACCTGTTAACTAAGGTCGAGAGAATTTTTTCTTTTATTATTTGGCAAAAGACATTAATTTCATGATTTGGCACTAGAAGAAACCTTACTGGAGGATAAGAGCTAATTTTGGGAGCTGAAGTGCCACCCCCCTGGACCCGGGAGTGATCCGCGAGAGAGCCTGTTGAAGGTATTGGAAGAGTTTGACAGCTGTCAAATTAGCTGTCAGACGGAAAAAGAGAACTTTGTTTCTGTTGCTTCTGCTGGCTATATTTGTTACAATTTGACTATATTATGTTGAAAACAAGGAAGAACTGATACAAACTAATTTGATTTTTGGATTTGAACTGGAAAGAACACTAAGTAACCAAAATCCCTCTAGAGGGGGTTTTGGGACATTACAAGAATGGCTGAAGGAGGGGAAATCCAAGCTGAACTGGACAGAGTCTTTGTTCTCTTGGGAAAGTTACAAGGCCAGAGACTTCTGGGGGCGGCGCGAACGGCAATGGCGGTCCCCTTTCGTTCGTGAAGGGGAAGCTCCGCAGAAACGGGTCGTCCGCTACGGCGAAGCGGAGACCCTCGCTGGAAAACCCACAGGCGGAGATAGCCTGTGGTCGTGGGACTCGGCGGGCACCTTTAGCGCTCCCCGATTGCGTGAAGGGACCCCGTAAGGGGCTCCGGAACGTGTCGGGGTTGGCGCGGTGCTGTGAGTCGATCGCTCTTTTTGCGGAGTGAAGCCGCTAAGCTGCTGTCGGTGAGCGCTGACCCTTTTCCTGGGGACCATTCGGCTGCAAGAAAACTACTACCCGCGAGTAGGTGACTGAATCAGGATTAAAAATTAACTAATTTGGCATACGAGCGGGAGACGCAACCAGGAAGTCCGTCTCTCGGCTTTTGTTTTAAGATCAAAGCAAAGACTTTTAAAGAACCCAAGCCTTTGGAATTTGGGAGCTAACAAGATCCAAACTTCCACATTAAGCAGAAGACCTCACCTCAATTTATTTTGGGGTGGAGAAGGTGAAAAACAGCTTTTTCCTACTTGTTTCTTGGACTTTTGGACTTGGGAAAAAAACTGAATCCCTGGCTACTGAGCTGCCAGTGTTGGAACTAGAAGGCTGTTTGGAACTGTCACTTTGTATCTCGCATTTCGTTTGGGACATATTAACTTTTAAAGAGTAACTCTGTGGAAATTTAATGGACTTAAAAGGAGTCTGAAGGTTTTTTGGAAACTGGATATTGTTTAACTTGTCGAGGGCACTTTGTAACTTTTACAAACTGCGACATTTCTGAACACTCTTGAACATAGTGTCCCTCTAGTGGAGTATCTAGATTTGACAACTTACTGGGGGAATTTTCCATCTGTGGATTTGGGGATTTCCATGAGAAAGACAGACTGTGGGATTGACCTTGACGCATAGATAAGAAGGGGGATGAGCAGAAAGACAAGATCAGCCAAAGCTAAAACATTGCAGACCACTTTAACTTCTCAGCTACGCAGATCATCTGTTCCCACGATTCCTGTGGCACAAGAGGAAGATTTAGAACAACCTAGGCCGGAAGGAATGGCCTCAGGAGGGGACTTTACTGCAGTGCTAAATAATTTTTTTGAAAAATTGGAGGGTCTAAGTAAACAAGTGACTGACCAGTCAGCCAAGATAGACCAAAATACTGCCAGTATTAACAATTTGACCCAGCAAGTAAATTTAAATGCGCAAACTATTGGAAAGCTTGTGGAAGACACCACTGCAAATCGTAAAATAGCTGAGGAGGCAAAGCAGAAAGTTGAGGAAGTTCAAGGAGAAATTAAACCTATGCGTAAACAGATAGGGGAGCATCAGGCACTTCTGTCTATGATTGAGTTAAAAAATAAAGAAAATAATCTGAGAATCAGATCAATTCCAGAAATTGAGAGGGAAGATCTAATTGTTTACCTCACAAAAGAATTTACAGAATTTTGGTCTCTGGAAGAAGAAAAGGACTTTAAAATTGTAAGTGCATTCAGACTGGGAAAGGGAGGGAGGAAGATCAAGTCGAGAGACTGTTCGATCTCCCTAAGAACGAAGGAAGAAAGAGATAAGATTCTGAGTGCGCACTTCAAGACGCCTTTAGAGATCCAAGATACAAGGGTGGAAATTTATAAGGACATTCCGAAACATCTGCTTGAGCTTAGAGCGAACTACGGAGATCTGGTGACACTATTGAGGAGCAACAAGATTATCTTCAGATGGGAATTCCCCCAGGGGATATCCTTTACCTTTAGAGGGGAAAAAGTTAAAATCAAATCTGTGGAAGATAAGGAAAAATTTTTGAACGACTACGGAGAAGACCTCCAGAAAGGGATTGAAGAAGAATCAAGTGACTTAGGACCTGGACTACTGAGTTTAATACCTACACCTGGGGGATTGAAAGATCCTGAGAAAGAGACGCCACTTTTGGGAGCAACAGGAGGAAAATAGAACTACTTCGACATGTCTCTGCAACTACTAAGTTGGAATATTCATGGTTTGAATTCCCCTGAAAAGAGGAGGAAAATCTTTCACTTATTAAAAAAGGAACAATTGGACATAATTTGTTTGCAGGAAACACATGTGATTAGGCTTCACAGGAAAGTGTTAATTAATAAGAAACTAGGCCAAGAATTTATTTCATCAGATAAGGTGAAGAAGAGAGGAGTGGTTATTTATGCAAAAGAAAGCCTATCACCAAAATTTCTTTTTAAAGATGAACAGGGAAGAATCTTGGCAATTGAAATCCAAACACAAGGAGAAAAATTTTTGATTTTAGGAATCTATGCACCAAATGAGGGGAAATCGGAGTTTTACAAGAAGTTGCATGAGACACTGATGGACTTTATGGATTACAATAACATCATTATGATGGGAGACATGAATGGAGTGGTATCTACGAACATGGACAAAGCACAAAGACAGACTGTAACGAAAGAGGGCAGACTACCAAAAACTTTTTTTGAACTGACTGACAATATGGACTTGATTGACATCTGGAGGACCAAAAACCCCCTAGGTAGAGAAGGGACGTTCTTTTCTGAAGCCAAAATGACATGGACTAGGATTGACCAAATTTGGATAACTAGAGGCCTGGCACCTAAGATAAAAAAGGTGGAAATCTGCCCAAAAACCTGCTCCGACCATAATGCTGTAAGGATGGAAATGAAACTAACACCCATCGGTTCCTTCAGATGGAGGATGAATGACACCTTATTAAGAAATCAAGACATTGTAAGGAAGGCCCAAAAGACTTTGAAAGACTATTTTGAAATAAATCTAAAAACCACGGTCGAAAAAAGAACAATCTGGGACGCAAGCAAAGCGGTTATGAGAGGGTTCCTGATTCAACAGAATGCAATAAAAAAGAGATCTCAAAATGAGAAAAAAGGGGAAATTTTGGAGAAAATAAAAGAAGGAGAGAAGAAGCTAAGAGCTAAACCAAACTCAAAAGAGATCCTAAGAGAAATCAAGCTATATCAGGTACAATATATGAAATTGATTAATGAAGAAGTAGAATGGAAAATTAAGCAAATGAGACAAAAGACTTTTGAGTCAGCCAATAAATGTGGAAAACTATTGGCGTGGCAGTTGAAAAAAAGACAGAAGTTAAATACGATTACAAACCTTGAGATTGATGGGAAAAATATACAGAACCCGGTGGAGATTAGAAGGTGTTTCCAGAGATATTTCAAACAACTTTATACGCAAGGGCCGCAGAAAGAAACTGATATAGACCAATTCTTAAGAACCAATGGATTACAAAAAATATCTCAAGAAAATAAAATAATATTGAATCATCAAATTACAGAACAAGAAATTGAAGGTGCCATTCAGAACATGCAATTGGGCAAATCTCCAGGACCGGACGGATTAACCTCCAAATATTATAGGACTTTGAAAGACTTTTTAATTCAACCATTAAAGGAGGTTTGCAACGAGATTATGGAAGGGAAGAAGGCGCCTGAATCGTGGAAAGAAGCATACATCACATTGATACCCAAGACAGAAGCTGAAAAGACACAACTAAAGAACTACCGTCCCATCTCCCTTTTAAATGTGGATTACAAAATCTTTGCAGACATTTTAGCTAATAGACTTAAAAAAGTGTTAGCTGAAGTAATACACAAGGACCAGGCAGGCTTTCTTCCAGGCAGACACTTATCTGATAACACAAGGAATATAATTGACATTTTGGAGTTGTTGCAAACGAATATCAATACGAAAGCAGTGTTAGTTTTTATTGATGCGGAGAAAGCCTTTGATAATATTTCTTGGAGCTTTATGAAGAAAAATCTTAAAGGGATGGGAGTGGGACAGGGGTTCGAAAATGGTATAGGAGCAATCTATTCAGAACAAAAAGCAAAACTGATTGTAAATAATGTGGTGACTGAAGATTTCATGATAGAAAAAGGAACACGTCAGGGCTGCCCTATCTCTCCATTATTATTTATTTCGGTCCTGGAGGTGCTGCTGAACATGATCAGAAGGGACCGGTCTATTAAAGGAATACAGGTCGGAGCCAAACAATATAAATTGAAAGCCTTTGCAGATGATTTGGTTTTGACTGTACAGGAGCCGGAATCTAGTATGAAAAGAGCTTTGGAACTGATTAAAGAATTTGGTCAAGTGGCAGGATTTAGATTAAATAAGACAAAGACTAAAGTATTAGAGAAGAATTTAACACCAATTGAAAAGGACAGGTTTCAGAATGAAACAGGTTTAACTGTGGTTAAAAAAGTGAAATACCTAGGGATTAATATGACTGCGAAAAACTTGAACTTATTTAAAGATAATTATGAGAAATGCTGGTCAGAAGTAAAAAAAGATTTAGAAATTTGGTCTAATTTGAAGCTTTCCTTGTTGGGTCGAATTGCAGCTGTAAAGATGAATGTTTTGCCAAAAATGTTATTTTTGTTCCAATCTTTGCAAATTTTGGACAAGATGGATTGTTTCAAGAAGTGGCAGAGAGATATCTCTAGATTTGTCTGGCAGGGCAAGAAACCTAGAATAAAGTTTAAAATTTTAACCGATGTAAAAGAAAGAGGTGGATTTGCCCTGCCAGACCTCAAACTGTACTATGAATCAGCAGCATTTTGCTGGTTAAAAGACTGGCTGCTTCTTGAGAACACAGACATTTTGGATTTAGAAGGTTTCAATAATGTTTTTGGGTGGCATGCATATTTGTGGTACGACAAGGTTAAAGCACATAAGGCATTTAAAAACCATATTGTCAGGAAAGCTCTGTTTAATGTCTGGACAAGATATAAAGATTTGCTGGAAAGCAAAACCCCGAGGTGGTTGTCACCTATGGAAGCTAAGTCTCAGAAAAAGCTCAATATGGAGGCCAAATGGCCAAAATATTGGGAAATTTTGGAGCAAGAAGGTGACAGACTGAAACTGCAGAGTTTTGAGAAATTAAAAGACAAAGTGCGAGATTGGCTTCATTATTATCAAATAAGAGAGGCCTACAATTTGGACAAAAAAATTGGCTTCCAGGTGGAGAAATCAAAATTGGAAACAGAACTGTTAGAACCAAAAACCAAGTTTTTGTCAAAGATGTATAACTTGCTGTTAAAATGGAATACACAGGATGAAACGGTTAAATCAGCGATGATTAAATGGGCGCAGGACATAGGTCATAACATTATGTTTGCTGACTGGGAGCAGTTGTGGACCACCGGTATGAAGTTTACGGCATGCATTGCCTTAAAGGAGAATATTATGAAAATGATTTACAGGTGGTACATGACCCCAGTCAAGCTTGCAAAAATTTATCACCTGCCTGACAACAAGTGCTGGAAATGTAAAGAAGCTGAGGGATCATTCTTTCACCTTTGGTGGACGTGCCCAAGGGTTAAGGCTTACTGGGAAACGATATATAATGAATTGAAGAAGGTATTTAAATTTACCTTCCCTGAGAAACCAGAGGCCTTCCTTTTGGGCATAGTTGGCCAATGGGTGCCAAAGGAAGATAGAACATTTTTTATGTATGCAACAACAGCAGCAAGAATACTTCTTGCCAAGTATTGGAAGACACAAGATCTACCCACCGTGGAGGAATGGCAGATGCAAGTGATTGACTACATGGAGATGGCTGAAATGACTGGCAGAATCCGTGACCAGGGGGAAGAACTGATGGAACAGGACTGGAAAAAGTTTAAGGACTATTTACAAAAACACTGCAAAATGTTTGAGTGTTAACATGATGTGGGAAGTGAAGGTAACAGGGCTTGTGGGATTTGGTTAAATGTGAATGAAAAGAAGAATGTTAAAAAGGAGAAGGGGTTATGAACAGAATAATATTATGTCATAGTATATAAGATGAGGAATGGGCTAAAATAATGAAAATTTGGGACATAATAATTAGAAGAATATAATTTAAGCATGGTTTAAATAAGGGTTTGAACTTGCTGAATTTGATTGGAATAAAGAGGAACACAAAAAAGGGAGACGTGAGGAGGCCAGGACAGAGGGGTATGGAATTTTGTAAATTTAAAAAGTGGATTTTTCTTTTTTCTCCTTTTCTTTTTTTGTTATATATTTTTGTTGTTTTTTTTGTTTTTTCTGTGAACTTTATTTAATGGAATGATCTATGTGAAATGATGAATTTTTTGATTTGTAAAACTTTAATAAACATTTATTTTTTAAAAAAAGGAAAGTTACAAGGCCAAATTGATGTTTTGGCTACAAATGTTACAACTCTGGACTTAACAGTAAACAAATTCATTGAATCTGACAAGGAATTGACTCAGGAAGCTTATGCAGCTGAACAAGAAGAGAAACTTGAGAGCTTTGAGAGTGTGAAGAAAGAGATATATGTTGTTCCTGAGAAAAAGGAAGGAGGAGCTGTAATTTTACAGATGATAAAGGAGAGCCAGAGGCCTGGCATGATGGCTGCAAAGGAAAATAAGAACTCGATGGTGAAAATTTGGTTTGAATTGGAGACTGAAGAATGGAGAGATCTTCTTGTGTGGAGATCTGAAGACCTAAGGATTACAAATCTGATTAAGGTGGAAGTTGGAGCTTTTGGGACATTTGGACTTAAAAGGAGTAAGAAACAAGATTTAGGCTCCACTTTTAAGTATGGAGGTCTGGTTGGAAGAAATATGGACTTTATTGGACTAGAGCTTCTCCGAGATTTGGTGTTTAATACTAAGGACTACCCAAAAAGCCGGCAGAGAGGAATTGAGAGAGAATTAAGAGCCTCGGACGTGAGATCCCCAGGCTGAGAGTAGATTGACTGATGGACGATTATTGGGGATCGGAACCGGGAAAGGGGGGGTGGAGTTTGGGAATCCAAAGGGTGCATAATTATAATTTGTTTTCCTTTTATTTTGTTTTGTTATTTGTATGAGAATTGAGGAAATCGTGGAAGGGAATTTAGGTCGACTTTAGAAAAAGGCTTTAAGAATAAGCATGGATGTATAATTATTGATGTTTATAAGGCAAAATTGGTTTTTTAAAATGAACTAAATATAAAATATAAAATATAAAAAGGTTAAAAATTAGGGACAAGAACTTGTTGAACTGTTGTTTAAATATTGATGTTTATAAGTTAAAATGGGTTTTTCTAAAATGAATGAAATATAAAAAGGTTAAAAATTGGGGACAAGAACTTGTTGAACCAACAATCTGAACTGGAATACAAGAGGGGGCGGTATGGGGAAGTCAGGGAAATATGTCATTGAAAATAAGGACTGTGAATTTTATGTGTTTTAAATTTTTTTTTGTTTCGTTCTGTTTTTTTTTTTTTTTGATGTATTAAAATGGAAAAAAATTAATAAATATCATTTTAAAAAAAATGAACACTTCATTCACCTGGAAGTAATCTAGCCAACTAGAAAAGTGATCTTTTATTTTCTCATAACTTATCAATATTAGTTGACCCTCCTCCTCCCCCCTTAATATTGTGTTATACGTTATCCAGTTCTCTTTGATGTTGTTGCTTTTTTTAACAGCGATTGCTTCTAGTGGAGAGTTCCATCTTGGGGTTTTCTGTTCCAAATATCTTTTGTATTTTCCCCATACCTTATATATAGCATTTCTTATTATATGATTTGAAAAACTCCTATGCATCTTTATTTTCCCATAATAAAGATAGCCATGCCACCCAAAACGGATGTCATAACCTTCTAGATCTAAAATATCCCATTTTTTTAATAAATACCAATCTTTCAACCAGAGAAGACATGAGGCTTCGTAATATAGCTTCAAATCCGGTAACCCGTAGCCACCTCTTTCTACAGTATCTATTAATATCTTATGCTTTACTCTTGGTCTTTTACCCTTCCACAAAAATTTAGAAATTTCTTTTTGCCACTTGTTGATACTGCTGGTCTTTCCTGTAATTGGAATCGTTTGGAATAGAAAGAGTAGCTTCGGTAAAACTATCATTTTAATTACCGAAATACGGCCCAGGAATGATAAATTTAACCTTGTCCATGTCTCCAACTGTCTTTTGATATCTTTCCAACAATTGGTATAATTATCTTCCTATAAGTTAAGATTCTTTGGTGTTATCCATAATCCTAAATACTTGATTTTGGGGTAGATTTCAATGTGTATTATTTGTTCTAATTCTGCTTTTTCAGCTGGCGACATATTTTTAACTAATAGTTTTGTCTTGTTGAAATTCATTTTGAACCCCGCAACTTTACCGTAGCCATATATTATTTCCAACGCCTTTCTTAAACTCTGTTTTGGTTGCTCCGTAGTTATCATTAAATCGTCAGCAAATGCCCTCGTTTTGTAACTTCTATTTCCCAGCATAATCCCTTTTATTTCTTTTTCTTCCCTAATTTGTTTACATAAAACTTCCAATGTTAATATGAAAATTAAGGGGGATAGTGGGCAACCTTGTCTGACCCCTTTACTGATTTCACACTCCTGTGATAAATTTCCATTGATTATGATTTTAGCTTTTTGTTTTGATTATATTGCTTCAATCCCTTTTATATACTGTATACCAAAATCCATATGGTGTAATAGACCTTTCATAAATTTCCTTTTTTTATAAGATATTTATTAAAGTTTTAAAGATTTATATAAAATAGAAAAAACAAAAGAACAAACAGAAACAACAAAAATACATACAAAACACATACAACAACAAGTATAATTTCAATCCCCTATATTCATAAAACTTACTTTCCCGACCTCCTCATACCTCCCCTTTCTGTATTTCAATCTCTAATTACTTCAATTCAGCAAATCCTCTATATAATTTTTGACCTTTCTTTTCTTAATTACATAATCATTACAGCTAAAAACCACTTAATTTCCAAATCAACATCGTTCTAACATTCAATAATTTTACAATGTTTCTTAAGATAGACCTTTCATAAATTTCCAGGATACCCTGTCGAAAGCTTTTTCTGCATCTATAGCCATTAAGACTGCCTTCTTTTCTATTCTTAAGTCTAAATACGCTAATAAGTTTATAATGTTTCTAGTGTTGCTATAAATGTGCCTCCCGGGCAAAAAGCCAGCTTGGTCACACCACCGACAGAAGAAGAACAACAACTCGGTGCAGTTGGAGGGAAAACTAAGTAACTCACCATGGCTCTGCAACTTCTAAGTTGGAATTATAATGGACTTAACTCCCCTCGAAAGAGAAAAGGTGTTTTTCATATATTAAGAAAAGAACAATTGGACTTGATTTGTTTACAGGAAACACATGTAATGAGGCTACACAGGAAAATACTTATTAATAAGAGATTGGGACAAGAATTTATTTCGTCTGATAAGGTCAAAAAGAGAGGAGTGGTGATATATGCAAAGGAGAAATTTTCACCGAAATTAATTTTTAAAGATGAACAAGGAAGATATTTGGCAATCGAAATTCAATTTCAAGGAGAGAAATTTCTGATTGTAGGGGTGTATGCACCGAACGAGGGGAAATCTGAATTTTTTAAGAAGTTGCATGAGACTCTTTGGGACTATATGGACTATAATATAATATTGATGGGGGATATGAATGGAGTTGTATCTACAAACATGGACAAGGCACAAAAACAGGTAGTCACCAAAGATGGTAGACTACCAAAAACTTTCTTTGAATTGACTGACAATATGGACTTGATTGACATTTGGAGAAGTAAGAACCCCCTGGGGAGAGAGGGAACTTTCTTCTCTGAAGCTAAGATGACATGGACTAGAATTGACCAAATTTGGATTACTAGAGGAATGGCACCAAAGATAAAGAAAGTGGAAATCTGCCCTAAAACTTGCTCAGACCATAACGCTGTAAAGATGGAGATGAAGCAAACAACACCCGGCTCCTTTAGATGGAGGATGAATGACACCCTATTTAGAGATGAAGAAGTATACAAAAAGGCCCAAAAAACTTTGAGAGACTATTTTGAAATAAATATGACTACTAATGTTGAAAAAAGAGTAATCTGGGATGCAAGTAAAGCTGTGATGAGAGGGTTCTTGATACAACAGAACGCAATAAAAAAGAGAAGTCGAAATGAGAAAAAAGATAAAATTTTGGAGAAAATAAAAGAAGGGGAGAAAAAACTGAGAGTAAAGCCAAAGTCGCAGGAGATTTTGAGAGAAATAAAATTATATCAAGTACAATATATGGAATTGATGAATCAGGAAATAGAATGGAAAATTAAACAAATGAGACAGAAGACATTGGAATCAGCGAATAAATGTGGGAAACTACTGGCTTGGCAATTGAAAAAAGACAAAAACTAAATACCATCACAAATTTGGAAGTAGAAGGAAAAGATATACACAATCCAACTGAGATTAGAAATTGCTTCCAGAAATACTTCAAACAATTATATGCACAAGGGCCACAGAATGAAAAGGACATTGAACGCTTTTTGAAAACAAATGGATTACAAAAAAATTCACAAGAAAGCAAACTAATGTTGAATTGCAAAATATCTGACCAGGAGATAGAATGTGCCATTCAAAATATGCAATTAGGCAAGTCTCCAGGACCGGATGGGCTGACTTCCAGATATTACAGATCTTTGAAAGAGTGGTTATTACAACCTTTGAAGGAAGTCTGTAATGAAATTTTGGAAGGGAAAAGAGCACCAGAATCGTGGAAAGAGACGTATATTACACTTATACCGAAAACGGAAACTGAAAAGACACAACTTAAGAACTACCGTCCCATATCCTTATTAAATGTGGATTACAAAATTTTTGCTGATATTTTGGCTAAGAGACTGAAAAAAGTATTGATTGAGGAGATTCATAAGGACCAAGCGGGCTTTCTACCGGGAAGACATCTATCTGATAATTTGAGGAACATAATTGACATTTTGGAAAAGCTAGAAGTGAATATAAACACTAAAGCAGTTCTGATATTTGTGGATGCGGAGAAAGCTTTTGACAATATCTCTTGGAGTTTTATGAAAAAGAACCTACAGGGTATGGGGGTAGGCCAAGGCTTTGAGAATGGTATAGGTGCAATATACTCTGAACAAAATGCTAAATTAATTGTAAATAACGTGGTTACGGAACAATTTAAGATAGAAATTTAAGATAGATGACCTAGTTTTGACGTTACAAGAGCCAGAATCTAGTACTGAAAGAGTTTTAGAACTAATTCAAGAATTTGGTCAGGTGGCAGGATTCAAATTGAACAAGTCAAAAACTAAGGTTTTAGAGAAAAACTTAACATTGACTGAAAGAGAGAAGTTTCAGAGTGAAACAGGTTTAACTGTGGTTAAGAAAGTGAAATACCTGGGGATTAACATGACAGCTAAAAATGGGAATTTGTTTAAAGACAACTATGAAAAATGTTGGATGGAAGTGAAAAAAGATTTAGAAATTTGGTCAAATTTGAAGCTTTCCTTGTTGGGTCGAATTGCAGCTATAAAGATGAATGTATTGCCTAGAATGTTGTTTTTGTTTCAAACATTGCAAATTGTGGACAAGATGGACTGTTTCAAGAAGTGGCAGAAAGACATTTCTAAATTTGTCTGGCAGGGCAAGAAGCCCAGAATAAAATTTAAGATATTAACTGATGCAAAGGAAAGGGGTGGATTTGCCCTGCCAGACTTTAAACTTTACTATGAATCAGCAGCGTTCTGCTGGTTGAAAGACTGGCTGCTTCTTGAGAACACAGACATTTTGGATTTAGAAGGTTTCAACAATGTTTTTGGGTGGCATGCATATTTGTGGTATGACAAGGTTAAAGCACATAAAGCATTTAAAAACCATATTGTTAGGAAAGCATTGTTTAATGTTTGGATTAGATATAAAGATTTATTGGAAAATAAAACCCCAAGGTGGTTGTCACCAATGGAAGCGAAAGCTCAGAAAAAGCTCAATATGGAGGCCAGATGGCCGAAGTATTGGGAAATTTTGGAACAAGAAGGAGATAGACTGAAACTGCAGAGTTTTGAGAAACTAAAAAACAAAGTGCAAGACTGGCTTCATTATTATCAGATAATGGAGGCTTACAATTTGGATAAGAAAGTTGGCTTCCAGGTGGAAAAATCTAAATTGGAAACAGAACTGTTAGAATCCAAAACTAAGACTTTGTCAAAAATGTATAACTTGCTGCTGAAATGGAACACTCAGGATGAGACTGTCAAATCAGCTATGATTAAATGGACACAAGATGTTGGACATAACATTATGTTTGCTGACTGGGAACAGTTGTGGACCACTGGGATGAAATTTACGGCATGTAATGCCTTAAGAGAAAATATTATGAAAATGATATACAGGTGGTACATGACCCCAGTCAAGCTTGCAAAAATTTACCATTTGCCCGATAATAAATGTTGGAAATGTAAAGAAAATGAAGGTACATTGTTTCACCGTTGGTGGACGTGCCCTAAGATTAAGGCTTTCTGGGAAATGATCTATAACGAATTGAAAAAGGTATTTAAATATACCTTCTTGAAGAAACCAGAGGCCTTTCTCTTGGGTATGGTCGGCCAGTTGGTGTCAAAAAAGGATAGAACTTTCTTTATGTATGCTACAACAGCAGCAAGAATACTTATTGCAAAGTACTGGAAGATGCAAGATTTACCCACTCTGGAAGAATGGCAGATGAAGATGATTGACTGCATGGGATTGGCAGAAATGACTGGCAGAATCCGGGACCAGGGAGAAGAGTCAGCGGAAGAAGATTGGAAGAAATTAAAGGACTCTTTACAGAAATATTGTAAAATTAATGAATGTTGAATGATGTCGGATAGAAATTAAGGGTTTTTTTAGCTGTAATGCTTTGAGATTTGCTGAATAAATAATTTGAATTGGACTACAAGAAGGGGAGGTATGAGGAGGACAGGGAAATATGTCATTGAAAACTAAGTATTGTGAACTATATGTGTTTTTAAACTTTTTTGCTTTTTGTTTGTATAAAAATTGGAAATTTTAATAAATATCTTTAAAAAAAACAACAACCCTAAAGAAATAGAGAAACGATTTCTCGAATTCTTTAGAGAAATCTATAAGGAAGGAAATGAAACAACAGAAGAAGTTAAAGAACATTTAGAACAGAACTGTCTTCCGAAACTTACTAAAGAACAAAAAGAACTGTTGAATGCCCCTATTACATCGTACGAAATTCAAAGAGCAATTAAGGAAGCAAAGATAGGAAAGCCACCAGGGCCAGACGGCCTACCGGCAATATATTATAAAAAAATTGAGGACTTACTGTCTGACCCATTAAGAAGTATCATGAACAACATCTTCAAAGACGGAACCATGCCGGATTCTTGGAAAGACAGCCTTATTGCATTAATTCCAAAACAGGGAACGGACAATCTACTTATTAACAACTATAGGCCCATCACGCTTCTAAATAACGATTATAAATTATATGCAAATATTTTAGCCGAAAGATCAAAAAAAGTCTTCCAGATGATGATACACAATGACCAAGCTGGCTTTTTGCCCGGGAGGCACATTTATAGCAACACTAGAAACATTATAAACTTATTAGTGTATTTAGACTTAAGAATAGAAAAGAAGGCAGTCTTAATGGCTATAGATGCAGAAAAAGCTTTCGACAGGGTATCCTGGAAATTTATGAAAGGTCTATTACACCATATGGATTTTGGTATACAGTATATAAAAGGGATTGAAGCAATATAATCAAAACAAAAAGCTAAAATCATAATCAATGGAAATTTATCACAGGAGTGTGAAATCAGTAAAGGGGTCAGACAAGGTGGCCCACTATCCCCCTTAATTTTCATATTAACATTGGAAGTTTTAAGTAAACAAATTAGGGAAGAAAAAGAAATAAAAGGGATTATGCTGGGAAATAGAAGTTACAAAACGAGGGCATTTGCTGACGATTTAATGATAACTACGGAGCAACCAAAACAGAGTTTAAGAAAGGCATTGGAAATAATATATGGCTACGGTAAAGTTGCGGGGTTCAAAATGAATTTCAACAAGACAAAACTATTAGTTAAAAATATGTCGCCAGCTGAAAAAGCAGAATTAGAACAAATAATACACATTGAAATCTACCCCAAAATCAAGTATTTAGGATTATGGATAACACCAAAGAATCTTAACTTATATGAAGATAATTATACCAATTGTTGGAAAGATATCAAAAGACAGTTGGAGACATGGACAAGGTTAAATTTATCATTCCTGGGCCGTATTTCGGTAATTAAAATGATAGTTTTACCGAAGCTACTCTTTCTATTCCAAACGATTCCAATTACAGGAAAGACCAGCAGTATCAACAGGTGGCAAAAAGAAATTTCTAAATTTTTGTGGAAGGGTAAAAGACCAAGAGTAAACCATAAGATATTAATAGATACTGTAGGTGGCTACGGGTTACCTGATTTGAAGCTATATTACGAAGCCTCATGTCTTCTCTGGTTGAAAGATTGGTATTTATTAAAAAATTGGGATATTTTAGAGCTAGAAGGTCATGACACCCGTTTTGGGTGGCATGGCTATCTTAATTATGGGAAAATAAAGACGCATAGGAGTTTTTCAAATCATATAATAAGAAATGCTATATATAAGGTATGGGGAAAATACAAAAGATATTTGGAACAGAAAACCCCAAGATGGCACTCTCCACTAGAAGCAATCGCTGTTAAAAAAAGCAACAACATCAAAGAGAACTGGATAACGTATAACACAATATTAAGGGGGGAGGAGGAGGGTCAACTAATATTGATAAGTTATGAGAAAATAAAAGATCACTTTTCTAGTTGGCTAGATTACTTCCAGGTGAATGAAGTGTTCAGACAGGATAAGCAGATGGGTTTTGAAAAGGAGCCTTCAAGATTTGAAAAAAAACTGCTGAATAGTAAAACCGAAATAATCGCAAAAATGTATAGACTTCTTTTAGACTACGAAGTAATGGATGAGGAGGTTAAGGCTTCAATGATAAAGTGGGCCCAAGATGTGGGCCGTCCAATTATGCTAAAAGATGGGGGAAACTGATGGAATGTAAATTTGAAATTTACAGCCAGCTATAATATAAGAGAGAACATGATGAAAATGGCTCATAGGTGGTACCTCACTCCTTCCAGATGATCAAGAATGTATCAAAATTTGGCGAATGCTTGTTGGAGATGTGGAGGAAATAACGGTGACATGAGCCACATGTGGTGGACGTGTGAAAAGATTAAGATTTTTTTGGGGGGGGGGATATAGGATGAATTAAAAAAGATGATGGGGATAACTTTTACGAAAAAACGGAGGCATTTCTAAGAAGTATTTTAGATAAAGAGATCCAAAAAAATCTAAGAGAGGTATTCTTGTATGCAACCGCAGCAGCTCGTATACTTGTGGCCAAGGGATGGAAAGATCACGAGGCTCCAAAAATAACAGATTGGCAAATCAAATTACAGGAATTGGTGGAGACGGCTCAATTGACTAGCAAACTCAGAGGAATCTCAAAGCAAAAATTTGCAGAAAAATGGAATGGTTATACAAGATATGTTCAAAAATACAATAATAGTTTTGACTCCGTGCTAGCATTCGAGTGATAAAGGAACTAAAAGGAGGTGGACAACAATTAAGGATTTATTATGTTTTCAGAATGTATTGGAAAATTTATATAGAAAGGATTATTGTTTTGTGTACATTCCATTGTAAGAATGGAAACAGAGCCAGAGCCAGAGCCACAGCCTAAGTCTGAAACAGTCCTTGATAGAGTGCCAGAGCCAGAGCCAGAGCCAGAGCGAGACCCTGAATCAGTGCCAGAACCAAGCCCTCATTCAGAACCAGAGCCTGAGAAAGAGCCAGAGCCAGAGCCAGAACCAGAGCAACAGCCACAGCCACAGCCTAGAGCCACAGCCTGAGTCTGCAACAGTACTTGATACAGTGCTGGAGCCTGAAACAGAGACATAGCCTCAAACAGAGCCTGAGCCTGAAACAGAGGCAGAACCACAGCCACAGCCTGAGTCTGAAACGGTCCTTGATAGAGTGCCAGAGCCAGAGCCAGACCCTGAATCAGAGTCAGAGTGAGACCATGAATCAGAGCCAGAGCCAGAGCCAGAGCCTCATTCAGAGCCAGAGCTGAAAGAAAGCCAGAGCCAGATCCAGATCCAGATCCAGATCCAGAGCCAGAGCCAGAGCCAGAGCCAGAGCCAGAGCCAGAGCCAGAGCCAGAGCCAGAGCCAGAGCCAGAGCCAGAAATAGGGCTTGATACAGGGCCGGAGCGCAAAACATAGCTGCAGCCACAGCCTAGAGCCACAGCCTGAGTCTGCAACAGTACTTGATACAGTGCCGGAGCTGGAGCCAGAGCCAGAGACACAGCCAGAACAAAACCCTAATTCAGAACCAGAGCCTGAAAGAGAGCCAGACCCTGAAACATAGCTGGGTCAGAGGCAGAGGAAGAGCCATCATGAGACCCTGAATCAGAGTCAGAACCAGATCTTCATTCAGAACCAGACCCTGAAAGAGAGCCAGAGCCACAGACAGAGCCACAGACGGAGCCTAGAGCCACAGCCAAGATCCACAGCCACAGCCGAGATCCACAGCCTCAGTCTGAAATAGTGCTTGATAGAGTGCTGGATCCTGAAACAGAGACACTGTCTGAAACTGAGCCTGACGCTTAAACGTAGCCAGGGGCAGAGGGAGAGGCAGAGCCTGATACAGTGCTTGATACAGCATAGGAGCCTGAAGCAGAGACGCAGCCAGATCCAGAGACACAGCCAGAGCCAGAACAAAACCCTACTTCAGAACCAGAGTCTGAAAGAGAGCCAGAGCCAGAAACAGTGCTTGATAGAGTGCCAGAGCCTGAAACAGAGGCAGAGGCAGATACAGGGCTTGAAACAGCGTCGGAGCCTGAAACAGAGAAACAGCGTGAAACAGAGACAAAGGCTGAGACACAGGCCGACCCTGAAATAGAGCTAGAATAAGTGCTAGAGCCAAAGACTGAGACAAAGCCTAATAAAGAGCAGAAGCCGGAGCCGGAGCCGGAGCCTGAAACAGTGCTTGATACAGTGCCAGAGCCTGAAACAGAACCAGAGCCACAGCTACAGCCATAGTGCCACAGCCTGAGTCTGCAACAGTGTTTGATACAGCGCCGGAGCCTGAAACACAGCCTGAAACAGAACCTGAGCCTGGTTATTAGCATGGCAATTAAAGAAGAGAGAGGCAGAAAGGCTTATAAATAGAGTTAAGTGCGAAGGCAAAATAATAAACAACCCTAAAGAAATAGAGAAACGATTTCTCGAATTCTTTAGAGAAATCTATAAGGAAGGAAATGAAACAACAGAAGAAGTTAAAGAACATTTAGAACAGAACTGTCTTCCGAAACTTACTAAAGAACAAAAAGAACTGTTGAATGCCCCTATTACATTGTACGAAATTCAAAGAGCAATTAAGGAAGCAAAGATAGGAAATCCACCACCTTACGAAAAAGGAGCAATGCAGAAGCGAGCTCCAGGTGGCTGGAAAGCCAAACAGGATGTTGACGTTATGGGACTGTACCGTGGGAACAAGGCACAGTCTATTCAGTGCACTGAGCACCGGATGTTAGCTCAGAGTGGCACATGATCTGTACTGGAAGTACATGGGAGGAGTTTTCTCTCTCTGCTGTTGGTGATGAGAGAGTGCAGTCACGATTTCTCTGTACTGCTGGAAGGACAGAAATAAAGGCATGTAAATACATTTCTGTCTGTCTCTTTCCCCTCCCTGGGAATGGAGGGGGGGGAGGAGTGGTGTGTTCTTTTCACGTTGAAAAGGATCGCCGATTTAGACCTCGCCTGATCTTGCCGGGAGTCGCTGACAGGGAGGTCAACAAGGATTCAAGCCGGGCACCTGGAGGGTGGCCAATTCCTCTGGCTTTTGGCTTGAATCAACATCTGGTAGCTGTAGCCGATGGTTATCTGATCCATGGGAATCAGCATGAGAGGTGAGAGGTAGATGGATCGTTGCCATCCTCTGCACCAAAGGAAAGAAGGAAACGTCTGCGTGCAGCCAGAAGCTGAACAGACAGCTGGACACCGAGAGGGGTGTTTTCCAGGCAACGGAGCCCCAAAAGGTACGCTGAATTTCGGGCCAAAAAGTGTGAACGCAGAATGATTTATTCTCTGGTTCACGAGAGCTGCGTTGGAAAAACAGCTCCGAAAAGCAAAGGCTTGCATACCAGGAATTCTTGTGGTTGATAAGATTTCCTGTCAGAAGAGAAATGCACAGTTGCTAGGCAACGACCGTCAGTAAGTGGAAAGATACTGAATGGCTCAGAGCGTGAGAAGTCAAAGTTTGTTTTGGCTATCTACGCAGCTGTGAAACAGCGTGAAGTTTGCCTGCCAGTGAAGGCTGTAAACAGCCCAGGAGAGACTTTTGGATTTTTACTGGCTCGACAGTGAGAGCAGAGACTTGGTTTCAGAATGGATGCCAAGAAGGGGGGAGGTTTACCCTATCCACCTCCCCTGACTAATGACAATTACTCATCTTGGTCTATAAAGATGAAGGCCCTGCTGCAGAATCAGAGGTTCTTTGAGGTGATTGAGAACCCCATCCCTGCAGCACCAACACGAGGTTGGGAATCACAGAATCTGAAAGCCAGGACGGCTATAATTCTGTGTGTGTCAGATGACCAATTGGTGCATATTCAGAATTTGGAGTATGCACGAGAGATTTGGGAGACGCTGCGTAGAACACATCAGAGGGATGCTGGTTCTTCAGCGTTGCTGTATTTTGAGAAGCTGACCAATCTGAGACTTGCGCCTGATGGAGATGTTCAAGCGCACCTGACGGAGATGAAGTATCTGCGCCAACAGATGGTGGAACGCAATTTCCGTCTGCAGGAGGAAGTGTTTTGCTTCATGATGATAAACAGCCTAAATCGGACTTACAAAACGGTTGCCAGTCAGCTTGGTTCTCTACCGGCTCAAGATTTGACCGCGGAGAGGGTGTCTGCCGTCGTTCTGAACGAACAGGACAGACTTGCTGCACTGGAAGTAAAGGACAGGGGGAGGGAGGAACGGAGTTCTAATTCCCCCACCGATGAGGCTACTGGAGAGAAAGCTGTAGCTTTGAACGTTGTCCAATGTTACAATTGTGGAAAGGCTGGGCATCTTCAGCGGAACTGTAAGAAGCCACGCCAGCCAAAAGGAGCTAAGGGCTGCTCAGCAAAGCCTGAGGCATCAGGCAAAAGTCATACAAAGCCTTCGGTGAAACCTGCAAAGGCTTTGATGGCGAAAGGAACCACGCCAGATGTTAGGAACTCGTTTATAATCGACACTGGAGCGACTTTTCATATGTCCCCACACAGAGAACTGTTTTCAACGTTTAAGAAGCAAAGCTTCGCTGTGAGACAGGCCAACGGTCAGGAGCTGGAAGCGACCGGGATAGGGACTGTGTATCTTAAGAGTCTGAACTTGACTATAAACAATGTTTACTTGGTTCCTGAACTGAAGTTCAATCTGCTGAGTGTTTCGCAGATTGCAAAGAAAGGACTGAAACTGTCCTATGATGCTGAGAGCTGCAAGATCTACAAAGATGGAGAGTTGTTTCTTTCTGCCAGAGAGAAAGATGGACTATATTTGTTGAGTTATGCACAAAGTGATTACATGGAATGTAAATCATCTGAGTCTAACCTAATTTCTCTCGCAGGTGTGACCAAAACGAGCGCCAAGAAGGTGACCGGGGTCGACAGAGCGTTTCAGCGGGTGTATGCTGATGTGATTGGTCCTCTAGAACCATCTAGAGGCAATGCAAGATTTTATCTTGTGTGTGTGGATCATTTCTCTAACTTTGTCTGGATTTATGTGTTAGAGAAACCGCAACAAGCCTTGGAAAGGTTTCAGGAGTTTTGTGACAAGGTTGAAAATATGCATAATGCTAACATTGATTTTCTTTTCACAGATGAAAAGCAAATTTTTCTTTTACAGGATTTCCAGGAGTTTCTGCAGAAGAAAGGGATAAGGCACAAGGTTGCTGTTTCAGCGGAAGCATGGAACAGGGGTGTCTGTGCACGGGTGAACAAAGAATTGCAAAAGGGGATGAATGCGCAATTGCTTAGTTCACATCTGCCACATGAGTTCTGGGCCGAGTCGCTAATGTCGTATTGTTATACGAGGATGAGAAAGGTTTCAAAAGAGTTGGGAAGTTCTCCTTTTGAGAAACTGTTCCATAGAAAACCTTCTGTTGCCCATTTCAAGGTTTTTGGGTCTCATGTGAGGACAGAAGCTCCAGGTGGGGTAAAGAATGCCAGAGGCATTTTTGTGGGATATGAAAAGGGTCTCTACAGAGTAATTTTGTCTGAATCTGGTCAGGTGATTCTCACAAAATTTCTAGAGAGTGCTCCTGAACAGGAGAGAGTGATAGTTCACACATTTCCCACAGAGGACGATTCAGATGATGATGTTGAATTTACAGATTACAGTGGTACTGAGAGCGACAGTGATAGCTCGGAGAGCTCAGTTGTCACAGTCATTGAGAGAAAATCTCACACAATGGATAGGCCTTCACAGGTGAAGGATGAACCACTGTTTACCATTGGAACTGGTTCTCCAAAGAGTCCTGAGACTGAACCAGTGAGCAGAGAGGATCAGCACCTCATACGTAGGTCTGAGAGAGTTACAAAGGGTGAACCACCCAAGAGGTACTCAAAAGAGTTTGCTAACTTAGCTGTTGCATGTGTTGCTGTTGTACACAACCGAGGACAGGTTGGAGCTGTGTCTAAGTCAGAGACAAAGACACAACAGGGAGTTGCTAGCCAAGGTAATGCAGATGCACTCATTCCTTGGAAGCCAGACAACCAGAGAGGTACACTGGGGAAACCAGTGGCGGGGAGTTCCAAGGGTGGAACTGTAACAACAGGCGAATGTTATGTGTATAACAACTGTTTGTTTTCTTCTCTGGATCATGCTTTGCTTGCCGCAACACGCATTGATTCTTTTGGGGGAGGATGTTACGAAAACGGAGCAATGCAGAAGCGAGCTCCAGGTGGCTGGAAAGCCAAACAGGATGTTGACGTTATGGGACTGTACCATGGGAACAAGGGACAGTCTATTCAGTGCACTGAGCACCGGATGTTAGCTCAGAGTGGCACATGATCTGTACTGGAAGTACATGGGAGGAGTTTTCTCTCTCTGCTGTTGGTGATGAGAGAGTGCAGTCACGATTTCTCTGTACTGCTGGAAGGACAGAAATAAAGGCATGTAAATACATTTCTGTCTGTCTCTTTCCCCTCCCTGGGAATGGAGGGGGGGGAGGAGTGGTGTGTTCTTTTCATGTTGAAAAGGATCGCCGATTTAGACCTCGCCTGATCTTGCCGGGAGTCGCTGACAGGGAGGTCAACAAGGATTCAAGCCGGGCACCTGGAGGGTGGCCAATTCCTCTGGCTTTTGGCTTGAATCAACAGCCAGACGGCCTACCGGCAATATATTATAAAAAAATTGAGGACTTACTGTCTGACCCATTAAGAAGTATCATGAACAACATCTTAAAAGATGGAACCATGCCGGATTCTTGGAAAGACAGCCTTATTGCATTAATTCCAAAACAGGGAACGGACAATCTACTTATTAACAACTATAGGCCCATCACGCTTCTAAATAACGATTATAAATTATATGCAAATATTTTAGCCGAAAGATCAAAAAAAGTCTTCCAGATGATGATACACAATGACCAAGCTGGCTTTTTGCCCGGGAGGCACATTTATAGCAACACTAGAAACATTATAAACTTATTAGCGTATTTAGACTTGAGAATAGAAAAGAAGGCAGTCTTAATGGCTATAGATTAAGAAAAAGCTTTCGACAGGGTATCCTGGAAATTTATGAAAGGTCTATTACACCATATGGATTTTGGTATACAGTATATAAAAGGGATTGAAGCAATATAATCAAAACAAAAAGCTAAAATCATAATCAATGGAAATTTATCACAGGAGTGTGAAATCAGTAAAGGGGTCAGACAAGGTGGCCCACTATCCCCCTTAATTTTCATATTAACATTGGAAGTTTTAAGTAAACAAATTAGGGAAGAAAAAGAAATAAAAGGGATTATGCTGGGAAATAGAAGTTACAAAACGAGGGCATTTGCTGACGATTTATTTATAACTACGGAGCAACCAAAACAGAGTTTAAGAAAGGCGTTGGAAATAATATATGGCTACGGTAAAGCTGCGGGGTTCAAAATGAATTTCAACAAGACAAAACTATTAGTTAAAAATATGTCGCCAGCTGAAAAAGCAGAATTAGAACAAATAATACACATTGAAATCTACCCCAAAATCAAGTATTTAGGATTATGGATAACACCAAAGAATCTTAACTTATATGAAGATAATTATACCAATTGTTGGAAAGATATCAAAAGGCAGTTGGAGACATGGACAAGGTTAAATTTATCATTCCTGGGCCGTATTTCGGTAATTAAAATGATAGTTTTACCGAAGCTACTCTTTCTATTCCAAACGATTCCAATTACAGGAAAGACCAGCAGTATCAACAGGTGGCAAAAAGAAATTTCTAAATTTTTGTGGAAGGGTAAAAGACCAAGAGTAAAGCATAAGATATTAACAGATACTGTAGAAAGAGGTGGCTACGGGTTACCGGATTTGAAGCTATATTACAAAGCCTCATGTCTTCTCTGGTTGAAAGATTGGTATTTATTAAAAAATTGGGATATTTTAGAGCTAGAAGGTCATGACACCCGTTTTGGGTGGCATGGCTATCTTTATTATGGGAAAATAAAGACGCATAGGAGTTTTTCAAATCATATAGTAAGAAATGCTACATATAAGGTATGGGGAAAATACAAAAGATATTTGGAACAGAAAACCCCAAGATGGAACTCTCCACTAGAAGCAATCGCTGTTAAAAAAAGCAACAACATCAAAGAGAACTGGATAACGTATAACACAATATTAAGGGGGGAGGAGGAGGGTCAACTAATATTGATAAGTTATGAGAAAATAAAAGATCACTTTTCTAGTTGGCTAGATTACTTCCAGGTGAATGAAGTGTTCAGACAGGATAAGCAGATGGGTTTTGAAAAGGAGCCTTCAAGATTTGAAAAAAAACTGCTGAATAGTAAAACCAAAATAATCGCAAAAATGTATAGACTTCTTTTAGACTACGAAGTAATTGATGAGGAGGCTAAGGCTTCAATGATAAAGTGGGCCCAAGATGTGGGCCGTCCAATTATGCTAAAAGATGGGGAAAACTGATGGAATGTAAGTTTGAAATAACAGCCAGCTATAATATAAGAGAGAACATGATGAAAATGGCTCATAGGTGGTACCTCACTCCTTCCAGATGATCAAGAATGTATAAAAATTTGGCGAATGCTTGTTGGAGATGTGGAGGAAATAACGGTGACATGAGCCACATGTGGTGGACGTGTGAAAAGATTAAGATTTTTTTTGGGGGGGGAATATACGATGAATTAAAAAAGATGATGGGGATAACTTTTATGAAAAAAACGGAGGCATTTCTATGAAGTATTTTAGATAAAGAGATCCCAAAAAATTTAAGAGAGGTATTCTTGTATGCAACCGCAGCAGCTCGTATACTTGTGGCCAAGGGATGGAAAGATCACGAGGCTCCAAAAATAACAGATTGGCAAATCAAATTACAGGAATTGGTGGAGACGGCTCAATTGACTAGCAAACTCAGAGGAATCTCAAAGCAAAAATTTGCAGAAAAATGGAATGGTTATACAAGATATGTTCAAAAATGCAATAATAGTTTTGACTCCGTGCTAGCATTCGAGTGATAAAGGAACTAAAAGGAGGTGGACAACAATTAAGGATTTATTATGTTTTCAGAATGTATTGGAAAATTTATATAGAAAGGATTATTGTTTTGTGTACATTCCATTGTAAGAATGGAAACAGAGCCAGAGCCAGAGCCACAGCCTAAGTCTGAAACAGTCCTTGATAGAGTGCCAGAGCCAGAGCCAGAGCCAGAGCGAGACCCTGAATCAGTGCCAGAACCAAGCCCTCATTCAGAACCAGAGCCTGAGAAAGAGCCAGAGCCAGAACCAGAGCAACAGCCACAGCCACAGCCTAGAGCCACAGCCTGAATCTGCAACAGTACTTGATACAGTGCCGGAGCCTGAAACAGAGACATAGCCTCAAACAGAGCCTGAGCCTGAAACAGAGGCAGAACCACAGCCACAGCCTGAGTCTGAAACAGTCCTTGATAGAGTGCCAGAGCCAGAGCCAGACCCTGAATCAGAGTCAGAGTGAGACCATGAATCAGAGCCAGAGCCAGAGCCTCATTCAGAGCCACAGCTGAAAGAAAGCCAGAGCCAGAGCCAGAGCCAGAAATAGGGCTTGATACAGGGCCAGAGTGCAAAACATTGCTGCAGTAACAGCCTAGAGCCACAGCCTGAGTCTGCAACAGTACTTGATACAGTGCCGGAGCTGGAGCCGGAGCCAGAGCCAGAGACACAGCCAGAGCCAGAACAAAACCCTAATTCAGAACCAGAGCCCGAAAGAGAGCCAGACCCTGAAACATAGCTGGGTCAGAGGCAGAGGAAGAGCCATCATGAGACCCTGAATCAGAGTCAGAACCAGATCTTCATTCAGAACCAGACCCTGAAAGAGAGCCAGAGCCACAGACAGAGCCACAGACGGAGCCTAGAGCCACAGCCGAGATCCACAGCCACAGCCGAAATCCACAGCCTGAGTCTGAAATAGTGCTTGATAGAGTGCTGGATCCTGAAACAGAGACACTGTCTGAAACTGAGCCTGACGCTTAAACGTAGCCAGGGGCAGAGGGAGAGGCAGAGCCTGATACAGTGCTTGATACGGCATAGGAGCCTGAAGCAGAGACACAGCCAGATCCAGAGACACAGCCAGAGCCAGAACAAAACCCTACTTCAGAACCAGAGCCTGAAAGAGAGCCAGAGCCAGAAACAGTGCTTGATAGAGTGCCAGAGCCTGAAACAGAGGCAGAGGCAGATACAGGGCTTGAAACAGCGTCGGAGCCTGAAACAGAGAAACAGCGTGAAATAGAGACAAAGGCTGAGACACAGGCCGAACCTGAAATAGAGCTAGAATAAGTGCTAGAGCCAAAGACTGAGACAAAGCCTAATAAAGAGCAGAAGCCGGAGCCGGAGCCTGAAACAGTGCTTGATACAGTGTTAGAGCCTGAAACAGAACCAGAGCCACAGCTACAGCCATAGTGCCACAGCCTGAGTCTGCAACAGTGTTTGATAAAGCGCCGGAGCCTGAAACCGAGACACAGCCTGAAACAGAACCTGAGCCTGGTTATTAGCATGGCAATTAAAGAAGAGAGAGGCAGAAAGGCTTATAAATAGAGTTAAGTGCGAAGGCAAAATAATAAACAACCCTAAAGAAATAGAGAAACGATTTCTCGAATTCTTTAGAGAAATCTATAAGGAAGGAAATGAAACAACAGAAGAAGTTAAAGAACATTTAGAACAGAACTTTATATAGACGGTGCCTGTCTGCCTGCCTCTTGTAAACTTCCTTGGCCCGCTCCAAGTTCAGCCTGAGTTGCTGGTGTAAGGCCTCCATTTCCTCCACAAATTGCTCAGCCGCAGGTACACTCCATCCTTCCTCCCCCCGCCCCGGGAAGGCCCTGTGGTGACACCCGTAATTGGCCATGAACATATTCTCATACGTCTTCCCTCACCTTTGGCCACCAGAACTGCCTGGTGACAAGTAGCATGGTCTTGTGCTGTCCAAAGTGCCCAGCTGTTGGGTTGTCATGGAGCTGTCTAAGTACCTTCCGCCTCAAAGTCTCTCCCGGTACATACAGTAGCCCTTCCTTTTCCTCAAACCATCCATTGTCTTCCTTTCCGTCCCTGAGCTCCCTGATTTTTGTCTGAGCAAACTCATCGTCTCTGATGAGCCCTGCTAGTTCTCGTTTCCCTACCAACGCTCCCCCACACACCCACCGGTCCTCGGGGAACACGTGCCTGGTCTCTGGTGGCCCCTCTCCTTCCATGTACTCCGGTTTCCTGGAGAGTGCATCTGCCCTCACGTTTTCCCCTCCCGGCACGTATCATATCTCGAAGAAAAACTTGGCGAACTCCTGGGACCATCTGATCTGTCTCTGGTTCAGCACTCGTGCGGTCCGCCAGTATTCCAAGTTCTTGTGGTCAGTTCGGACCTGGATCTTGTGCCGCGCCCCTATCAAAAGATGTCTCCATTGCCGAAATGCCGCATAGATCGCAAGCAGTTCTCGGTCATACACCGTGTAGTTTTGTTCCGACTTGCTTAGCTTCCTAGAGAAAAAGGCACACGGTCTCCAGTTCTCCTTAGACCCGGGTTGCAAAAGTACCGCTCAAATCGCGCAGTCGGACGCGTCCGTCTCCAGTCTCATGGGCTTCTCCGGATCCACGTGCAGGAGCTGCTCTTCCAAGGCGAACGCCTTCTTCAGTTTTTCAAAGGATTGCTGCGCATCCTCTGTCCACGCGAACTTCTTTTTGCTACTAAGACAATCCGTTATGGGCGCTGTCAAGTGAGCGAAGTTCTTTATGAACTTCCTGTAGAAGTTGCTGAAGCCTAGGAACCTCTGCACATCCTTTCTGTTTTGGGGGGCATTCCATTCCAGCACTGCCTTCACCTTGCCTGGATCCATGGCCAGTCCTTTGTCTGACAACCTGTATCCCAGGAACTCGACCTCCCTGGCGTGGAATTGGCATTTTTCCAGCTTGACCCACAACTGATGCTTCTTCAATCTCTGTAGCACCTCCCTGATGTCTCTGGCGTGTTGCCTTTCATCGTCCGAATAGATTAAGACGTCATCCAAAAAGGCTATGCAATTCTTGTACAGCAGGGGCCCCAACACATGGTGCATGAAGGCTTGAAAGCAGGCCGATCCCGATTGTAATCCAAATGGCATGACTAAGTACTCAAAAGCCCCCAGGGGGGTGAACATGGTCGTTTTCCATTCGTCCCCCTCCCTTATCCTAATCAGATTGTATGCTCCCCTGAGGTCCAGCTTGGTAAAAATCTTCCCCTGCCTCACACGTGTCAAAATATCGTCAATCCTGGGCATTGGGAAAGTCACTGGTTCTGATACCAGGTTCAGGGCCCTGTAATCCACGACTAATCTGGGCTGATTAGTCTCTTTTTTGTCCACAAAGAACACTGGACTGCCCCCCACCGCCTTAGATTCCCTTATGAAACCTCTCTTCAGATTCTTGTCAATAAACTGCCGCAGCTCCTGCATCTCCCGGTCGGACATGGCATACAGCTTACCCACTGGTAACTGAGCCCCTGGAAGCAGGTTGATTTGGCAGTCAAAGGGCCTGTGGGGGGGCAGTTTGTCTGCCTCCCTTTCACTGAAGACCTCCTTCAAATCAGCATATTGTGGTAGCACCTGCCCTTTTTGCTCCAGGGCCAACCCCGCCACCCTGGCTACAGTCATTCTGGGTTCCTTTCCTCCCAGACAGTGTTCTGAGCAGTAAGCTGACCCAAAGGTGAGCAACCGCTGATGCCATGACACCACCGGGTCATGTAGTGCCAGTCAGCTCATTCCTATTATTATTGGGGGTCCTGCCAGTGTGGCCACGTGAAAGGCAATGGTTTCCGTGTGCCTGGCGACCCTCATTCGCATTGGTGGTGTCTGGTGTGTCACTTCCCCTCCCAGGAGCTCCCTGCCATCGATGGTGGTCACCAGCAAGGGAAAATCTAGTGGCAACAGGTGGAGTTGGTGCTCCAGAGCGAAGTCTCTGCTGAAGAAATTACACGAGCTGCCAGAATCTAGCAGTCCCTCCACCTTGACGGGGTGCCCGTTTGGGAGTTCTAGCACCACCTCTAGGGCTACCGCTGCCTTGGGGGGGTCAGGCTGGGGCACTTCTATTGGTTGCTGACCTGGCTGCCGGCCCCGCTGGTTGGCAGCCAGGCGTTGGCGTTTCCCTGCGCCTGCCCCTCCTCCCCCTTCTCGTCGTGGCCTGCAGCCCCCATCATGCCTTGCCAGGCCTTTCGTTGAGGGCAGACCTTTGCAAAATGTCCCGGTCGCTGACAGAGGAAACACTTCTTGGTAGTTTTCCACTCCTTTCCCTCCCTTTTCCGACCTTCACCGGTGTTTGAAACTTCGCGCACGCGCGCTGCATCAATTTCCATCGGCTCCGCCGCCTGGGAAGGCTCCCTCAGCATCTCAGGAATGCGGTTGTCATGGAAACGTTCTGCCCTTATCTCCCGCTTCTCCTGAGCCCGCCCACAGTCTTTGTGAGTTCATCCATCGACCGCGGGCGGGGCGCTCGGGACAATTCGTCTTTCACTTCAGGGGACAAACCCCTTTCGAACAACATTTGCATTGGTTCAGAGCCCAGATCCCACCCGAGCTTGTGGACTAACATCGCGAACCGCGACCAGTAGTTTCTGACGGACAGGCTCCCCTGCTTGCACCCCATCAGTTCCCGTCGTGTCACGCTTTGCTCAACCTCGCTGGAGAACATCGCGTCCATCGCCTGGTAGAATTTCTTGAGATCTTTCAATGCATCATTCTGGGTCGCCATTAGGGACCTGATCCATTCACGCGCCCCATCCTGCAGATGTCTCACAATGTAAGCCATCCTCTCCCCGTCATCGGCAAAGTCATCTTTCTGCAGTTCCAAAGCGTACTGGATTTCCGTTCGGAATGCATTGTAGTCCTGGGGCTTTCCACCAAATTTGTGTACCAGCCCCTGAACCTTCCTCCCAATCAGGGTGGCTCTGACCTGTGCATCCTGAGCCCGTCTCTCCTCCAGATGCGCCGTCAAGGTAGCTACATGCACCTCCAGGTCTCGGTTCTTCTCGACCAGACCTCGCACCAAGGCTTCTTGCTCTGTTCCTCCGGCCGGCTCTGTGTGGCTCATCGTGCTGCCTCTCCGGGACTGCGCACAAGCAATGTCAGGGACTGACAGATTGCTGTAATGGTTCTAGGGGTTACTCGTGTGTAAGCCGGTGCCAACACCTGGCTGGGTTGCCTAAGTGAACCTTTCCTGTCCGGACAGCCACTCACCCGTGGCTGTCTCAATCGCTGGCAGAATCCGTCAGTGGGTGTTTCTTAAACTTCTTCCAACAAAGAAGTTCTTTCACGCCCATTCTCCTCTTACTCTCCCTGCGCGGAAGCCTTCTGCGCAAGGAGGGCGTAGGCAGCGGAGGACCCTTCCTCCCCCTGCTGGTCCCCGGCAAGGAGTCATGTGACCCCCTCTCAGATTCCCCCATCTGCCCCCCTTCTCCACTGGAGCTAAGCTGATTCCAGAGGCGGCGGACTTCCGGAGGCGGCGCCAACGGCAATGGCGGTCTCCTTCTAACTACGAGGGAGAAGCTCCGCAGAAATCGGGTCTATCCGCTACGGCGCAGCGGAGACCCTTTAAAAAACCGCAGGCGGGGGAAGCCTGCGGCCGTGGGACTCGGCGGGTGCCAAAAGCGCCCCCCCAAGTGGCAAAGGGACCCCGCGAGGGGCCCCGGAGCGGAACGGGGGTGGTGCGGCACTGAGAGTCGATCGCTACTTCTGTGGAGTGAAGCCGCTGCAGCTGTTGCCGGAGAGCGCTGTCCTTTCTTCTTTGAAATTCGGCTTTTAAACTACAACCCGTGAGTAAGATCTTCTAAAGTTGGCAAGATCAAAGGATTTGTTCCTTTAATCGGAATAAAGAACTTGAACTTGGCTCTTTGGGAAAATAAATCCTGCGTCCAGTCAGGCTTCCCTGCGTGGCTCTGCTTGGGAGCTGACCTGGCAGGAGAGCAGAGTAGCAGCGGTCCTGCGTCCGTGTGAGATGAGGGATAAATCAAGTCCAGAGACAGTTCGGTTCTTATCTCTAGAAGCGTTTATTTACAAAGCAGTAATTCCATCAGAACTTTCCGACATCTCTCCGTGCTCCAAAAGCACACACGCAGCCTCTGAGCTTGGGCTGCGTCTCAGTCAGAATCGAAAGCAAGTCTGAATGCAGACGCACACTGTGACGCACTTCTCTGCGTCAAGCTCCTCCCAGATACAGGACACCACGGAGTTTTAACCCTGTCAGTTCCAAACTCCACACCCCCTCTTGTCCTGCATCTGGGGACAATAGCCAACAATGCTTTCCCCATACACAGACCCTCACAGAACTCCTCGTGCTTCTGGAAGGTTAATGGTTTTGTGAAACCATCAGCGAGGTTCTTGGTTGAGGGACAGTATTTCAGAGCAACTAGCCCCTCATGAACGCTCTCACATACATTCTGGAAACGTATGTCCAAATGTTTGGTCCTCGCCTTGAATTGCCCCGTCTCGGCCAATTTGAGGCATGGTTGATTGTCTTCATGCACCACAACGGGCAGACAATTCTCTCCACAGATTTCCTCAACCAAACACACATAGAACTCCAGCTCTCTGCAAACCTCTGATAGCGCACTGAAGTCAGCTTCAGTAGATGAAAGCGCTATGAGACTTTGCTTCCGGGACCTCCACCCAATCACTGAGTCCCCAAACTTCACCACTAGGCCTGACACTGATTTGCGGTCCTCAAGGTTAGCCCAATCCGAATCCACCCAGGCGGTCAGCTTGACATCGCCCTCAGCTGACATCTTGAGGCAAAAGTCTTTGGTATCTTGCAGGTAACGTAGCACCCGCTTAATACCATTCCAGGCCTGCACACTAGGACTTGAAGCCTCTCTACTGAGCAGATTGACAGCAAACGCTATGTCTGGTCTGCTCCACTGTGACAGATACAACAGACTACCCAGAGCTGACTGAAAGAGTTCAGTGTTTTCGAACACCACGCGTTCTACTTGCTGACACTCCTTCACGTATCCAGCCTCCATGGGTGATCTGGCACCTGCACAATCAGACATCCTGAACTTCTCAAGCAACTGTTCAATCTTACCTTTCTGGCGAAGCAAAAAGCTTCCATCACTTGCTCTTGTGATCTCGACGCCTAAATAGGATTTGACATCTCCAAGCTGCTTCAGCTTGAACCGCTTTCCAAGCTCCTTAGCAAACTTCTCCACCTGTTCACCTGTCTGTGCCATGATCAAGATATCATCAACAAACACCTGAACCACTTGTTGTTGCAAGCCTGAATCTCTAATGTAAAGACAACTGTCTGCAAGAGATCTCTTAAAACCTAGCTCTTCTAAGGCTTCATGTAGGCACATATTCCAATTCCTGGCAGATTGGCGTAATCCATAGATGGATTTGTGCAATCGCCACACGACGCCTGGCTCACTGACTTCAAATCCTGGAGGAGGAAGCATGTACAACTCCTCCTGGAGATATGAGTTCAGGTAGTCGACATCTACATCAAAATGGTTCACCTTCCAACCTCTTTGTGCTGCTATCGCCAAAAGCGTTCTCAAAGTCTCCGCTCTCGAGGTCAGCGAATAGACCTCTGTGAAGTGGACACCCTTCCTCTGTGTGAATCCTCGGGCCACTAACCTCGCTTTATACTGTGGTTCTCCTGCTTCTGTGGGTTTAAGTCGGTAAACCCACCTGCAGCTCACAGCTTGCTTGTTAGCTGGCAGCTGAGTGAGTGAGAACACACCAAGAGACTCCATTGAGTTCATCTCCTTCTGCATCGCCTCATGCCATTTGCTGGCTTCTTCCCGAGGCAACTTCTGAACATCCTCAAAGGATTCAGGTTCACATCTAGCCACACCAACCCAGACACTCGTGGCTTCATACCTTTCAGGTGGCTTCCCTTTGGTTGATCTTGCTGACCTCCTCAGCGTGAATTCTGGAACTGCGCCTGAATCACCTGGATCAACCCTACTATCCTCTGTGTCAGAAACATCCCCCTCTGACCTGCTGCACCGTTTAGGGCGTACAGCTGGTTCTGCTGGCGAGGATGGTTCACTCCTTAGCTCAGACTTGACAGAGACCTGTGGAGGGGTCCTGGGACTCCCTTTTGGAGAGATACGGAGCCTCTCCCTTGGAGATCCCGGCTCTGGACTCTGTGGCTGTGGACTGTGCACCTCAGCAACAGGTTCAGCCTCGTCCTCCTCCTCTTCCTCATCTGAGTCTAACAGAACATCCGGATTCCCGTGAAGACGCTTCCACCCACTCTGCTCGCAAAACTCAGCACTGCTGCTAATAAGCAGCTTGGACTGGTTGCCAGTAGGGTATGCGAAACGCCACGCCTTTGAACCCGGCTCATAGCCTACAAAGATCATCTTCCTAGACCTTGGCTCACCCTTTCTGCGCATGGCCTTTGGAATGAGAACCCAAGCCTCAGACCCAAAAGTGCACAGAAAACCCACTTTCGGTTGCTTCCCATGCAGCAGAAAGTACGGTGTGTCTCCCACACTTGAATTGAACACCCTGTTCTGCAGAAAACATGCTGTCTTATAACTCTCAGCCCAAAAGCGCTGTGGCAAACCCGAGTCTGCCAACATAGCATTCGCTGATTCCTGTAGTGTGCGAAATTTTCTCTCTGCAACCCCATTCTGTTGCGGAGAGTGGGGGGCCGTCAGTCGATGACTGATACCCTTCTGCCTGAAAAACGATTGCAGCGCAGAACCTGTGAACTCCCCCCCCCCCCCCGCGATCAGATTGAAAGGAAATCACCCTGGTAGAGAACCGCAGCTCTACCGCTGTGATCCAATCCCTGATCAGTGCAGCTGCCTCTGATTTCTGTTTAAGCGAGAAGACCCAAGAATGTCTTGAAAAATCGCCAATCAGAACCAGAACCCATTTAGACCCAGCTAAAGAAGGTGTTGGCATGGGGCCTGACAAATCTGCATGCACAAGTTCAAAGGGTTTACTGGTTCTCCTCTCTGACCTGGGGTATGTGCATGTTGTGACCTTCGATTGCTTACAGGCTTGACAATCTAGGTATCTGTCACATGCCTTGAACCTACATCCAATTGTGTTGCCAGTGGCTTTCCTCACATATGACCACCCTACGTGCCCAAATCTCCTGTGCCATAAGTGTATACAATCATGGTGTGGTGGGACATTTGCACACTGCCCTTGGGCGTCTTCAATGGACTCTCCACTAGCCCCATTTTCCACCAGCCCCATTTTCCCACCAGTCCCATTTTCAATGGGCATCTCCACCAGAAAGAGCCTGTCTTTTCTCTCGACACTGTAGATCTTCTTCCCATCCCTGTAGAAGGAACACAAATTGTTAGAGAACAGAACATCGAACCCAGCAGCCATGAGAGCTGGCACACTTAAAAGAGAGTGGGCAAGCTCGGGGACCACATAAGCTTGCACCCAATGATCTATAAAAGAACAATAAAGAAACCCAGATTCAGTCAGCGGTCTTTGAGACCCATCTGCTAAGGTGACATAACGTTCAGTTTTAACTGTCTTGCAGTTCCGCAGGAGCCCTCTAGATGTCACAAGGCAATGGGAAGCTCCTGAGTCGATAATAAGAGATAAAGAGTGTCTCTGGCTGTTTTCCAAAGATGCCATGGCGTTGCTCGCACTCCCATTGGTTGCCATGGCCACAGCCTCCCCCCGACTGAGGCTTTTGCCTTTTCTCAGAGACACCATCGCAGCTGTGAGGTGATAAGACTTTGTCTTTGTTTTTTTCCTGGCCTGCTGCTTTCCCACGTTTCTGCTGGGAACCTGCTTTGTTGACATTCCACGCCGGCCGGTGTCCTTGGCAGCCTGGGCCTCTAGCGGATGTTTCCCAGCGCTGTTGGACGTCGCCTCAAAGCACAAACAACTTTCAGAGCCTTTGGCATTCTCAGAGCTCTTGGATCGGCCTGCACCCCCACTCCTGGGTGCACAGCTTCCAGAGGAACAGACTGCAACTGCCTTCCTCTTCCCAGCTCTCAGCCGCTCTCCAGCACACAGTCCATCACACAGACGTGTTGAAGCATTGCAACAGCTTCCCAACACAGTCCCAGCCCCTTCTGGGCTTGGTGCTCCCTCTGGGCATCTTCTAGCCCCCTCTGGTCTGGCTCCCACTGCGGCCTGACATGCCGTCTTCAGTGCCTGCCACGCGACCCAGGGCTTGCTCCCTTGGCCCTCGGCTTCCTCCTGGCCCTTGGCTCCTGCTGAGCTTTCGCACAGACTCCTCAGCACCCGCCAGGTGGCCTGAGCTGTTTTAAGGCCCTCCAGGTGGGGCAACAGCAAAGCGTCCACACTTGCTTTCAACATGCAAAGCTCTCTCTGCCCTCTCTCACTCAGCAGAGCAGTAGCATGCATGGGTGGGGCCGGCTCCTTCTGGACTGGACTCCAGAGCCCTGTGGCCACAAACCACCCCCTTGCTCTTCTTGACCAGGCCTCCCAGTTGGCCCCATTCAGTCTCTCACCGGGGTAGCTGTCTTGGCTCTGCTGTGCCTGTGCAGCAGCCATTCTCCTCCCCCCGGGGCTTCAAGCGTACTCACAAGTTTGCCAGCAAGCTGGACTTTCGAAGCAGCCGTCCTTCTTGGCCTTTGGCTCCGCTCTCCAGCATCTCCCACTGCCCTTCCTGGCAGGAGATTACAGCAACTCAACGCTGGCAGCCTTCCTCCCTTCTCACACTTGTCAGGAAACGCGAAACTCCCATAACCTTTGGGAAAATAAATCCTGCGTCCAGTCAGGCTTCCCTGCGTGGCTCTGCTTGTGAGCTGACCTGGCAGGAGAGCAGAGTAGCAGCGGTCCTGCGTCCGTGTGAGATGAGGGATAAATCAAGTCCAGAGACAGTTCGGTTCTTATCTCTAGAAGCGTTTATTTACAAAGCAGTAATTCCATCAGAACTTTCCGACATCTCTCCGTGCTCCAAAAGCACACACGCAGCCTCTGAGCTTGGGCTGCGTCTCAGTCAGAATCGAAAGCAAGTCTGAATGCAGACACACACTGTGACGCACTTCTCTGCATCAAGCTCCTCCCAGATACAGGACACCACGGAGTTTTAACCCTGTCAGTTCCAAACTCCACAGGCTCTGAAGCGGGGAAGACGTAAAAAGGAAGTCCGTCTTCCGGTTTTATAGACAGTATTAAAGCAAAGACTATTGGAACTAAGAACTGTGAAAGTTGAACTAAAAAGATTTAATTTTAATGCCAGATTTAAGAACCCCCTTCAAAGTGGGGGGGGGGAGAAGAAAGTATTTTTGAAGGGAAAAGTGGAAGGAAAGAAGAGACCACCACTTAATCCCTGATTTTGGTCTGCCAGGAAAGTGGAAAGTACTGCACCGTTTAGTGACATTGTAACTTTATGTGTTTAACCTGCATTTGAACTGAATTTGAAGGACCCCCTTTTGCAACTCTTGCCATTCTATGGGAGAATTGGAAAGTAAGAGATACTGCTGCCTTTAGACAAAAGTTGCTTTGAAAAGAATACTGTTGCCATTGTGCTCCCCTAGATGAGGACTGGGATATAACTGGGGAATTTCCACTGCAGCTGGCTTGGAGACTTTCTCATAACAAAACAAGTTAAGTTGTGAGAACGACCTTGGGACCTTAAGATAGAGTTATGGATCAAGATAAACCCCAGGAAAAATCTACAAGGATAAAAACTAGGCAGCAGCAACGAAGAAAGTCGATAGTAGTTCCATCTCTCCCAGAAAAAGAGGATACTGGGCAGACAGGAACAAAGGGAGTAGGCCCTGATGAGACATTAAATGCATCACTTGACAAAATATTTGGAGCCTTGGAAAAATTGTCAGCTAAAATTGAATTAAACACTACAACCATCAGCTCCAATACACAGGCTATTGACCGGCTGCTTCAGGAATCTAAAGAGACAAGGAAAATTGCTGAAGAAGCGAAAGAGAAGGTGACGGAGATAGAGGGAAAGATATCTCCGATTAATAAGCAATTGGAAGACCACAAGGCCCAACTATCTCTAACTGAACTTAGAGACAAACAGAACAATTTAAGAATTAGGGCAGTACCGGACGTGGAAGGTGGCAACTTGTGTGATTTTCTCACACAGGAGTTTGAGGAACTTTGGGACCTTGAGTCAGATAAAGATTTCAAGATAGTGAGTGCCTTCAGAATTGGCAAAGGGGGAAGAAAGAACAAAGTGAGAGACTGCTTGATTTCACTTAGATCCAAAGAAGAGAGAGATAAAATATTGAGCCTCCATTACAAGAATCCATTGGAGATACAAGATTTGAGAATTGAAATCTTCAAAGACATTCCAAAGTATTTACTGGATTTGAGAGCTAACTACGGTGACCTAGTCCAACTGTTAAGAAGAAACAACATCATTTTCAGGTGGGAGTTCCCCAGGGTCTGTCCTTTAATTACAAAGGGGAAAAAATGAAGATAAGATCAGAGGAGGACAAAGTGAGATTCTTGAACCATCACGAGGAAGATCTACAGAAAGAGACGGAAAAAGAGCTGAAGACATTAAGACCAGGAGACCTGGACATCGGGAACTTAACATCAGGCTTGGAAAAAACAGAGAAAGCATTACCACCTGTCAGGGAACTGACATCAAAGATCAACGGAGAGGGAAGTCGCTCCGAGGATGCAGGGGAGGGAACCAGCAAGGAGAGAGGGAGAGCTTCCGCTGGGGAAGGAAACCAAGGTGACACCAGGAAGAAAGGGGAGGCTGAGAGTACTTTGGAGGGAAGGCTCCGAGACTCTTCCAGTGAGATCAGTGGGGAGAGCGCAGGACCTCCGCTTGGCACGCCTACTCTGCGCAGAAGGCTTCCGCGCAGAGAAGCTAGGCGGAGATTGGGGGTGAAGGAATTTTTATGTTGGAAGAAGTTCAGGAAACGCCCACTGACGGATTCTGGCAGTGATTAAGACAGTCGCGTTTGCAAGGCGCTGTCAAACCAGGGAAAGTTTGAGCTATATAACCTGCTTGGAGCAGTTTGGAGTTTTACGCATGAGCAACACCATTTCCCATTACACCACCCACTGATCAAGAACAACTGACGGGAGCAGTTGGAGGGACTACAGAATAATAACACAATGTCTCTGCAAGCACTAAGTTGGAACATCCGGGGTCTGAATTCCCCTGACAAGAGGAAAACAATCTTTCATTTGTTGAAAAAAGAAAATTTGGACTTGATTTGCCTGCAAGAAACCCACGTGATTAGAACACATAGGAAAGTATTGATTAACAAAAGACTGGGCCAAGAATTTATTTCATCAGACAAAGTTAAGAAGAGAGGAGTGGTGATCTATGCGAAAGAAAGTTTACCCCAAAATTTGTCCTTAAAGATGAACAAGGAAGATTTGTGGCAATTGAAATACAGGCCCAAGGAGAGAAATTTTTGATAGTAGGTGTTTATGCACCAAATGAGGGGAAATCAGAATTCTTTAAGAAACTGCATGAGACGTTGTTGGACTTTATGGATTATAACATCATTATGCTTGGAGATATGAATGGAGTGGTATCGACAAACATGGACAAGTCAGACAGACAAATAATAACAAAAGATGGAAGACTACCGAAATCTTTTTTTGAAATGACAGACAATATGGATCTAATTGATACGTGGAGAACTAAGAACCCCCTAAGTAAAGAAGGGACTTTCTTTTCTGAAGCCAAGAAGACCTGGACAAGAATTGACCAAATCTGGATAACCAGAGGAATGGCTCCAAAGATTCGAAAGGTGGAAATTTGCCCCAAAACCTGCTCTGACCATAACCCTGTGAAACTGGAAATGAAACTAACAATGACTGGCTCCTTCAGATGGAGGATGAATGACACCTTGTTTAGAGATCCAGAAATTACTAGGAAGGCCCAAAAAATGGTGAAAGACTATTTTGAGATAAATTTGAAGCCATCAGTGGAAAAAAGGGTAATCTGGGACGCAAGTAAAGCTGTTATGAGAGGATTCTTGATTCAGCAGAATGCAATAAAAAAGAGATATCAAGAAGAGAAAAAGGGAAAGATCTTGGAAAAAATAAAAGAAGGAGAGAAGAAGCTTAGAGCTAAACCAAAGTCGCAGGAAATTTTGAGAGAGATCAAATTTTACCAAGCACAATATATGAAAATGACAAATCAGGAGATAGAATGGAAAATTAAACATATGAGACAGAAGACTTTTGAATCTGCTAACAAATGTGGGAAATTGCTAGCATGGCAATTGAAGAAAAGACATAAGTTAAATACTGTGACTAACCTTGAAGTGAATGGAAAGAACATACAAAACCCACTGGAGATTAGAAACTGCTTCCAGAGATATTTCAAACAACTTTATACACAAGGGCCACAGACAGAGACTAAAATTGATCAATTTCTGAAAACCAATGGATTACAAAAAATTTCTCAAGAAAATAAACTATTGTTGAACTCTAAAATATCAGAACAAGAGGTTGAAGGTGCCATACAGACTATGCAATTGGGAAAATCTCCAGGGCCTGATGAATTAACCTCCAAATATTACAGATCTTTGAAGGACTATTTGATTCAACCACTAAAGGAGGTTTGCAACGAAATCATGGAGGGGAAAAAGGCTCCGGAGTCGTGGAAAGAAGCTTTCATCACACTTATACCTAAAACTGAGTCTGAGAAGACACATCTCAAGAACTATCGTCCCATATCCCTGCTTAATGTGAATTACAAAATTTTTGCTGATATTTTGGCTAAAAGACTTAAAAAAGTTTTAGCAGAAATGATACATAAAGACCAGGCTGGCTTTCTCCCTGGTAGACATTTGTCTGAGAATATGAGAAATGTAATTAACATTTTGGAAAAGTTACAAGTGAATATTAATACAAAAGCGGTTTTGATATTCGTAGATGCGGAGAAAGCCTTTGACAACATTTCTTGGAGTTTTATGAAGAAAAATCTGCAGGGGATGGGGGTTGGACAAAATTTTGAAAATGGTATGGGTGCGATTTATTCTGAACAAAAGGCTAAACTTATAGTTAATAACATAGTGACAGAAGAATTTAAAATTGAGAAAGGGACACGACAAGGCTGCCCAATTTCCCCATTGCTTTTTATTTCGGTCCTGGAGGTCTTGCTAAATATGATAAGAAGGGACCAGCTGATTCATGGTATTCAGGTCGGAGCAAAACAATATAAACTTAAAGCCTTTGCAGATGATCTTGTATTGACATTACAAGAGCCAGTACCTAGTACCCAGACGGCTTTAGAATTAATCCAGGAGTTTGGTCATGTGGCAGGCTTTAAGTTAAACAAGTTAAAAACTAAGGTTTTGGAGAAAAACTTGACGCCGATGGAGAGAGAGAGGTTTCAGAAAGAGACAGATCTGACACTAGTAAAGAAGGTAAAATACTTGGGGGTGAATATGACTGCTAAGAATGCAAATTTATTTAAAGATAACTATGAGAAATGTTGGTCAGAAGTGAAGAAGGATTTAGAGATTTGGTCGAATTTGAAGCTTTCCTTGTTGGGTCGGATTGCTGTCACTAAGATGAATGTACTGCCGAGAATGTTGTTTTTGTTTCAATCATTACAAATTATTGACAAGATGGATTGTTTCAAGAGGTGGCAAAGAGATATCTCTAGATTTGTCTGGCAGGGCAAAAAGCCCAGAATAAAATTTAAGATACTTACTGATGCTAAAGATAGAGGGGGGTTTGCCCTGCCGGACTTTAAACTCTATTATGAATCAGCAGCTTTTTGCTGGTTGAAGGAATGGCTACTTCTTGAGAACACTGACATCCTAGATCTTGAAGGTTATGATAATGTATTTGGGTGGCATGCATATTTGTGGTATGACAAGGTTAAAGCGCATAAAGCATTCAAAAACCATATTGTCAGGAAAGCACTATTTAATGTCTGGACAAGATATAAAGATTTTTTGGAGAATAAAACTCCAAGGTGGTTATCACCTATGGAAGCGAAAGCTATGAAAAAACTTAATATGGAGGCAAAATGGCCAAAGTACTGTGAAATTTTGGAACAGGAAGGTGACAAGTTGAAATTGCAGAGTTATGAGAAGCTCAAAGGGAAGGTGCGAGACTGGTTACATTATTTTCAAATAAGAGAGGTTTATAACCAAGATAAAAAAATTGGTTTCCAGGTGGAAAAATCAAAGTTGGAAACAGAATTGTTAGAACCCAATGCTAAGATATTATCAAGAATGTATAATTTGCTGTTGAAATGGAGTACTGAGGAAGAAACGGTAAAATCTGCTATGATTAAATGGGCACAAGATATGGGTCATAATATTATGTTTGCTGACTGGGAACAGTTGTGGACCACTGGGATTAAATTTACGGCATGCAATGAGGTGTGAGGAAGTCAGGAAAATAAGTTAAGTAAAAATGAATATTTAGAAAAGAGTGATTTGTGTTTTTCTTATTTTATTTTATGTGTGACAATTGCTTTATTTCTCTTGCTAAATGTTTGTATTTTATGTATTGTGAAAGTTTGTATTGTTGTCTTTCATATTTTTTCTGTGTTTCTCTGTGTTTCTCTGTGTTTTTATTGTTCTATTTTTCTATTGTTAAACCTAATAAAATATCATATTAAAAAAAAAAATAAGCTGATTCCCTTCCCCAGAAGATGGGCTGCCTCTCCCAATCCCGGGACGCTCTCTGGGATCCCCCTGGAGCTTGCTCTCTCCCTCCGGCACTGATGGCAGTTCCCTGACAGGTGCATTAGCTAAAAACCATTAACTTGAGCACTTGAGCAAATGTATAAACAGGAACCCAGCTGTATAAACAAAGCCCTCTCCTTTATCAGTCCGTGACGCTTAATGGATGGCCTTGTCAGTTCCGAAGTGGAGACAGGATGGCAGAGCTGGGGCTTATCTTATTTTGTGGGTTGTAAATATCCTGACACACTGACGCACAGACCTTGCAAGACACCCCCGCACTCAGGGATGGCGCCAGGAGTGCTCTTAGAGTTGGTGACCTTCTTACCCCAAGATAAGGAATACAGGAACATCCTTTTACGGTCAAGAGTACAGGAACAGGAACATCTGTTTATGGTCATGGATGTCAACTTACGTGTATAAGCTGACGTGGCTGGATTCCTGGGGAGGGGGCAAGGGTACCAGAAAGGGTATATAAGCTGTGTGTAACTGCTCTTTAAGTGCTCTTGCTGTGAACCTATCATGCAGTGCCTTCTGCTACCCGGAGAGCAGAATAAACTCTTTCTCTGAATCCACCTCGGTGTCATTTGACTTCCTTTCTCCCTCCCAGGAGCAATGCAGACCCCACCAATCGGTAGAGTCTAAAAAAGCTACATTTCTTGGTGCATTGGCCGGGAATCCGTGTTCCCCGAGGATGAGGGATGAAGGTCCAAGGCATCACTGCAGGCGAACAGCTCGGATCGGCGTCGGCGGCTCCATCCTACCAGTTCACAGGAGGAATCGGCCACCCCGTTCCTGAGTGGAGACGCTGCAGCGGCGAGAGAAAGAGACAGCGGCCGCACGGGAAAAGGGTACCCAAGGGAAAGGTAAGCTCCACCGCTTATTTTGTGGGAGCCAGGGATCTGATCAGCCCCAACTGGTAGGGCAGTAAAGTGCCACCGGTTTCCGGTAGAGAGCAGTAAAGTGCCGCCAGTTCTGGGAAGTTGGTGGGTAAAGGTGATTGGGGGAGGTGCATGGGGGTTGTATGTGCATGGGGACACTCCAATGAATGTTTGAGTGCATGAGACGTTGGGGCTCAGGGCCACTGTGGTCCTTGAAGTGCGGTTCCTGGCAACGCGAGTCCGTCCAGGCCACCAACAGGACATGGAGAAAGGTGACTGAGTGAGAAATTACATTAGGTGAACGGAGTTTCCCAAATCATGGGGGGACAAAGCAGTAAATCGACCCCCTTGCAGTGTGTGTGTGTTTTCTGGATAATTGGAAGAATGCTACAAAGGGAGATGATTGGGGATTTTAAATCCCATGATCATGCAGATCAGGAGAGAAGTGAGAATGTTGGAACAGGAGAAAAGTTGCTTAGTGTGTTGTAAAGCCCTTTCCGAGCCTGCAGAGGAGAGGGTGTTGCGGGCAGGGCCCTCCCACATTCGCGGGGGCTTCCCTTGTCCCCGCGAGAGCTGGGGAATCCCTGGGCGTGCCTGCAACCCAGCCCGCCAATCGGCGGGTGAGGGGAGGCGCAGCCTGGGCTACTTAAGGCCAGGCACGCCCAGGGACCGCCCTCTTTTCCCCCTCGCCCAGCAGCATAAATAAATAAATAAAAAATAAAAGCCTCATACTTACGCTCCTAACTGCTAATCAGTAAAAATCTAGAAGACAATACTAATATATATCGCATCTGCATTTGGCAGCTACTGTTTATTTCGCATTTTGGTGAACAACAAATTTCTATTTTTAGTTACGTTGGTTGGAGCTAGGTTCCCGTCTTCTGCAGTGGGTTTAAGCGAACTCATGGCGAACACTGCCATCTAGCGGCAAGAAATATATTTGCAGGTTTTTTTTTTGTTTGTTTCTTTTGTGCAGTGCATTTCAGATCCCTTATTTACAGCAACAGCCAGTGATTGTTGGTAGATCAGGTTGCCTGTTTCCCATTGCGGTTGTTGAATATATATAATATATAATTGCCAGGTATTATAATAAATTTAATAATAAATGAACGAATAATTAAATAAATTTAATTTTAAGTGAATAAATAAACAAATAGATAAGCAGGAGAATAAATATTTAAATGCATAAATAATTATATAGCTAAATTTATATTAAAATAAGTAAATAAATAAATAAATAAATAAATAAAATAATCTAAATAAGGCAATGAAAGTTTTGAATTAAAATAAAAATAAAAATAAAAATAAAAATAAAAATAAAAATAAAAATAAAATAAAATAAAATAAAAATTAAATAAATAAATAAATAAATAAATAAATATAACTAAAAAGGGGAGGAAAAGGAAGCGTATTCACTGTCAGTGTAGCCCATACTGAACTGTCCTTTGGACCGTGGGTTGTTGGCCTTGGATTTAGGAATGGCTTCAGGTGGTGACCAGCAGCCATCTACTTCTGGCACCCAGCCAGCATCCAATAGTTCTGGGGGTGAACAGTTACCAGCCATGCCATGCGACCCTCAGGCTTTCGCCCAATTTTTTGTGGCGTTCGAAACCTTTTACAGACAATGCAGGTCTAGAGGATCGCTAGCGCTTCCAGCACCCGAGCCATCAGAAGACGTGATACCTGATACGCCCCCGAATATCCAAGGGCAGCAGGGTGCTGAGGCAAATCCGGGGGTCAGCGCGCATCCCGGGCCCTCAGTAGCAAGCCGCCCTAATACTCGTGCCCAGGCAGCTATTGCTAGGAAGGCTAGCCATAACGCAGGCAGAGCGAAGGCGCCAGCGAAGGGTCCCAGTAAGGGGAAGGCGCCTACCAAAGGTACCAGCGGCAATACCCTCTCACTGGCTGCAGATATCCCTAGTGTCTTTCAGGGACAGCACCCTCAGCACAGCTCAACAGAGGACAGTGCATGTTCCGGCTCCGAGGGGGAGCAACCGGATCCTCCAAGTGCTCAGCCGGCGGCCAGCGGGAGCACGCCAATCAGTGAGGCGCAAGGGGGTAAGAGGAAAGCTAAGAAGAAACATACGTCGGCTAAGAGGAAACGGAACAAGCAGTCAGAAACCGAGGATGACTCAGGTACGTCTTCTTCCGAGTCGGACTCTGAGGACCAGATGGATGGGTACTGGGGGATAGGCGAGAGCAACCATGGGATTCCGCTCTGGGCACATGAAAGGAGGGCTAACTCCCACCGCAAAACTTTCAATGGAGTGCTGGAATGGAGGGATGGGGCGTTGGTCGAGGATGTGAAAGTATCCACCAACCAGGCTACTGATTTCATATTAGGGAACCATTTGTCCCAAAAGAAGAGGAATAAGATCCTCAACGGGGACTATGTCGATATCTTTACCCTCCTACCCCCTGCCAAACTAACGGGAAAGGGCAAAAAGAGGCGTTCCTACGGTAAACGGAGGTATAGAACGCCTAGGGCGGAGCGCACCTTCGAGAATTGGTTAGATGGGTACCAGGTTTTCATGGGTGTCGTTTGCGCCGCTTATCCCCGGCGATCCATGGATCTAGTGGCCTATCTGGCTCACGTGAGAAGGGCGTACTCACTTGCAGGAGAAAGTGCTGCGTTAACGTATGATGAGAACTTTCGTAGGAATGCCTCTCTCCTGCCGTCCACCCGTTGGGACCTAACTGATCCTAATTACTGGGGCGAGGACGTCAATCCCTACATAGAAAAGAAAAACCAGGACCCGGCCAAAACTGGTAAGATTGAAGCAAAAAGGCGCCGACAGTGCTGGGAGTTCAATCGGGGCGTCTGTTCTCGCCCCTTTTGTAAGTATGCCCATGAATGCGAGCGGTGTTGGGGAAACCACCCCGCCTCCTCGTGCTTTAAGAATAAGCAGCAGCCCTTTCGGGGGGGCAGGGGGTACTTCCACAACAATGCCAGAGGTGCCCCCGGACCATCTCATCAAGGACCTAGTAACCGCCAGTAATCACGAGCTTCGGTTGGCCCATACCCCTATCCGACTCCAGCCACTAAAAGCCCTGCTAGATCTTTACCCGGACCAAAAAGCTGCGCAATACCTGTGGGAGGGTTTCTCAAAAGGCTTCAGAATCCCTGTGGCTGTTCCCCCTACCCCCAGAGATCCGCAAAACCAAAAGTCTGTTAGGGAAAGGCCTGACATAGCCAGGAAGAAGATAGAGAAAGAGATTAAGGCCGGGAGGGTGGCAGGTCCCTTCTCTGCGCCTCCATTCGAAGGGCTTCACCTATCCCCGTTGGGCATCGTTCCAAAAAAGACTCCAGGAGAATTTCGCATGATCCATAACCTATCTTACCCGAGGGGAAGCTCTGTCAACGATGCCATCCCCCAGGAACTTTGTACGGTAAAATATGCCTCTTTTGACCAAGCAGTTAAAATGATTCGGCAATTCGGGAGGGGAGCGCTGCTAGCAAAATGTGATATTGAGTCAGCTTTCCGTCTCCTCCCGGTCCACCCAGCTGACTTTCGCTGGCTGGGCTTTAAATTTCAAGGGGAGTATTTCATCGACAAAGCGATGCCTATGGGCTGCTCCGTAGCCTGTGCGGCTTTTGAGTCTTTTAGTACTTTCCTCGATTGGGCCCTCCGCTTCAGAACAGGGTCTGTGGGCGTGTCCCATTACCTCGATGATTTTATTTTAGTGGCCGACAGTAGGCAGGGCTGTTCCGCCCTCCTAGGGGCTTTCACAGCCCTGTCAGAGGAGTTAGGGGTCCCCCTGGCCGCCGAAAAAACGGAGGGTCCAGCCACTTCCTTGGTTTATTTAGGCATTGAATTGGACACAGTGGCGCAAACATCGCGACTACCGGAAGAGAAGCTGTCCGCCCTTAGAACGGTGATCCAGCAGCTTCTGCCCCTTAAGAAGATCACCCTTAGGCAAATCCAATCCCTGCTTGGCCACCTAAATTTTGCCTGTAGAGTTGTTGCGCCAGGCCGCCCCTTTTGCATCCGCCTGGCTAGATTGGCTGCTGGACTTAGGGCTCCCCAGCATAGGGTTCGCCTTTCCAAGGAAGTAAAGGCGGATTTGGGCATGTGGCTCCAATTCCTCGACAAGTACAACGGCGTATCCTTATGGCAAGGGTCTATGTCCCTAAAGGCCGACTTCCAAGTTCAGTCGGACGCTGCTGGATCTCTGGGCTTCGGGGTTTACTTCCGGGGACAGTGGTGTGCCCAAAGGTGGCCTTCAGAGTGGCAGGGCCAACCCATCACCCGGGACCTCACATTCTTGGAATTCTTCCCTATCGTAGTAGCGGTACATCTTTGGTCAGAGCAGTTCCGTAATCATAGGGTTTGTTTCAACACGGATAATCAAGCTGTGGTAGCGGTTCTGTCTAGACAATCGGCGCGTTCCCCCAGGGTCGGGAATCTCCTGCGGTTATTTGTCCTTCGGTGTTTAGAGCATAACATATACTTTTCAGCCAAATTCGTTCCTGGCATTAACAATGACATCGCGGATGCTTTATCTCACTTTCAGATGGAGCGCTTCCGATCGTTAGCGCCGGACGCGGAGCAATCATCGATGCCTTTCCCGGAGCATCTCTGGAGTATTGGGAGCAAGAAGTGATGGAAGGGTTATTCGGTGCCGTGGCCCCTTCCACGATGAGATCATATAAGAAGGCCTGGGCCGACTTCTTAAAATTTCGCAGCACCAGGCCCAACGCAGGGCTGTTTTCCATTCCCTCTACGAGGGAGGTTCTCTGCTACTTGGCTCATCTGAGGGGGTTGGGCAGGGCCCCAAAAACTCTTAACATTCAGTCCGCAGGGATTGCATACTTTTGTAAAGCCTTTTTCGCCACAGACCCATGTTCAGCTTTTATCGTCCGTAAGACTCTTGAGGGTTGGCGTCGGCAGCACCCCCCCAGTGTGGATAAGAGGAGGCCCATAACAATAGACATTTTGACCCAGATTCATAAGAAGTTACGGGCAATTTGCTGGTCAAAATACGAAGCGCGCCTGTTTTCGGCCGCCTATTCCATTGCATTCTTTGGCGCTCTCCGCATTGGGGAGGTGGTCTGCGAACGCGGGGCGGTTCACCTCCAGAGAGGTATACTATTAAGTGATTTGTCCCTGTCCGAGTCCGAGCTAATCGTCCAGGTGCGGAGCTCTAAGACAGACCAACATGGTAAGGGTGCGCTCCTACGATTAGCGGCCGTGCAGGGTAGTGGACCCTGTCCCGTAAGAGATACACGGCGTTTCCTCTATTTGAGACCCAGTGGCCCCGGCCCATTTCTGATACATGCGGATGGGTCACTCTTGGCTAGACACCAGTTCACGCGCGTGCTTCGCACCGCACTAACAGCTTGCGGTCTTCCCGCGGCGGAATTTGCAGCCCACTCCTTCCGCATCGGGGCTGCTACCACCGCAATGCATCTAGGACTCTCCACTGAAAGGATCAAGGATCTTGGGAGGTGGAAATCCAATGCGTACAGAGCTTATGTCAGAAAGAACCTATGACTCGCAGTGATAATCCTGACCTTGGCTTTTCCGTATGCTTCCCTTTCAGAATCCAAGAAGGTGCGCATCTGGTTGGTGGGCCACAGCATAGTGTACTGGGCCAAAAACCGTGCTATGAGTTCTGGAATTGGGCATAATTTGAACCTGCCGTCGAATGTTGAACTGGCCTCGATTGCGCGTAGGGGAATGCGCTGGAACGAATTTAAACTTCCGGTTGGCGCCAGCGTCTAATGGCTGCCTCCTGCTGAGCTCCGCTCTGGGAGGCTGCTTCACGAGTTCGGGTCTGACCGCTACGGCGAAGCGGGGACCCCTAAAATCTCAGGCGCAGAAGCCTGAGAGCAAGGAGGCTCGGTGGGTACCTTAAGCGCCCCCCCTCACTGCAAAGGAGTCTTTTTAAAGGCTCCGGAGCGGCATCGGGGAGCGCGGTGCTGAGAGCCGCTACCCAGCCCGCGAAGTGAAGCCGTGCTGCCATTTGACGGAGAGCGTCGATTCCTTCCTGACATTTGGAACGTAATTGGATTATCCGTGAATAAGAAGGAACAACAACTTTAAAAGAAAACATTTAGAAATTGGCTGAAAACGGAGAAGGCAAAAAATAATGAAGTCTGCCTTCCTCGGACTGCATGTAACTAAAGCAACGAAATAGGAGGCTGCAATTTGACAGGAAGCAGCTTTAAAAATTGACGGACTCAGACATTGGACTTAATTCTCCCTCTAGCAGGCAGGGGCAGGGGGGGGAAGATTTTTGATTTGTCTTTCCTGCATGGAGGAAGCATAGAAGGGGAAATTTCTGCCGTTTTGAACCCTTGGGGAGGGCTGCCTGGAAAGTGAGCCACCGGGACTGAGAGCTGTCACTAGAGGTTTGCTACAAAGTTGGTGTTTTGCCCTTTTATAACAAGTAAAGACTCTACTTGCTTCAAGTCTGGTACTCTGGAAAGTTACAATTTGCTATTACTTGGATACAATTAACAGTTGGTTGTTACTTTTGTTACCTTTGAAGGGAACTCTTGTTGTTTTGCATTAGGAACTTTGGACTGCTCCCTCTAGAGGCTGCAGGGAAATTGCTATTATCTTTACTGTAAGGAACAGGCTTGTGGAATTTTCCAACTGAAAGTAATTCCCGTGGGAACGACCTTGGGATGAGTGGCCCAACAGAAGAGAGAATAACAACAAGAGCTAAGAGTAAAGTTGAACTTAAAAGAAGGGGGTCAATTACAAACCCAGCTGCAGCTGCTACAACTTTTTCTATGGATACAGTGACAGTGACACGGGCATTAGTTAAAATAAATGAATCTTTGGAAGTGCTCACAAAGCAGAGCACTGAAAACTCCAAACAGCTGTCTGAGTTGTCAACAAAATTGGATTTAAATACAGAGACAATAAATAAATTAGTTCAAGAAAATGAAATAACTAGAAAGATTGCGGAGGAGGCCAAAATTTCCGCAGAAGAGGCAAAAAATTCTGCAGAAACTGCACAGGAAAAATTGGTACCAGTTAGTAAAAAGCTGGAAGAACATGATGCGGCCCTGTCTTTATTGGAATTACAGAGGAAAAGTAGAAACTTGAGATTAAGATTGATCCCAGAAAATGAAAAGGACAATTTGATTGACTTTCTTACAAAAGAATTTCTGGAATTTTGGCAGGACGATTTGAAAGAAGAGGAATTTAAGATAATAACTGCTTTCAGACTGGGCAGGAGACAAAACAGAAAGAGCCCAAGAGATTGCTTGATAACTCTGAGATCTCAGGAGGAGAGAGACAAGATATTAAATTTACATTTTCAAAGACCCCTTGAGATTGAAGATTTTCGTGTGCAGATTTTTAAAGACATTCCTAAATATATCCTGGAAGTGAGGACCTACTATAAGGATTTGGTCACCCTATTAAGAAAGAACAACATACCATTCAGATGGGAGTTCCCACAAGGCCTGTCTTTCAACTATAAGGGAAAGAAAATCAAGATAAAAACAGTGCAAGATAAAGAACAATTTTTGGCAAGGAACGAGGAGGACCTTTTGAAGGAAACGGCGGAACCTACGGATCTAGCAGAAGTACCAGACATTTCAAACCTATCCTTTGGGATCAAAACACCAACAGAAGAAGACTTGCTGGGAGCAGCTGGAGGAATAACTAAATAAATAACAAGATGTCTCTGCAAATTTTAAGTTGGAATTGTAATGGACTGAATCTCCCTAGAAAAAGACGTGAGGTTTTCCATATCTTGAAAAAAGAACAATTGGACTTGATTTGTTTACAAGAAACCCACGTGACCAGAGTTCACCGAAAATTACTTATTAACAAAAGATTAGGACAAGAATTTGTTTCATCGGACAAAGTGAAGAAAAGAGGAGTGGTGATTTATGCAAAGGAAAAGTTGGCTCCTAAATTTGTATTTAAAGATGAACAAGGAAGATATTTGGCAATTGAAATTCAAGTTCAAGGAGAAAAATTATTGATTATAGGAGTTTATGCACCGAATGAAGGGAAGTCAAAATTTTTTAAGAAATTGCATGAGACATTAATGGACTATTTGGATTATAATGTAGTTTTAATGGGAGACATGAATGGAGTGGTCTCTACAAATATGGACAAAGCACAAAGACAGGTGGTCTCCAAAGATGGGAGACTACCTAAGACCTTTTTTGAAATGACTGACAACATGAACCTGATTGACATTTGGAGAACAAGGAACCCTCTTGAGAGAGAGGGAACTTTCTTTTCTGAGGCAAAAATGACCTGGACTCGAATTGACCAAATTTGGGTAACTAGTGGAATGGCATCTAAGATAAAGAAAGTGGAAATCTGCCCAAAGACTTGCTCCGACCATAACGCTGTAAAGATGGAAATGAACATAACAACAGCTGGATCCTTTAGATGGAGGATGAATGACTCCCTGTTTAGAGATGCAGAGGTGTATAAAAAGGCCCAGAAGGTATTGAAGGATTACTTTGAGATAAATCTGAGAACACAAGTGGAAAAAAGAGTAATTTGGGACGCAAGTAAAGCCGTCATGCGAGGATTTTTAATACAACAGAATTCTATAAAAAGGAAGAGATATAACGAGAAGAAGGATAAGATCTTGGAAAAGATAAAAGAAGGGGGAAAAAAATTGAGATCCAAACCAAAGTCACATGAAATTTTGAGAGAAATTAAGTTTTACCAGAGACAATATATGGATTTGACGAACCAAGAGATAGAATGGAAAATAAAACAAATGAGACAAAGGACATTTGAATCGGCTGATAAATGTGGGAAACTTCTGGCATGGCAATTGAAGAAGAGACAAAAACAGAATACGGTTACAAATCTAGAAGTGGAAGGAAAGAACATTTATAAACCAAATGAGATTAGAAACTGTTTTCAGAGTTATTTCAGGAGACTTTATGCACAAGGGCCGGTGAATGAAAAAGAAATAGAAGAATTTCTTAAAAAATACGGATTACAAAAAATTTCTGAACAAAGTAAAGTGATTTTAAACCAGAAGATTACGGATCAAGAAATTGAGGGAGCCATTCAAAGTATGCAATTGGGAAAATCTCCAGGACCTGATGGACTAACCTCCAGATACTACAAAGCTTTGAAAGAATGGCTTATACAACCATTGAAGGAGGTTTGTAATGAAATTTTAGAGGGGAAAAAGGCACCTGAATCGTGGAAAGAGGCTTACATCACACTTATACCAAAGTCAGAGACTGAGAAGAACCAGGTTAAGAACTACCGCCCTATATCATTACTCAATGTGGATTACAAAATTTTTGCAGACATTTTAGCAAAAAGATTGAAAAGAGTTTTGGTGGGGGAGATTCATAAAGACCAAGCGGGCTTTCTTCCAGGAAGACATTTGTCAGATAATGTGAGAAACATAATAGACATTATGGAGTTACTGGAAGTTAATATTAACACCAAGGCAGTATTAATATTTGTAGATGCGGAGAAAGCCTTTGACAATATTTCTTGGAGCTTTATGAAAAAGAATCTCCAAGGGATGGGGGTAGGCCAAGGTTTCGAGAATGGTATAAGTGCGATTTACTCTGAACAAAAAGCAAAACTGATTGTAAATAATGTGGTTACAGAAGAATTTGCTATTGAAAAAGGGACACGACAGGGATGCCCAATATCCCCACTGCTTTTTATATCTGTCCTGGAGGTTTTATTAAACATGATTAGAGGGGACCAGCTGGTTAAAGGGATTCAGGTCGGAGCTAAACAGTACAAACTGAGAGCATTTGCAGATGACCTAGTTTTAACTTTACAAGAGCCAGACACTAGTACGAGAAGAGTTTTAGAGTTAATACAAGGATTTGGTCAAGTAGCAGGCTTTAAGCTGAACAAACAGAAAACGAAAGTACTGGATAAAAATTTAACAGTTGCAGAAAGAGAGAAATTCCAGAGTGATACTGGTTTATTGGTAGCAAAGAAGGTGAAATACCTGGGGATAAATTTGACATCCAAGAATGTGAATTTATTTAAAGATAACTATGAGAAATGCTGGGCAGAAGTGAAAAAAGACTTAGAAATATGGTCAAGTTTGAGACTTTCCTTGTTAGGCCGAATTGCTGTTATCAAGATGAATGTTTTGCCGAGAATGTTATTTCTGTTTCAAACATTGCAGATTGTGGACAAAATGGATTGTTTCAAGAGGTGGCAAAAAGATATATCTAGATTTGTCTGGCAGGGCAAAAAGCCCAGAATAAAATTTAAGATACTAACTGATGCAAAAGAAAGAGGGGGGTTTGCCCTGCCGGACTTAAAACTGTACTATGAATCAGCGGCTTTTTGCTGGCTGAAAAATTGGCTGCTTCTTGAAAATACAGATATTTTGGATTTGGAAGGGTTCAATAATAGATTTGGCTGGCATGCATATATATGGTATGACAAGGTTAAAATCCACCAAGGTTTTAAAAACCATATTGTTAGAAAAGCCCTATACAATGTATGGATTAGGTACAAAGATCTGTTGGAAAATAAAACCCCCAGGTGGTTGTCACCGATGGAAGCTAAGGAAGTGAAAAAATTAAATATGGAATCCAAATGGCCGAAATATTGGGAAATTATAGAGCATGAGGAGGGAAAAGTTAAACTGCAGAGTTATGAGAAATTGAAGTCTAAAGTAAGAGACTGGCTTCATTATTACCAGATAAATGAAGTTTTTAAACAGGACAGGAAAATTGGCTTTCAGGTGGAGAGGTCGAAATTAGAAACAGAGCTTCTGGAACCCAGTACTAAGAATTTGTCAAGAATGTATAACTTGCTGTTGAAATGGAACACACAGGATGAGATGGTTAAATCAGCTATGATTAAATGGGCACAGGACATTGGACATGACATTATGTTTGCTGACTGGGAACAGTTATGGACCACCGGTATAAAGTTTACGGCATGTAATGCCTTAAGAGAGAATATTATGAAAATGATTTATAGGTGGTACATGACCCCAGTCAAGCTTGCAAAAATTTATCATTTGCCCAATAACAAATGCTGGAAATGTAATGAAACTGAAGGTACTTTTTATCACCTTTGGTGGACGTGCCCAAAGATTAAGACTTTCTGGGAAAGGATTTATAATGAAATGAAAAAGGTGCTTAAATGCACTTTTGTGAAGAAACCAGAAGCCTTTCTCCTGGGCATGGTAGGCCAATTGGTGTCAAAGAAAGATAGGACGTTTTTTATGTATGCGACAACAGCAGCAAGAGTACTTTTAGCAAAGTACTGGAAGACACAAGAACTACCCACACTGGAAGAATGGCAGACGAAGGTGATTGACTACATGGGACTGGCTGAGATGACCGGCAGAATCCGCGACCAAGGGAAAGAGACGGTGGAAGAAGATTGGAAGAAATTTAAAGTTTACCTTAAGAACTGTTGTAAAATTAATGAGTGTTAAAATGTTTTGAGTAATGCAAAATAGAATTGCAGCGATAGACAATTGGACATGAGAAAAAGGATTTAAAGGAAGTGTTATAAGTAATTAAAATTAGGGGTTGCTGGAAAGATTTAAAACAGGGATGCAGAAAAAGGAGGTATGGGGAAGTCGCTGAAAGAAGGCTTAAGGAAAAGAAGGTTAAGAAATTATACGTGTTTATATGTTTGTTTGTTTATGTATTGTTTTGTATTGTCTTTTAATATGTGTTGGAAAATTAATAAAAAATTTATTAAAAAAAAACAAAAAAAACCCAGCCGTTATGGCGAGAGCTGCCGCTGAGGGGCCGCCCGACGCATTAATAATTCAGTTGGGGGAAAATGATTTGGCGTACCGCAAAGCTATCGATTTGAGATGGAGCATTTTTGATGATTTGTCTGATTTGAGGGCGGTTTACCCAAACATTACCATTTTGTGGTCCTCGCTGCTTGAGAGGAGGACATGGAGAGATTGTGTGAGCCCGGCAGGAATCAATAAAGCAAGAAAGGTTTTGGAGCGGGCTGTTGCGCGTAGAGTGGCGGATCTGGGCGGGTGTGTCATCGGCCACCCAGGCATCCAGTACAGCAATGAGGCCCTCTACAGATGGGATGGCGTGCATCTTTCAGATGCAGGAAATGACATTTGGTTGGGGGACATCATAGCAGGGATTAGGGGCTGGTTACGGGCCTGAAGGTATTGGCGGCGAGCTTTGCTCGTGTGGCGGCTAGGCATTGGCATGGGGCAATTCGAGGAAGAAGGAGGGGGGAAGGGAGCGCCATCACCTTCCCCCAAGAAGAAGGGGTAGTCCGGTAGAGGACTCCCAGGGGGGGCGTGGCCTTGTCCGAAGCCTGGAGAGGTAGGGCCGCCGGCACGCCCCCGAGCGGTGACACCCGTGGGATCCTAGTTGGCGTACTTCAACAGGACTCCCGCGGTTTGTGTTCAACCCTTCCCGGTCACCATGCCGGGTAGTCGATAGGAGCCAATGCCTAAGGCCAATACCTTCAATTCCGTAATCAATAAAGTTGTGGCCTTTTACGCCCATTAACCTTAACACAATGTGTCTGAGTCTTCATTTCATTGGGGGAGGAAACTTGCCACGCAAAGACGGTTGAGTGTTTATGCTGATTAGTATTAATGAAATTAATATATTCAGATGCTATTATTGAGAGAATTTACTAAATATAGTAAAAGCTGAATTGCATAGAGGCTGTGTGTGACCAGCAGCACACTTAGTCACTGTCTTGCATGTGCTGTTAAAATACACTCAGATCCTTGGTTGAGGTTTTCATGAGTAAAAACAGCTTTTAAAAGAATTAATCCACAGCTGTTGCAATGCTCAAAATGCAAGCTATCTCTGGTTTGGTTTCTGTATTTAAACTATACAAGTTTTGAAAAACTGGCTAGGATTCTGTATGCTGCTGAACCATGGTGAATAATTGGAAGAGGAAGAATTTTGTGTTTTGACTGTAACTGCATTTTCCCCAGAACTATTTTTATCTGAAGTATGTAAGGTGTAAATGAAATCAAAGAAATGGGTGTGCAATTCGAACCTTTATATTAATGTATCAAAAGACTTTCAAGTTTATATTTGCGGCCACCCAGGGGAGGAAAATATATTGGTTTGGAGTAACTTTGTGAGCAGCAACCATTCCCCTTTCCCTTTGAACTATTTGGGCATTAATTTTGAAATTTCTGAGTAATATCTGCTAGTTGCTGACACTTGGTGGGGATTATATGCAACTCCAAGACATATGTTCTCTTGGAAAAATGTGCCGTTTATTGTTTTTAAAACTTTGGCTGTTACTGGAGCAGTAAGCCGCCGGTCCTGCCAGCTCCAGAAGAAGAGGAGGGAGGAGTAATTTGGCCCCCTCCATGCACCAACTGCACCAGGGGTTTGTTTGTTCAGCAGCCGAGGGCGCTGACAGAAAGCAAAGAATCTTCTGCCACACCTTTACCAAAGCATTCAGTTGGGCCCTAATGGTTCAGTAGTAGTTATTGGGCCTGAGTTGACGTCCACCTGCACCCAGTTGTGGTGCCAGGTGCAACTTATTGTATGTGCTGGCATCATTTTGCTCACATTTAAATTCACAGACATCCGCAGCGTGGGGAGCCCTGCAGGAGTTCCCCGCAGGGCTCCCCACGCTGCGGATAGCAGCCTGCCGCCGGGCGGACGGGGCACCCTGAAGCAGAGCGCCCCTCGCGCCAGGCAGACATCGGCCAGCCCCACAAGCTCGGGGGACAGCAGGGAGGCGCAGCGCCGCCATCCCACTGTTCCTCGACCTGGTTCGGTTTCCCTGACCTGCTTTTGGGGGGGAAATAAAGGGGGGGAAGATTTCCTTTATTTCCCCCCAAAAAAACTAGGTGCGTCCTATGGGACGGAGCGTCCTATGGAACGAAAAATACGGTAAATATGCAAAAAGTTGGTGTTAAAAGTTGAGTTGCACTCTGTTTCCTTCTGTGTGCCATTCAGATGCAGAAATGAGTTTATACTTACTCAGCATGGTCATCAAGTCAGTGTCTATTGTGGGTTCTTAAACATTCTGAATACAGTGTGCGCTCTTTCTTTGCTGTTTCTTTGAGTTCTGATGTCACTTATCTGAAAGTCAACATTAGATGCTTATTCCTCCTGTTTAATAGGAATACCGTTTCAAACTGTTATCAGATGTTTTCTTATAAGAAAATTCAGCCATACAGCAGGTAGCACTTAACCTATTGTAGTGCCCTAATTTTAACTGAACCACTGTCCCAAGTCAATTAAGTACATGAATATGTATATCAAGATTAAAATTACTTGCAGATAAATAATAATAGGGGGAAACTGTCAGACTGTCCTACAGTTTATTTAAAAAGTCAATCAACTTTCAAGTGCAGCCCAACAAAACTCCCTTTTGCAGTGAATATTCTGCAGAAAGAATTTAAAACAGAAGCATATCTTAGAGGCAAAGGTAGGATAATCACAGTAGTATGCTACCTTCCCAGAGGATCTCATTATTTTGTGATTTAATCTCTGCCTGCAATTTGTGTGTGTATATGCTGTAATCACATTTAACCTTGAGAAAAGCCAGCATCTTGTACATGTTTTCAGCAGGGAGACCTTATACTGTTAAATGAGAAAAACTACGTCTGACTTTACACTTGCTGTGATGACAACAATAGCTCAAACAAATACTTATGTGCTTTTAAGCTTTCTGTTTGTGTGAATGAGTTCAGATGCCAGATTATCACCTGTGTTACCTGGTTAACGTACTTCATCTTTGTGTCAGTGAAGATCATGCTGATGGAAAGGGGGCAAGTTATATAAAATATTTTTCAGGCATGAATAAAAGTATTTGGGGGAAAAACTTGTGCGGGGAAACCCCATTCCTGTGGGATTATACCCTGCATTGCCTAACCCCACTTTTTAGTGGCCCCACTCCGCCAGGTGTATGACCCCTTGGAGCCGCTCAACGCCGAGGGCAACCGGCCCCCACGCACCTTTACTATGCAACATGTGCCGTTTAAAAGCGCGGATGTTTGCAATTGGAAAAACCAGAATCCTTCTTTTGAAGAGGCTCTCTCTGATTCCAACAATTTAACTTGCAAGTCAAGTTTGCTGGCAAGTTCCGCAACTTGTGACTGCAACAAAACATTCTGCTGCCAGACCGCCTCCATCGATAACCCTCCTCTGGCTCCCCCAGCTGCTCCCTTCGGCTGTTCGGACGTACCTGTCAGGGGCTCAGGAGCAGAAGCACAGGGGAGAGAGCAAATAGAGAGCGAAGGAGAGGAATCCGAGGGGAGCGTAGGGGAGTATGACAGTGACCCGAGAGATTCCATGAGCTTCTCCAGCGAATCAGAAGATTCCCAGAAGGGGGCGCCTATGGTAAGGGCAAGGGGGGTCCCAGGGGGGACGCACCAGAAGCAAGGGGCCAGCGGGGACTCCCAAGGGAGCAGCGGAGGATCAGGACCAGCTCCCCCACTCAGAGTCACATGAGTCAGGACCAGCCTCTCCTCCAGCGGGGAGAGAAGATGAGTCAGGGCTGACCACGCCCCCGTCGGAAAGTGGGGAAACGGAGGGGAGGTCAGGTCCAGCTAGCCTCCCCGAAGGAGGGAGCAGTGACACAAGTGTAACGGTCAGAAGGAAAGTGGGAGGCTGCGCGCGCGCGCCAAGTTCAAATGTGCAGGAGCGCGGGACAGCAGAAAACCCGGATTGGGAGCCAGGTCCTAAAGCCCGAAGGAGGGAGGGGGAAGAGTCAGGGGACTCAGCGTCAGAAGAGTCTAGGAAGGGTGAGACCCCGACGGGCAGGCGGACCCAGAGGAGGAAGGAACAGAGGAAGAGGTGGAGTAAGGCTAGAGTCTTAAACTGGTGTCAGGGGGGAGGAGATTCAGACGGAGCTTCGGCGGTCTAAAGTCAGAGACGTAGCGTTGCACGCTGCGCGTGTGGAAGTGAAACTGAACTTCAATAAAGACTTTTATACTAAAGAACGAAGCAGCGTTGGTCTTCTGTGAGCTGGGACCTCGGGCAGCGCTGACAGTACCTTTTTTGTCTTTCGATGGGTTTTGCATGGCTCAGCTTCCCTCTCCTTGCGAAGAGAACTGAGACTCCCAGAATGCTGAGATGGCTTGTGAACGCTCTCTGCAAGAAATGCCTCTGCTCACTCAGAGATACATATATACAGTCTTTATTTTACATATGTACAAGCAGCACGTTACAACCATGCATCTGAATCCTCCGGCTCAGATTCTGGGAGTGCCTTACGCCCGCCCCGTCTCCAACAGAAAAGGTGTGGAATTTTCATGTGATGTCTCTGTCCCCTTCTCTTTAACACTCTCCTTTCTTTGGCAGACGGAATAGGCATTGTTTCGCTGTCTGTGCCAGAACTTCCTGTGTGGTGTTGAGGCTCTGGTCCAACATCTGTGAGCTGTCCTTCCTCCTGGCATTCCCTTCTTTCCTCCATCGCCACTTCCTGCCCCCCTTCCTCTGCCTGTCTCTGCTCCTCCCCTTCATTCTCTGGCAATACCATGACATACGCCAAGCTGGAAAAGTGTGCTTTTCACCAGGAGCGCATGGAATTCCTGGGATACATCATCTCCCCTGCAGGTCTCCAGATGGACCCCCGAAAGGTGCAGACGGTGCTGGATTGGAGCCCCCCCCCCAAGGATGTAAAGGGGGTACAACAGTTCATTGGGTTTGCCAACTTCTACCGCCACTTCATTCAGGGATTTTCACATGTGGTTGCTCCCATTTGCGCCCTCGTCCGGAAGGATGCCACGTTTCAGTGGACACAGGCAGCGCAAGAGGTGTTTGAGTTCCTGAAGGAGGCATTTACCTCTGCCCCCATCCTGGCCCATCTGGACTCACAACTACCTTTCATACTCGAGGTGGACGCCTCGGACCAGGCGATTGGGGCCGTGGATGTTAGGATATAGTTCAATTCCACCTTAAAAGGGTACAGGCACGACGTTTGTGTATCACATGCCTGTTTACTTCCAGCTCTCGCTGGGAACTTCTGTTGCATGTTGCTTTTGTATTACTGCTGTTTTTCCCGGAGACTAAGGCAAGCAGTCATGTTTTTCCTCTGTTCCTGACTACGCTGAATAAAGCTGTAAATATGCTCTCTCTGTCTGCCTCTTCCGTTGTGGATGATTTACATACTCTGCTGACAGAGTGTACATGAGTCTCGGAACATATCTGAGGCTCGTGTCGCTGACTGACGGGAGACCAGTGATCATCCAGAGCCAGCTGGGGGTCTGCCTGATGCCCCCATCTCCCCGGCAGTATCCCAACAACATGGTTTCGGGCCCAGAATCACGGCGCTTACAGGAGAGTAAGACTGCTGATGCCTGTGAGATCCTGGCAGCGACAGAGGTATGTGGAGAAAAGCAAGGCTTTTCTGTGTTGCGGCAGAGAGTCTTTGAACTCCAAGCCAAGTAATTAGGCCCAAGAGAGAAGCAGGCCTCTTAATTTACGACCTGCCAGAGATAAAGAGCCTTTGAAGGGAATGAGGCTCACTGCTGAAGTAAAGAGCTGAAATGGAGCTTTTACAAGCCTCAGATGGGGTTCTGTGCCCAAAGCTTAATGGCCACAATTATCAGACCTGGGCAAGGTACTGCGAGGGCCAATTGAGAAAGTTTGGAGTGTGGCACAGTGTCTGAAGCCCTTCCACCTGTTGGGATACTGCCAGGGAGACAAAGTCCATCTGAGCCCCCAAGCTCGGTTGCCAGACGATCCATCAATCTCCCATAGACAGGCAATATCAGCAATTAGCGACACGAAGCCTCAAGAATAGATTGCCGCATTCTTAGGCTGGTGCACACTCTATCAGCAGAATTCACACAGCAAAAGATGCACAGCAGGAGAGCATATTTACAGTTTATTCAGCGTTGGTCAGAACAAAGAAACCATGACCGCCTGCATCGGTATGTTCAGGCAAGAAGAAGGAAACGAAAGCAACTGAAAACATAAACATCCTGTGAACAGGAAATACGCAGACTCTGTGACTCACAAAGCCTGCTCCCTTTTAAGGTGGAACAGAAATATCCCAACATCCTCCCCCTTTCCGTGTAACCTGTAGTACCTGTGGTTCAACCCAATTGCAACCTTTGTACGTAAACCTTAAGTTGTTCTCTGTTAACAACCTTAGACAACAGATCAGCAGGAATTTCATTTCCTGGCATGTAGGACACCTGAATGAGTCCTTTCTGAATACACTCTCTTGCACAATGTAGCTTAATCTGCAAGTACTTGGTTCTTTGCTTGCAACTCTCCGAGTTCAGCAAAGCCAAACAAGATCTATTGTCTTGATACACTTGTATAGGACATTTCACAGAAACCCCAATGTCCTTAAACAGTTGCATCAACCATTCACAATCCATGAGTGAAAATGACAGAGCATTGAGTTCTGCTTCACAGGAACTTAGGCTAACTGTCGTCTGCTTTTTGCACAACCAGTCAAACAGGCAGTGGTTGTACATGTAGCATACTCCAGAAGTGCTTGTACCATCCGTGGTGTCACTTCCAAAACTCGCATCTGCAAAGATTTCAAGACCTCCAGTCTTCTGACTGGTGAACCTCAGCCTGTAGTGCAAAGTCCCTTTCAAATAGCGGGCTATGCGCTTCAGAGCTTTCCAATCCTGAACAGTAGGATTGTTAGCATGTCTGCGAAGCAGGTTAGTGCTTACAGCAATGTCAGGTCTTGAACATCTAGCAATGAAATTCAACTTGCCTAGAATGCATCTGTACAGCGTAGTGTCAGAAAACGCTTCAGCAGTACTATCTACCTGGTAAGCTGTCACCATCGGTGTGTCTGCTGGGTTTGCATCAACCAAATTCAACCTGGTTGATACATCAGCAATTTTCTGTGTTTGGTGTACCAGAAAATTACCTGCTTGGTCCCTCTCCACCTGCAGAGAAAGATAGTTGGATACCTCACCAAGATCCTTCATGTCAAAGTGCTCCTTCAGTTGAGCTAGGGTGCTTTGGTAAAAAGCCTGATTCTTCCAAAACATCAGAAGATCATCAACAAAACATAAACAATACAGTTTGTTTTGCCCCTCCTCCTTGACAAACACACACGGATCAGCCTTGCCCTGGTGAAAACCTAGAGAAAGCAACGTTTCAGTGAGTTTTGTGTTCCAACACCTGGCACTCTGCTTGAGACCATATAAGGATTTCCGCAGTTTACAGACCATTCCCTTCTGTATCTGCATCCCGTCAGGTGGAAGCATGTACAGCTCCTCCCCCAAAATCCCGTACAAAAAAGCTGTATTAATGTCATGATGGGTAACATGGAGTTTCTCCTCCACAGCGATCTTGAGCATCAGCCGAACGCTCTCATATTTGACGGTGGGCGAGTAGGTCTCGTGGTAATCCTGTCCTGGTACCTGTGAAAAACCTCTGGCAACCAACCTGGCTTTGTGTCTGACAACCTTGCCATTCTGGTCTGTCTTGGCCTTGAAGACCCATTTGCTGCCAACCAGTCTCATCCCTGGGACTGCCGGTACCAGCTCCCAAGTTTGGTTCCTGTTCAAGGAATCAACTTCAGCCTTCAAGGCATTTAGCCAAGGCTCAGCATCTTTAGAGGTTAACTCTTGAACCTCTTTGAAGCTTGAAGGTTCCCACACCTTCTCTGAGCTACTAAGAACAGCAGTTGCCGTCTTAGCAAACTCATCAGCAAATCTCTTCGGAGGTCTGCCTTTGGTCGCCCTATCAGACCTGTGAACCAGACGCAAGTCTTCTGGACTCATCTCCTCCTTCTTAGGAGAAAAATGACCAATGGTGAACAGTGGTTCTTCTAGTTCATTGTCAGACGCATCAGATGGTCTGACTGAGGCCTTTGCACTCTTGTAGTCTGCTGTGTCATCACTGTCACTGACACCAGCAGCAGCGCCGCCCACTGAACTGGAATCCGAACTCTGATCATCATCATCCTCATCCTCAGCTTTCTCAGCATGATCTGCTTTTTTCACATCCCCTACATCTTCCTCTGGGTAACTCTGGAAAATTCCCACATTTCCCCCCCACTTAGGATTGTACTCAACACTCCTTGTGAACTTAATGGACTTAGAGTTAGTCATCCATACCCTGTATGCACCTTTTTCGTACCCCATGAACAAACCATGTGCCCCACGCTTCCCAAGCTTGTTGCTTTGTGGGGTGTGTACCCACATGTCAGAACCAAAGATTCTCATGTGCTTGACGTTAGGTTTCTTACCAAACATCTTCTCATAGGGAGTACAACCAATAGGTGATGACAGTCTCCTGTTAAAAGAATAAACAAAATACGAGAGAGCCTCCCCCCAAAACTTCTCAGGGAGGTTGGCATCATGCAACAAGGCTTTTAGTCCTTGCAACAACGTTTGATTTGCTCGCTTCGCAAGCCCATTCATCCATGGCGATCTAGGCGTTGACAAGTCATGCTGGATTCCCTTCTCAGTCAGGAAAGCTTCAAACTGCTGAGAAGTGAACTCCCCGCCTCGATCAGTAAACAAACACCCGATACGTTTACCGTGAGCATTCTCCAACCAAGCACAGAATGCCTTGAACCTAGGAAAAGCTTGCGATTTCTGCTCGAGCATAAATACATGAATGTACCTAGAAAAAGAATCAATTAGAACCATGAAGTACCTTGCTCCTCCCAAAGAGGGCGCAAGAGGACCAACCAGGTCTGCGTGCACTAGCTGGTAGGGTTTGGAAGCCAGCGCTTGCCAAGACATGTGACAAAATCTTCGATGTGCATCGTGAATACATCCTGCATGAAGAACCTTGTTAGTTTGTGCAACACAACAAGAATCAACATTTGAGACAGCAACAGCATTGTTATCATAAGTTATACAGAATAAGCCATCCATAAACTTTGCATGCAAAATGTCCTCTTTGCCTTTCCTGATGACACAGACGCTCCTCTTGAAGGATATCTCAAAACCACGCCCAGTAAGCTGTGGGACACTAAGCAAATTGCCCGCAGCTCCTGGAACAAAAAGTACATCTCTGATGGTAGTTTGCAGACTTGCAAGTTTCACAGTCCCAACTCCTGCAACTTGCAAAGTCCTTCCATCAGCCAGGTGGATCTCACCATCTTGAGGTGTGAAGGAGATAAACAGATGGCGGTCCTTTGAAAGATGGCAACTGGCACCAGAGTCAACAACAAACCTGGCCTTGGCCTTTGGAGCAGGTTTTCCAGCAAGTAAAACCTTGTTTCCCACCGGCGTGGGCTTTTGCAGCTAGCCTTTAGCCTTTGGTGAAGCTGTGCCAACAAACAAAGCCTTGTTTTTCCCTGGCTTGGGCTTTCCACCCCCCTGCTCCTGGCCATCAGACGTGCCTTTAGCCTTTGGTGAAGCTGTGCCAGCAAACAAAGCCTTGTTTTCCACTGGCATGGGCTCTTCACCCTCCCTCTGCTTCTGGCCATCTGCAGGCATCTTGCTCTGTTTACCTCTGGCCTTCCGGCCTCTGCTAAGGCGATGACCTTGCTTCTCACGAGAAACAGAGCTAACAGCTGCCGACTTCTTGGCTCCCCCTGGAGGCTGGAATGCTGCCTGGGATGACGTGACAGTCTGCTCCCCTTGCAGCTTGCAACCGGTGCCCTCAGCATCCCTGCATTCACTCGCATTCTGGGAAACAGCCAGGACCTCCGATGCATTCAAACTCTGGGCTGGGATGATTGGCAGATGGGCTTTTTTCAAAGCATTCCACATCTTACGTGCCGTCGTATTTTCAGCTAGCGTCTTTAATTCCTCCAGAGAGACGGACAAGACTATTACGTCTATGGCCCTTGAATTCTGGGCTCTCCATTTCTCTGGCAGAGGAACTGGAGGGGCTTCAGACACAGTATGCCAGACTCCAAACTGACGCAGCAAACTCTCACACCATTTTGCCCAGGTCTGATAATTGTGCCGATTTAACTTTGGGCACTCAGTGGCCTCAGAAGCTTGGAAAAACTCCATTCCAGCTTTTTCCTTTAGCCGTGAGCCTTTATGCCTTCAAAGACGTCTTATCTCGGCAGCCCATTAATCACGAATTCTCTGGCTCGGCTCCCAGACCCATTAGTCTGCCGGAGTTCAAAGACCTTTTCCGCGGCAAACAGAAAAGCCTCTGCTTTCACTTTTCCAACACATACCTTTCAGCAGTCTGTCGCAGTCTTACTCTCCTGTAAGTGCCGTGAATCTGGACCCGAAACCTGTTGTTGGGATACTGCAGGGAGACAAAGTCCATCTGAGCCCCCAAGCTCGGTTGCCGGACGATTCATCGATCTCCCATAGACAGGCAATATCAGCAATTAGCGACACGAAGCCTCAAGAATAGATTGCCACATTCTTAGGCTGGTGCACACTCTATCAGCAGAATTCACACAGCAAAAGATGCACAGCAGGAGAGCATATTTACAGTTTATTCAGCGTTGGTCAGAACAAAGAAACCATGACCGCCTGCATCGGTATGTTCAGGCAAGAAGAAGGAAACGAAAGCAACTGAAAACATAAACATCCTGTGAACAGGAAATACGCAGACTCTGTGACTCACAAAGCCTGCTCCCTTTTAAGGTGGAACGGAAATATCCCAACACCACCAGGCTCCGTGGTGTAGCAACTTTCTTGGCAAAAAACGCCTCTGAAACAACAATATGCCGGGAACTCCCTGAATCAATAATCCAGGTGTTTCGCCGCTCATCAGGACACTCGACCACGGCCATCACAAGTTGCGCCGTCTGCTTCTTCTTTGCAAACTTCTTCTGCTGCTTGCGCTGCTTTGGGCTCCTCCGGACACTGCTTCCTCAGATGCCGAGTAGAACCACACTGGTAACAACGCCGAACAGCAAACGCAGCCTCTTTGCCAGCCGTAGCTCGGGTACGTTGTTTTGGCTGCTTCTCCTCAGAAATGCTGCCTGCACTCCTCACAAGCCGATTGCCTGACGAAGCACTTGAAGCTGACAACTCCTTTCTGTCACGCCTCTGCCATTCCTCCAGCAGCCTGCCAGTAACATAATCCAGAGTCAGATCTTCTTCATGCATAGCTTCCAGCGTGAGAACGAGATTGTCCCAGCTATCAGGGAGAGAACTTAGAATATTGCAGACCTTTTCCTCCTCTGGAAGATTACAGCCTCTCTCCTGAAGTGCCACAAAATTTGAAGTGCATCGAAAATTTGGTCATTTATCTTGGCAGGCACTGGCCAAGATGCCTGGGTTGGTTCAGGTTTGGACATCAAGCCCTGTAAGTTTCACATAAAATGTGTATCTTGCGCAGAAAACAAGGTGAAGTTTGCTCCGAAAGGCAAAGTGTCTAGCCGACAGGCTTCCAAACCCTATCAGCTAGTCTACGCAGACCTGGTTGGTACACTTGCGCCCTCTTTGGGTGGAGCGAGGTACTTAATGGTTTTAATTGATTATTTTTCCAGGTACATTCATGTGTTTATGTTCCAGCAGAAGTCAGAAGCATTTCCTAGGTTCAAGGCGTTCTGTGCTTGGTTGGAAAATGCCCACAGTAAACGCATTAGCTGTTTGTTTACAGATCAAGGCGGTGAATTCACTTCTCAACAGTTTGAAGCTTTCCTGACTGAGAAGGGAATCCAGCACGACCTCTCAAGTCCCAGACCTCCGTGGGAGAATGGACTTTGCGAGCGGGCAAGTCAAACTTTGCTGCAAGGACTAAAAACCTTGTTGCATGATGCCAATCTCCCTGAGAACTATTGGGCGGAGTCTTTGAATACTTTTGTTTATTCATACAACAGGAGACTGTCATCACCTATTGGTTGTACTGCGTGTAATAAAAAACCCGGCGTCCAGTCACGCTCCCTGCGTCGCTCTGCTGGAAGCTGACCTGGCCGAAGAGCAGAGTTGCAGCGGTCCTGGGTCCGTGTGAGATAAGGGATAAATCAAGTCCAGAGACAGTTCGGTTCTTATCTCTAGAAGCGTTTATTTACAAGCCATAAAACAGTCACACTCCATCAGAACTCGGTGACATTCTCAGCGGTGCTCCAAAAGCACATCCGCAGCTTCTGCTGCTTAGTGAGAAGTGAAAGCCAGTCTGGAAGCAGAGAGACGCTGTGCGTCACTGCTCTGCGACAAGCTCCTCCTCCTCTTCCCAGACACAGGACACCACGGAGTTCTGACCCTGTCAGTTCCAAACTCCACACCCCCTCTTGTCCTGCGTCTGGAGACAGTAGCCAACAATGCTTTCCCCATACACAGACCCTCACAGAACTCCTCGTGCTTCTGGAAGGTTAATGGTTTTGTGAAACCATCAGCGAGGTTCTTGGTTGAGGGACAGTATTTCAGAGCAACTAGCCCCTCATGAACGCTCTGACATACATTCTGGAAACGTATGTCTAAATGTTTGGTCCTCGCCTTGAATTGCCCTGTCTCAGCTAATTTAAGGCATGGTTGGTTGTCTTCATGCACCACAACGGGCAGACAATTCTCTCCACAGATTTCCTCGACCAAACACACATAGAACTCCAGTTCTCTGCAAACCTCTGATAGCGCACTGAACTCAGCTTCAGTAGATGAAAGCGCTATGAGACTTTGCTTCCGGGACCTCCACCCAATCACTGAGTCCCCAAACTTTACCACTAGGCCTGACACTGATTTGCGGTCCTCAAGGTTAGCCCAATCCGAATCCACCCAGGCGGTCAGCTTAACATCACCCTCAGCTGACATCTTGAGGCAAAAGTCTTTGGTATCTTGCAGGTAACGTAGCACCCGCTTGACACCATTCCAGGCCTGTACACTAGGACTTGAAGCCTCTCTGCTGAGCAGATTGACAGCAAACGCTATGTCTGGTCTGCTCCACTGTGACAGATACAACAGACTACCCAGAGCTGACTGAAAGAGTTCAGTGTTTTCGAACACCACGCGTTCTACTTGCTGACACTCCTTCACGTACCCAGCCTCCATGGGTGATCTGGCACCTGCACAATCAGACATCCTGAACTTCTCAAGCAACTGCTCAATCTTACCTTTCTGGCGAAGCAAAAAGCTTCCATCACTTGCTCTTGTGATCTCTACGCCTAGATAGGACTTGACATCTCCAAGTTGCTTCAGCTTGAACCGCTTACCAAGCTCTTTAGCAAACTTTTCCACCTGTTCACTTGTCCTTGCCATCAACAAGATGTCATCAACAAACACCTGGGCCACTTGCTGTTGCAAGCCTGAATCTCTAATGTAAAGACAACTGTCTGCAAGAGATCTCTTAAAACCTAGCTCTTCTAAGGCTTCATGTAGGCACATATTCCAATTCCTGGCAGATTGGCGTAACCCATAGATGGATTTGTGCAACCGCCACACGACGCCTGGCTCACTGACCTCAAACCCTGGAGGAGAAAGCATGTACAACTCCTCCTGGAGATCTGAGTTCAGGTAGGCGACATCTACATCAAAATGGTTCACCTTCCAACCTCTCTGTGCTGCTATTGCCAAAAGCATTCTCAAAGTCTCCGCCCTTGAGGTCGGCGAATAGACCTCTGTGAAGTGGACACCCCTCCTCTGTGTGAATCCACGAGCCACTAACCTCGCTTTGTACTGTGGCTCTCCAGCTTCTGTGGGTTTAAGTCGGTAAACCCATCTGCAGCCAACAGCTTGCTGGTTAGCCGGCAGCTGTGTGAGTGAGAACACTCCAAGAGACTCCATTGAGTTCATCTCCTTCTGCATCGCCTCATGCCATTTGCTGGCTTCTTCCCGAGGCAACTTCTGAACATCCTCAAAGGATTCAGGTTCACATCTAGCCACACCAACCCAGACACTCGTGGCTTCATACCTTTCAGGTGGTTTCCCTTTGGTTGATCTTGCTGACCTCCTCAGCGTGAATTCTGGAACTGCGCCTGATTCACCTGGATCAACCCTCCTATCCTCTGTGTCAGAATCATCCCCCTCTGACCTGCTGCGCCGTTTAGGGCGAACAGCTGGTTCTGCTGGCGAGGATGGTTCACTCCTTGGCTCAGACTTGACAGAGACTTGTGGAGGGGTCCTGGGACTCCCTTTTGGAGAGATACGGAGCCTCTCCCTTGGAGATCCCGGCTCGGGACTCTGTGGCTGTGGACTGTGCACCTCAGCAACAGGTTCAGCCTCACCCTCTTCCTCTTCCTCATCTGAGTCTACCAGAACATCCGGATTTCCGTGAAGACGCTTCCACCCACTCTGCTCGCAAAACTCAGCACTGCCGCTAATAAGCAGCTTGGTCTGGTTGCCAGCAGGGTATGCAAAGCGCCACGCCTTTGAACCCGGCTCATAGCCCACAAAGATCATCTTCCTGGATCTTGGCTCACCTTTTCTGCGCATGGCCTTTGGAATCAGAACCCAAGCTGTAGACCCAAAAGTGCGCAGAAAATGTACTTTGGGCTTTTTCCCATGAAGCAGAAAATACGGTGTGTCTCCTACACTGGAATTGAACACTCTATTCTGCAGGAAACATGCTGTCCTAAAACTCTCGGCCCAAAAGCGCTGTGGCAGACCCGAGTCTGCCAACATAGCATTCGCTGACTCCTGTAGCGTGCGAAACTTTCTCTCTGCAACCCCATTCTGTTGCGGAGAGTGGGGGGCCGTCAGTCGATGACTGATTCCCTTCTGCCTGAAGAACGATTGCAGCGCAGAACCTGTAAACTCCCCCCCACGATCAGACTGAAAGGAAACTACTTTAGTAGAGAACCGTAGCTCTACTGCTGTGATCCAATCCCTGATCAGTGCAGCTGCCTCTGACTTCTGCTGCAGCGCAAATATCCACGAATGTTTTGTAAAATCGTCAACCAGAAGCAAAACCCACTTAGATCCAGCTAACGAAGGTGTCGGCATGGGGCCCGACAAATCTGCATGGACAAGTTCAAAGGGTTTACTGGTTTTCCTCTCAGACCTGGGGTATGAGCAAGTCGTGACCTTTGACTGCTTACAGGCTTGACAATCTAGGTATTTGTCACATGCTTTGAACCTGCACCCAATGGTGTTGCCTGCGGCCTTCCTCACATATGACCCCCCTGCGTGTCCAAACCTCCGATGCCATAAGTGTAAACAATCATGGTGTGGTGGGATATTAGCACACTGCCCTTGGGCTTCTTCAATGGACTCTCCACTAGCCCCATTTTCCACCAGCCCCATTTTCCCACCAGCCCCATCTTCAATGGGCATCTCTACCAGGAAGAGCGTGCCTTTTCTCTGGACACTGTAGACCTTCTTCCCATCCCTGAAAAAGGAACACACATTGTTAGAAAACAAAACATCAAACCCAGCAGCCATAAGGGCTGGCACACTTAAAAGAGAGTGAGCAAGCTCTGGTACCACAAAAGCTTGCACCCAGTGATCTATGAAAGAACAATACAAATCACCAGATTCAGTCAGTGGTCTTTGAGACCCATCAGCTAAAGTAACATAGCGTCCAGTTTTAACTGTCTTGCAGTTCCTCAAAAGCCCAGCAGAGGTCACAAGACAATGCGACGCGCCTGAATCGATCACGAGAGATAAAGAGTGTCTCTGGCTGTTTTCCAAAGATGCCGTGGCGTTTCTCGCACTCCCATCTGTTGCCATGGCCACAGTCTCTCCCGGGCTAGGGCTCTTGCCTTTTCTCAGAGACGCCATCGCAGCTGTGAGGTGATAAGACGCCTTGTCTTTGTTTTTCTCCTGGCCTGCTGCTTTCCCACGACTTTGCTGGGAACTGGCCTTGGGAACCTGCTTTGTTGACATTCCACGCCGGCCGGTGTCCTTGGCAGCCTGGGCCTCTAGCGGATGCTTCCCAGCGCTGTTGGACGTCGTCACAAAGCACAAACAACTTTCGAAGCCTTTCGCTTTCTCAGAGCTCTTGGAACGGCCTGCCTGGCCTGCACCCCCACTGCCTCTTGGGGTGCAGCCTGTGCCCTCTTCCACAGCTCTCAGCCGCTCTCCAGCACCATCACACAGACGTGTCGAAGCAGAGAAACAGCTTCCCGGAACAGCCCCCTCTGGTCTGGCTCCCACTGCGGCCTGCCGTGCCGTCTTCAGTGCCTGCCACGCGACCCAGGGCTCGCTCCCTTGGCCCTCGGCTTCCTCCCGGCCCTTGGCTCCTGCTGAGCCTTCGCACAAACGCCTCAGCACCTGCCAAGCGGCCTGAGCCGATTTAACGCCCTCCAGGTGGGGCAACAGCAAAGCGTCCACACTTGCTTTCAGCATGCAGAGCTCTCTCTGCTCTCTCTCACTCAGCGGAGCAGTAGCATGCATGGGTGGGGCCGGCTCCTTCTGGACTGGACTCCAGAGCCCTGTGGCCACAAACCACCCCCTTGTTCCTCTTGACCAGGCCTCCCAGTTGGCCCCATTCAGTCTCTCACCGGGGTAGCTCTCTTTGCCCTGCTGTGCAGCAGCCATCCTCCTCCCCCAGGGGCTTCAGCGTACTCACAAGTTTGCCAGCGCGCCGGACTCTCGAAGCAGCCGTTCCTCCTGGCTCTTGGCTCCGCTCTCCGGCATCTCCCTTCTGGCAGGAGATCACTGCAAATCACCGCTGGCAGCCTTCTCCCTTCTCACACTTGTCAGGAAACACGTAACTCCCATAACCTCTGCGTGTAATAAAAAACCCGGCGTCCAGTCACACTCCCTGCGTCGCTCTGCTGGAAGCTGACCTGGCCGAAGAGCAGAGTTGCAGCGGTCCTGGGTCCGTGTGAGATAAGGGATAAATCAAGTCCAGAGACAGTTCGGTTCTTATCTCTAGAAGCGTTTATTTACAAGCCATAAAACAGTCACACTCCATCAGAACTCGGTGACATTCTCAGCGGTGCTCCAAAAGCACATCCGCAGCTTCTGCTGCTTCGTGAGAAGTGAAAGCCAGTCTGGAAGCAGAGAGACGCTGTGCGTCACTGCTCTGCGACAAGCTCCTCCTCCTCTTCCCAGACACAGGACACCACGGAGTTCTGACCCTGTCAGTTCCAAACTCCACAGTACTCCCTATGAGAAAATGTTTGGTAAGAAACCTTACATCAAGCACATGAGAATCTTTGGTTCTGACATGTGGGTACACACTCCACAGAGCAGCAAGCCTGGGAAGCATGGGGCACATGGTTTGTTCATGGGGTGCATACAGGGTATTCATGACTGACTCAAAGTCCATTAGCTTCACAAAGAGTGTTGAGTACAATCCTAAGTGGGGGGGAAATGTGGGAATTTTCCAGAGTCACTCACAGGAGAATGAAGATGATGAGGAAGAAGGGGAAGCTGATCAGAGTTCGGATTCCTGCTCAGTGGGCGGCGCTGCTGCTGTGGTCAGCGACAGTGATGACACAGCAGACTACAAGAGCGCAAAGGCCTCAATCAGACCATCTGATGCGTCTGACACTGAACTGGAAGAACCACTGTTCACCATTGGCTACTTTTCTCCTAAGAAAGAGGAGATGAGTGCAGAAGACTTGCATCTAGTACGCAGATCTGAAATGGCCACAAATGGCAAACCTCCAAAGAGATTTGCTGATGAGTTTGCTAAGACAGCAACTGCTGTTCTTGGTAGCTCAGAGAAGGTGTGGGAACCTGCAAGCTTCAAAGATGTACAGGAGTTAACCTCTAAAGATGATGAGCCCTGGCTTAATGCCATGAAGGCTGAAGTTGATTCCTTGAATAGGAACCAAACCTGGGAGCTAGTCCCAGTAGTACCAGGAATGAGGCTGGTTGGCAGCAAATGGGTCTTCAAGGCCAAGACAGACCAGACTGGCAAGGTTGCCAGGCACAAAGCCAGATTGGTCGCAAGAGGTTTTTCACAGGCACCAGGACAGGATTTCTATGAGACCTACTCACCCACCATCAAGTATGAGAGCATTAGGCTAATGCTCAAGATTGCTGCAGAAGATAAACTGCACATTTCTCAACACAATGTGAACACAGCTTTTTTGTACGGGATTTGGGGGGGGGGGGAGCTGTATATGCTTCCACCTGATGGAGTGGAGGTACAGAAGGGAATAGTCTGTAAACTACGGAAATCCCTATATGGTCTCAAGCAGAGTGCCAGGTGTTGGAACATGAAACTCACTGAGACATTGCTTTCTCTAGGTTTTCACCAAGGTAAAGCTGATCCATGTGTGTTTGTCAAAGAGGAGGGGCAAAACAAACTGTATTGTTTATGTTTTGTTGATGATCTTCTTTTGTTTTGGAAGAATCAGGCTTTGTACCAAAGCACCGTAGCTCAGCTGAAGGAGCACTTTGACATGAAGGAACTTGGTGAGGTATCCAACTATCTTTCTCTGCAGGTGGAGAAGGACCAAGCAGGTAATTTTCTGGTACACCAAACACAGAACATTGCTGATGTATTAACCAGGCTGAATTTGGTTGATGCAAACCCAGCAGACACACCAACGGTTTGTGTATCACATGCCTGTTTACTTCCAGCTCTCTCTGGGAACTTTCATTGCATGTTGCTTTTGTATTACTGCTGTTTTTCCCGGAGACGAAGGCAAGCAGTCATGTTTTTCCTTTGTTCCTGACTACGCTGAAAAAAGCTGTAAATATGCTCTCTCTGTCTGCCTCTTCCGTTGTGGATGATTTACATATTCTGACGAAGAGTGTGCACGAGTCTCAGAACGTATCTGAGGCTCGTGTCGCTAATTGACTGATGCTGTTCCACGGGAGACCGGTGATTGTCCGGAGCCAGTTGGGGGCCTGCCTGATGCCCCCGTCTCCCTGGCAGTATCCCAACAGTGCTGTCTCAAAGACAGGGGCCACAGCAGTCGCTTCACCCCTGTGCCTTCTTTTCCCGCCAGCTTACTTATGCGGAGCGGAATGATGATATTTGGGATAGTGAACTCCTTGCCATTAAAGTGGCGTTCGAGGAATGGTGCCACCTGCTTCAGGTGCACCCGGTTCAGGTCCTCACGGATCATCGGAACCTCGAATATTTCCAAGCCATTAAATGCCTTAAGCACGGTGGGCTTTGTTCTTCACATGTTTTAATTTCCAGATCGCCTATTGCCCTGGCACCCAGAACAGAAAGCCAACGCTCTTTCCTGGAGGGACTCGGACTCTGGGGATGACGGTTCAGAGCCAGCACCCATGTTGACCTCGACCAATTTTCTCCAGGGAACCTGGGAGCAGGACTTTCAGGCACAGATTCGCCTGGCTGTTCGACAGGATCTGTTCACCAAGGACTGGTTGGATACTGTCCCGGTGCCTTTGGGACCAGGGGGTGCGCCACTTGATGTCTGGGATGGGTGTGTGTACCATCGCAGCCGGCTCTACATTCCGGAGGGGCCGCTCCGGACCTAGGTCCTTGAGCAGTGCCATGACACGTGAACCGCCGGACATGGGGGATACGCGAAGACACTGCAGCTACTGGCCTGAGCTTTTTGGTGGCCAGGGGTTTGGGTGGACATTAAGAAGTACATGCAGTCCTGAGACTTCCGGTCAGCACCAGCGTTTAATGGCGGTCTCCTGCTGAGCTCCGCTCAGGGAGACTACTCCGCGAGTTCGGGTCCAACCGCTACGGCGAAGCGGGGACCCCTAAAATCACAGGCGCGGAAGCCTGTGAACAAGGAGACTCGGTGGGCACCTGAAGCGCCCCCCGTTACTGTGAAGGAGCCTTTTTATTTTTTATTTTTTTAATTAAATATTTATTAGCATTTTCAAATAACACACAACAAACAAAAACAAAAAATAAACAAAACAAAAAACACAAAAATACATAACATTCAAGACTAAACAAAAAAAAAATAGAAAAAACACATAAAATTTCTAATACTTATTATTCTTAACCTTATTTCTCAGACTCCCTCACACCTCCCCTTCTTGTATTCCAATTTAAATTGTCAGTTCAGCAAGTCCTTAACTTATTTCTTTACCTTAGCTTAAACATTTGTTCTAACATACTATTGCTTTACTTTACTTCTTTTTTCCATTTCTTCAATTTATTTTTAACAGCCTTATTTTCAATTAATTTAAAAAGAAAAGAAACCAATTTTACCTTATTAAAATTACACATCAATACTTATACCTCATTGATTATTCTTAAACCTTTTTCCTAAAGTCGACCAAAATTTCCCTTCCACGATTTACCCAATTTCCTTACCACTAACAAAAAATATAAAAAGCAAATTATCCTTATGTACCCTTTGGATTCCCAACCTCCACCCACCCTTTTCCCGGTTCCAGTCCCCAACCAATATCCATCAGTCTTTATATTATTTATTTAGCCTGGAGATCTCACATCCGAGGCCCTTATATCTCTCTCAGTTCCTTTCTGCCGGTCTCTTTGATAGTCCTTGATGTTAAACCCCAAGTCTCGGAGGGGCTCCGGCCCAACAGAATCCATGTCGCTTCCAGCCAGTCCTCCATACTTAAAGGCAAAGCCTATGGGGTGCTCCAACTCTTGTTTCAAATTTCTTTCAAATCCAGATGTCCCCAAAGCTCCAGCTTTCACCAACAAATTTGTAATCCTCAGGTCTTCAGATCTCCTCCAAAAGGGATCTCTCCATTTTCCAGACTCCCATTCAGACCAGGCTTTCCACATCCACTTTTTATTATCCTTTTTTATCATCATGTCAGGCCTCATATTGTAACTCTCCTTTGACTCCTGCAAATCTCCTGCTCCTCCTTCATTTTCTTCAAAGACAACATATTGCTCCATCGTATCTACACTTTCAGTTTCATTTATTTGTTCAGTTGAATGGGCTTCCTGTTTCAAGTCCTTATCAGGCTCAAAACTGTTGTTTACTGTCCAGTGTAGTAGTGATACCTTTGTAGACAAAGCATTGTACTCATCTTGCAAGTTTCCCAAGAGAACGAGTGCTCTGTCCAATTCTGCTTGGATTTTACATACTCCAGCCATTTTTGTGATGTAATGTCCCTATTACCCCTCTAGGGGGATTTTAGTTCCTTGTTGTTCCTTTCAGCTCAAAACCAAAAGTCCAGTTATTTTGTATCAGCCCTCCTTATTTTCAACAAGTTATACCAAGTAAACCAGCAAAAACAGCAGAAACAATGTTCTCTTTTTCCAGCTGACAACTAGCTGACTAGCAGCTCACTTGACAGCTGTCAAAATCTTCAATGCAACAGGCTTTCTCATAGGACGTTCCCGGGTCTCGGGGGGGGTGAAATTTCAGCTCCCAAAATTCTTTTTATCCTCCAGTAAGTCTTCTTATAGTATCAAAACCGTGAAATCAGGATCTTTCATTAAAAAACAAAAAACAGATTCTCTCGACCTTAGCTGCCCAGTCCTTTGCTTTAGATTGTTTACAAAGAGGGGGGGGGTGAACTTCCTTTTTAGCCCCTTCCCGCTCGTTCCAAATCCAAAATTAAAAATTTTAAAAGTTCCAATCTCCGTATTACTCACGGGTTTATATTTTAGAGTCCAATCGGTCTTGGAAGAAGTTGGCGCTCTCTGTCAATGGCTTGCGGCTTCACTCCGTAGGCGAGGGAGTACTCTCAGCACCACGCCTCACCCTGCCTCCGTTCCGAAGCCTTTAAAAAGGCTCCGTGGCGGATTGGGGGGGCGCAAATGGTGCCCGCCGAGTCTCTGTGTTCACAGGCATCCGCGCCTGTGATTTTAAGGGTCCCCGCTTCGCCGCAGCGGCCAGACCCAGACGCTACGGAGCCAATTCCCTCCGAAGCTCGGAGGGAATCCGCCATTAAACAATGGCGCCAACCCGGAAGTCCTGAAGGAGCCTTTTTAAAGGCTCCGGAGCGGCATCGGGTGAGAGCGCGGTGCTGAGAGTCGCTACCCAGCCCGTGGAGTGAAGCCGCGTCGCCATAACGGAGAGCGCCGATTCCTTCCTGGCATTTGGATTTACAAATTACCCGTGAGTAGGATTGGGAAACTTTCGGGATTTAAAGCAAGAAAGTCAAAAATTTGGCCGAAAACGGGAAAGAGCTAAAATAAGGAAGTCTGCCTTTCCCGGACTGCATGACAGCTAAAGCAATGACATACAAGCTGCAATTGGACGGAAGATAATTTTACTACTATTTAACCCAGACATTGAATTTGAACCTCCCCCCTTAGCAGCAGGAGCGGGGGGGAAGAATTTGAACTTGTATTACCTGTCGGAAAGAGGTGGAAGGAAAAAGATTTTTCTGCTGTTTTAAACCCTTGGGAAAGGACTGCTTTAAAAGAAGAGCAAGTCACCGGGACTGGAAACTGTCATCTGAGATTAGATACAAAGTTGGTGCATTGTGAGTTCGATACAAAGTTGGGACTTTATTTGCTATTGTTGGGAGTTTGGTTGAGGATACAAACTGACAGCTCTTTTAGTGGAAAGTTACTGGAAGAGTTGTAGCCATCTTTTTTTTCTTTGTTTCTCTGTACCTTGAACTGTGAGCTGCTCCCTCTAGAGGGTTGAGGGAAAATTTAAGTGTGTAAAGAGCAAGTCAGTGGAGTTTTCCATCTGGAAATAATTCCTGTGGGAACGACCTTGGGACATGAGTGGCCAAGAAGATGAGATAAAAACAAGAGCTAAAACAAAAATTGCACAAAGGAAAAGAGGTTCTATATCAGGCTTAGCCCTTGCAGGTGTAGAAGGGCAGGAAAAAGGGATGGAAACAGTGACACAAGCATTATTAAAAATTAATGAGTCCTTAGAAGCTTTGACTAAGCAAGGCACAGAAAATTCCAAACAATTAACAGAGCTATCAGAGAAGCTAGATTTGAATACTAAAAGTGTTGCATCCAATACAGAGACTATAAATAAATTAATTGAAGAAAATGTTGCAATTCGTAAGACTGCTGAAGAGGCAAAAACCATAGCAGAATCCACACAAGTAAAGTTAGAACCAGTTTGTAAAAAACTGGAGGAGCATGAGGCGGCCCTGTCTTTAATGGAACTTCAGAGAAAGGAGAGGAATCTGAGATTGAGAACTGTCCCAGAAAGTGAACAGGACAATTTGGCAGAGTTCCTCACAAAAGAATTCTCGGAATTTTGGCAAGTAAGTTTGAAAGAGGAGGAATTCAAGATAGTTACGGCCTTCAGACTGGGCAGAAGACAAAATAGAAAGAATCCAAGGGATTGCCTGATAACTTTGAGATCTAAGGAGGAGAGAGACAAAATATTAAATTTACAATATCAAAGATCTCTGGAGATTGAAAATTCCTTTGTGCAGATCTACAAGGATATTCCTAAATATATCTTGGAAGCGAGAACTTACTACAAGGACCTGACCACTTTGTTGAAGAAGAATAACATAATATACAGATGGGAGTACCCACAAGGCTTGTCTTTTAATTACAAAGGGAAAAAAACCAAAATAAAAACAGTGCAAGATAAAGAACAGTTTCTGGAAAGAAACCAAGAGGACCTCGTGAAGGAAGTGGTGGACCTGACTACTGAGGCAAAGGACTTAGCGGATATTTCGAACTTGACATTTGGACTTCAAACTCCAACAAAGGAAGAACAACTGCTGGGGGCTGTTGGAGGAGCAACCAAGTAAACAACAAGATGGCCCTACAATTTTTAAGTTGGAATTGTAACGGTTTGAACCTTCCCAGAAAAAGACGTGAGGTTTTTCATATTCTAAAAAAAGAACAACTGGACTTGATTTGTTTGCAAGAAACCCACGTGACTAGAATACATAGAAAATTACTTGTCAACAAAAGACTGGGACAGGAATTTATCTCATCAGACAAAGTGAAAAAAAAGAGGAGTGGTGATTTATGCCAAGGAAAAATTGGCCCCTAAGTTGATGTTTAAAGACGAACAAGGAAGATACCTGGCAATTGAAATACAAGTCCAAGGAGAAAAATTATTGATAATTGGGATTTACGCTCCGAATGAAGGGAAGTCAGAGTTCTTCAAGAAACTACATGGGACATTAATGGACTATTTGGATTACAATGTAATTATGATGGGAGACATGAATGGAGTGGTCTCTACAAATATGGACAAAGCACTAAGACAGGTGGTTTCTAAGGATGGGAGACTACCTAAGACTTTTTTTGAAATGACAGATAATATGGACTTGATCGACATTTGGAGAACAAGAAACCCTCTGGAGAGAGAGGGAACTTTTTTCTCTGAAGCAAAAATGACTTGGACCAGAATCGACCAAATTTGGGTAACTAGTGGGATGGCACCCAAGATAAAAAAAGTGGAAATCTGCCCAAAGACTTGCTCCGACCATAACGCTGTAAAGATGGAAATGAACACAACAACAGCTGGTTCCTTCAGATGGAGGATGAATGACTCCCTATTTAGAGATGAAGAGGTGTACAGAAAGGCCCAGAAAACTATTAAGGACTATTTTGAGATAAATCTGAAAACAGAGGTGGAGAAAAGAACAATTTGGGACGCAAGTAAAGCCGTTATGAGAGGATTCTTGATACAGCAGAATACTTTAAAAAAGAAGAGACAGAATGAAAAGAAAGATAAGATTTTGGAAAAAATAAAAGAAGGTGAAAAGAAATTGAGATCAAAGCCAAAGTCTCATGAAATTTTAAGAGAAATAAAGTTTTATCAGAGACAATATATGGAATTGATGAACCAGGAGATAGAATGGAAAATAAAACAAATGAGACAAAAGACATTTGAATCGGCAGATAAATGTGGGAAACTTCTGGCATGGCAATTGAAGAAAAGGCAAAAGTTGAATATGGTTACAAGCTTAGAGGTTGAAGGAAAGAACATTTTCAGGCCAAACGAGATTAGAAACTGCTTTCAGAGTTATTTCAGAAAACTTTATGCACAAGGGCCGGTGGACGAAAAAGAGATAGAAGAATTTCTTAAAAAATATGGATTACAAAAAATATCTGAACAAAGTAAAGTGACTTTGAACCAGAAAATAACTGAGCAAGAGATAGAGGGAGCCATTCAAAATATGAAATTGGGAAAATCTCCAGGACCAGATGGCTTGACTTCCAGATACTACAAAGTTTTGAAAGTTTGGTTGATTCAACCGTTTAAGGAAGTCTGCAATGAAATTTTAGAGGGGAAGAAGGCACCTGAATCGTGGAAAGAAGCATACATTACACTTATACCAAAATCTGAGACTGATAAGAACCAGATTAAGAACTACCGCCCTATATCATTGCTTAATGTGGATTACAAAATTTTTGCAGACATTTTGGCAAAAAGATTGAAGAGGGTTTTGGTGGGTGAGATTCATAAAGACCAGGCTGGCTTTCTCCCGGGAAGACACTTATCTGACAATGTGAGAAATATAATAGATATTATGGAGTTGCTTGAGAACAATATTAATACGAAGGCAGCATTAATATTTGTGGACGCTGAGAAAGCCTTTGACAATATCTCTTGGAGTTTTATGAAAAAGAATCTCAAAGGAATGGGGGTAGGCCAGGGCTTTGAGAATGGTATAGGTGCAATTTATTCTGAACAAAAAGCAAAACTAATTGTAAATAATGTGGTCACTGAGGAAATTGCTATTGAAAAAGGGACACGACAGGGGTGCCCAATATCCCCATTACTTTTCATATCTGTTCTGGAGGTGTTATTAAATATGATTAGAGGGGACCAGCTGGTAAAAGGGATTCAGGTCGGAGCTAAACAATATAAGTTGAGAGCGTTTGCAGATGATTTAGTTTTAACTAACAAGAGCCAGACACTAGTACTGGTATAAAATTTACGGCATGTAATGCCTTAAGAGAGAATATTATGAAAATGATTTATAGGTGGTACATGACCCCAGTCAAGCTTGCAAAAATTTATCATTTGCCCAATAACAAATGCTGGAAATGTAATGAAACTGAAGGTACTTTCTACCACCTTTGGTGGACGTGCCCAAGGATTAAGGTCTTCTGGGAAACGATATATAATGAAATTAAGAAGGTGCTTAAGTGTACCTTTCACAAAAAACCAGAGGCTTTCCTCCTGGGCATAGTAGGCCAATTGGTGTCAAAGAAAGACAGGACGTTCTTTATGTATGCTACAACAGCAGCAAGAGTTCTACTAGCTAAGTATTGGAAGATACAAGAACTACCCACGCTGGAAGAGTGGCAGACGAAGGTGATTGAATATATGGGACTAGCAGAGATGACGAGCAGAATCCGTGACCAAGGGAAAGAGACGGTGGAGGAAGACTGGAAGAAATTTAAATTTTATCTTAAAAATTCTTGCAAAATTACTGAGTGTTAAAATGTCATGGGTAAAGAATAGCAGATTTGCAGCGATAGCGATATGATTGGAAAAGAGGAAAGAAAAGGGTTATAGAAAGGAATTTATAAGTAATTCAGACCAGGGGTTGCTGAAAAAAGTTTAAAACAGGGATGCAGAAAAGGGAGGCATGGGGAAGTCGTTGAAATTGGGTATACGAAAAAAATTTATGAAATTATACATGTTTATATGTTTGTTTGTCAGTGTTTGTTGTTTGTATTGTCTTATATTATATGTTGAAAAACTAATAAAAATTTTATATATATAAAAAAAAAGTACATGCAGTCCTGTGAGACTTATGCTCAGACCAAGGTGCCGCGGCAGAGACCCCTGGGGCTCCCGGATGCAGTGATCTCCGATAGGGGTCCCCAGTTCACGTCCCGGTTCTGGGCAGCCTTCCTTAAGGGACTGGGTATTGAGAGGTGCCTCTCTTCCGTGTACCACCCTCAAACAGATGGCCAGACGGAGAGGGTTAATCTGTGGAGAGAATCAGAACTCACAGGGTTAAGAAGTTCTGAGTGACGTCTCACATTCTGAGGCGTGGTTTAGTATACTGAGGGGAGTGTTTTCCTGTGTCTCAGTGTGTTGTTCCGTTACTGGAGGAGAGACGGGCAAAAATGAGTGCTCTGTCACCAGGAGGGTTCTGAGTTGGTTTTCTACACGAATAAAGACTATTAGAAGATAAGGAAGGCACCGTGCGTTAAGCCTGATTTATTACACGCACACACACAGCAACAGTTTCTACGCTGCGTACACTCTGCTACAAGTAGCTGTGGGAAGTCCTGGAAGCAGAGCGCTGAGCGGAAGCGTGTGGGCTCCAGAAAGAAAAGCTACAAATCAAACATTCCATAGGTTATGGGTGGTCCGCAAACGCTTTGAAGCAGTTTGTGTGTTGCCGGTGTGTGCTAGACGCTGGAGAAACGCTGAAGCCAGCTGGAGTCCTGCCAAGGGTCTGAGGGCGGAGGAACTCGCTGGAGAAGAGCTGCTCTGCTGAACCGGGAGCTGGGAAGCTACTGCTGTTACGTGAGTACGCTGGGCCCCGGGGGAGAAGATGGCAGACAGCCATGAATCGTACGCAGTCCCATTTGAAAAATTGGACGGAAAGAACTGGGAGGAGTGGAGCAGGAAGCTGAAGGCATGGCTGGTAGCCAAGGGTCTGTGGGAGGCGGTCCGAGGGCCTCCACAGCAAGCGGCGGCCGGAGATTTGGCAGCAGATGTTGCAAACGCACACGCGTCGCAGAGGAGGAACCAGAAAGCCCTGGAAGCTATAGTGCTCAGTTTGGAGGCCTCACAGCTACCTTTGGTAGAGGGTCTTGATAGTGCTCAGGCTGTTTGGCAGGTGCTGGAGAGGGTTTGCCGAGAAACCACAGCGGAAGCCAAAAGCCACGTCCCCAGATGCAGTACAGCCTCAAGGAGAGCTGCTGGCAAGGTTGGGGGGGGGCAGAGAAGACCAAAGGCAAGTTTGCAAAGTTTTCCACCGGTTGTTTGTGTGACGAGGAGGAACGCCGCCTAAGAGGGGGCCGAGCTGGCACAGGGAGCCCATCCAGTTGCAGAGGGGGGGGGCAGGCCAGCGGAAGGCACAGTTCAGGTTTTTTCCACTCGTCGTTGCTTTATTTGCAATTCTCCTGACCATCTGCGTCGCTACTGCCCCCAGAGAGCAAGGGAGACAGGGCAGGATGTTTCCAAGGTTGCTTCCCATGGGAACCAGTTGGGTTTCCATGGCAACCAGTCCAGCAAGGGAGGCAGGCGTGGGAAGACGCAGAGAGTACGTGGCTCAGAGGGAGAAGACGGCGCTTATCAGCTATCTGCATCCATGGCGGTTTTAGAGGACACCTGCCAAGGCCCCAAGGACGGGGGCAGCGGGAAGTCTGTTGCTAAGGCAACAATGAAGGACAGCTCCAGTGAAGACAAAGTGATGCGTTGGATTGTGGACTCTGCTGCCAATAGGCATCTCATAACTGAGACACCTGGTGTCAAGATGTGGAACTGCAAACCTGTTTCAGCTGGGAAATCAGTGTGCTTTGCAGATGGTTTACAAAAGCCATTGTCTGATGTTGGAAATGTTTATGTTTCTGTTTTGCAGGTGCAGCTGGAAGTCTACGTGTCGCCAGGGATAAAACATTGTCTTTTATCTGTACCTTGTCTCTTACAGGAGGGGTATAAGGTTTGTTTTGAAGAGAATGTCTGTACAATTTCCAGAGGGGGGAAGCAACTAGTAAGTGTTGAGAGAAATCAGAACAACCTCTTTGTTCTGGAAACACCTCTGGAGGGTGAAGGGAATGCTGGGAAAGCCACCGTTCACACTCATGTTTCATGTGCTTGCGTGTGGCACAAGAGAATGTCACATGGTTCTTGTGAAGACATCCAGATGTTAAGCGGAGACCCCCATCAGAAACCCACAGGTGGGGATAGCCTGTGGTCGTGGGACTCGGCGGGCGCCTATAGCGCCCCTCCGTTACGTGAAGGGACCCCGTAAGGAGCTCCGGATCGTGTCGGGGGTGGCGCGGCGCTGTGAGTCGATCGCTCTTTTTGCGGAGTGAAGCCGCTAAGCTGCTGCCGGTGAGCGCTGACCCTTTTCCTGGGAACTATTTGGCTACAAACTTCAACCCGTAAGTAGGGGACTTTATTTGGTTCACGAAGAAAAATCTAAGAATTTGGCATACAAGCGGGAGACGCAACCAGGAAGTCCGTCTCCCGGGTTTTGTTTCAAGAACAAAGCAAAGATTTTGAAAAAAATCCAAGCCCCGGACTTTGGGATAAATAAGTTGCAAACTCTCACATCAAGTTTAAAGATCCCCTCTCAAGTTTATTGAGGGGTGGAAAATCAGCTTTTTTTTGCCGGTTCCTTAAACTTTGGGTTGGAAAATATTGAATCCCTGGCTGCTGAGCTGCCAGGGTTTGGAATTTGAAGGCTACCTTGGAACTGTTACTTAATATCTCGCACCTTGCTGGGACAATTCATTTTTGTTAAAGAGTTACTCTGTGGAAATTTAAGGGATTTAAGAGGAGTCTGAAGGTCTTCTACAAATTGGATATTGTTTAATGCCTAGAGGGAACTTTTTAACTTTTATGAACTGCGACATTTCTGAACTCTCCTGAATATAGTATCCCTCTAGTGGAACAACTTAGTTTGGCAACCTACTGGGGAAATTTTCCATCTGTTGATTTGGGGATTTCCATGAGAAAGACAGACTGTGAGACTGACCTTGACGCATAGATAAGAAGGGGTATGAGCGGAAGGACAAGATCAGCTAAAGCAAAAACATTGCAAACTACTTTAACTTCTCAGCTGCGCAGATCATCTGTCCCCACAATTCCTGTGGCACGAGTGGAAGATATAGGACAATCTAGCCCGGAAGGAATGGCCTCAGGAGGGGACTTTACTTCAGTGCTAAATAAAATATTCGAAAAATTGGAAGGTTTAAGCAAACAAGTCACTGACCAGTCAGCTAAGATAGACCAAAACACTGCAAGCATCAACAACCTGACCCAACAAGTAAATTTAAATGCACAAACTATTGGAAAGCTTGTGGAAGACACTACTGCAAATCGTAAAATTGCTGAGGAGGCAAAGCAGAAAGTTGAAGAAGTTCAGGGAGAAATTAAACCTATGCGCAAACAGATAGGGGAACACCAGGCACTGCTGTCTATGATCGAACTGAAAAATAAGGAAAATAATTTAAGAATCAGATCTGTACCGGAAATTGATAATGAAAATCTAATTGAGTACCTCACGAAAGAATTTACACAATTTTGGCCCTTGGAAGAAGAAAAGGACTTTAAAATTGTAAGTGCATTCAGACTGGGAAAGGGAGGGAGGAAGATTAAGTCGAGAGACTGTCTGATCTCCCTCAGAACGAGGGAAGAAAGAGACAAAATCCTGAGTGCGCACTTCAAGACGCCTTTAGAGATCCAAGAATCAAGGTTGGAAATTTATAAGGATATTCCTAAGCATTTGTTGGAGCTCAGAGTGAACTACAGTGATCTGGTGCAACTTTTGAGGAGCAACAGGATTATCTTCAGATGGGAATTCCCCCAGGGGATTTCCTTTACTTTCAGAGGGAAAAAGTCAAAATTAAATCGGTGGAAGACAAAGACAAATTTTTGAACGACTACGGAGAAGACCTTCAGAAAGGGATTGAAGAGCCAAGCGATCCAGGACCTGGATCATCAAGCCTAACACCTGCACCTGGGGAATTGAAAGATCCTGAGAAAGACACGCCACTTTTGGGAGCAACAGGAGGAAAATAACACCATCTCAACATGTCTCTGCAACTACTAAGCTGGAATATTCATGGTTTAAATTCCCCGGAAAAGAGGAGGAAAGTTTTTCATTTATTAAAAAAGGAACAATTGGACATAATTTGCTTGCAGGAAACACATGTGATCAGGCTGCACAGAAAAGTGCTAATTAATAAAAAACTAGGCCAAGAATTTATCTCATCAGACAAGGTTAAAAAGAGAGGTGTGGCAATTTATGCAAAAGAAAGCCTATCACCAAAGTTTCTTTTTAAAGATGAACAAGGAAGAATTTTGGCAATAGAAATCCAAACACAAGGAGAGAAATTTTTGATTTTAGGAATTTACGCACCAAATGAGGGGAAATCAGAGTTTTACAAGAAACTGCATGAGACATTGATGGACTTTATGGACTACAACAATATTATCATGATGGGAGACATGAATGGAGTGGTGTCTACGAATATGGATAAAGCACAAAGACAGACCATAACGAAAGAGGGCAGACTACCAAAAACTTTTTTTGAACTGACTGACAATATGGATTTGATTGATATTTGGAGGACCAAAAACCCCCTAGGTAGAGAGGGAACATTTTTTTCTGAAGCCAAAATGACATGGACAAGGATCAACCAAATTTGGACAACTAGAGGCCTGGCACCTAAAATAAAAAAGGTGGAAATCTGCCCAAAAACCTGCTCCGACCATAATGCGGTAAAGATGGAAATGAAACTAACACCCATCGGTTCCTTCAGATGGAGGATGAATGACACTTTACTAAGAAACCAAGATATTGTAAGGAAGGCCCAAAAGACTCTGAAAGACTACTTTGAAATAAACATGAGAACTACGGTTGAAAAAAGAACAGTTTGGGACGCAAGCAAAGCGGTCATGAGAGGGTTCCTGATTCAACAGAATGCAATAAAAAAGAGATCTCAAAATGAGAAAAAAGGGGAAATTCTGGAAAAAATAAAACAAGGGGAGAAGAAGTTAAGAGCTAAACCAAACTCAAAAGAGATCTTAAGAGAGATTAAGTTATATCAGGTGCAATATATGAAATTGATTAATGAAGAAGTAGAGTGGAAAATTAAACAAATGAGACAAAAGACTTTTGAGTCAGCTAATAAATGTGGGAAATTATTGGCGTGGCAATTGAAAAAAAGACAGAAGTTAAATACGATTACAAACCTTGAGATCGATGGAAAAAACATACAGAACCCGGAGGAGATTAGAAGGTGCTTTCAGAGATACTTTAAACAACTTTATACGCAAGGGCCGCAGAAAGAAACTGAGATAGACCAATTTTTAAGAACCAATGGATTACAAAAAATATCTCCAGAAAACAAATTAGTATTGAATCAGCAAATTACAGAACAAGAAATTGAAGGTGCCATTCAGAATATGCAATTGGGCAAATCTCCAGGACCGGATGGACTAACCTCCAAATATTATAGAACTTTGAAAGACTTTTTAATTCAACCATTAAAGGAGGTGTGCAATGAGATTTTGGAAGGGAAAAGGGCGCCTGAATCGTGGAAAGAAGCATACATCACATTGATACCCAAGACAGAAGCTGAAAAGACACAACTAAAGAACTACCGTCCCATCTCCCTTTTGAATGTGGATTATAAAATCTTCGCAGACATTTTAGCTAGCAGACTTAAAAAAGTATTAGTGGAAGTAATACATAAGGACCAGGCAGGCTTTCTCCCAGGCAGACATTTATCTGATAATACAAGGAATATAATTGACATTTTGGAGTTGTTGCAAAGGAATATTAATACGAAAGCTGTTTTAGTTTTTATTGATGCGGAGAAAGCCTTTGATAACATTTCTTGGAGTTTTATGAAGAAAAATTTGAAAGGGATGGGAGTGGGTCAGGGGTTCGAAAATGGTATAGGAGCAATATATTCAGAACAAAAAGCGAAATTGATTGTAAACAATGTGGTGACTGAAGATTTTATGATAGAAAAAGGAACACGTCAGGGTTGCCCTATCTCTCCATTATTATTTATCTCGGTCCTGGAGGTGCTGTTAAATATGATAAGAGGGGACCGGTTTGTAAAAGGAATTCAGGTCGGAGCCAAACAATATAAATTGAAAGCTTTTGCAGATGATTTGGTCCTAACTTTACAGGAGCCGGAATCTAGTATGAAAAGAGCTTTGGAATTGATTAAAGAATTTGGTCATGTGGCGGGATTTAGATTAAACAGGGTAAAAACTAAAGTATTAGAGAAGAATTTAACTCCAATGGAAAAGGATAGGTTTCAGAATGAAACAGGTTTAACGGTGGTTAAGAAAGTGAAATACCTAGGGATTAATATGACGGCGAAAAATTTGAACTTATTTAAAGAGAACTATGAGAAATGTTGGTCAGAAGTTAAAAAAGACTTAGAAATTTGGTCTAACTTGAAGCTTTCCTTGTTGGGTCGAATCGCAGCTATAAAAATGAATGTATTGCCAAAAATGTTATTTTTGTTTCAATCCTTGCAAATTTTGGACAAGATGGACTGTTTCAAGAAGTGGCAGAGAGATATCTCTAGATTTGTCTGGCAGGGCAAGAAACCTAGAATTAAGTTTAAAATTTTAACTGATGTAAAAGAAAGAGGTGGATTTGCCCTGCCAGACCTTAAATTGTATTATGAATCAGCAGCATTCTGCTAGTTGAAAGACTGGCTGCTTCTTGAGAATACAGACATTTTGGATCTAGAAGGTTTCAACAATGTTTTTGGGTGGCATGCATATCTGTGGTACGACAAGGTTAAAGCTCATAAGGCATTTAAAAACCATATTGTCAGAAAATCTTTGTTTAATGTCTGGATAAGATATAAAGACTTGCTGGAAAGCAAAACCCCAAGGTGGTTGTCACCTATGGAAGCTAAGGCTCAGAAAAAGCTCAATATGGAGGCTAAATGGCCAAAATATTGGGAAATTTTGGAACAAGAAGGTGACAGATTGAAACTGCAGAGTTTTGAAAAATTAAAAGACAAAGTGCGAGATTGGCTTCATTATTATCAAATAAGAGAGGCCTATAATTTGGACAGGAAAATTGGCTTCCAGGTGGATAAATCAAAATTGGAAACAGAACTGTTAGAACCAAAAACTAAGATTTTGTCAAAGATGTATGACTTGCTGTTGAAATGGAACACGCAGGATGAAACGGTCAAATCAGCAATGATTAAATGGGCGCAGGACTTAGGTCATAACATTATGTTTGCTGACTGGGAGCAGTTGTGGACCACCGGTATGAAGTTTACGGCATGTATTGCCTTAAAGGAGAATATTATGAAAATGATTTACAGGTGGTACATGACCCCAGTCAAGCTTGCAAAAATTTATCACCTGCCTGACAATAAGTGTTGGAAATGTAAAGAAGCTGAGGGAACATTCTTTCACCTTTGGTGGACATGCCCAAGGGTCAAGGCTTACTGGGAAATGATATATAATGAACTCAAGAAGGTATTTAAAAGTACCTTTCCTAAGAAACCAGAGGCCTTTCTTTTGGGCATAGTTGGCCAATGGGTGCCAAAGAAAGATAGAACATTTTTTATGTATGCAACAACAGCAGCAAGAATACTTCTAGCCAAGTACTGGAAGACACAAGATCTACCCACCGTGGAGGAATGGCAGACGCAAGTGATCGACTACATGGAGATGGCTGAAATGACTGGCAGAATCCGTGACCAGGGAGAAGAACTGATGGAACAGGACTGGAAAAAGTTTAAGGACTATCTACAAAAATACTGTAAAATCTTTGAGTGTTAATATGATGTGGGAAGTGAAGGCAACAGGGTTTGTGTGACTTTGGTTAAATGTGAATGAAAAGAAGAACGTTAAAAAGGATAGGGGGTTATGAACAGAACATTATTATGTCATACTATATAAGATGAGGTATGGACTAAAATAATGGAAAATGGGGACATAATAATTAGAATATAAAATTAAGTATGGTTTAAACAAGGTTTTGAACTTGCTGAATTTGATTGGAATAAAGTGGAACACAAAAAAGGGGGATGTGAGGAGGTCAAGACAGAGGGGCATGGAACTCTATAAATTCAAGAAAGTGTGTTTTTCTTTTTCTTTTTTTTCCCTATTTTTTCTTTTTTCTGTTATATATTTTTGTTTTTTTTTTGATGTATTTGCTTTTTATATGAGCTTTATGTATGGAAACGATACATTTTGAAATGATGAATCTTTTGTTTTGTAAAACCTTAATAAATATTTATTTTAAAAAAACAAAAAAAAAATTTAAAAAAAAAACAGATGTTACCGGAGTGCACTAAAGGGTGCAAAGTAAAGGAATGTGGTAAACCCCTAAATTGCAGGGCTTGCAGGAAAGCCAAGACCAAGGGATACAGTTATCCCAGGGTGGAGAGAGTAACCACAAAACCTTTTGAGCTTGTGCACGCAGACCTTTTTGGTCCCATGCCACAGCCAAGTCTGGGCAGGGCCAGGTTTCTGCTGACGCTGTCAGATGATTTTACTCAGAACGCATGGGCGTTCACGCTGAGAACGAAGGAGGACGCAACGCAACTGATCAAAGATTGGATTGCAGAGGTGGAACTACGGTTCTCCACCAAGGTGCAAGGGTTCAAGTGTGACCGAGGTTCAGAGGTCACTGGGTCTGCTCTAAAGAGTTTTTTTCACCAGAGAGGGATACATCACAAGGTGACTTCTCCTCAGGAGAGGGGCGTGGCAGAGCTTAGGAGTAAAGCTCTGGTTCAAGAATCAGAGATTCAGCTGTGTGACTCTGGTTTGCCTCAGAGGTTTTGGGCTGAATCGATTAAATCTGCAAATTTCACGATGAACAGGTGCTAAAATGCAGTGGTAGGTGAAACCCCGTATTTTGCACTCCACGGACAGAAACCGCAGGTGCATTTCCTCCGTGCGTTTGGTGCGAAAGCCTTGGTGCCTGTACCAAAGTTTCAGCAGAAGGAGGGTGGCCCAAGGTACCAGGAAATGATCTTCTGTGGGTATGAACCTGCGACAAAGGGGTGGAGGTTCGCATATCCAGAAGGTGATCAGACCAAGCTTCTGATCAGTAAACATGCTGAGTTCTGTGAGCAGGATGGTTGGGCAAGGCGCAAAGCGAGCCCTGACGTTCACTCAGATTGTCTGTCTGAATCTGAGGAGGAGGGAGAGCCAGAGGCTGAACCTGTTGGTGAGGACCAGGTCCATGATCAGGGTCAGGAACAGGGTTGGGCGTCTCCACAGGTTGTTAAAGGAGTGTCCAAGAGTGAGCCTTCATCTCCTGTTAGCATAATGGAGAAAGCTCACAGATGGGTCAAGTCAGAGGGGGAGTCGTCTGATGAAGAAGACACACTTGCTGGCCCCAGTGGGTCAGAAGAAGCACCCCAGTTTGTGCCCAGGCGATCATCTCGGTCAACAAAGGGAATTCCACCTGAGAGGTTTCAGGTCACCAATGCGTGGGTTGGTTTCGCACAGTGCGAACCTGAGATTTGTGAGGAGGTTCAACAGTTGCCTGACAATGATGCCAGGAAGGAGCGAAAGGCAGTGGGGAAGGTGTTGAACTCTCAGAGGTCTGTAAATGTGTGTTCACAACTCCTCTCAGAATGCAATACGAGAGGGGGTGTGGAGAGAATCAGAACTCACAGGGTTAAGAAGTTCTGAGTGACGTCTCACATTCTGAGGCGTGGTTTAGTATACTGAGGGGAGTGTTTTCCTGTGTCTCAGTGTGTTGTTCCGTTACTGGAGGAGAGACGGGCAAAAATGAGTGCTCTGTCACCAGGAGGGTTCTGAGTTGGTTTTCTACACGAATAAAGACTATTAGAAGATAAGGAAGACACCGTGCGTTAAGCCTGATTTATTACACGCACACACACAGCAACAGTTTCTACGCTGCGTACACTCTGCTACAAGTAGCTGTGGGAAGTCCTGGAAGCAGAGCGCTGAGCGGAAGCGTGTGGACTCCAGAAAGAAAAGCTACAAATCAAACATTCCAAGTCCTGGAGCAATATCTCCGCTGCTGCTTCCTGAGCTACCATCAGGATGATTGGCCTCCTGGCTTCTGGACCCCCATTCCTGCTCCCACCCCGCCATCTTGCCCCCAGTCCTGACGTCCCCTGCTGGGACTTCAATTGCCCGTGAACTGGACCGTGACAATCGACAAACATGATGACTGCTGTGTGATGGGATGATGAGCTGCTTGTGCGTAAAGTCCTAGTCCCTCAGAGTTTGGCTAAGTCCACAAACCTCTGTCTGTGACGGAGCTCCTTAAGCATGGCTCCATCAGTCGCTCATAGAATCGGACAGTGGGCGTTTACGGAACTTCTTCCAGCATAAAAGTTCCTTAACGGAAACGCGTCTTCTGGACTCTCGGCGTGACAGTTTCCGGCGAGGAGTAGGTGTCCCTATGGGAGGTCCTGAAACCTCCCCACTATTTTCGCTGGAAGTGTCTCTGAGCCCTCCCTCCGACTCACTTTCCCTTGGAACTCCTCCTCCTCTCCCCCTGCTGGTTCCCTCCTCAGCTGAATAGTCTCTCTCAGCCTCTGTGAGCCCTTTCACCTCCTGCTTCTCCGATGGCAGTTCCCTGACATCCACCTCCCCTCCAGGGCCCCCTTCACCCCCTCCCATCCCCTCCTCTGCGGGAGGCAAGAGAGCAAAACCCCTGAAAGAACCTCCCTCATCTTCCGAAGTTTCGAACACTTCCCTCCACCGGTTGCTGTTTCCGGTTTCTAAGTACTCCTCCTCATCGGAGTCTGTTCCTTCTTCCAACTCCGATTCCCTGAATCCTTCCAGTTCCTCCTCATCGTCGGTGGTGCCAAAGTACTCCCTCCGGAACCTCGCTACTGGCTGAGGTTTCCTGGGGAACCTTTGGTGGAACGTTTCGATCAAGATCTCGTCACTGACCTCCTCTGCCGTCACCCAGGTGTTTTCCGACTCCGGTTCCCCTTCCCACGCGACCAAATACTCCACCTGATTACCCTTCCACCTGGAGTCGATGATCTCCGCCACATGGTTGCTGCTTTCCCTTTCTTCTAAGACTGGCCCCCGTGTGGAGACCCCTTCACCTTCCCCCCTATATGGTGACAGTAATGACCTGTGGAATACTGGGTGCAGTTTCATGTGGTTCGGTAACCGGAGTCTGAAAGCCACTGGGTTGACCTGTTGAATGACCTCAAATGGTCCCAATCTTTTGGGTCTCAATTTCTTGCAACCCCCCTTGAACGGCAACCCTTGGGTTGACAGCCAGACCTGACTCCCCACCCTGATGGTTTCACCTTCCCTTCTGCTCTTGTCTGCCTGCCTCTTATATTCTTCTTTGGCCCTTTCTAAGTTGAGTTGGAGTTGACGATGGATCGCTTCCATTTCTTCTACAAAATGTTTGGCGGCCGGGACACTCCATCTCTCCCCTCCTCCCCCTGGAAACGCCCTGGTGTGGCACCCATAATTAGCCAAAAAGGGGCTCATCCCGGTGGACACATTCTCCGCATTATTGTAGGCAAATTCCGCTAGCGCCAACTTTTCGACCCAATCGTTCTCTCTGTCATTGACATAACACCTCAGGTATTGTTGGAGGATACCGTTTGCTCTCTCCGCCTGCCCATTGGTCTCAGGGTGCCTGGCAGTCGAAAAATTGACCTCTACGTGCAGTAAGCTCATAAGTTTCCTCCAGAACCTGGATGTGAACTGTTTCCCTCTGTCGGAGACCACCCTCAAGGGGGCGCCATGCAGCCTAAAAATATGTTCTACAAACAATTTCGCTGTCTCTTCCGCCGTGACTGCATGTGAGCAAGCTACAAAGTGACCCATCTTAGTTAACAGGTCTACTACGACCAGTATGGCGGTTTTCCCCTGGGATTTAGGCAGATCAGTCATAAAATCTATCGATACCGCCTCCCACGGTCGTTCTGGTGTGGGTAACGGTTCTAATAACCCCGCTGGCGCCCGCCTTTCTCCTTTGGCTCTCTGGCATTGGTCACACCCTCTTACATACTCCCGTACATCCTCCCTCACCTTGGGCCACCAAAATTCCCTGGTCACCAACCACATGGTCTTGTGTTGCCCAAAATGCCCCGCTGTGGGGTTGTCGTGCAGCTGTTTGAGTACTCTCCCGCTCAATTCCCCTTCGGGTATATATAGTGCCCCTTTGTAATACAATGCCCCGTTTCTTTCTTCAAAACCTCCGGGGTCTTCTCCCTCTCTCCTTAAACCTCTGAGCTTATTCTGGGCGTATTCATCATTTACCGTTCCCTCTACCAGTTCCCTTTGCCCCACCCAGGCCGCCCCACACACCCAGCGGTCCTCTGGGATGATATGTCTCTCTTCAGGCGCTCCCTCCCCCTCCAAATATTCAGGTTTGCGTGAGAGAGCGTCCGCTCTGATGTTTTCTGAACCTGGCACATAGCAAATTTCAAAATGGAATTTGGAGAACTCCTGGGCCCACCTCACTTGTCGTTGGTTGAGCACTCGTGCCGTTCTCCAATACTCCAAATTCTTGTGGTCCGTACACACTTGCACCTTATGCTGTGCGCCAATTAGTAAATGTCTCCATCTCCGGAACGCTTCGTGAATGGCGAGTAGTTCTCGGTCATATACGGTGTAGTTCCTCTCGGATTTGTTCAGCTTACGCGAAAAGAAGGCACACGGTCTCCACTCCGACTTATTCTTCCCCGGCTGAAGCAGCACCGCCCCCACCGCCCGGTCTGAGGCATCAGTTTCCACTCTCATTGGTTTTTGTAAATCCACATGCAGGAGCTGTTCTTCCGAAGCGAATGCCCTTTTCAATTCCTCAAATGCTTGCTCCGCCTCCGCCGTCCAAACGAATTTCTTCTTGCTGCTGAGACAGTCCGTGATGGGAGCCGTTAAGTGGGCAAAGTTCTTGATGAACTTACGGTAAAAGTTCCCAAACCCTAAGAACCTTTGCACATCCTTTTTCGTTTTCGATGTCTTCCATTCCAGCACCGCCTGGACCTTGCCTGGATCCATGGCTAATCCCTTGTCTGATAAGCGGTACCCCAGGAATTCCACCTCCTTGGTGTGAAACTGACACTTCTCCAATTTCACCCACAGCTGGTTTGCTTGCAGTTGGCTCAGCACTTCCCTGACATCCTTTACATGCTGCTCCTCATTCTCTGAATATATCAACACGTCATTGAGGAAGGCCACGCAATTCTTGTAGAGCAGAGGTCCCAGGACGTGGTTCATGAACGATTGAAAACATGCTGAGCCTCCTTGTAATCCGAAGGGCATAACTAAATATTCAAAAGCCCCCAAAGGGGTGAACATGGTGGTTTTCCATTCATCCCCTTTCCTTATTCGTATCAGGTTGTATGCCCCTCTCAGGTCCAGTTTCGTGAATATCTTTCCCTTCCTCACCCTGGTCAAAATGTCATCAATTCTGGGCATGGGGAAAGCCACTGGTTCTGACACTGCATTTAGGGCCCGGTAGTCCACTACAAGTCTGGGTTTATCCGTGTTTTTTTTGTCCACAAAAAACACTGGGCTGCCCCCCACCGCTCTGGACTCTCTGATGAAGCCCCTCTTCAGGTTTTTATCAATAAACTCCCTTAACTCCTGCATTTCCCTGTCTGACATGACGTACAGCTTGCCCACGGGGAGCTGGGCTCCAGGGACCAGGTTGATTTGGCAGTCAAAGGCTCTATGCGGTGGTAGTTTATCTGCTTCCCTTTCGCTGAAGACCTTCCTCAGGTCAGCGTATTGTTTGGGCACCCTCCCTTTGTCCGTTACTTCCGTCCCTGCTAGAAAGGCTTTTGCCCCTTCCGGCACCTTTCCCTCTTTGCAGTGTTCCAGGCAATGTGCTGACCCAAAGGAGACCACTCTCTGATGCCAGCCCACTAGCGGATCATGCAACGCTAGCCAGCTCATTCCCAAAATAACGGGAGCCCCTCCCAGGGTGGCCACATTGAACGCTATCCTTTCGGTGTGCCTGGCCACCCTCATAACCATTGGGACGGTCTGTAGGCTAACTTCTCCTCCCAACAGCTCCCTCCCATCGATCGTGGTCACCTGCAGGGGGTTACTTAAAGGGAGTATCTGTATCTGGTGCTCAGCTGCAAACTCCTTACTCATAAAATTACAGGAGCTGCCTGAGTCCAATAGCGCCTTTGTCTTTAGTGGGTGTCCGTTTCCCAGCTCTAGCAACACCTCTATCACTAGGGCTGGTCTTGGAGGTTCCGGCGTGGGCACTTTTACTGCTCCTTGGCCTGGCTGCTGTGCCCTGACGATGGCAGCCAGGCATTGGCTTTTACTGGCTCCTGGACTCCCTCCTCCTTCCCCCCAACAGCTCCCGCCATCCCTTGCCATTCCTTTCTTTGCGGGCAGACTCTGGCAAAGTGACCTGGCTGCTGGCAGAGATAACATTTCTTGGTGCTCTTCCCCTCCTTCTTCTGCCCTTCACTGGGATTTGAAACTGTGCGCGCGCGCGCTGTTCCAATTTCCATCGGCTCTCCTGGCGGGAAATTTGGCTCCGGAATCTCTGGAATGCGGAAATCCCTCCAACGCTCTCCTTTCCCTTCCCGCTTCTCCAAGGCTCTCGCCTCCTGGCGCGCTCCAATGGTCAGCGCTGATTTGGTCAGCTGGTCCATAGACTCCGCCCTGGGCGCCCGGGAAAGTTCGTCTTTCACCGCCGAAGAAAGCCCCTCTTCAAAAAGCATTTGAATGGGTTCCGCCGATAGGTCCCACCCCAATTTATGTATCAGCATTGTAAACTCAGTCCAGTACTCACGAACCGATCGGTTCCCCTGTTTACAAGCCATCAACTGTCTGCGCACCAGTCCCTGCTCAATCTCGCTGGAAAACATCAAATCCATGGCGCAAAAAAACTTCCTCGTGTCCTTCAGCATTTCACTATTCCCTGCCATCAGGGGTCTAACCCAGTCTCTCGCCCCCCCTTCGAGATGGCCAACCACAAACGCCACTCGCGATGCCTCTTCGGGAAAGTCGTCAAACTGCAGCTCGAGAGCATACTGCATCTCTGTTCTAAAGGCTTGATAGTTCCTGGGGTCCCCCCCAAACTTCTGCACCAATCCTGGCATCTTTCTTGCTAGTGGGGCGCCTTTTGCCTTTTCTGCATCCTGCGCCCTCCTTTCCTCTAGCCTCGCCGTTTGCAGCGCTAGCTGGACCTCCAACACCCTGTACCTTTCTTCCAGGCTTGGACCCTCTCCAGCTCCTCCTGCTCCCCCGGTTCCGGCTGGGTTGCTCATGATGCCTCTCTGCACAAGCTGCTTTCAGGGACTGTCCGATTGCTGTGATGGGATGATGAGCTGCTTGTGCGTAAAGTCCTAGTCCCTCAGAGTTTGGCTAAGTCCACAAACCTCTGTCTGTGACGGAGCTCCTTAAGCATGGCTCCATCAGTCGCTCGTAGAATCGGACAGTGGGCGTTTACGGAACTTCTTCCAGCATAAAAGTTCCTTAACGGAAACGCGTCTTCTGGACTCTCGGCGTGACAGTTTCCGGCGAGGAGTAGGTGTCCCTATGGGAGGTCCTGAAACCTCCCCACTATTTTCGCTGGAAGTGTCTCTGAGCCCTCCCTCCGACTCACTTTCCCTTGGAACTCCTCCTCCTCTCCCGCTGCTGGTTCCCTCCTCAGCTGAATAGTCTCTCTCAGCCTCTGTGAGCCCTTTCACTTCCTGCTTCTCCGATGGCAGTTCCCTGACATGCTGGTTTATCAATTTTAAGATCCAAGTATTCATATATAAATTTATATATTTATACATTTATAAATATAAATGTATTCATTTATCAGTGTTCTTATATTGGATTGCATATATGTTCCAGGGAGAAAACCTGTTTGATCTTTGTGAATTGTCTCCTTCAACAATATCTTTAATCTGTTCGCGATGATATCAGCATAGATCTTATAGTCATTGTTTAGCAGAGCAAAAGGTCTATAGTTAGCAATATTTGATAGTCCTGTTCCTTGTTTATGGATGACCGAGGTATAGCTCTCCTTCCAAGAGTCCGGTAGCTTTTAGGGGTAGGGATAAAGCATCTTCTAATTTTTTTATAATAAACAGCTGGAAGACTGTCAGGACCCTGATTTTGATCTTTGAATAGAATGCTGTACTTCCATCGCTGTAATGGGGAAATTCAAAGTTATTAAATTTTTCCTTAGAAATCATTGGTAATTTACATGTCTTTAAGAATTCCTTAATTTTTTCATTCTTCTCCGGGCCTTCTTTATATAGTTTTGAATAGAAGTTGGCAAAACTTTTCCTGATCTCTTTCAGGTTTTGAATCCAAGCTTCCTCAACTTTAATTTTACTAATAATTCTGTCATCTTGCTCCTTTTTTATCTGCCAGGCCAATAATTTACCCGATTTATTTGCATACTCAAAGTTTCTATGTCTCATCGACTTTATTTTCCATTCTATTTCCTCATTTATTAACATGGAAAATTGAGTCTGTAAAGTTTTTATGGTTAATTTAATCTGTTCATCATCTGGTTTTTGGAAGAATTTTTTTTTTTCATTTAACCAAATTTCCTCCCAAATTTCCATTTCTTTCTTTTCCATTTTCTTTTGGATTGCATTCTGCTTGATAAAGAATCCTCTTAACATCGCTTTGCTCGCATCCCATACCATTTTTTTCATTTCACAACATACTTCTCTCTGCAGAAATTATTCAACATAAAAAAGAAGAAGAAGAAACAACTTCAGTTAATATCAAACGTTACTGTTCCGGTTCCTCTGAATGTCCCCAAAGTGGCAGTAGGTTCTCCAAAAATTTTCTGCTTCTGGTACAGACAAAATTTTTCTACATTTGCCCTTAAAAAAGGAGATCCCTTCGGGGAACTCCCATCTATAATCAATTGTTTTGGTTTTTAGAGCATCCGTCAGAGCCTTATATTTATCTCTTTTCCTTATCAGTTGATTTGAAATAATTTTATGTATGATTATATCTTTTCCTTCAACTCTCAGGGTTGTTTTTTTTTGTTACTTGTCTGAAGAATTTTGTTTTTTAAGTCTAAGGACTTGAAAGATACGAGACAGTCTGCCGGCCAGCTATTTTGTTTGGCTACCTTAGAGTTTACTCTACAGGCTTTTTCTATTTTTTGTGTTACCTCTGATTCCTCAAGTTCTAACCAGACAGCGAGTTCTTTGGCTATTTTTCTCTCTATAACTTCCTCTGTCTCCTCCAATAATCCACTGAATCTCATTGTATTTTATCTTCTCTGCATTTGTAAAATTGCCAGAGAGTCCCAGATTGCTTCTTGTTGTTTCCTCAAATCCACTGTTTCCTCTCGTATTTTATCGCATGCACTTTATCGCTGTATTTTTTTCTGCCCTTCTTCTAAATTCTGAGATTTCTCTTTAAGGTCATGCACGGTTTTTATTAATTCGGAATTTTTTTGTACCAAATTGTGTACCTGATCTGATAAATCCGCTGTAATTTTAACATTTTCATCTAATTTAACCTTCATTGACATAAAATTATCCTCTACTATTTTAGCATTTTCATTTACAGTTAAGATCTGCAATGTCTTTTCATAATTCCAATAATAATTCCTTGATATCCACTGTTGCATCCAGATCATAAGCAGAGCTTCTCCTTGCTTGTGTGCCTTGTGTAGCCAACGATGCAGTAGGAGGTTTTTTACCAGCCATTGCTGGGAATTTCTTTAGCCTCTTTAAATATGTAGCTCCTACCATACACTTTCTTATTCTCAAATTTATACGTGGTTCAGTCTATAATAAGATACTTCAAATTCATTCACATAAATTCTGAGTAGCAAGGTTAATAATTATAACTTCCAAATTCATTTACAATTTTTACCTGATAAATTTAAAAACTCACTAATTTAAGACTGAATTATATTGTGCAGTTTATCCAGTCAAATAATAATATAATTCCAATAATTGATTAATTAAATGAAACCATATTGATAATAAAAAGAAAAAAGAAGTAGGGGGGCTGGGAAATAAATGAACATAAATAAATAGGGACACGGGTGGTGTTGTGGGTAAAACCTCAGTGCCTAGGACTTGCTGATCGTAAGGCCGGCGGTTTGAATCCCCGCGGCGGGGTGAGCTCCCGTCGTTCAGTCCCAGCTCCTGCCCACCTAGCAGTTCGAAAGCACCCCTAAGTGCAAGTAGATAAATAGGTACCGCTTTATAGCAGGAACCTAAACAGTGTTTCCGTGTGCGGCGCTGGTGCTGGCTCGCCAGCTGCAGCTTCGTCACGCTGGCCACGAGACCCGGAAGTGTCTTCAGACGGCGCCGGCTCCCGGCCTCTTGAGCGAGATGAGCGCGCAACCCTAGAATCGGTCACGACTGGCCCGTACGGGCAGGGGTACCTTTAAATAAGTACTAATGCGAAACAGATACTATAAGAGAAGAGAAAAAAATGGGGTGATAAGAAAAATAAAGAAAAATTAAAAGGGACAAAGTGGGGGAAAAGACAGGAAAAAGAGAGAAAGAGAGAGAGGGAAAAGAGAAAGAAAGAGGAAGACAAAAAGGAAAAAGTTTTAAGAGAGCGACAAAAAGCTAATGTTCTGCCAGCAGAGAGGAATTTTCAGTTTGAGTGCTGTATCTTCTTTTCTTCACTACGTGTCTCAACTCCGTCAGATCTTGCTGTTGAGTGAGTGCGCAGCCTTTACCTCTAGAATGAAATTTTAGTCCAGCTGAAACCGATGACAGCCAATCCACTGACAGCACATTACTGCTGAGTCTTTCTGACCCAGCACTTCCATAGAAAGTATTGCAGGCTGATTGCATAAGCCAGTTGCATCAGCTAGCAAACTCAAGCCTGCAGACTTACTATCTCTCACATTGGTCCTAGAACAATGCAGCAGTATGATTGGTCCGCAGGAGCCACCCAATCCAGCTCCAGGTGGAAGTGAATCCACAACCTGATTGGCCTACAGGAGAATCCCGGAATTAGCCAATCACGTGTGGCCCATTGTGTAAATAATGTATATAAAGCAGATATTGTGGGGGAACTTTCATTCCTCGCTAATATGAGCTGAATAAAGAGCATGAAATCCACACTCAACTCCAAGTATATTTCACTTGCCTAGATGGAGGATATGGAAGGGCGTGTGTAGAAACTGGCCTGCTGTACAGAGGTAACATTTACATTAGCTGCCCTACTCACTTTTGCCTCTGCCCCCACCTACCACCAGCATGTGGTGCTCAGAAGGTTGCCCAGAACGGAATGAGGTAATTGGGTTGGGGGAAAAGATTTTCCACCCCTGAATTGGCATTTCCTTGTAGGGAAAGGCAATGCAGCCCCCCCCCCCAAGTTCATTTTGTGTGTCCCTTTCCCAATCCACCCTGTCCACACTAAACCTACCTTTTTGCAAGATCCAAGAGATTGCTTTGATCCTGTTATCAGCCCCCACTCTTACAAGCTGATGCAATTTGAAACAAAACACTGCAGTGTAGATAAAAAAGTTTTAATGCCACTGCCGTTTGGCCCCCTTCTAACCAGTAGTGTGCACACTAGGAGAAAGAAACCCTTGAGCACCTGCCTTCATTGCATGCCTGCATGATGTGAGTACACAGAGGACCATCTTCAAGCCTGGACAGAGGACAGTTAAGATCTGCAGCCTTGGTGGTTCCACATTCAGCAGTGCAGTCAATGTTCTCTAGATGTTGGGAACTCTTCATTGGCTGCAGCAGAGGCATTTGGCACAGGGGAAGAGGCTGGTTTGGAGGGTCAGCATAGCTCAGTGGTAGAGCCTTACATGCAGAAGTTTCCAGGTTCAATCCTCAGAATCTCCAAGTAGGAATAAGAAAGACAGACCACTGCCTGAAACCCTTGAGAGCTGCCACTCAGCATAGACAATATGGAGCTAGATGGACCAATGGCCTGGCTGTAAGGCAGATTCCTATGTCCCTTTACTCCAAGTATGGGGAAACTTGGGCCCTCCAGATGTGGTTGTGTTACAGCTCCCATCATGACCAGAGATTATGGGAGTTGTAGTTCAGCAACACCTGGAATGAGAAAAGCTCTCATCTCCACACCTGCTATATTCCCATTATCCATTTTCACCCTCTTTAGCCAACTTAAGAAGCAGCGAGTTTGTTAGTTGAAATGCTCCCATTGCCCTGTCATGTCCTCATCCCCATCCCTATTTAAAAGCTCACAAGTAACCCTCAAGGTCAAATCCTGGGACCCAGTGGCAGTCCAAACCGTTTTGCTGTCTGGGGCGAAAGACAAGATGGCAGTCTCTCTCTTGTTCTATAGGCAGAATCTGACCAGGCTTTGAATCTTAAATCATAACTGGGCAATGTCTTCCAGCACACTTGAGCTGACTTGGAGAACTCAAGGCAGGCTGTGTGACACACACAAGCTAGTCCTCCCAACACTTTGCTGCTGCTCGCCAACCACCTCTACCCTGCCCTCAGCATCTTCCGCCTGAGGAGGCTGCTGGTCCCTCTCACCCCCAGCCCCCAAAGAGCTGCCTCGTCCAAAAGATGGAGAAGATGAGTAGTAAAGTCATGCTTAAGATGAGAGCCATCAGGTAGGTGAAAATCTGGAGCTGGGGGTTGCAGGCACACGCCCACATTGGGGAGCGGTGGTGGTTGGGCATGATTGTGGTGGCAGTGGTAGCACTAGCCGGGCGGCTTGGCTCACAGTAGCTCTCAATGCTTGGATCTCTCACTGGGCCCAGGTCCAGGGTGTAAACCCTGGGCTGGCAGAGGAAGTACCTGCTCTTGCGCTGCTCCTTCAAGCACAGCTGCCAACCCTACAGGATGATGTGGTTGGGCTCCAGGCACAGCAGGCGCAGGAGGGCTTCATTGGTGGGCAGCTCAGTGACAGGCTGGTCGGAGGGGAGGACAGTAGGGTGGCAGCAGAGTGAGCACTGCAAGCGGTTCTGGGCTGGGGACACCAAGCTGAGAAGAGCCAGGCACTTGATGCAGAAGGAATATTGGCACTAAAGGACCTTGGGGTGCAAAAAGTGTTGTCGTAAGGGTTTCAGCAGATGGGGCATTCAGCCTCCAGCCCCTGGACCTGCTTCTCAGCCATGGGGAAACCCAGTCAACAGCACAGCCTTCTTTGCTACCTAGGAGACTAAAAAACAAGGGCAGGTGGAAACCCAATGACAGTAATCATACAGCAGCATCAATGCAGTGGAACCTTTGGCCCACGAGAGGGAACGTTTGGCTTGCCATAGGGCCGTATTTACTGAGGCTGATGGGAGTTGTAGTTCTTCAACATTGGTGGGGGTGGGAGACAAGTTTCCCAACATCTGGTTTTTACAGCATCAGCAAATGCAAAGAGAGAGGTCCTCCACCCAAGGGAGTTTGCAGTATGAAGTTTAAGAGTGGAAGTAAGCCCTTCTCTTGCAAAGCAATTGATAAGGCAAGGGTGGGAAGATAAACATCCACATCAGAACAGCCTGCTGGAACAGGCCAATGGCAATCTATTTTATTTTATTTTCAATGCAAAATTACAACAAAAATTACAAACATTGAATCCAAAATGAAACAGTACAAACAAGGAAGAAAACCCCAAAACACAAGAGAGGGAAAACACACACACACACACACACACACACACACACACAAACAAAAAAACAAAAAAACAACCACACATCTACAAATAATACCATATCATCATTCTAATCTAATCATTACTGTCAGGGGACTGCCATCGGAACAGGGAAGGGAAGGAGAGGGGCAGTTAGGTTACAGGGAACCTCCGAAAATCTTGTGAAGCAGTTCCCCTTCCTGTGGTGGGGAAAGCCACACCTCCAGTGGGGAAGAGGGGAAGGGACCAGAGGATGCTGCTGGGAGCCTCAGCACCGCTCCTGGGCAAGCCAGCCAGGAGGGAAGCACGCCTCTTCCGTCACCCACCCTGCGCAGAGGTGTAAAACGCAAAGAAGGAAGGAAAAGGCTGGGGGTGACTAAGCTATTATGTTGGGGGAGGACCCGGAAATGACCACTCCCGGATTCTGCTAGCGATTGAGGCAGACATGAACTTGTGGTTCTACACTGTAAATAGTTTTGCACCAAAATAAAACCTGTAAAAGACAGGTTGGAGTCCTGACTGGTTACTCACAAGCAACCACCATTGCCATCTGACAGCAATCCGGGAGTCATTGCGGTTGCTCAAGTGTAACAGCAGAGACACACACGATGAGTCACCTCAAAAAGGGAGCTGCAGGCGGAGGCACTGAGGGAGAGGAGGCGTGGAACGTAGCAGCCATGGTACAGAGGAACGTGGAGTTGGAGCCACACGTCATCGAGCTTGTAGTGAGGCTTGAGGAGCGCAGAGTGCAGGACCAGCAGGTCAGAACCACTCAAGTTGGGAGAAAAGTACCATTGCTGCTGAGCAAGTTTGGAGGGAACCCCCAAGAATACCTGGCATTTAAGACTGAGATTAAATACGCCCTGGACTTGCAAAAGAGGGCCACCCAATGGAAGTGCAGGTGTTAATCGATTCTGGGGCGAGTGAGAATTTTTTCAGCAGAGACTTTGCCTTGGAGCACCAGTTGCACCTGTTACCACTAGACTTTCCCTTGCAAGTCACCACCATTGATGGGAACCCTGAAACCAACCGTCTCCTTGATCTCAGACCCACTGAAAGAGGCGGTCATTAAACCGCTTCTTAAAAAAACATCTTTAGACCCAGCCAATATGGCTGTCAGCTTCGTTCCGTAGCTGACAGAGGCTGGGAATCTAAGCAAGCCAAGGGAGATAAGGACACTGGAATGTGGACTGGAATGTGAGAGGGAGGAGGGGCAGCCGAGTGGCAGAGTTTCAGAGAGCAGAGAACAAGCAGAAGATAGCAAAGCTCTAAACACCAATCTTAGTTCAGAGACAGAAGGGGAGAGGCCGGGAATAGCTAGCCCAAAAACTTGAAGGCGCAAAAAGGTCAGTGAGAGGAGGGGAAAAGAGCGGAAGCGAAAGGTTTTTTTCCACTGTTGGAAGAAGAGGAAGGGGCGGAGTTTAGACTCGGCAACTGCTAACTTGGAGTCAGACACAGAGTGAAGGAGCTCCAGAGTGATTTATGTGTTTGAGCAATAAACCTGAGATAATTACTGCCGGTGTCTCGCTTCTGTGGGGGAGAGCCAAGCCATTACAATGGCCAACTATCGCCCAGTCTCCAATCTTCCATTCTTGGGCAAAGTGATTGAGCGTGTGGTTGTTGAACAATTCCAAGCTCTACCTCTCTTTCAAATCGGAACCAGTGAAGGCGGTGAAGGTCCTGTGCGAGTGCCTGGAGGCGGTTGGAGGATGGATGGTGGCTAACAGATTGCGGTTGAATCCTGACAAGACAGAAGTACTCTTTTCGGGGAACAGGGGGCGGGCAGGTGTGGGGGACTCCCTGGTCCTGAATGGAGCAACTGTGCCCCTGAAGGACCAGGTGTGCAGCTTGGGAGTCACTTTGGACTCACAGCTCTCCATGGAGGTGCAGGTGAATTCTGTGTCCAGGGCAGCTGTCTACCAGCTCCATCTGGTACGCAGGCTGAGACCCTACCTGCCTGCAGACTGTCTTGCCAAAGTGCTGCATGCTCTAGTTTTCTCCCACTTGGACTACTGCAACAGGCTCTATGTGTTAGTTTCTGTTTGTGCCACTGTGCAGCTGCTTAGAGTCACAAGACTCTGTTTACATTCAAGAGACAATCCAGGCTGTTGGAAGTCTCACGGAAGACGGATGTGATGTACTGGTTTCCTGTTCCTTTGTTTGTTTCAGTTGCTCTCTGCTCTCACAGAGAGAGAATATGTTTTCTGTCTGCGTAGCTTAGTAATAAAACTCATAGAGATGTGGCCATAAATCTCATCACTTCCGTGTGCTGCTTTGATTCTCTGCGTAATGGGAATGTGCCTGGAGGTCTCATCAAAGGCTCAGATCGTTAATCACATCGAAGGACTCAGCCGGAGGAAAATGAGCTTTATCAGCTCGGTCGAACGGAGATTTCAACATTTTTTGTTTCGGGCCCAGAAGAACATCAGAAAGAACGGAATGTAGGTTATCTTCTCTGTGTGTCAAGGGTGGACTTTGAACTTCAAGCCAAAACACTAACCGGCTGCGGCAGAAGGGTGCTTTTGGAATGCAGCTGCTTGTAAACAGACAGAGTCTGCCTTAAAGACTCAGACATGGCTAATCCAAAAGTACAGGAGGCTCTTCAAAATGCGATGGGGATTCCAAAGCTCTCAAAAGGTAATTATCAGGACTGGGTGCAGTATGCAGAGGCTCTGCTAAGAAAAGAGGGTCTGTTTAATGTGATAACAGATGCCCCCCCAGCTCCGGTGACCGAAGCATGGGAGGCTAAGGATTCCAAAGCAAGGGGGACTCTGACGCTTATTGTGTCCCCTGAAGAGTTATGTCTTTTGTGTGACAAGGACTCAGCCCAAAGAGATGTGGGACAGTCTCCAACAGTCACATTTAAGAACAGAGGCTGGTGCTTCTTTGCTCTTTTAGGCCAAGTTGCATGATATGGCACTTGCTGATGGAGCAGACGTACGTGCTCACCTCATGGAAATGCAGAATCTCAGGCATGAGTTGCAACAGCGTTGAATCACCTTTCCAGAGGCTGTGTATTCCTTCATGATTCTACATTCTTTGGGTTCAAGTTGGGAAGCGATTGCCAGCCAGCTTGCTGTTTTGCCTACTGCTCTGCTAACGGTAGCGCATGTTACTGCTGTGGTGTTAAATGAAGCGGATCGGCGTAGTGCTAACTGCATCACTAAGGGGGAGTCCTCACAGATGTCATCCCAGAATGCAGTGGAACCACTAGATGGCGCCAAAGCTTTGAAGGCAGTGAAATGCTACTCATGTGGATGTCTAGGCCACGTGAAGAGGGAATGTAACTATCCCAATGCCAAGGCAACAGAGCAGCACAGCGAAAGTTCAACGTGTGGAAAAGGCAAAGGTAAAGGCAAAGGTCAGAAGTCCAGGACAACGCAACTCAATGTTAGTTTCTGTTTGCCACTGAGCAGTGCTTTGGAGTCACAAACTCTGTTTACATTCCACACATTCCATACTGTTGGAAGTCTCACGGGAGACGGATGTGACGTTAGTGGTTTCCTGTTCCTTTGTTCCTTTGTTCAGTTGCTCTCTGCTTTCATAGAGAGAGGATGTATATTTCTTTGCTGTCTGCGTACCTAGAAAATAAACTCTTTACAATGTAGCCATAAATCTCATCACTTCCGCATGCTGCTGGAAACTCTGCTTAATGGGAATGTGCCTGAGGCCTCATCAAAGGCTCAGGCTGTTAATTATCGTCAGGGGCGACTAGGCCGGAAGATGAGCTTTATCAGTTTGGCTGAATGGAGATGCCGACATTTTGGGGTCTGGGCCCAGAAGAACAGACTGTAGGTTATCTTCTCTGCGTGTCAAGAAGATTGATGAGAGGTATGTGCTCGAGCCCCAGGAAGCCTGCCAGTCCCTAATTAAGGGTGGTCTTTGAACTTCTAGCCAAAGCTCTGACCGGTTGCTGCAGAAGCTCAGGAGCATGCAAAGGCCTCAAGAAGGGTGCTTTTGGAATGCAGCTGCTTGTAAATAGACGCAGCTTGCTTTAAAGACACAGAAGGCTAATGCCAGAATAATGGAGGCCCTTCGAAATGCCATGGCAATTCCTAAGCACTCAAAAGGGAATTATTTGGACTGGGTGTAGTATGCAGAGGCTCTGCTAAGAAAAGAGGGTCTGTTTAATGTGATAACGGACGTCGTCGTCCCCAGCTCCAGTAACTAAGAATGGGAGGCTAAGGATTCCAAAGCAAGGGGAACTCAGACACTTATTGTGTCCCCTAAAGAGTTATGTCTTTTGCGTGACAAGACCTCAGCCAGATTGATGTGGAACAGTCTGCAACAGTCACATTTGAGAATGGAGGTGGGAGCTTCTTTGTACTTTTATGCCAAGTTGCATGATATGGCACTTGCTGAAGGAGCAGACGTACGTGCTCACCTCATGGAAATGCAGAATCTTAGGCATGAGTTGCAACAGTGTGGAATCACCTTTTGAGAGGCTGTGTATTCCTTCATGATTCTATATTCTTTGGGTTCAAGTTGGGAAGCGATTGCCAGCCAGCTTGCTGTTTTGCCTACTGCTCAGCTAACGGTAGTGCACGTAACTGCTGTGGTGTTGAATGAAGCGGATCGTCATAGTGCTAGCTGCATCACCAAGGGCAAGTCCTCACAGACGTCATCCCAGAATGCAGTGGAACCACTAGATGGCGCCAAAGCTTTGAAGGCAGTGAAATGCTACGCGTGTGGACATCTAGGCCACGTGAAGAGGGAATGTAAACATCCCAAGGCCAAGGCAACAGAGCAGTGCAGCGAAAACTCAACGCGTGGAAAGGCAAAGGCAAAGGTCCGAAGTCCAGGACGACGCAACACAAGTCAATGGTCTCACGCCTCACTCCAAAGGTCCAGAAGACGTCTATATCTTTCTTCATCGACGACTCGGGAGCTACCAGGCACGTCTGTCGGGACAAACACCTGTTCGTGTCTGTTACTCCATAGGAAGGTGTGATTCAACAAGCAGGTGACCACACGATTTCCAGTCAAGGCTACGGAACGGTTGTTCTTCACAGCTCTCAAAATTAGCTCTTATCCTCCAGTGAAATTACTTATACAGCCAAATCGTGAAATTAATGTCTTTTACCCAATAAAGAAGAAGAAATTCTCTCGACCTTAGTTAGCTAGTCCTTGCTTTAGATTATTTATAAGACGGGGAGACGGACTTCCTGTTTGCGCCTTCCCCGATCGTGCCTGATTCAAAAAAAATTTTTTCTTTACAAATCCAATTTCCGTATTACTCACGGGTTGTTGCTTTTAGAGTCCAATTGTTCACAAGAAGAAGTCAGCGCTCTCCGACCATGGCATGCGGCTTCACTCCGCAGGAGAAGCAGTCGACTCTCAGCACCGCGCCGCTCACCCCGTCCCCCGTTCCGAAGCCTTTAAAAAGGCTCCTTCGCGGGTCGGGGGGCGCAAATGGTGCCTGCTGAGTCACCAAGTTCACAGGCTTCAGCGCCTGTGATTTCTGAGGGTCCCTGCGTCGCCGCAGCGGCAAGACCCGGATCCTGCGGAGCCGATTCCCTCCGGAGCTCGGAGGGAATCCGCCATTAGCCGATGGCGCTAACCCGGAAGTGCCCAAATTCTAATATTCTTTCAATTAACTGTATTATACTTTTTTGGGGGTTTTCAACAGTCAGAATCAGATGCTTTGATCTTATATTCCTTTTCCCCTAATGAGATACCTTTTATTTTATTATCATTTCTTATGTCATTCATAAATAATTCCAGTGACAAGGGGCAACCTTGTCTTGTCCCCCTCTCTATACAAAATTCTTCTGTTATTTCATTATTAAGAATAAGTTTGGCTTTTTGTTTCCTATATATTGCCTCTATAGCTTTAATATAATCTTCCCCCAGTTTCATTTCCTTTGTGACCCTTTTCATGAAGTCCCATGACACCTGGTCAAATGCCTTTACTGCATCTATTGATATTAAAGCAGCCTTTTTGTCTGATCTTTCCTCTAGGTATTCTAGTAAATCTATTACATTCCAACACATTCAATGCCAGAGATCGTCGGTGCTGGCAGAGCTCTGAAAAAGCAATCCTCCCGGATTTACAATGCTACTCCTCCCCCCTGACCCACAGTCCACAATTGATGGAGGACAGAGAAACCTGGGGGTGTTATCCCATGTAGTGAGACTACTTCGCCTTCCCGTACCCAGGTCTCTGTCACGCAAGCCAGGTCAATCCCCTGCGAGACAAAAAAGTCATGCATGGTGGCGGTTTTGTTGCCTATGGACCTGGAATGCACAACACCAATGACAGAGGTGGGTAATCCCTGCTCGCCCTACCCTCGTTCCTTGGGATGGGGCGTAGATTGGAAGGGGTTCGAGCATCACTGCATCTCAAAACCCTTCACCAATAGTGATATCTAGCCCCACCGCCATTCCTCCCTAGCCCTTCAATAGTGGGAATCCTAGACCCCATACTAGCCTCCCCAATAGACGGGTAACATCCCCTCATTAACAAGTCATCCCTGGGCCAGGACTCCTGGGTCAAAATGGTAAGGGGAAGAGGTGAAGCTTTGATAGGGTAAGTATCCCTAGAAGATAAAACCCAACCAACCGCACCCCAAGCGGGGAGGACGGTCCCACGGTGTTTTGTTAACTGTCAATCCCCCTGCGGGAGTATTAATGAGGCATGTGCTATAAAATGGGGATTTCTGGCCAACAAAGAGCCAGCTTTGAATTCGGAAGATCTGTCCATCCTGTCTCACCAGGAGTACAGTAGAGAAGATCGATCATTCTCATAAATTTTTGGAACATTAGGCAAAGGTCCAGATATAGATTGGGTGCTGGATTTCTCCAGACTGTCAGCAACATAGAGTTATTTAGGTGCTGTTGCCATAGAAATCTCAGAGGTGCCAAATTCCTCATCTACTTCGATGTCGCTTGAAAAGGGAACAGGGAGTTGCACTGATGTCTTTCTATGGGGTAAAAAGCTGTTGGACGTCTTTAAATATTGTGCTCTAGGCTCTACTGTCCTTATATTTTGGGTAGAAATCTTAGTCTTTATACTCATTAGCCTCTTCTTCAGGTCTTGTAATTCTAGGCTTACAGAATTATTTTCTTCCTTTGGGCAGTTAGTATTTCTAGTGTTAAGCTTGAATTCCCTTGTCTGCATTAGCTTTGACTCTATGCAAGGAACCAATTGCCTCCTTGTTTCATCCTTAAATACCCTCACTGGGCGGAGAGAGTGGAATCACCATAGAGTATCCTTTATCTCCATGAGTCGAGATGGGAGGGCTGATGATCTAAAGGTCATAAATAGGCGCGCGATGTTTCCCAAGGTAGGCAGGAAGTGGAAATTTTCTAGATCTACATTTCAGTAATGGTAATTCAGGAGCTGAGACAAGGACATAGTAATTTGTCTGTGGTTCATCCATCTATGATTGTATCGGTGAATCTCAAGCATTATCTGGTTCGTTTGCAAGACTTGACAGGACCTCACTTCATCCATAGTTCGAGTTGGTGAGTTGTTAACAAAGTCATTTCTTATCATCCTTATAAGCCCTTGGGCATTTAAAGGGGATGAACTGGTATCCAGTTGTTTCTCAATGTTAACTATTTTGGTGAGGATTTCATTCAGTCTTTGGAGAACCAGATCCATAGTTTCTGCAGACAACATGCAAATCTCTTGGTAGGGATGCGTATCCGGAATCGGTTGAAAGCAGGCTCCTCTAATATCTTGTTCTAGAGACATGGGTGGGTCAGCGTTAGGAGCGTTAGGAGTGGGAGGAACCCCTCCTGCTCCTGCTGTTGCCCTCTTGGACGGATTAGCTTTTTCTGGGAGGAGGGGGGTTGGGTCATTGCCATCCTCCTTAAGGGGCGGAAGGTTACCCTAGCATTGTTACTCACTGTTTGTTCTGTTTGTTCCATTTCCTCAGCTTCCTCAACCCGCTCTGTTTCTGAGCCAAGGAAGACGGCGTTGGCTCTCTGCCAATTCTTTGTTTTAGAGGAATTATGAGTCCCAATTATACTATTCTGGCTCTTTGTACCTTGTTTTCTCCTTCTGGCAGGCATTCCGATAATTACCGTATTTTTCGCTCCATTGGACACACCAGACCATAGGACGCACCGGACCATAGGAGGGGGAGAACAGGGGGGGGGGATTTTTCTTGTTCTCCCCCTCTAAAACAAGGTGCGTTCATCCCTTTTGAGGTCATTATTAGGACTTGCAAACTCTGTAAAATATGAAACAATATGTTGTGAGCTGGGAATACTGCCTTTATCAGTAAGAGCATGGCTGAGGACCTTGAAATATTGGATCTTCCTCCATTATAGAGCCCTATCCCCTACTATACTTTACGATCTTTTAAGTGATAGTGCAATCTACAATCTATCAGTGATTTGTAGGAGAAAACTGGATTCGATAGGGCTCACTCTAACTGATTTTGAAATCTCTGATCCCAAAGATATATGGGAAATTATCAGGAAGACCCTCACAGAAAAAAGTGTTCTCGCCATGCTTGAGGTTGCAAAGCACAGCACCTGCTCTCCTATCCACCTAAATCTCCCTTTGTGTTGAGATTTCCAAAAGGGATACATGACAAATCTGAAGAAACATGAATCGTGTAGGCTGTTTATGTTGGCCAGATTTAACATGTTTCCCTCGGCGGTAGTGAGAGGAAGATACTTAGCTATCCCAGAATCAGAGCGTCTCTGTAAATGTAGAAAACAGGAACCCGATACTCTAGAGCATATATTTTTTTCCTGTGATTTTGGCAGCTATGCCAGAAGACAATTATTTGAGGCCCTAAAATTTAATAGACAGTTTTTTACACAACCAACTGTTCAGGACCTGCTGGCGGACAGCGATGATCAAATTACTTTAATAGCGGCTGAATTTTTAAGTGCTGTCCATGAAGAAAAAATGGGCCATGATAAAGAGACTTAGTGGTTTTTAATGGTAGGTGATGTTGTTGTGTTGTATTATATTATTTATGTACATTGATTTATTTTTTGGAGTTAAGAATAGGACTGGGATAAATTGTGTTCGCTGAGCCCGTATTTTATACAGTCTGTATATGATGTTTGTTTGTTAATGTGAGGTGTGATATGCCTAATAAAGGATTTTGAATTGAATTGAACAAGGTGCGTTCAAGGTACATTCACCCAGGCTTGTGGGGCTGGTGGTGGGGGGAAGCACTGCTTTCCCCCACCGCCAGCCTCAAAGATCCCTGAAGCCTTTGGAGCGCAGCACCCGCTGCCCTGGAGAGGCTGTGTGTGCAGCCATCCCCAAGCTGGAACAGCGAGACAGAGCCCTCCGCCTCGCTGTTCTGGCTTGGGAACAACCTTGCTAGCTTCTGCAGGACAGCGGGGTGAAGGCACCCCGCTGCCCTGGAGAGGCTGTGCGCGCAGAAATCCCCAAGCTGGAACAGCGAGACGGAGCCCTCCATCTCGCTGTTCTGGCTTGGGAACAGCCTTGCTAGCTTCTGCAGGACAGCGGGGTGAAGGCGCCTCGCTGTTCTGGCCTGGGAACAGCCTTGCTAGCTTCTGCAGGACAGAAGGACAGGACAGAAGGCTGTGCGCGCAGAAATCCCCAAGCTAGAACAGCGAGACGGAGCTCTAGGCTGTGGATGTGGATGTGGCTGTGACTCTGGCTCTGGCTATCTTTCAGGTTCTGATTCTGAATGAGGGTCTGGCTCTGGCTCTGATTCATGGTCTCGCTCTGGCTGTGTCTCTGTTTCAGGCTCTGATGCTGTATCAAGCACAGTATCAGCCTCAGCCTCTGTTTTAGACTCAGGCTGTGGCTGTGGCTCTGTTTAAGGATCTGGCGCTGTATCAAGCACTGTTTCTGGCTCTATTTCAGGCTCCTGCCCAGTATCAAGCACTGTTTCAGGCTCTACCTCTGCCTCTACCTCTGCTTCTAGCTATGTTTCAGGCTCAGACTCTGTTTCAGGCTGTGTCTTTGTTTCCTGGCTCCTGCACTCTATCAAGGACTGTTTCAGACTCAGGCTGTGGTTCTAGGTTGTGGCTGTGGCTGTGGTTCTGGCTCTGTTTTGGGCTCTGGCCCTGTATCAAGTGCTGTTGCTGGCTCTGTTTCTGTCTCTGGCTATGTCTCTGGCTCTGCCTCTGGCTGTGTCTCTGTTTCAGGCTCTGACTGTGTATCTGGCTTTGGCTATGTTTTCAGCTGTTTGTCTGTTTCAGGTTCCAACATGGTCTGGAGCACTGTTTTCGGCTCTGGCTCTGGCTCTGATTCAAGGTCTAGTTCTGGCTCTGTTTCAGGCTCTGCCTCTGCCTGTGTTTTAGGGTTTTTTTCAAATTTTTTTATTGTTTTTCCAAATTTGTAACAAAACAAACACAATACAAATATAAAACATACATAACATGTAACACACATAATGAAAAAAGAAACATAAAAACATTGCTTTCAATACCTAATTTAACTTCATTGTTAACTGACTTCCTCGAATCCCTCCTATCTGAATTTCATTTTATCTCCTTGTAGCAGTTCTCCTAAATCTTAATTCTAATAAATTAAAATCCATTTAATTATTATATTCTACTCTTTTATTAATTCTAATCCCTATTGTTTAACAACCCATTATTATTATAATCCTCCGCCTATTTGTTACTTCCAAGTAACTTCCATTATCTTATATTACAATATTTTGCCAAATATTCTTTAAATTTCTTCCAATCTTCTTGAGTCTTCTCCTCCTTCTGATCATGGATTCTTCCAGTCAGGTCGGCCAACTCCAAAAAGTCCAACATCTTCATCTACCATTCTTCTATTGTTGGTATTTCTTGGTATTTCCAGTTTTTCGCTATTAGCAGTCTTGCTGCTGTGGTGGCATACAAAAACAATCTAACATCCTTTTTGGGCAATTCCAGACCTATTATTCAAAGTAGAAAGGCTTCTGGTTTCTTAATAAATGTATTTTTCAACATTTTTTTCAACTCATTATAAATATTTTCGACAGACTCCCCAGCGAGATGGCGACGTGAACGGCAGCCTTGTTCTATGCTCGGTAAAGCTTTGTTTTTACTATCTACTTTGGCGGGTTCTAAGGGCCCTAAGATGCCTTAAGGCGTTTATTTTAGAAGTTTTATGGTTTATGGTTCAGATTATTTCTACTTCTCCCATAAATCTGCAAGAAATTGCGGCAGATAAAGATAAACGCGGCAGATAAAGACTGTTAAAGGGAGTAGGGCTCATTAACAGCAAAACCTGCCCTGACCCTGCAATTTTGAGAAATCCTCTCCCTATTTTTCTTGCCGACATGAGAGGGAAGAAACGCTGCAGGCAGCATTCCAATGAAGCTACGAGCACGGCCAAAAAACAGACAAATATCAGGGATTTCCTGCCTGACAATGACCTAAATGAGATCTGTAGAAACTTCCCTACAGCAAACAGTTATCAGGCCCTAGCTCCCAGTACTACTCATGAGGAGCCTGCCGGCATTGTGGACGGCCTACAACTAGCCTCGAACCTGCGTATGAAGGAACAGATGGAACAGACTCTTGAGTCCCTGCAAAAAACTTCACCTGAATTATCCCAGCCACCAGTCCAGTTAAACAAGGACCGAGAGGCACTGGAACTGCTAATCTGCCAGACTGAGTTGATAACACATACCATCACTACCATCACCAACTTATATAAAAGGCTGGATGGGATTGAAAAGAAGCTTGAAAAAGTCTTTGGCTTGTTCAGTTGCCCCCCCCCCCTCACTTCCTCAGCTTAACAATATTGCAAACCCCGCTCACCTCTGCCCAACTGTGCAGGCTAACCTTGCACAAAAACAAGTGAGATGCCTGCCCAACCAAGTACAAAACTCAAGTCTGCAACTCCAGAACAGCAAACTTGCAGTACTGGTGGGAAACCACCCCTTGAATCACAACAAATGGGCGGATAAACATTCGGTTGCAAATTCCCTGACCCAACTGCTGGGGCAGACACTACGCCCCGTAGATATAGTGGACATCTCATGGCTGCCTTCTGGACCTTATATGAGACGTATGGTTATTAACTTTAGATCTGCCCACTGTGCGGCAAAGATTCTAGGACTAAGAAACCGTACAAGAAAATGGCACATCTATTTCACAAGGGTATTCACCAACCTGACCCGCACACCGCTATGCACCAGGATAGGTGCTGTCTGTGCTGATGCTGGGCCTGTGCGCCATAAAGAACAAATAGGCGGGGGAATGGAGCCGGGACACATTACCCCTCAGGGAGTGGCAAGCCTGCCCGCAAATGACCTAATTGATTTTCTACACCCCCCGCTTGGTACTCTGGTCTCTACGTGCAACGAGCCTGGTATTGGACTACCCAAGCCAGACCAGTTTGAAATGCTCTCGTCCTCATATGCCTCGATGCCGGAATTGGAGGCTTCCATTATTTTAAGTCCAATACGTAATCAAGATCCACAGCATTTGTCAAATTTTGACCCGCTAGCAGTACCGACACAAGACTCAGCTGTTGACCTGCTACCTGTACAGCCTATATGGGTCGGCAAAGCCCTCGCTCTGCATAAACCAGCTGAACATCATGATACATCAGCTGATCATCATGATATTTGTAATGGTGTCATCAAAGATCCTTTGGGCCAAATCAACCTATTGGCCCCTCAGTTAAAGCCATCACACCTACCTTGGGACCAGCGACCTCAAACCTGGAACCACCAAGCAGGGCAGAAGGAGGAGGAGCCTAACTCAGGAGCCTCAAACCACCGGAAAAGAGATTGACTGCCACTATTTCCACCATCACCCTATTTCCACATCCTATCTTGGAATGTGGCAGGATGGCTATCTAAGCAGGGTGACGTCGACCTTCTGGATTTCCTCACAAAATTTCAGATTATATGCCTACAGGAGACATGGTGTCTAGATCTCCATGTCCCTTCTCTACAGGGATACGAAGCTTTTGCTACCCCTGCGATAAAAACAAATTTTTGAGGCCGACCTAGTGGTGGCTTAGTCACTTTTGTTTCCACCAAGCTAAAGTGCAAGGTCCGGCAACAGCAGTGGGCGAAGAGTAACAATCTACAAATCCTACTTATTTCTAGCAGTGAAGGAGGAGATTTCCTTTGCTTTAATATATATATCCCTCCTATAGGCACCCCTTCCCAGTCGTCACAAACCTGGGAAGATTTAGAGCTATGTTTGGAAAAGGCTGAACTAGAATTCCCTGGCATGGATATCCTGCTGGCAGGTGATTTCAACGCCAGGATAGGAAACGACATTAATACGTACTGCTCTAAATCTCAGTTACTGCCAGAGGCAGATTGGTTTATTCCCTGGTCCTCTGATGATAAGGTCTTGAATAAGGCAGGTATTACATTAATGGAGACTGCCTTCAAACATAATCTGTATAATTTGCATGGTACCCATATGGACAGGTCAGGGGGTTTCTTTTCTTTCCTTGGGCCTAGAGGTGCGAGCGTTATTGATTATATCTTGGTCTCCCCAAAACTCTTGGAGAGGTCATAGGGCTTTAGGACTTTCAACAGAACTGAGAGTGATCACCTCCCTATATCAATTTCACTAATTCCCCGTGGTTTGGAGGATCCGCAATATCGCAATCACTGTGCAGACCCACCTCCAACTCTGGCCCTTCGCAGGCGTAAATGGAACAGCGACCTGGAATTCAAAATCAAACCACACCTGCATTCATCAGATTTACTGGCCTTGAGAGACCAGTGTATTTTATCTAATTCTGACCCCTTTCTAACATTTCAGCAGGTCTCAGAGTCGCTCTTCCCACTACTCACGAACCCCAACCCTCCCAAACAACAAAATAATTCGAGGGCCTGGTTCGATAAAGACTGTAGGAATCTAAGATCTTTGCTCAGGAAATTACAAAATAAGGTAAAACAGGAAGGGACCCTGTCCTCAGTGGAAAACCTGCACAGGTGGCGCTCTCATTATAAAAATACTCTAAAACTTAAGAAATCCCTCTATAGAAAGGAACAATGGGAGGCACTCGACAAGGCGATCAAATTGCGGGACGACAAAAAGCTCTGGGAAATAATTGCTCAGGGAATTTCACCCAAAGGGATAACTGTAACCAACAGTATTTCATCTAACTTATGGTACCAACATTTTCCCCGGCTATATACAGCTCCAAACATTGCTAAACCGAGCCAGTTTCCTCCTCTTAAAAACGATCTATTAATGGGCTGGGATCCTGTTACCGAATTAGAATGTTTACAGCTAATTAAAACACTCAAGAATGGCAAAGCTCCCGGTGAAGATATGATTCCTCCTGAGGTGCTTAAACTAAATGCCCAGTGGTGGGCTGCTTTTTTGGCCCAACTTTTTACGGTAATAAATGATACATGCAAAATCCCAGAAAACTGGAAACTGAGCCTGGTAGCCCCCATCTATAAGAAGGGCGACCCCCAAGACCCCTCAAACTATCGCCCCATAAGTCTCCTGGACATTGTGTATAAACTTTATACTCGCCACCTGCTAAATAAATTGGTTGACTGGGCTGACCACTCTAACTTGCTTAATCCGGAACAGGCAGGATTTAGAAAGGGCCATAGTACAATAGGCCATTGTTTGGTATTACAGACAATGATAGATAAGTATACAAAGACACACAAGAGCAAACTTTTTGTGGCTTTTGTAGCTCTCACATCCGCTTTTGACTCAATCTGTAGGGACAAATTATGGCAAAAACTATATGACACAGATATAGATAGACGACTTTTCAAAATACTTAGAGAGTTACATACAGACATTACAGTTAAAATTAGAACTGGGATGTCAGGCAACTATACTGACCCACTGCCACTGGGGAAAGGGGTTAAACAGGGCTGTTTGTTAGCGCCGTTCCTCTTTAATTTCTATATAAACGACATTGTTCAACATATGGCAAAGTATAAGTCATCAGCTCCTGCCCTGGAAGGCAAACACCTGAATATACTGCTATATGCTGATGACATGGCGGTCATGGCACTCACTCAAAGGGGCCTACATAGCATGCTGGAGGGGCTCGCAGCTTATTGTTCCCAAACCTCTCTAAAGATAAATTATGATAAAACAAAAATTGTGGTATTTACTAGAGCTCGCCACACATTTAGATGGTCTTTAGATGAACACAAAATTGAACAATGTCTTCTCTTTAAATATCTTGGTATCACTTTCCAAGCTACATCTAGCTGGCTTGCCCACTTCAAGACTGTAGCCCTTCTAGCACGTAGGACAATTGGTGCTCTGCTCAGCTTTTTTTATTCGAGGGGAGGGCAACTGGTGACCCCGGCACTAAAAACTTTTGTTGGAAAAGTGATTCCCCAGATGTTATACGGAGTAGAACTCTGGGGATGGAATCAGAAGCTGTTAGAACGGCTTGAAATCTTCCAAAATTTTTATCTCAGAAGAATTCTAGGCCTCCCTCAGAGCACTCCGGCAGCTTTCCTAAGAGTGGAAGTAGGATTACCCTCTGTGTCTGCCAGGGCCCACTTAAGATTCCTGCGTTTTTTCACCAACCTCATAGATGCCCCGAACACCTTATTGGCTAAACAAGCCTTTGTATCATTACAAAATAATACCACTTGGCATAAAAATCTACTAGACATTCTATCTAGATACAACCTACCTGAGTTTAATACTCTCAAATTGTGGAGCCCTGATAAAGTTCGGGAATGGATCTTTGAAAAAGACGCCTTTTTGGACTCCACTAAGATAAAAAAACTCTGGGTTTTCCTACTGGTTCCCTCGAGTAAAAGCAGTCAAAATCTGTGCCAACTACTTGGTGGAGATCACTGATCCCACACTTCGGAGAGCTTTTACTATGGCACGGTTTCAAACATTGCCAACTGCTTATTTGACCGGTAGATACACAAAAACCCCAGTAGAACATCGTTTATGTCCTTGCCTTATGAAAATTAAAGAGGATCTTACACATTACCTCCTCTATTGCCCCATTTACTTGGGCTTTAGAGACGCATTGCTGCAAATTATACCCAACTCTATAACCAGTCCTGAAGATAGAGTAAAATGTTTGTTAGTTGATGCAAACCCACGCATTACCCATGTGGTAGCGGTTTTTGTGATGAAGGCCATGAAAGCCAGGGAAAGATTTATGGACAACAATGTAAAGACCCCTTCATCGTCTGTTTAACTCGTTGCTCGTTTTCCCTCCTTTTCTATTCTGTGGGAAGAAGGTTTTGTTGGCATAGTATGTAATGAATTTTAATATTTTTAACTATTGTAGTGTTGATGTTTGTGCACAGGCATGGTCCTCACAATAAATGGATTTTGATTTGATTTGATTTGAAATATTTTCCCAGAAGTCTTTCACCTTGGGACACGTCCACCACATATGATAAACGGTACCTTCTTTTTCTTTGCATTTCCAACATAAATTATCGTCTGTATGATAAATCTTTGCTAACTTTACAGAGGTTAAGTACCATCTATACATCATTTTCATAATATTTTCTTTTAATACAGTACATGCAGTAAACTTAACCCCTTTCTTCCACAACCTTTCCCAATCTTCCAACATTATATTGTGTCCAACATCTCTTGCCCAATCTATCATCGCAGATTTAACTTGTTCGTCCTTTGTATGCCATTCCAACAATAAGTTGTACATTTTGGATAGATTTTAACATTGGTATCTAACAACTCCATTTCCACTTTGGATTTTTCCATTGCAAAACCATTTTTCTTATCAAGCTTATACAGTTCATTGATCTGATAATATTGTAGCCAATCCAATTTATCTTTAAATCCTTCGTTGTCTTCCAACAATAAATCAGCATATTTCAACCATTTACTCTCCATATTTAACTTTTTCTGGGCCTTTGCTTCCATTGGTGAGAGCCACCTGGGTGTTTTCCTTTCTAAGAGATCTTTATATCTTATCCAAACATTGTATAAAGATTTTCTAATTACATTAGTTTTAAAACTTTTGTGGGCTGATATCTTATCATAACATAAGTATGCATGCCAACCAAATACATTGTCAAATCCCTCCAAGTCTAACACATCCACATTTTCTAATTGAATCCATGCCTTAATCCAGCAGAAAGCTGCAGCTTCAAAGTATATCTTCAGATCTGGCAAGGGAAATCCCCCTCTTTCTTTTGAATCTGTTAATATTTTATATTTAATTCTGGGTTTTTTTCCCTTGCCAGATAAATTTAGACATTTCAAATGTCTAAATGACATTTCTGCCATTCTTTAAAACATTTTACATTGCCAATAATTGGGATAGCTTGAAATAAAAACAACATCTTTGGCAATACATTCATCTTGACCACTGATATTCGGCCCATCAACAACAATTTTAAATTTGACCATATCTCAAGATCTCTCTTAATTTCATTCCATAATTTTTCATAATTATCCTTATATAAATTCAATTTTTTCACCAATAAATTCACACCCAAATATTTCACTTTTTTCACAAAGACAAGGCCAGTCTTCTCCTGAAGGACTTTTCTCTCCTCATTATCTAAGTTTTCCCCCAACACTTTGGTTTTGCTTTTATTTAACTTGAATCCAGCAACCTGCCCAATCTCCTCAATCAACTCCAGTCCCTTCACTGCACTGGAGTCTGGATCTTGTAAAGTTAACACCAAAGCATGAGCAAAGGCTTTTAACTTATATTGCTTGGATCCTACTGTTATACCTTTAACCTCTTCTTCCTTCCTTAGCATATTTAGCAAAACCTCCAGAACTGAAATAAAAAGTAGAGGGGAAAGTGGGCACCCTTGCCTGGTTCCTTTTTCAATTCTAATTTATTCTGAAACCACATTATTAACTATAATTTTTGCTTTTCGTTCAAAATAGATCACATTGATACCATTTAAGAATTCTTGTCCAACCTCAATACTTTCTAAATTCTTTTTCATAAAATTCCAAGAGACATTATCAAAGGCCTTCTCCGCATTGATAAACATTAACACCGCTTTACAATTTTTTTAAACTTCCAACCTTTCTAACACATCGATTATATTCCTAATATTATCTTTCATATGTCTTCCAGGCAGGAATCCTGCCTGGTCCTTATGGATATAATCTGTTAGTACCTTCTTCAGCCTATTAGCCAAAATGTTAGTAAAAATTTTGTAATCCACATTAAGTAATGAGATCGGTCTGTAGTTTTTTACATTGGGTCTATCTTGATCTGGTTTTGGTATCAGAGTTATAAAAGCTTCCTTCCAGGTTTCAGGTGCTTTGCCCCCTCTTAATATCTTGTTGCATACCTCAACCAATGGCTGAATCAGCCAGTCTTTCAAAGTCTTGTAATAGTTTGCAGACAGACCATATGGTCCTAGGGCTTTGCCAAGTTGCATCTGGTTTATGGCCTTCTCTACCTCTTGTCTTGTAATCCATCCATTAAGTAGGATCTTTTTATTTTCGGGAATTTTTTGCAAACCATTTACTTTAATAAATTGCTCAGTTTTATCTTTATCTTCCTTTCCATTTTTATACAGCTGTTTATAATATTTCTGAAAACACCTTCTTATGTCTGCGGGATTCTCTACCGACTTTCCTTCTGATACAATATTTGTAATAGTACTTTGTTTCTGTCTCTTTTTTTAACTGCCAAGCCAGCAGTTTTCCACATTTATTTGCTGATTCAAAATTTCTCTGTCTCATCATTTTTAATTTCCATTCTATTTCCTGATTTATAATCTGGGAATATTGTATCTGTAAAGCTTTAATTTCCTTTTGAATCTGCTGATTCTTTGGATTACATTTCAAATTCTTCTCTTTATCTTTTAATTGCGACAGAATATTATCTTTTTTCTCATTCTGTATCTTTTTCTTAATCAAGTTTTGTTGTATGAGGAATCCTCTCATTACTGCCTTACTTGCGTCCCAAATGACTCTTGTTTCCACCTCTGAATTCGTATTTATCTCGAAATAGTCCTTTAGAGTCTTTTGGGCCTTCCTAATCATCTGTTCATTCCTCAACAAATCACCATTCATTCTCCATCTATAAGATCCCTGCAGAAACAATTTTGTTTCCAAAAACACTGCATTATGGTCCGAGCAAGTCTTTGGGCAAATTTCAGTTTTAGTTACCCTGGGAACAAAGTCTCTGGATAGCCATAAATAGTCGATTCGTGAAAATGATTGATTTGTATCTGAATAAAATGTGAAGTCTTTTTCTGTTGGATTTCTCACTCTCCATATGTCTGGCAGATCAAATTTATCTACCATTTCAAAGAAAGTCTTTGGTAATCTGCCAGCATTCATTATTTTCTGTCTCTGTGTTCTATCCATAAGTGTTGATGCCACTCCATTCAAGTCTCCCATCAAAATCAATTTGTAATCCAAATAGTCCAGAAGTCTTGTTTCCAGATTCTTAAAAAATTCTGCTTTGCCATCATTTGGTGCATGAATTCCCAACAACAAATATTTTTCGCCTTGTGCTTTAATTTCAACTGCGATATATCTTCCCTCCTCATCCTTAAACAACATTTTAGGGTTCCATTTTTCTTTAACGTAGAAAACCACTCCTCTTTTCTTCACTTTATCAGATGAAATAAATTCCTGACTGAGTTTCTTATTCTGAAGGACTTTTCTATGTAATCTAGTAACATGGGTTTCTTGTAAACAAATTATGTCCAAGTTCTGCTTTGCTAACACATGATAAACTTGGTTCCTTTTTGGCCAAGAGTTCAAACCATTTACATTCCATGAGTAAATTTTCAATGCCATCTTGTATTTTTAGGGAGCTCCTGCACCTGCCCCCAGTGGCTGTGGGCTATCCACTCCAAAGTCCTTGGTGTTTTTTTTCCAGAAACCTTGCTTTTTCTTCAACAGTCCTGATTCTTTGTTTTCTTCCTAAAAAGTTAAAGGAAAGGCCACCAGGAAATTCCCACCTGAAAAAGATGTTCTTCTGTCTCAAGGCACCAGCCAGATCTGTGTAATTATTCCTTAAGCTCAAAAAATGCTTTGGGATCTCTTTGAATAAAATAATTGGTTTATCTTTGATCTTCAGACTTTTTTTATAGTGTAGACCCAGGATATTCCCTCTCTGTTCTTTGGTCTTAAAAACTACAATGCAATCGGACTTCCGGTGGAGCGCAAGCCTGACACGAGCGAGGGATCTCTCCGGGAGAGAAACCCTGGCTATTTCGGCCATAAAAGGGGGGTTTTAGGGCAAAAAAAACCCCCTGTCAAGCCTCTAGTGGGTGTCCAGAGGTTCAGGTTCCCGGCAGTGCCTAAAAGCTGCCCGTCCGGCCATCAGGTAGCCTCTGAAAAAGAGGTGAAGAGTGCGGCGGAACGGGATAGCAGGCTATCGGGAAGCCATTGCTACGGCTGAATAGCGAAGCCCCGAGCTTGCAAGGAACAGCGCTCCGCTCTTGAAACTAAGAAATTCGGACTTGAAACATCTAAAATTGGATTGAAAAGTATTAAGGGGAGTTCCGAATTAAAAAAGGAGAAGATTCCGAGTTCAGTTGTCATCTGAAATCAGCACAGACGCAGCACCGTAAGCAGAGCCAGAAAGCGAAAGTGAGTTGCCGCTAGCGGCTATTGTTTCTGTTTCTCCCTAACTATTAGAAACTGTTTCAAACTAACAGTTTAAAAGTAACTATTTTTGAGGACTTAAAGAGGTGAAACGTCAAGGGGGAACAGAAGGTAACTATTGAGACAAAATAGAGGTCTTAGATGCAACTGAGGATATAGAAGGATTGAACTGTCTTCCCACTTTTACTTTCAAGATTAAACTGTTACGCCAAAAGAAGAGCTTCCGACTCCATTTTAACTCAATAAAAAGGGTATAGTGGCAGAGAAAGAAGAACCAATCTATCTTCCCACTTTTTCTCTTTTGTGGATTTTGGTCACTTTTGGGGGGGGGGTTTAAAATTGGAAAAGCTAAATTCAGTAGTTTAACTTTGGTTATTTGGCAATTCCTTATTGAAAAACTATTAATGTGGATTGGAGTTCCCTAGTGGATGGAATGAGACATTACAACTTGTTTTTCAGAATTTTTCTTTGTTAATGGTGTAATTCTGGACTGGAGGAATATCTGCTTCCTGTTTGGCCCCCTTCTCCTGGAATTGCTTTTTTGCCTTATTTCCTATGGGATGTCCTGTTCGGAATTATAAATCACAACACCTCATCCTCTCAGACAGCTATATTCCTCTATAAAACCTCTTGGATTATTAAACAGAAATTATTCAGTTTAAGCATTGGTTACAACTAATTTTTGGAAACAAATCAAAAATATTGGCATCACAATACACTCTTGTCATTTTTGTTTTTCTTTCTTGTAAAAATTATTTTTTGTGCCTTTTCGGGAAATAACCATTTTTGGATATTCCAGTTGGATTACAATCTAAGTCTTTTGTATTACAATTTGTATTACAATTTGGATTATAACTCAACTATCTCTATGCAAACTGTTTTTGGTTTTCTTTTTTTGTCTTATTTGAGGATTAGCCCGAGTGGGGGCAAGAAGTTTAGCAGCTATTTAAACTTTGGTACAGAAAATTGGTTACTTTATAACGTTCAGCTGTGGAAGTATTTCCTTTCATAAAGTCATTATTTTTTATTAATCCCCCCATATTGCCCTAAAAACTTTGGATCAATATTAAGAAATTGTATTTTGTCTTTTCGGGATTTTATATTGTGAAATTGTTTAAGTAATATTGGTTAACTTTGAACCAAATAATTAATAGGAGAAATTTGTTTTGTTATTGGATATATTGGGATATTTCGGGAAGGAAATGTCACACCCGCCGAAAAAAGGGGCAGAGGGGGGGACGCCAACAGATAGGAGAACTTCAAAGCAAGAAACGGAGTTTAGAACAGAAATATTGAAAATGTTTGCAGAGATAAAACAAAGTGAGAAAAATCTGGAGACAAAACTAGAACAGGTGGATAATAAAATTGGAAAAATGGACAAAAAAATTGATGAGACAGTTAATGAACTGAAAGGGCAGATAAAAGAGGTATCTAAAAGAGTGGACGAGGGGTTAAAGAGGACAAAATTGGAATGGATGAAGAGTGAGATGGTGGAAATAAACAAAACACAGGAAGAAATAAAAGATTCGATTGCTATGAACGAACTGAGACAGAGGGAAGTGAATTTGAGGCTGAGATCAGTGCCGGAAACACAGAATGAAAATATAAGAGAGAGACTGACAATGGAAATTGCGCAGTGGTTGGAGATGCCAGAGGAAGAAGTTGCCAAAACAGTACAAAATGCATTCAGAATGAAAGTAAGGACAAGTAGAGCAAAGAAATTTCCTGGAGACTGTTTGATTACATTCAAGGACAGAGAGATGAGAAATCTGATATTACAGAGAAACAGAGAAAAAAGGTTATATATAGACGGGAATTACATAATCATCTTTAAAGATATACCAATAAGGCTGTTGAAACGAAGAGACCCATACAAACCACTGGTGCAGATCCTCAAGAAAAATAAGATTGATTTCAGATGGGAATTTCCGGAGGGAGTCTCGTTCTTCTATAAAGGCAAGAAACGAAGATTGACAAGCCCAGAGGAAATAGGGAAATTTACGAGAAGGTACAAGGAACTACAGGTGGGAGAAGAAGAGGCCAAGGGAGCAGAAGGAGGAGCAGGATCCAAGGAGGAGTCCGAATCAGGAGAGGAAGATGAACAGAATGGAAAGAAACCGGAAGAAGAAGAAGAGGAAGAGGAAGAAGAAGAGGTAGATAGATTATAAGGAAACAAACTAAATTTATTTAATTGGAAGGCATTGTGGCGTTAAAATTATGGAATTGGAATATTAATGGGATGAATGATAAGAGGAAACGAAACAAAATTGAACAATTTCTAAAAAAGAAAAATTTGGACATTATATGTTTGCAAGAAACTCATGAGGCAAAAAGACACAGGAAAATTCTGATCAACAAAAGACTTGGGAATGAATTTATATATTCGGATAAAGAGAAAAAAAGGGGAGTTGTCTTATATATCAAAAACAAAATTGAACCTCACCAAATATTCAAAGATGAAAAAGGAAGAGTTATAGCAGTTCAAATCAAATGGCAAGGCGAAAAATTAATAATTGTCGGGATCTATGCACCAAATGGAAATAAGACTGATTTCTATAAAGTATTGGAGGAAAAACTATTTGAATATATGGATCAGAAAATTATCATAATGGGAGACATGAATGGAGTGGTATCATTGGAAATGGACAGACTAAGGGATGTAAAGAACAAAGAAGGGAAACTGCCTAAGACATTTTTTACGATGACGAAGAATTGTAACCTGATCGATATTTGGAGACTTAGACACCCATTGGAGAAACAATTTACGTATTATTTAGAACTGAATTAGTCAATGTCAAGAATAGATCAAATATGGGTATCGAACGAACTGACTCCAAGAATCCAACAAATCGAAATACAAGCCAAAGTAATTTCAGATCACAACCCAATAAAAATGGAGTTAAAAGGTTTTGAAGAAAGAACTTTTAGATGGAGAATAAATGACTACTTATTGGATGATCAGAAGGTTGTAGAAAAAGCACAAAATAAATTATCCGAATATTTTATGGACAATATCAACAAAGGTACTAAGATGAATATAGTTTGGGACGCAAGCAAAGCAGTTATGAGAGGATTTTTTATCCAGCAGAACTCATTGAAGAATAAAAACAAGGAAAAAAGGAAAAAAGAAATTCTAAGGCAGATTATGGACAATGAGCAAAAACTGATCAAAAAGCCAAACAATTTGAAAATCAAGCAGGAAATCAAGACTCTCCAAACTCAATTTGCAATGATAATAAAGAAGGAAGTCGAATGGAACATTAAAAGGTTAAGGCAGAAAAACTTTGAGTTCGCTAACAAATCAGAAAAATGGCTTGCGTGGCAACTTAAAAAGAGAAAGGAGCAGAGCACAATCAATAAAATTAGGATAAACAGCGAAGAGACAGCTAACCCGAAAGAAATTAGGAAAGGATTCTTGGACTTTTATAGGCAACTATATAGAAATAAAAAAAGGAACAATATGAAGAAAATAGAAAGATATCTAAGAGATAAAATGGTGCAGAAGACCCCGACAGATCAAAAAGACCAGCTGAATGCCCCAGCAGAAAAAGAGGAAGTAAAAGAGGTGATAAAAGAGCTGAAGAGAGGGAAAGCTCCGGGTCCTGATGGATTTACATCTAGTTATTATAAAGAAATGAAAGACGTGTTGATGTTCCCTTTGATGGAAGTTATGAATAACATTTTAAAAGAAAGAGACATTCCAGAAACGTGGAAAGAAGCATATATTACACTGATCCCCAAACAGGATTCGAATTTAACTCAAGTCAAAAATTATAGGCCTATTTCACTATTGAATACGGACTACAAGATATTTGCGGGAATCTTAGCGAAGAGATTGAAAAGGATATTAACAAGACTTATACATAAGGATCAAGCAGGTTTCCTACCAGGCAGACAAATGAAAGATAATATAAGAAATATAATTAATGTCTTAGAATATCTGACTGCTAGGAATCATAAACAAGCAATTTTAATGTTTGTGGACGCTAAAAAGGCCTTTGATAATATTATATGGGAGTTTATGTTGAAAAATTTAGAATATATGGAGGTGGGGAAAGAGTTTTTCAATGGCATATCGACTTCCGGGTTAGCGCCATCAGCTAATGGCGGATTCCCTCCGAGCTCCGGAGGGAATCGGCTCCACAGGATTAGGGTTTTACCGCTGCGGCGACGCGGGGACCCTTAAAAATCACAGGCAGTGAAGCCTGTGAACCTGGTGACACGGCGGGCACCATTTGCGCCCCACCCGACCTGCGAAGGAGCCTTTTTAAAGGCTTCGGAACGGGGGACGGGGTGAGCGGCGCGGTGCTGAGAGTCGACTGCTTCTCCTGCGGAGTGAAGCCGCGCTGCCATGGCCGGAGAGCGCTGACTTCTTCTTGTGATTTGGACTTTAAAATAACAACCCGTGAGTACTACGGAAATTGGATTTCTAAGGAAATTTTTCTTTTGTGAATTAGGCACGATCGGGGAAGGCGTAAACAGGAAGTCCGTCTCCCCGTCTTGTAAACAATCTAAAGCAAGGACCTGCTAACTAAGGTCGAGAGAATTCTTTCTTTTATTATTGGGTAAAAGACATTAATTTCACGATTTGGCACTAGAAGAAATTTTACTGGAGGATAAGAGCTAATTTTGGGAGCTGAAGTGCCGCCACCCTCCGGACCCGGGAGTGATCCGCAAGAGAGCCTGTTGAAAAGACATTGAAGAGTTTGACAGCTGTCAAATTAGCTGTCAAGACGGAAAAAGAGAACTTTGTTTCTGCTACTTCTGCTGGCTATATTTGTTATAATTTGACTACACTTTGTTGAAAATAAGGAAGAACTGATACAAACTAATTTGACTTTCGGATTTGAACTGGGAGGAATACTAAGTAACCAAAATCCCTCTAGAGGGGATTTTGGGACATTACAAGAATGGCTGAAGGAGGGAAAATTCAGGCTGAATTGGACAGAGTGTTTCTTCTCTTGGGAAAGTTACAAGGCCAAATTGATGTTTTGGCTATAAATGTTGCAACTCTGGACTTAACAGTAAACAAATCCATTGAATTTGATAAGGAATTGACTCAGGAAGCCCATGCAGCTGGACAAGAAGAGAAACTTGAGAGTTCTGAGAGTGTGAAGAAAGAGATATATGTTGTTCCTGAGGAAAAGGAAGGAGGAGATGTAATGTTACAGAAAATAAAGGAGGGCCAGAGGCCTGACATGATGGTTACAAAGGAAAATAAGAACTTGATGGTGAAAATTTGGTCTGAATTGGAGACTGAAGAATGGAGAGATCTCCTTATGTGGAGATCGGAAGACCCAAGGATTACAAATTTGATTAAGGTGGAAGTTGGAGCTTTGGGGACATTTGGACTTGAAAGGAGTAAGAAACAAGATTCAGGCTCCACTTTTAAGTATGGAGGTCTGGCTGGAAGAAACATGGACCCTATTGTACTAGTGGTTATCCGAGATTTGGTGCTTAATACCAAGGACTATCAAAAAAACCGGCAGAGAGGAACTGAGAGAGAATTAAGAGCCTCGGACGTGAGATCTCCAGGCTGATAGTAGATCGATTGATGGACGTTTGTTGGGGATTGAAACCGGGAAAGGGGGGGTGGAGTTTAGGAATCCAAAGGGTGTATAATTATAATCTGTTTTGTTTTTACTTTTGTTATCTGTCTGAGAATTGAGGAAATCGTGGAAGGGAATTTAGGCCGACTTTAGAAAAAGGTTTTAAGAATAAGCACTGATGTATCACTATTGATGTTTATAAGGCAAAATTGGTTTTTTAAAATGAACTAAATATAAAAAGGTTAAAAATTAGGGATAAGAACTTGTTGAACCAACAATTTGAATTGGAATACAAGAGGGGGAGGTGTGGGGAAGTCAGGGAAATATGTTATTGAAAATAAGGATTGTGAATTCTATGTGTTTTTAAACTTTTTTGTTTTTTCTTTTTTGATTTTTTAATGTATTACAATGGAAAATTTTAATAAATATCTTTTTTTTTTAAAGAGTTTTTCAATGGCATAAAGGCAATCTATACAGAACAGAGAGCAAAATTGATAGTTAACAATGTTATTACTGAAGATATAAAAATATCTAAAGGAACAAGACAAGGTTGCCCACTTTCACCATTGTTATTTATAACGGTTCTGGAGGTCTTTTTAAATGCAATTAGACAAAACAAGCAAATAAAAGGGGTGACAGTAGGTCAAAATGAGTATAAAGTTAAAGCCTTTGCCGATGATTTGGTAATGACCATGGAAGAACCAATAGAAAGTGTAAAAGAGGTATTGGATGAGATGGAACAATTTGGAAAGGTAGCTGGATTTAGACTGAATAAGAAAGACCAAAATGATTGTAAAAAATATGGAACAAACTAAGATTGAAATAATGCAGCAACAAATGGAGATAGAGGTGGTGAAAAAGGTAAAATACTTGGGAATTTGGTTATCGTCCAAGAACATTGATTTGTATCAAAATAATTATATTCCGGTTTGGAAGGGAATAAAGAATGATCTGGAGGTGTGGGGCAGAATGAAATTATCCTTTTGGGGAAGAATATCCACGGTAAAGATGAGCGTACTGCCAAAGATGTTATTTTTATTTCAGACTATACCCATTATAAAGGGTATAGGAATCTTTAAAGAATGGCAAAGAGTGATTTCAAGGTATATCTGGCAGGGGAAGAAGCCAAGAATAAAATTTAAGTTATTGACGGATGTAAAAGAAAGAGGTGGCTTCGCCCTGCCAGATATGAAACTATATTATGAGGCAGCATGCCTATGTTGGTTAAAAGAATGGATCAAATTAGAAAATAAGGAATTATTAGATCTCGAAGGTTTTGATAACAGATTTGGTTGGCACGCATATTTATGGTGTGATAAGAAGAAAGTTCATAAAGGCTTTGGAAACCACATCTTCAAGAGTTCTTTAATAGAAGTATGGGATAGATACAAAAATATATTGGAGCCAAAAGTCCCACCTTGGTTGTCTCCGCTGGAGGTAATGAGTGTTAAGAAAATTCATATGAGAGGTAAATGGAGTACATATGGTGAATTGGTAATTAAAGAAGGAGGAAAATGGAAATTGAAACCATTTGAACAAGTTAAAGATCATGTATATGATTGGTTGCATTATTTTCAAGTAAATGAAATGTTCAAAAAAGATTTGAAAGAAAAGGGTTATGTAGAATCTAATTTTCAAATAGACATAATAAACAATGAATATAAAACTCTGTCAAAAATGTATAAGATATTGTTGGAATGGCATACAAAAGATGAAGAGGTTAAATCGGTAATGATACAGTGGGCCAAAGATTTTGGGTATAATATTCAATTTGATGAATGGGAAAAATTGTGGAAAGAGAATATAAAATTTACTGCATGTACGACACTGAAAGAAAATGTTATGAAAATGTTTTACAGATGGTACATCACACCTGTAAAGTTAGCAAAGATGTATAAGATGTGCAACAAATGTTGGAAATGTAAAGAAAAAGAAGGGATGTTCTTTCATGTGTGGTGGGAATGTAAGAAAGTGAAAAGTTTTTGGGAAATGATATACAATGAAATGAAAAAAATGTTAAGATATACTTTTGCAAAAAAACCGGAGGCTTTTCTTTTAGGGATCTTAGGAAAGGATATAAGAAGAAAAGACTGTAAACTCTTCCAATATGCAGTAACGGCAGCCAGAATATTGTTGGCCCAGAAATGGAAGCAAGAGGAAATACCGACGATAGAAGAATGGAGACTGAAATTGACAGGCTATGCGGAATTGGATAAATTAACTGGGAAAATCAGATACACCAAAGACCAAAAGTTCATCGAAGACTGGGGAAAGTTCGTAGATTATCTGAAAAACATATGTGGCGTGAACACAACGCTAGTGGGATTTCAAGAGGCACTGTAAAAATAGAGAAGTATTGTTAACATGAAATGGGGGGGGAGGGAAGTATAATGGCAATACGAAAGAAGGGAATGTGTAACTAAAGTTATAAATACGGATGATTGTCAGAGACGCTGAAGGAAGTTCAAAAAAGAGACAATTTGTTGTATTTTGGATAAAAATGTATAACTGTATGGAAAATCAATAAAAAAATATTTAAAAAAAAATAAACATAAAAACTACAATGCAATCATGTGTGATTTGGGAGCCTTTCTTAGGTCCAAATCTGTAGGCCTTTTCAATCCAGGAATTTAGCTTATGTTTTTGGAGATCCCAGCACGTAGCAAATTCATGAATTAACCAATCCTTAAGGTTATCTTGTTCCAATTGAGGTGCGCCTCTCACTCTTAATTGATGTTCACGTTCTTTCATCTGCAAAAAAGCGATCACATTGAGTGCTTCCTGCTGGGTCCTTTCCACATCAGGAACTCTCACTGTTTCCAATTCCGTCAATCTTGTTTCATGAACTGAGACTTCTTCTTTCACCTCTTTTATATCGTTTTTCAAATCAACAAATTCTTGTTTCAGCTCTTCAACACTTTGTTGAGTGCCTCTTACTTCTGATTTTATTTCAGACAATAATTGCATAACAGTCTCTTCAAAGGTCAGTGCTCTGGAGCATCTTCTGTCTCTAGGCTTGCTTTTCTCAGTCTTATCTCCATTAGCCATAACTATTCTGCAGTTTCAAGGTCAGCTCACTGAAACTAAATCCACAAGGTTTTTTAATATGCAGGCAGTTCAGCAGCTCCTCCCCTTCAAAGCCTTTTTTTTTTTAACTCTTCTTGTCTTGTTTTAAAACCTCCAGAATTTGCTTGAACTCTTGTAGCCAATTCCAGGAGGGTAGAAGATACAGTGTATAATATTTTTATAAGTTCAGGCAGCTGCAGTTACCTTATAACCCCCAAAGAGGAAAACGAAAGTTGAAAGTATCCTCTCCCTTTGTGACGTCACGATGGAGTCTAGCCTTCCCACTCTGGGAGGTCCACTCTCAGAAAGCAAGAGTCTTTTTCCTTGTTAAATCTATCTGCTGCAGGGTCCCGATTCAATCAAATCCCCCCCCCTTCCCTCTGCAAAAAGAGGGGCTTAAAATTGCTTCTTGGAAGTTTTTAGCAAGTCTTTTAAAGTTACGGCTTCAGTCAGCTGTAACAGCTTTCACTTTTGCTTCAGCAGAAAGGGATCAACCTCCATATTTAAATCCCTTTCCATCCTATTTTAAGGTCCAAAGTTAAATCCCTTTTTACTCACAATTTTCAGGTCTTAATTTGGTCGGAGAAATTGGTTGCTCACAATCGCTGGACTCGGAGCTTCGCGCTGTGAAGAAAGCGAGTCGATTCCACAGTGCCCATGTCTCCAACCCCACTCGCTCTCGGGGCTCTTATTAGAGCTTACCGGGGCCCAGAGCACCCGCCGGAACACCAGGTCCTCAGAATGCTCGATCTGATGTTTTATTTGGGGTTCCGCGACGCTCTCGAGGTCACCCCAATCTTCACAGCGCCGGGGCTTTTTTAGCCGAAAGAGCTCCCATTCGCCATTAATCAGGCGACCAACAGGAAGTCAGACAGTGTTTTAGGTTTTGGCAATGTTTCCAGCTGTTTCTCTGTTTTACGGTCTGAAGCTTTCTCAAGCACTGTTTCAGGCTCTGGCTCTGGCTCTGGGTTTGGCCTTCTTTCAGGCTATGATTTTTGGCTCTTTTTAAGGCTCTGTTTCAGGCTCTGTTTCAGCCTTTGGCTCTACTTCAGGCTCTGCCTGTGTCTCAGGCTTTGGCTCTGTTTTCAGCTGTTTCTCTGCTTCTGGCTCCGGCCCTGTATCCAGCACTGTTTCTGGCTCTGGCTCTGGCTATGTTTCTGCCTCTGGCTATGTTTCAGGCTCTGGCACTCTATCAAGCACTGTTTCAGACTCAGACTGTGAAAAAACAACAACAACAACTGTGGATGTGGCTGTGGCTCTGCCTCTGTTTCAGGCTCAGGCTCTGTTTCAGACTGTGTCTCTGTTTCAGGCTCCGGCGCTGTATCAAGCACTGTTTCAGGCTCTGCCTCTGCCTCTACCTCTGCTTCTGCTTCTGGCTCTGTTTCAGGCTGTGTCCCTGTTTCAGGCTCTGGCACTCTATCAAGCACTGTTTCAGACCGAGGCTGTGGCTGTGGCTGTGGCTGTGGCTGTGGCTGTGGCTCTGGCTCTGGCTGTGGCTCTGCCTCTGGCTCTGGCTCTGGCTCTAGTTCAGGCTGTGGCTCTGGCTCTGGCTCTGGTTCTTTTTCACCTACGGCACTCTATTAAGCACTGTTTCCGACTCAGGCTGTGGCTCATGGCTGTGGCTGTGGCTCTGCCTCTGGCTCTGGCTGTGTCTCTGTTTCAGGCTCCTACGCTGTATCAAGCACTGTATCAGGCTCTGTCTGTAGAGTTTGGTGGTTAATGGGTTAACCTCTGGTGTGCCCTGTGCCTGGGAGGGACTTCTACGTGAAGTCACGCAATTCCTTTCTCTGTGTGTTTTAATTTCACTTTTCTCCGTGAGTTAGAGGAGAAAGACACAATGTGCTCTAGCTCTGACAGAGTTTGCTGCTTTGCTTGTAAATAAACGCTGTAGAATAGAAGTACAGTGTTTGGACTCTCTTTTCCTTTCTCCTTCCACACGAAGGCAACCACTGCTACTCTGCTACCTTGCCTTAGGTGCTGATTTCCCAGAAGATTGTGCAGAAGGAAAAGCAGAGTTTTCTGCGCAGGGAAACGCACTGGAGAGGCAGAAGTTCCAAAAGGTTATGGGAGCCAAGTTCGGTTTGCCGTGTGTGAGAAGGGACCACAAGGAGAAGCCCAGGTTGAACCCCTGCTCAGGGAGAAGCAGGTGAGAGCTCACTGAAGACAGAGCTAGCTCTGGCTCTTTCGCAGGCTCTGGTTCTGAATGAGGACTTTGTACTGGCACTGATTCAGGGTCTGGCTCTGGCTCTGGCTCTGCCTTTGTCACTGGCTCTGGCTCTGGCTCCAGCTCCAGCTCCAGCTCCGGCACTGTATCAAGTACTGTTGCAGACTCAGGCTGTGGCTCTAGGCTGTGGCTGCAGCTATGTTTTGTGCTCCAGCCCTGTATCTGTTAGGATATTTCCGTTCCACCTTAAAAGGGAGCAGGCTGTGAGTCACAGAGTCTGCGTATTTCCTGTTGCACAGGATGTTTCTGTTGTGTCAGTTGCTTTCGTTTCCTTCTTGTTGCCTGAGCATACCGATGCAGGCGGTCATGTTTTTCTTTGTTCTGACCAACGCTAAATAAACTGTAAATATGCTCTCCTGCTGTGCATCTCTCGCTGTGTGAATTCTGCTGACAGAGTGTGCACCAGCCTAAGAATGTGGAATACTATTTCGTGTCGCTAATTGCTGATACTGTGTGTCTACGGGACATCGATGGATCGTCCGGCAGCTGGCTTGGGGGCTCAGATGGACTTTGCCTCCCTGGCAGTATCCCAACAGTATCAAGCCCTATTTCTGGCTCTGGCTCTGGCTTCTGCTCTTTATTAGGCTTTGTCTCAGTCTTTGGCTCTAGCACTTATTCTAGCTCTATGTCTCTGTGTCTCAGCCTTTGTCTCTGTTTCTGGCTCTGGCTCTGGCTCTGGCTTTCTTTCAGTTCTGGCTCTGAATGAGGCTCTGGCTCTGGCTCTGATTCATGGTCTCACTCTGACTCTGATTCAGGGTCTCGCTCTGGCTCTGGCTCTGGCACTCTATCAAGGACTGTTTCAGACTCAGGCTGTGGCTGTGGCTCTGCCTCTGTTTCAGGCTCAGGCTCTGTTTGAGGCTATGTCTTTGTTTCAGGCTCCGGCACTGTATCAAGTACTGTTGCAGACTCAGGCTGTGGCTCTAGGCTGTGGCTGTGGCTGTTGCTCTGGTTCTGGCTCTGGCTCTTTCTCAGGCTCTGGTTCTGAATGAGGCCTTGGTTCCGGCACTGATTCAGGGTCTCGCTCTGTCTCTGGCTGTGTCTCTGTTGCACCTCAAACGGTGGTTTGTTGTTGTCGTTGTTGTTGTTATTTTCTTTCTGGGGTGGGACAAATGTTTAGTTGGGGCGGGGATTATTTTAAGTTTAGCATAATTGTTTCTTGCTTTGTTTTTCTTTTACTATTTTTTTAGGTTATTGTATAGTTTGTATTTTGCTTTCTAAGGGGAAAGGGTCAGGGCTGCCTGGGAGGGGGCCTCAGCCAACAGAATGGCTGGGGCAGGTTCCCTACGGGGGGATGTATTGGAACACCCAATCTCTGTTATCGCGGGTGGGAGGAGCAGTTGCGCTAAGACCAGACCACGTCTTTACCGAAGATCTGGTTCTGACTCTGATTCTGATTCTCTGATTCTGGCTCTCTATCAAGGGCTGTTTCAGACTCAGGCTGTGGCTGTGGCTGTTGCTCTGGTTCTGGCTCTGGATCTTTCTCAGGCTCTGGTTCTGAATGAGGGCTTGGTTCTGGTACTGATTCAGGGTCTCGCTCTGGCTCTGGCTCTGGCACTCTATCAAGGACTGTTTCAGACTTAGGCTGTGGCTGTGGCTGTGGCTCTGTTTCCATTCTTACAATGGAATGTACACAAAACAATAATCCTTTCTATATAAATTTTCCAATACATTCTGAAAACATAATAAATCCTTAATTGTTGTCCACCTCCTTTTAGTTCCTTTATCACTCGAATGCTAGCACGGAGTCAAAACTATTATTGTATTTTTGAACATATCTTGTATAACCATCCCATTTTTCCGCAAATTTTTGCTTTGAGATTCCTCTGAGTTTGCTAGTCAATTGAGCCGTCTCCACCAATTCCTGTAATTTGATTTCCCAATCTGTTATTTTTGGAGCCTCGTGATCTTTCCATCCCTTGGCCACAAGTATACGAGCTGCTGGGGTTGCATACAAGAATACCTCTCTTAGATTTTTTGGGATCTCTTTATCTAAAATACTTCATAGAAATGCCTCCGTTTTTTTCGTAAAAGTTATCCCCATCATCTTTTTTAATTCATCGTATATTCCCCCCCCCAAAAAAATCTTAATCTTTTCACACATCCACCACATGTGGCTCATGTCACCGTTATTTCCTCCACATCCCCGACAAGCATTCGCCAAATTTTGATACATTCTTGATCATCTGGAAGCAGTGAGGTACCACCTATGAGCCATTTTCATCATGTTCTCTCTTATATTATAGCTGGCTGTAAATTTCAAATTTACATTCCATCAGTTTTCCCCATCTTTTAGCATAATTGGACGGCCCACATCTTGGGCCCACTTTATCATTGAAGCCTTAACCTCCTCATCCATTACTTTGTAGTCTAAAGGAAGTCTATACATTTTTGCGATTATTTTGGTTTTAAATAGAATATCATTTATTACGGCCATAGGCCCATACAGGTAAAAACAACACATAAATAACAGCTTGTGCCGTAAGGAGAAAAAAAAACAATCGCTAAAACACCACTATAACAATAAAATACTATAAAATGGAAAGGCATGCTACGCCTTAATTAGCTTGTAGAGCTCCTTGGCGTCGCTTTTGGGAAAGGACAGCAACTAGGAACCTAGCCACCTTCAGGGTCGTGTGGGTATCCTTGTCCTGCAAGATTTGGGCAAGGTGGAATTTTGGTGGGGTACCCTCTAGTTTCTGTATGATTGATCCCAACAAATTTGCCCGTGGCACATTAAACAAGGGGCAAGTGAACATAATGTGCTGGAGCGACTCCGGCGTCACCTTATCACATTCGCACACGGCGGGGGCTTGGCCCTTTGAGAACCTATGTCTCAGGACATTAGAGGGAAAAACGTTAAACCTCGCTTTGGTGAAGGCCAGTCTATGTGCAACAGTCAAAAGGGAGGAGAGGTATGATGGAACGCAGTAAGTTAAAGTGATACCAATGTTCTGGGGCGAACAAACACCTCCCCCCAGCGTATAATTTCGCTGTAAATCGATGTCATCCAGTCTTTGGCGGATCAGTCTCTGAGCAGTGATTTGGTCTAGTTTTAGGGAATCTGAGGGAGAGATTCCATAACTCAGGAGTTTGGCATGAATTCTACTAGTCCAAAGGCTAGAGAATTCATCTCGCCATAAGCATTGGGCAAGGTAATGGTTTGGTAATCTATGCCACAATGATAACCAGTAATTGAAGACTTGCTTCCACAGGCAAGTTTCTAAGGATGCGACCTTCAATTCTAGTCGCATGGCTGCGTTGCTTACGCACAGGGGGAGCATTAGGAGCCGACGTAGGAATTGGCTTTGCAGAGTCTCAAGGGGAGCAAGATCTGTCATCACGGCCCAGAGCGGGGCAGCATAAGCAACCACGGCAACCACTTTTGCCTTGAACACCTTTAGGGCCGAGGGAACATGCAAAGCTCCGTCCGAAAAGAAGAATCGGAGGAGCGCATATGACAAGGTTTTGGCCTTATTAAGTAGGTGTTGAATGTGAGCTTTCCACCCCAAATTGTATTGAAAAATAACTCCTAGGTATTGAAATTTTAGGACTTGCTCTATTTTTGCCCCACCAAGCTTCCATTTATATAATCTCCGGCTTCTGGAGAAGATCAGGATCTTGGACTTGGCATGGTTGATGGTTAATTGATTGAGTTGACAATACGTGGCAAAGATCTTCAGAGCTCTGTTTAGTCCAACACGTGTATAAGATAGAATTACCGCGTCGTCCGCATATAAAAGGAGTGGGCAGCGGTAATCCGCTAGTCTAGGCGCGTGTGTACTTGGAGATGAGTTGACTAGGGGTGCTCGCATGTCACTGATGAATAGGTTGAATAGGCAGGGAGCCAATATACATCCTTGGCGCACTCCCTTGTTTATTGGTATCGAATTTGTAAGGTCGCCTGCTGGAGTGAATCTCACTCTGGCAAGGGTACCTTCGTGGAGCTGGCTTATGAGCCATAAGAGTCTTCTATCAATGCCCTGTTTCGCAAGTTTCTCCCAAAGAATATTTCTAGGAACGCTGTCAAAGGCTGCCTTTAGATCTAAGAAGGCAGCACAGAGGTAGCCCCGGGGGGGGGGGGAGTACTTCCGAGCCAGATGATAAAGAACTATCGCATGATCGGTTGTAGAGCGTTTAGTTCTGAACCCTGCTTGTTCATGGCCAATCTGGTTAGTCTCATCTACCCATCGCAATAATTTAGTCATCAAAAAGCTGGCATAAATTTTCCCTATGATCGAAAGGAGGCTGATGTTACGGTAGTTTTCCGGCTCCGTTGGAGAACCTTTTTTATGAATTGGTACAATAATGGCCTCCTTCCATGTTTTGGGGATGAGACCAGAAGCGTTGATTGCATCGAAGGTTTTGGCCAAGATGCCGGCCCACCATTGTGGGTGTAGTTTGATGGCTTCAGCAGGGATCAGGTCGGGCCCAGGGGCTTTGCCCGGTTTCAGCTGAGCTATTAACTTGGCTATTTCGTCAGGATCGGTGGGAGGCCAAATAGGTAGGTGGGTAAACAGGTGCATCAGATGGTCGGAGGGAGCATCTGCCTGTGAGAAGCATTTCTTCAGGAACCGTTCCCATGTCGGTGCAGAGATGACTGCCCTTGGGGAATTCCTCCCCCTTCTGTTAATCAAAGACCAGAATTCCCTGGATCTGTGTGGTTTTGAAGCAGTAATCAAAGCCTGCCAACGATTATGTTGCCACTCACGCTTGGCAATTATCTGCGTGCGTTTGTAAACTTGCTTGGCTTGTGCATAGCTAGCTGGCAGGGTAGATGCATCAGAGGTCTTGTATGCATTATATATAGCACGGAGGCGCTGCCTTGCTTGTTTGCACTGGGAATTATACCAGGGAGCACCGTGAGTATACTCGTTTCGATTTAAATTTTTGGGTGGTAACCTGAAGAAGGACGTAAGATCAGTCATATGATGGTAGAAGCGCTTCAATACTATGCTATGCTCGTCTGAGGCAGAGCCTATGTTGGGATAGGGCCCGAGGATTTCTTTTTGAAAGAATTCCAGGTACCTTTGAGCCTGTGTCTCCGACCATTTGATTCCTCTTACTTGGAAAGATTTGTTGGTTACCACCTGAGTCGCATGTCTATGAGCCTCCGGCTGCCAGTTCAGGGAAAGCTTAGCAACAAGGGGAAGGTGATCACTAAATTGTACATTCTCAATCTTAAAAGTGGAAATACACTTAAATAGATCCCTAGAGACCAACAGGTAATCGAGGACGCTGTTTGATTTAACGCTCAGGTGAGTGAAATCCCCTGGAATATCGGGGAGGCATGTGCCATTTAAGGGGACCAAATTCAAACGGATGGCCATTTGATAGAGGAGTACTCCAGCCTCATTTGCTCTGTGGTCCTTAGAAGTTCTCTTCACGATGTGTTCCAGGTCATAATTATCAAGGTTTGGGGTAACCCACCATTTGGCTTTGGTCAACGAGTCCCAATTTGCTGCCGTACGGGCATTAAAATCGCCACCAATTATGGCCGGGGTGTTAGGAAACTTAACATAGCATGAGAGCAAATGCTCTTCTAGCGAGCCCCATTTAGAGCCCAATTCAAGGGAAGAACCCCCGGGTGGCAAGTAAACATTTGTAACTAGGAGCGAGATCTTTTCCCCCGCAATCAGCCCGGTGAGGGCGTAGGGAGGCAAGGCCTGTACTAGAGTAAATTTGGAATGTAGGTTGAGGGAGATGCCTATTATTAGGCCCCCTTTAGGGCGGCCTCCTTTCAGGGAGGGGCAGGCAGGGAGTTCTAGAAGCTCAAAGCCATTTAGAACGATTTTTTCTACTTCCCACGATTCTTGGAACAAGATGATATGAAACCGATTGATATACTCCAAGAATTCTGGCTCATGTTTTTTTCCCCTCCAGCCCGCAATGTTCCAGCTGAGGACTGATAGGGGGGAGTTCCTGTTGTGTTCAATTCGCTGTCATTTCAGGGAGAGAAGTGGGTCCTTTGGAGGCAGGGCAGACCCCACAAAAAAGTCAGTTATTTTACTTTGCATGGCAGGCACCTGCTGGAGGTACCTAATCTTGGAGTTGGTAGTGGGGTGTTCAGACTGGGACAACAGAGTGGGTCTCCCGCTGGCTAACCCAAGGGTGGCCACTTCAGTAGGAGGCTCCACAGGATTTGCAGAGACTGCCCCACCGCGAGGTCTGAAGGTCGCCAATGAAACCATTTGATTTATATGTCCGGCCGGGTCTTCAGTCAAATCCGGATCATTTTTTGATGTAGGTGGAACGCTCCCCTGACCTGATGCTAGCGAAGGTACTGGGGATGCTCGACGTACAGATACCGTTTGTATGTCGTGTCTGTGCCGCTCAGGAGAATATGAGGACTCCAATTCCGGCATTGATGGATTAGATGGTAAAGAATTGTTTTGGTGGAGGGGACTCTGAATTACACTCTTCAGCGGGGGACTCTTGGAGGGCGAGTCAAAATTTATCAGGAGTTGAGATGAAGGGCCAACTTGTGAGGCAAAACCTGGGTCTGCCAAGCGTCGATGGGCTTTGCCCACAGGTGAGGGAGGCATGGGTTTAGGAGCTGGACTGAGGTGTGGAAGTCTTCCTGCTTCCTTAGAACACGACTCCGAAAAGCTGGCATGGTTAACCTGAGAAGTGGGCAGGACTTTTCCGTTCTTCTGGACATATATGAGCTGATGATTAAGTACCGTATTTTTTGCACCATAACACTCACTTTTTTCCTCCTAAAAAGTAAGGGGAAATGTCTGTGCGTGTTATGGAGGGAATGCCTACGGGTGGCATGCCTACGGATTTTCCTCCTCTAAAAACTACGTGCGTGTTATGGTCAGGTGCGTGTTATAGAGCGAAAAATACGGTACTTCTAATCTATCCATTATTTCTTGTTGTTCCCTCGGTGGAAGGTTGCCAAAGGTGGCTAAAAGCTCTCTTTCCTCCGGCGGGGTCAGAGAATTGCATGCGCCAGTGGATTCCTTTAGAGCTCGTGGGGACGTAGGGTAAGTCCAGTTTCGGTACGGATGGGTATCCTCCGGAAGAGGAGGCTCAATATCCCGAGATGCTCCCGACCTCACCGACAGGGTCCGCTCCGTGCCGTAGTCGGCAAGTAGAAGGGGATGGCTCATGCTATCCATAAAAACTCTTGTTGGGGTGATATCGTACCTAGCCAAGAGTGATTTCTGCCTGATGATAGCTGAAGGGATCCTTGGAGAGTAAAACGCAAGCATCACTCTCTGTTGCCTGAGGTGCTGGTTCAAAGGTAATACTGCAATAAGATCGCATTGTGTGATTTCTATGTTTAGGAGGTTGCTTAGTTGCTTTTTAACCCCTCCCAAGGTGAGCCACCTTGCTGACCCTACCCCGATATTTAGGCAGATTTTCTTAGGTTGCAGGGACAATGCTTGATGTTTCAGTGCAGTATTTAGTTTATATTTAGGGATCTCACTTCCTTTTTTGGTTGAGTGTAAGGTCCTCTGGCACTTCATTTCCCCCGTATCTACAGTTGGTTTAGACATTGACCCGAGGTTGTCAATTTTCTGTTCAAGGCTAGATAGCTGGGAGGATAGCACATCAATCTTCTTGAATATGCAATTAAGGGTTCTGACCACAAGATGGAGATGTTCATGTTGTTCTAGTCTAGCACAATCCTCGGCTCCGGCGTCCTGCACCACCCCCAGTGGGGGGCTCCCTCTTCCTCCGAGCTTGCCGTCCACAGTTTTAGTCTGGGGTAAAAATAATTCCTCTGGAGTTGACGTTGTTTCTGGAGACGTTAGAGGGTAGAAACGGTTCTGAGTTTTCACCCTATAGCAGTGATCAGTGGGGATACTCCATTTGCCAGACACGGGGGGGTCGGTTTTTGATTGTTTAGTTCTTGGGGAGGGCGAAACCTCGTCACAATCCCTTCGGCGTTTGCCTTGGCCCATCGTTGTGAATCTTTTAAAATAGCAGTGCTTAGAAGGTAATAAAAGTGGTAAAAATAGAAATACAGCCGGATGTGGGCCGGCGCAAAGCCAGTGAGACAAAGGTTGCTTCCAAGACTGCCGGAGAACACAGTTATCTGCTCGTTAAAGCTAATTTACGATGCAGGCTTTACAGTTATCAGTTATCAGTAATGTGAGCTCCTGGCATGGGCTCCAACACCCTGGTACAATCTTCAGCAAGGGCTTGAAGGGCTGGGAGCCGCAACACAAATTTTAGGGCGGATTCGAAATGAACTCCGGCAAATGCGTCTTACCTCGTCGCCTCCTTGCTTCTGCCTCACCACTTTCTTTCAGTCTTGAGTGGTCGTGAGACTGTGGAGAGACCCGGCGAGCGAGTAACGGAGGGGCAGAGCAGCGTCAAGGTTGCTGCTGCTCTAGGCAAGTAATTAAAACCAATTGCTGAGCTCCTTTGCCGTGGGAGTCGCAGGCTTTCAAGATTAATGGTGTCGTCTATTGTTCCTTATCTACAAGGCGCTGACTCATCCGGCACTTTCTCTGCTCACAGCTCTACAATCTTCTGCTCTCAAGCTCCGGCCAAAGGAAACAGTTGTAATTAAGAAAAATAAAATACTGGTCTAAAACGAGTCAAAACGAGATAAAATCAATTAAAACTCAGTTAAAATTTGTGGAGCTCTGGGGCTGACAGCCTAGCCTGCCGCCATCTTGAAAGCTCCTCCATTTTTTCATTTTGGTTTTACTATTCAGTAGTTCTCTTTCAAATCTTGAAGGCTCCTTTTCAAAACCTATCTGCTTATCCTGTCTGAACACTTCATTCACCTGGAAGTAATCTAGCCAACTAGAAAAGTTATCTTTTATTTTCTCATAACTTATCAATATTAGTTGACCCTCCCCCCCTTAATATTGTGTTATACGTTATCTAGTTCTCTTTGATGTTGTTGCTTTTTTTTAACAGCGATTGCTTCTAGTGGAGAGTTCCATCTTGGGGTTTTCTGTTCCAAATATCTTTTGTATTTTCCCCATACCTTATATATAGCATTTCTTATTATATGATTTGAAAAACTCCTATGCGTCTTTATTTTCCCATAATTAAGATAGCCATGCCACCCAAAACGGGTGTCATGACCTTCTAGATCTAAAATATCCCAATTTTTTAATAAATACCAATCTTTTAACCAGAGAAGACATGAGGCTTCGTAATATAGCTTCAAATCCGGTAACCCGTAGCCACCTCTTTCTACAGTATCTATTAATATCTCATGCTTTAATCTTGGTCTTTTTTCCCCCCCAAATGATATTTATTCAGAGTTTCGTCAATACATATAAAAAACCCCAACCCTAACCCAAAAAGGAAAACAGAAAAAATAGAAAAAGAAAAAGAAAAAAATACAAATCTCAAATTACAGTTTTTCATTTGCTTAATTCTTGAACCTCCTCACACCTCCCTTTTTGTATTCTAGTTTAATTCGTTATTTCAGCAAATTCTTCCCATATTTCTCAATTTTAGTTTAAATAGTTAATCTTCACACTCTATCTTATTTATTGATCAACATAACCTTTCCCTCTTTTAATATAATCTGTTAATCAATTTACCTTACTCTCTTTAACCTTATCTTATGTTAAAAATCTTAAAATTTCAAAATTACATCACATTCATGCATTTCTCCTTAAAAGCATTTCTATTAAAGCCAATTTAGTTCCTTTCCAGCATAATCCCTCAAATTTCAAGAATATTACACTAATTCCAAAATTAACATAAGAAATTCCCTTCATGTTTCTGATTTTCATCCAACGTCCCTTCTTCCTGGTTTCGGGTCATATCAGTCCTTTCTGTCCATTACTTAGTCCATCAATCTGGTGTTCTAATGTCCGAGGCCCTTAAGTCTCTTCTAGGCCCCTTCTGCAAATTTTTTTGTTCTTGTTTGTACTTACGCAGTTCTTTGCCTATTGTTAGTTTCTGGGGAAGTGGGTCTCCGGAGGGTTCCATCCAGTAATAATTTCCATTTTCCTTCATCCGATTGTCCCCTTCCCCCCAGTTCCACTCCCAATCTTCATCTTTGTAGTCCAAAAAGTATTTTTCCCAATAGTTGTTCACCTGTTTCACAGTCCCACTAGAGTAAAAAGCTTCCTTGACTTCAAATGCTTCCCAGCACTCTCCAAGTTCAATATTCCAACGCAGTAGCTTTTGTTCCTGTAGAACTTTAGATCTTACCATTTGTGTTGTATAGGGAATAGCTACTACCTCTTCCTTCTCCATCTGCCCTTGGACTTGCCTTGTCAAACCGGATTCCTGAGTTGATCGCTGTGTAGCTTCTTTATCCTTGTTCCCTGTTAAATCATATTCACTGGCCACAGCACTCATGAAGTCCAATTTTTCATTCATCAGGCTCATTTTCACGGACAGCTGCTCCAGCAAAGCATTAGTCCTGTCAAGGGCAGACACCAAACCTTCCTGCCAACACATTTCTGTTCAAAAACAATGTCAAACGGCTGTTCCCACGGTCCAAACCTCACATATGTAAGCTGCAACCGCAAACTGACAGGCTCCCTCTAGGGGACACAATTTCTATTTGTATCCATTTTTTAGGAAAGTATCAAACAAAGAAAGTTACTTTTGATTTCAAAGTCCTTTCGATTTCAAATACTTTGTTTCTTTAAAGAGCAAAAATGAAGAAGGTAGTGTTGAAGTTAGTTTGTTTCTCTCTTCTTTTATTTTTTCTATCTGTCAAAGTACTCCACTTTCAATCAATGGACGTCTCAAACAGTTTCTGTCCCGATACCCCGTCCCCAGGTTTGGGACAGTGGAAACTTATATTCCTTTTCTCACTTCCTGCAGGATTAAACAGTCAAACCCCCCCCCTTTTCTCCTGCTTCCAAGGGGGGTTTTGTTGATTATGGATGCAGGAAATTTCCAACTTTAAAAAGACTTTTTAGGCTATTAGGTTGCAAGGTCTTTGCTTCAATCTGTATACAATAATGGGAGGCGGACTTCCTGTTTACACCTTCCCGCTTCATGCCTAATTCATAAATTTGCAGGTTCTTAATCTGATTCTCCGTTTTTACTCACGGGTACTTGATTTAGAGTCCAAATGTCATCAGGAAAAAGTCAGCGCTCTCCGGCGATGGCTGCGCGGCTTCCCTCCATGGAAATAGCGATCGGTTCGATGCACCGCGCTGCTCACCCCACTTCACTCCAGAGCCCCAAAAATGGGTTTCCTCGTGAGTAGGGGAGGCGCTCTTGGTGCTCTGCCGAACCCCACGTTCCCAGGCTTCCTCCGCCTGGGATTTCTAGCGGGCCCCCGCCTTCGCCGTGGCGGGAAGACCCAATTTCCACGGAGCCCGTTCCTCCGATTGGAGGAACTCCGCCATTCGCCGATGGCGCTAACCCGGAAGTCTCTTTACTCTTGGTCTTTTACCCTTCCACAAAAATTTAGAAATTTCTTTTTGCCACCTGTTGATACTGCTGGTCTTTCCTGTAATTGGAATCGTTTGGAATAGAAAGAGTAGCTTCGGTAAAACTATCATTTTAATTACCGAAATACGGCCCAGGAATGATAAATTTAACCTTGTCCATGTCTCCAACTGTCTTTTGATATCTTTCCAACAATTGGTATAATTATCTTCCTATAAGGTAAGATTCTTTGGTGTTATCCATAATCCTAAATACTTGATTTTGGGGTAGATTTCAATGTGTATTATTTGTTCTAATTCTGCTTTTTCAGCTGGCGACATATTTTTAACTAATAGTTTTGTCTTGTTGAAATTCATTTTGTTTTTTTTCTATAAAATATTTATTGAGGTTTTACAAAACATATATCACATATAACAAAACGAAAACATCAACAACGAACAGAAATACACACTTAACAACAAAAAAAGAAAAGAAAAAAGAAAGAAGAAAAATTCCACTTTTTAAATTTCAAAAATCCATATCTCTCTTTCCTGACCTCCCCACATCCCCCCCCTCTGTATTCCTCTTTATTCCGTCCAATTCAGCAAATTCTAACCCTTTTTCCAAACTTGTTTAAAATTATATATTTCCGATTATTATGTCTCTAATTTCCCATATCTTGAACCTTTACACCACCTTATATACTTAGACATAATATTTTTCTAGTCATACCCCCTCCTTGTTAAAATTCCTCTTTTCAGAACTCTTTTAACCATATCCCAAATGCCGTGTTGCCTTCACCTCCCACATCATTTTAACACTCAAACATTTTACAATATTTTTGTAGATAGTTCTTAAACTTTTTTCAATCCTCTTCCATAAGTTCTCCCCCCTGGTCACGGATTCTGCCAGTCATTTCTGCCATCTCCATGTAGTCAATCACTTGCATCTGCCACTCTTCCACGGTGGGTAAATCTTGTGTCTTCCAATACTTGGCGAGAAGTATTCTTGCTGCTGTTGTTGCGTACATAAAAAATGTTCTATCTTTCTTTGACACCAATTGGCCGACTATGCCCAAAAGGAAGGCCTCTGGTTTCTTAGGAAAGGTAAATTTAAATACCTTCTTCAGTTCATTATATATCATTTCCCAGTAAGCCTTAACCCTTGGGCACGTCCACCAAAGGTGAAAGAATGTTCCCTCAGCTTCTTTACATTTCCAGCACTTGTTATCAGGCAGGTGATAAATTTTTGCAAGCTTAACTGGGGTCATGTACCACCTGTAAATCATTTTCATAATATTCTCCTTTAAGGCATTACATGCCGTAAACTTCATACCGGTGGTCCACAACTGCTCCCAGTCAGCAAACATAATGTTATGACCTATGTCCTGCGCCCATTTAATCATCGCTGATTTGACCGTTTCATCCTGTGTATTCCATTTTAACAGCAAGTTATACATCTTTGACTTGTTGAAATTCATTTTGAACCCCACAACTTTACCGTAGCCATATATTATTTCCAACGCCTTTCTTAAACTCTGTTTTGGTTGCTCCGTAGTTATAATTAAATCGTCAGCAAATGCCCTCGTTTTGTACCTTCTGTTTCCCAGCATAATCCCTTTTATTTCTTTTTCTTCCCTAATTTGTTTACATAAAACTTCCAATGTTAATATGAAAATTAAGGGGGATAGTGGGCAACCTTGTCTAACCCCTTTACTGATTTCACACTCCTGTGATAAATTTCCATTGATTATGAATTTAGCTTTTTGTTTTGATTATATTGCTTCAATCCCTTTTATATACAGTATACCAAAATCCATATGGTGTAATAGACCTTTCATAAATTTCCAGGATACCCTGTCGAAAGCTTTTTCTGCATCAATAGCCATTAAGACTGCCTTCTTTTCTATTCTTAAGTCTAAATACGCTAATAAGTTTATAATGTTTCTAGTGTTGCTATAAATGTGCCTCCCGGGCAAAAAGCCAGCTTGGTCATTGTGTATCATCATCTGGAAGACTTTTTTTGATCTTTCGGCTAAAATATTTGCATATAATTTATAATCGTTATTTAGAAGCGCGATAGGCCTATAGTTGTTAATTAGTAGATTGTCCGTTCCCTGTTTTGGAATTAATGCAATAAGGCTGTCTTTCCAAGAATCCGGCATGGTTCCGTCTTTGAAGATGTTGTTCATGATACTTCTTAATGGGTCAGACAGTAAGTCCTCAATTTTTTAATAATATGTTGCCGGTAGGCTGTCTGGCCCTGGTGCCTTTCCTATCTTTGCTTCCTTAATTGCTCTTTGAATTTCGTACGATGTAATAGGGGCATTCAACAGTTCTTTTTGTTCTTTAGTAAGTTTCAGAAGACAGTTCTGTTCTAAATGTTCTTTAACTTCTTCTGTTGTTTCATTTCCTTCCTTATAGATTTCTCTAAAGAATTCGAGAAATCGTTTCTCTATTTCTTTAGGGTTGTTTATTATTTTGCCTTCGCACTTAACTCTATTTATAAGCCTTTCTGCCTCTCTCTTCTTTAATTGCCATGCTAATAACCAAGCTCAGGTTCTGTTTCAGGCTGTGTCTCTGTTTCAGGCTCCGGCGCTGTATCAAACACTATTGCAGACTCAGGCTGTGGCACTATGGCTGTAGGTGCGGCTCTGGTTCTGTTTCAGGCTCTGGCACTGTATCAAGCACTGTTTCAGGCTCCGGCTCCGGCTTCTGCTCTTTATTAGGCTTTGTCTCAGTCTTTGGCTCTAGCACTTATTCTAGCTCTATTTCAGGGTCGGCCTGTGTCTCAGCCTTTGTCTCTGTTTCACGCTGTTTCTCTGTTCCAGGCTCCGACGCTGTTTCAAGCCCTGTATCTGCCTCTGCCTCTGTTTCAGGCTCTGGCACTCTATCAAGCACTGTTTCTGGCTCTGGCTCTCTTTCAGGCTCTGGTTCTGAAGTAGGGTTTTGTTCTGGCTCTGGCTGTGTCTCTGGATCTGGCTGTGCCTCTGCTTCAGGCTCCTATGCTGTATCAAGCACTGTATCAGGCTCTGCCTCTCCCTCTGCCCCTGGCTACGTTTAAGCGTCAGGCTCAGTTTCAGACAGTGTCTCTGTTTCAGGATCCAGCACTCTATCAAGCACTATTTCAGACTCAGGCTGTGGATCTCGGCTGTGGCTGTGGATCTCGGCTGTGGCTCTAGGCTCCGTCTGTGGCTCTGTCTGTGGCTCTGGCTCTCTTTCAGGGTCTGGTTCTGAATGAAGATCTGGTTCTGACTCTGATTCAGGGTCTCATGATGGCTCTTCCTCTGCCTCTGACCCAGCTATGTTTCAGGGTCTGGCTCTCTTTCAGGGTCTGGTTCTGAATGAGGGTTTTGTTCTGGCTCTGGCTGTGTCTCTGGCTCTGGCTCTGGCTCCAGCTCCGGCACTGTATCAAGTACTGTTGCAGACTCAGGCTGTGGCTCTAGGCTGTGGCTGCAGCTATGTTTTGCGCTCCGGCCCTTTATCAAGCCCTATTTCTGGCTCTGGCTCTGGCTCTGGCTTTCTTTCAGCTGTGGCTCTGAATGAGGCTCTGGCTCTGGCTCTGATTCATGGTCTCACTCTGACTCTGATTCAGGGTCTCGCTCTGGCTCTGGCTCTGGCACTCTATCAAGGACTGTTTCAGACTCAGGCTGTGGCTGTGGTTCTGCCTCTGTTTCAGGCTCAGGCTCTGTTTGAGGCTATGTCTCTGTTTCAGGCTTCGGCACTGTATCAAGTACTGTTGCAGGCTCAGGCTGTGGCTCTAGGCTGTGGCTGTGGCTGTTGCTCTGGTTCTGGCTCTGGCTCTTTCTCAGGCTCTGGTTCTGAATGAGGGCTTGGTTCTGGCACTGATTCAGGGTCTCGCTCTGGCTCTGGCTCTGGCACTCTATCAAGGACTGTTTCAGACTTAGGCTGTGGCTGTGGCTCTGGCTCTGTTTCCATTCTTACAATGGAATGTACACAAAACAATAATCCTTTCTATATAAATTTTCCAATACATTCTGAAAACATAATAAATCCTTAATTGTTGTCCACCTCCTTTTAGTTCCTTTATCACTCGAATGCTAGCACGGAGTCAAAACTATTATTGTATTTTTGAACATATCTTGTATAACCATTCCATTTTTCTGCAAATTTTTGCTTTGAGATTCCTCTGAGTTTGCTAGTCAATTGAGCCGTCTCCACCAATTCCTGTAATTTGATTTGCCAATCTGTTATTTTTGGAGCCTCGTGATCTTTCCATCCCTTGGCCACAAGTATACGAGCTGCTGAGGTTGCATACAAGAATACCTCTCTTAGATTTTTTGGGATCTCTTTATCTAAAATACTTCATAGAAATGCCTCCGTTTTTTTCGTAAAAGTTATCCCCATCATCTTTTTTAATTCATTGTATATTCCCCCCCCCCAAAAAAAAAATCTTAATCTTTTCACACGTCCACCACATGTGGCTCATGTCACCGTTATTTCCTCCACATCTCCAACAAGCATTCGCCCAATTTTTATACATTCTTGATCATCTGGAAGGAGTGAGGTACCACCTATGAGCCATTTTCATCATGTTCTCTCTTATATTATAGCTGGCTGTAAATTTCAAATTTACATTCCACCAGTTTCCCCCATCTTTTAGCATAATTGGACGGCCCACATCTTGGGCCCACTTTATCATTGAAGCCTTAACCTCCTCATCCATTACTTCGTAGTCTAAAAGAAGTCTATACATTTTTGCGATTATTTTGGTTTTACTATTCAGCAGTTTTTTTCAAATCTTGAAGGCTCCTTTTCAAAACCCATCTGCTTATCCTGTCTGAACACTTCATTCACCTGGAAGTAATCTAGCCAACTAGAAAAGTGATCTTTTATTTTCTCATAACTTATCAATATTAGTTGACCCTCCTCCTCCCCCCTTAATATTGTGTTATACGTTATCCTGTTCTCTTTGATGTTGTTGCTTTTTTTAACAGCGATTGCTTCTAGTGGAGAGTTCCATCTTGGGGTTTTCTGTTCCAAATATCTTTTGTATTTTCCCCATACCTTATATATAGCATTTCTTATTATATGATTTGAAAAACTCCTATGCGTCTTTATTTTCCCATAATAAAGATAGCCATGCCACCCAAAACGGGTGTCATGACCTTCTAGCTCTAAAATATCCCAATTTTTTTTTATTTATTTTTTGTTAGTGCCATCGCCTAATGGCGGATTCCCTCCGAGCTCCGGAGGGAATCAGCCCAGCAGGGGTTGGGTCCTGCTGCGGCGGCGACGCGGGGACCCTCATAAACTACAGGCGTTGAAGCCTGTGGACCTGGTGACTCGGCGGGCACCATTTGCGCCCCCCCGAACCGCAAAGGAGCCTTTTTAAAGGCTCCGGAACGGGGGACGGAGAGTGGCGTGGTGCTGTGAGTCGACTGCTTCTCCTGCTGAGTGAAGCCGCATGCCATGGACGGAGAGCACTAACTTCTTTCTTTGAACATTTGGACTAAAAGTAACAACCCGTGAGTAATACGGAAATTGGACTTAAAAGGGAAATTTTCTTTGGGAATTAGGCACGATCGGGTGAGGTGTTAAAAGGAGGTCCGCCCACCCGTCTTGTAAACATCGTAAAGCAAGGATTTTATTACTAAGGTTGTGAGAATACCTTTCTTCTTTGTGGAGGAAAGCAATTAACTTTGTGGAGAAAAGCAATTAACGTTGGGGCAATTTAAGTGATTGTGCTGGAGGATAAGAGCAAACATTGGAAACGGAATTCACCCCCCCCCCCAAGACCCGGGAGCGATCGATGGGAGAGCCTGCGGAAGAGAAATAAAGACTTTGACAGCTGTCAAACTAGCTGTCAAAGTTGGGAAAAAATGAGAACTTTGTTTTTGCTATCTTTGCTGGTTATTTTTGTTACAATTTGGTAATAAATTGTTAAAAATAAAGAGAAAAGACTAATTTGACTTTTGGGTTGGAACTGGAAGATAACAAGAAACTAGAATCCCTCTAGAGGGGATTTAAGACATTACAAAAATGGCTGTAAGTGCAAAAATACTGGCTGAACTGGAGAGGTCTTTTCTTCTCTTGGGAGAGTTACAGAAACAGACTGATGTTTTGACTAATAACGTCACAATACTGAAGGGAACAGTAAACAAAGTTGCTGAGCCTGGGAGGGACTTGACTCAAGTTTTTGCAGATGAACAAGAAAGTCTTGCAGTTGACCTTAAAATTTCAGCAGCCGAACAAGAAAAGAAATTTGAGAAATCTGAGAATATGATGAAAGAGGAACAGGATGATTTGAAGGAAAAAGAAGGAGGAGCTACAATGCCACAGATGGTTGAGGAGAGCCAGAGGCCGGCCAAGATGGATATAAAGGAAAATAAGATCAGGATGATGAAAATTTGGTTTGAATTGAAGAATGGAAAATGGAGAGATCTCCCTATGTGGAGATCTGAAGATATATGGAATACAAACCTGGTTAAAGTGGAAATTGGAGCTTTTGGGACATTTGGATTTAAGAGAAGTAAGAAACAAGATTTTGGCTCCACTTTTAAATATGGAGGCCTGGCTGGAAGAAACATGGACATTATTGGGACAGAGCTTCTTTGAGATTTGGTGTTAAATATAAAGGACTATCAAAAAAACCGGCAGAGAGGAGCTGAGAGAGAATTGAGAGCCTCGGATGTGAGGTCGCCAGGCTGATTGCAGATGGACTGATGGACTTTTTGTTGGGGTTCGAAACCGGGAAAAGGGGTTGGTGGGGTCCTGGAAATCCGAAGGGTGTATAACTATATATTGTTTTAATTAATTTGGTTTTGCATTAACATAAAAATGGGGATTTTAGGGAAGGGAATTGGGGCCAACCTTAGAAAAAGACTTTTAAGAATAAGTATTGACGTATAAAGATTGAGGTTCTTAAGTTAAAGTTGGTTAATTAAATTGATGGGGTGAACTTAGAAAAAGATTTTTAAGAATAAATATTGATGTACAAAGACTGAGGTTTATAAGTTAAAATAGGATAACTAAAATGAATTAGAGAAAATATGATAAAGTTTGGGGACAAGAACTTGCTGAGCTAAAATTGGAACTGGAATACAAGAAGGGGAGGTGTGGGGAAGTCAAGGAAATTGGTCATTGACAGTAAGAGGTGAACTTTAAGTGTTTTTAATTGTTGTTTTTCTTTTATGTTTTCTTTTATGGTTTTCTTTTTCTTTTTTGAAAATTTCAATAAATATTTAAATAAAAAAACCAAACTAAAATATCCCAATTTTTTAATAAATACCAATCTTTCAACCAGAGAAGACATGAGGCTTCGTAATATAGCTTCAAATCCGGTAACCCGTAGCCACCTCTTTCTACAGTATCTAGTAATATCTTATGCTTTACTCTTGGTCTTTTACCCTTCCACAAAAATTTAGAAATTTCTTTTTGCCACCTGTTGATACTGCTGGTCTTTCCTGTAATTGGAATCGTTTGGAATAGAAAGAGTAGCTTCGGTAAAACTATCATTTTAATTACCGAAATACGGCCCAGGAATGATAAATTTAACCTTGTCCATGTCTCCAACTGTCTTTTGATATCTTTCCAACAATTGGTATAATTATCTTCATATAAGTTAAGATTCTTTGATGTTATCCATAATCCTAAATACTTGATTTTGGGGTAGATTTCAATGTGTATTATTTGTTCTAATTCTGCTTTTTCAGCTGGCGACATATTTTTAACTAATAGTTTTGTCTTGTTGAAATTCATTTTGAACCCCGCAACTTTACCGTAGCCATATATTATTTCCAACGCCTTTCTTAAACTCTGTTTTGGTTGCTCCGTAGTTATAATTAAATCGTCAGCAAATGCCCTCGTTTTGTAACTTCTATTCCCCAGCATAATCCCTTTTATTTCTTTTTCTTCCCTAATTTGTTTACATAAAACTTCCAATGTTAATATGAAAATTAAGGGGGATAGTGGGCAACCTTGTCTGACCCCTTTACTGATTTCACACTCCTGTGATAAATTTCCATTGATTATGATTTTAGCTTTTTGTTTTGATTATATTGCTTTAATCCCTTTTATATACTGTATACCAAAATCCATATGGTGTAATAGACCTTTCATAAATTTCCAGGATACCCTGTCGAAAGCTTTTTCTGCATTTATAGCCATTAAGACTGCCTTCTTTTCTATTCTTAAGTCTAAATACGCTAATAAGTTTATAATGTTTCTAGTGTTGCTATAAATGTGCCTCCCGGGCAAAAAGCCAGCTTGGTCATTGTGTATCATCATCTGGAAGACTTTTTTTGATATTTCGGCTAAAATATTTGCATATAATTTATAATCGTTATTTAGAAGCGCGATAGGCCTATAGTTGTTAATAAGTAGATTGTCCGTTCCCTGTTTTGGAATTAATGCAATAAGGCTGTCTTTCCAAGAAGACTTTCCAAGAAGTCTTTCCAAGCATGGTTCCGTCTTTGAAGATGTTGTTCATGATACATCTTAATGGGTCAGACAGTAAGTCCTCAATTTTTTTATAATATATTGCCGGTAGGCCGTCTGGCCCTGGTGGCTTTCCTATCTTTGCTTCCTTAATTGCTCTTTGAATTTCGTACGATGTAATAGGGGCATTCAACAGTTCTTTTTGTTCTTTAGTAAGTTTCGGAAGACAGTTCTGTTCTAAATGTTCTTTAACTTCTTCTGTTGTTTCATTTCCTTCCATATAGATTTCTCTAAAGAATTCGAGAAATCGTTTCTCTATTTCTTTAGGGTTGTTTATTATTTTGCCTTCGCACTTAACTCTATTTCTAAGCCTTTCTGCCTCTCTCTTCTTTAATTGCCATGCTAATAACCAGGCTCAGGTTCTGTTTCAGGCTGTGTCTCTGTTTCAGGCTCCGGCGCTGTATCAAACACTGTTGCAGACTCAGGCTGTGGCACTATGGCTGTAGCTGTGGCTCTGGTTCTCTTTCAGGTTCTGACACTGTATCAAGCACTGTTTCAGGCTCAGGTTCAGGCTCAGGCTCCGGCTTCTGCTTCTTTATTAGGCTTTGTCTCAGTCTTTGGCTCTAGCACTTATTCTAGCTCTATTTCAGGCTCGGCCTGTGTCTCAGCCTTTGTCTCTGTTTCACGCTGTTTCTCTGTTTCAGGCTCCGACGCTGTTTCAAGCCCTGTATCTGTCTCTGCCTCTGTTTCAGGCTCTGGCACTCTATCAAGCACTGTTTCTGGCTCTGGCTCTCTTTCAGGCTCTGGTTCTGAAGTAGGGTTTTGTTCTGGCTCTGGCTGTGTCTCTGGATCTGGCTGTGTCTCTGCTTCAGGCTCCTATGCCGTATCAAGCACTGTATCAGGCTCTGCCTCTCCCTCTGCCCCTGGCTACGTTTAAGCGTCAGGCTCAGTTTCAGACAGTGTCTCTGTTTCAGGATCCAGCACTCTATCAAGCACTATTTCAGACTCAGGCTGTGGATCTCGGCTGTGGCTGTGGATCTCGGCTGTGGCTCTAGGCTCCGTCTGTGGCTCTGTCTGTGGCTCTGGCTCTCTTTCAGGGTCTGGTTCTGAATGAAGATCTGGTTCTGACTCTGATTCAGGGTCTCATGATGGCTCTTCCTCTGCCTCTGACCCAGCTATGTTTCAGGGTCTGGCTCTCTTTCAGGCTCTGGTTCTGAATTAGGGTTTTGTTCTGGCTCTGGCTGTGTCTCTGGCTCTGGCTCTGGCTCCAGCTCTGGCACTGTATCAAGTACTGTTGCAGACTCAGGCTGTGGCTCTAGGCTGTGGCTGCAGCTATGTTTTGCGCTCCGGCCCTGTATCAAGCCCTATTTCTGGCTCTGGCTCTGGCTCTGGCTCTGGCTCTGGCTTTCTTTCAGCTGTGGCTCTGAATGAGGCTCTGGCTCTGATTCATGGTCTCACTCTGACTCTGATTCAGCGTCTCGCTCTGTTTCAGGCTCTGGCACTCTATCAAGGACTGTTTCAGACTCAGGCTGTGGCTGTGGTTCTGCCTCTGTTTCAGGCTCAGGCTCTGTTTGAGGCTATGTCTCTGTTTCAGGCTCCGGCACTGTATCAAGTACTGTTGAAGACTCAGGCTGTGGCTCTAGGCTGTGGCTGTGGCTGTTGCTCTGGTTCTGGCTCTGGCTCTTTCTCAGGCTCTGGTTCTGAATGAGGGCTTGGTTCTGGCACTGATTCAGGGTCTCGCTCTGGCTCTGGCTCTGGCACTCTATCAAGAACTGTTTCAGACTTAGGCTGTGGCTGTGGCTCTGGCTCTGTTTCCATTCTTACAATGGAATGTACACAAAACAATAATCCTTTCTATATAAATTTTCCAATACATTCTTGAAATATACTCAGAGTCACAAAGTGATTTCATGCTCTTTATTCAGCTCATAGTGGTGAGGAGGAATGAATGAATGTCCCCTCAAAGTATCTGCTTTATATACATTATTTACACAATGGGCTGCACATGATTGGCTAATTCCGGAATTCTACTGTAAGCCAATCAGGTTGTGGATTCACTTCTATCTGGGGCATGATTGGGTAGTTCCTGCCAACCAATCATACTGCTGCATTGTTCTAGGACCAATCAGACTGCTGCATTCTGAATCCTATTGTTCTAGGACCAATCAGACTGCTGCCTTTTGGATCCTATTGTTCTAGGACCAATCAGACTGCTGCAGTTTGGATCCTATTCAACTCAGTACATAACACCCCTCCCCTCTAAGTTCCAGTCCTGCCCGGGAGGTCGCATTCATAGTCCTCGAGGTACGCTGGCGGCCTACGTGTGCGTTGCGGCCTGGGGTGTTCCCTGGTCCGGGGTTCAGGTTCTGGCTCGTGTTCCAAGGATGCTGGCTGTGATGGGGCTATTTGGTCTGGCGCAACCGGCTCGCTCAGTCGTGGTTCTGGTTCCGGTGTCCTTTCGGCCTCGCAGGTCCTCTCTGTATTTACTGATTCTGCCTCTCCTGCTGGCCCCTCGTGCTCTATGGGCCTCACAGCCCCTCTGTTCCCTTGGGACTCCTCTGACCTTTCCTCCTCCTGGTTTTCTCCCGGGAATCGTCGCCGTATCTGGTCGCAGTGGCGGCGCCAGCATTGCCCCCCATCTGTTAGCACCTCGTACGACACGGGGCCAGTGACCCTGGTGACTGTGGCGGGTACCCATGCTGGGCCTGCCCCAAAATTCTTTGCGTACACTGGGTCCTGGGCCTCGAAGGTCCGGGGGTTCCTGCCTTCCCCCACCACTACCTCATCCTGAGCTCTATCGGGGTGAAGGCGGTCCAATCTGATTGCAAGGCGCCGACCCATTAGTAGTTCAGCGGGGCTCCGGCCAGTCGTTGAGCTGGGGGTGCTGTGCTGTGCTAGAAGGAATGTGGCAAGGCGGTACTCCCAATCCCCTTGCGTCATGCGGCGAAGGGTGTCCTTGGTGGTCCGCACCATGCGTTCTGCTTGGCCATTGGTGGCAGGATGGAATGGCGCCGAACGGATGTGGCGGATGGCGTTCTGCGCTGTGAAGGTTTGGAATTCTCCTGACGTAAATGCAGTCCCGTTGTCTGAGACGAGAGTGTCAGGGAGCCCGTGGGTTGCAAACAGCCTGCGTAGTACCCGGATGGCTGCGGACGTAGAAGTGGACGGTACCAGTGCGACTTCCAGCCATTTGGTGTAGGAGTCCACCACTATGAAGAATGTTTTCCCCTGAAAGGGGCCAGCGAAGTCCACATGCAGGCGTGACCATGGTGCTCGGGCGGACTCCCAGGACTGGACTGGGACCCTTGGGGGATCTGGGCGGGATTCTTGGCAGGCCTGGCAGTGTTTGACCCAGGCCTCTATCTCTCCGTCGATCCCCGGCCACCACACATAACTCCTGGCAAGGGCCTTCATTCTTACTACCCCTGGGTGTGTCTCGTGTAGGGCTGTGAGGACCCTTTTGCGGAGGGGCTGGGGAACAACGACCCTGCTTCCCCATAACAGGCACCCCTTGTGGGCCGACAGTTCATGTTTGCGGGTTGTGTAGCCGGCGAATTCTGGCCCGGGGCTGCTGCTGGGCCATCCCCTCCACACCCAGTCCAGGACCCGGGAGATGACCCTATCTTTCTTGGAATGGTGTGCAACTTCTTGTGCCTGAATGGGGCGGTCGGGAAGCAGCTCCAGGCTCATAACCTCTTGTGCAGGTGCTGGGTCGGGGCCTGTTTCCGGTAGTGGTAGCCTGCTGAGGGCGTCCGCATGGCCCATCGCCTTCCCCGGACGGTGAATCAGTGCATACTGGTAGCTGGCAAGGAAAATTGACCACCTGAGGACGCGAGGAGACAGCACTTGGGGGGTCTGCTTTTCAGGGGCAAATAAGCCAAGCAACGGCTTGTGGTCAGTCACCACGGTGAAGGGCCGCCCGTACAAGAAATCATGGAATTTTTTTACTCCCTTCACGATTGCCAGACCCTCCTTGTCGATTTGCGAGTAGTTCCGCTCGGTTGCGTTGAGTGTCTGGGAAAAGTATGCCACCGGTACCTCTCTTCCATCCGGGAGTTGGTGTCCCAGGACAGCGCCAATTCCATAGGGCGAGGCATCGCATGCTAGCACCACCGGCAGCCTCTCATCGAAGTGTGCCAAGACCGAGTTTGAGACAAGCAAGTCCTTGACTGCCTGGAATGCGGCCTCCTGGCGCTGGCCCCACACCCAAGGGGCCCGCTTGTCCAGGAGTCTGTGTAGGGGCTCCGCTACCGCCGCCTTGTGGGGAAGGAAGGAATGGTAAAAGTTCAATAGTCCCAAGAAGGCCTGAAGTTCAGTCTTGTTCTTGGGCGCTGGGGCATCACAAATGGCCCGTACCTTGTCCCCAGTCGGGTGGACCCCTTCTGCGTCCACCATAAATCCCAGAAAGTCCACCTGAGGCACTCCTAGTAGACATTTTTCCCGCTTCACCTTGAGACCCGCCGTCTGGAAACGGTGCAGAACGGTGCGGAGGCGGTCCTCAAACTCCTCTGGTGTGGGCCCAGCAATCAACACATCATCGAAGAAGGGGGTGACGCCAGGAATCCCTTTAAGTAGAGAGTCCATTAGATTCTGGAATATGCCTGGTGCCACGCTGACACCGAATTGCAGCCGCTTTACCCTGAATGCTCCTCTGTGCGTCACAATCGTCTGTGCCTCTGCTGTGGCCTCATCTACTGGCAGCTGTTGATATGCTTGGGCCAAGTCCAGCTTGCCAAAAATTTTCGACCCAGCCAGGGTGGCAAGAACATGGCTGACCACTGGCACTGGGTATGCATGGGCCGTGAGGGCCTTGTTTATGGTACATTTGTAGTCTGCGCAGATGCGGACCGAACCATTAGGCTTGACGGGCGTGACGATTGGGGTTTCCCAGGGGGCATTAGGCACTGGCTCCAGCACTCCTTGCTCCACGAGCCGGTCCAATTCCTCGTCTATACGGGGTTTCAGGGCGAACGGGACCCGGCGGGCCTTGAGCCTGACCGGTCGTACTGCGGGGTCAAGCTGTAGAGCAATGGGGGGGCCCGTATACTGTCCCAATTTCCCATCGAAAACCCCCGGAAATTCCTTGCATATGGCATCCACGTCCACTTGTAAGCTTGTGTGGTTCACCCCGGTGACGGCTAGCCCCAGTGGTCCAAACCATGCCAATCCCAGTAAGCTAATGTAGGGGCCCTTGACCACAAGCAAGTCCAGTTGCCGCGTCCGCCCTCGGTATTGCACCCTGAAGGTCCCCACCCCCATTGTGGGGACCTTACGTTTTTGGAAGTCCCGGAGGGTGAATGGGGCCGGCCTGAGTTTGGGACCCCCAGTAGGACACAGTTTCCTTAAGGTCCTTGCCGAGATTATGGATAGAGTTGAACCCGTGTCAAGCTCCATGCGGCATGGGGCCCCCTCTATCTGTACGTCACATAAATTTTCTCTACGTTGGGGTGGGGCAACTGGTATACCTGGAAGTCCGTGAGCTCTGTCGAGTTGCCTTGGTGCGTTGGGCCCCGGGACCTGGGGCTCTTGGATTGGTCATCTGATGCCTGGCGTCGGGTGGGCCGAGCCCGACACACCCGGGCGATGTGTCCCGATTTTCTGCACTGCCTGCACTCTGCGTTGCGGAAACGGCAGGTCCTCCTCTCGTGACTTTCTCCACAGCTTGCGCAGTTCCCTCCTTCTCGTCGAGGCAGCTGTGGTATGTGGGCTGCTTGAGTGCGCTGCTGTACTCGGTGCACCTCCTCCCTGTCGGATCCTGAGTCATCGGTGAGGTCTTCGTGGTGGACCCTCGGTTGGGACAGCTGGCTCGGCCGTGCCTCTTGCGTCGACCTCTCGGCAGCTTCCGTTGCCAGGGCCTCCTCCAGAGCGACCTGGAACGTTAGGTCCTTCTTAGCGTAGAGGCGTCGTTGCAGCTTCTCATCCTTCAGGCCACCGACGAGGCGGTCACGAAGCATGTTCTCCAGCTCTGAGAAGTTGCAGAACCGGGCGGCTTGGCGGAGAGAGGTCACAAACCCAGTTATGGTTTCCCCAGGGGCTTGCCGCTTTGCGTAGAAGGCATTTCGACGAGCCACCACTGAGGGCTGCGGCGAAAAGTGCCCCTTCAGCTGTTCCATTATTGTTTTGTATGGAACAGTAGCGACGTCTTCAGGCGCAAGGAGAGCCTGGGCGATTTCAAACGTCTCCTCTCCGCAGACGCTGAAGAATATCGCCCTCTTCTTGGCGTCTTCTTCGTCGGTGACCCCTTTGGCTTCTAGGAGGAAGGTGAAACGGGAGGCGTACGCTTCCCAGTCTCCAGATGCTGGGTTGAATGGCGAGAAGCTGTTGTCGGTTGCCATTCTGAGTTCCTTGTGTCCCGGAGCTGAAGCCTGGATACACGGTGCGAGGCAGCGGTGCGGCAGGTGCCGGTGCTGCGGTGCTGTGTGTGGCAGTCAGCTCAGCGGGATCCCACCTTCGTCGCCAGTGAAATATACTCAGAGTCGCAAAGTGATTTCATGCTCTTTATTCAGCTCATAGTGGTGAGGAGGAATGAATGAATGTCCCCTCAAAGTATCTGCTTTATATACATTATTTACACAATGGGCTGCACATGATTGGCTAATTCCGGAATTCTACTGTAAGCCAATCAGGTTGTGGATTCACTTCTATCTGGGGCATGATTGGGTAGTTCCTGCCAACCAATCATACTGCTGCATTGTTCTAGGACCAATCAGACTGCTGCATTCTGAATCCTATTGTTCTAGGACCAATCAGACTGCTGCCTTTTGGATCCTATTGTTCTAGGACCAATCAGACTGCTGCAGTTTGGATCCTATTCAACTCAGTACATAACAATTCTGAAAACATAATAAATCCTTAATTGTTGTCCACCTCCTTTTAGTTCCTTTATCACTCGAATGCTAGCACGGAGTCAAAACTATTATTGTATTTTTGAACATATCTTGTATAACCATTCCATTTTTCTGCAAATTTTTGCTTTGAGATTCCTCTGAGTTTGCTAGTCAATTGAGCCGTCTCCACCAATTCCTGTAATTTGATTTGCCAATCTGTTATTTTTGGAGCCTCGTGATCTTTCCATCCCTTGGCCACAAGTATACGAGCTGCTGCGGTTGCATACAAGAATACCTCTCTTAGATTTTTTGGGATCTCTTTATCTAAAATACTTCATAGAAATGCCTCTGCTTTTTTCGTAAAAGTTATCCCCATCATCTTTTTTAATTCATTGAATATTCCCCCCCCCCAAAAAAATCTTAATCTTTTCGCACGTCCACCACATGTGGCTCATGTCACCGTTATTTCCTCCAAATCTCCAACAAGCATTCGCCAAATTTTGATATATTCTTGATCATCTGGAAGGAGTGAGGTACCACCTATGAGCCATTTTCATCATGTTCTCTCTTATATTATAGCTGGCTGTAAATTTCAAATTTACATTCCATCAGTTTTCCCCATCTTTTAGCATAATTGGACGGCCCACATCTTGGGCCCACTTTATCATTGAAGCCTTAACCTCCTCATCCATTACTTCGTAGTCTAAAAGAAGTCTATACATTTTTGCGATTATTTTGGTTTTACTATTCAGCAGTTTTTTTCAAATCTTGAAGGCTCCTTTTCAAAACCCATCTGCTTATCCTGTCTGAACACTTCATTCACCTGGAAGTAATCTAGCCAACTAGAAAAGTGATCTTTTATTTTCTCATAGCTTATCAATATTAGTTGACCCTCCTCCTCCCCCCTTAATATTGTGTTATACGTTATCCAGTTCTCTTTGATGTTGTTGCTTTTTTTAACAGCGATTGCTTCTAGTGGAGAGTTCCATCTTGGGGTTTTCTGTTCCAAATATCTTTTGTATTTTCCCCATACCTTATATATAGCATATCTTATTCTATGATTTGAAAAACTCCTATGCGTCTTTATTTTCCCATAATAAAGATAGCCATGCCACCCAAAACGGGTGTCATGACCTTCTAGCTCTAAAATATCCCAATTTTTTAATAAATACCAATCTTTCAACCAGAGAAGACATGAGGCTTCGTAATATAGCTTCAAATCCGGTAACCCGTAGCCACCTCTTTCTACAGTATCTATTAATATCTTATGCTTTACTCTTGGTCTTTTACCCTTCCACCAAAATTTAGAAATTTCTTTTTGCCACCTGTTGATACTGCTGGTCTTTCCTGTAATTGGAATCGTTTGGAATAGAAAGAGTAGCTTCGGTAAAACTATCATTTTAATTACCGAAATACGGCCCAGGAATGATAAATTTAACCTTGTCCATGTCTCCAACTGCCTTTTGATATCTTTCCAACAATTGGTATAATTATCTTCATATAAGTTAAGATTCTTTGGTGTTATCCATAATCCTAAATACTTGATTTTGGGGTAGATTTCAATGTGTATTATTTGTTCTAATTCTGCTTTTTCAGCTGGCGACATATTTTTAACTAATAGTTTTGTCTTGTTGAAATTCATTTTGAACCCCGCAACTTTACCGTAGCCATATATTATTTCCAACGCCTTTCTTAAACTCTGTTTTGGTTGCTCCGTAGTTATAATTAAATCGTCAGCAAATGCCCTCGTTTTGTAACTTCTATTTCCCAGCATAATCCCTTTTATTTCTTTTTCTTCCCTAATTTGTTTACATAAAACTTCCAATGTTAATATGAAAATTAAGGGGGATAGTGGGCAACCTTGTCTGACCCCTTTACTGATTTCACACTCCTGTGATAAATTTCCATTGATTATGATTTTAGCTTTTTGTTTTGATTATATTGCTTCAATCCCTTTTATATACTGAATGAACAGAATGAAGCACAGAATGAACTCAGGCTTGCTAGAGAGGTTAAAAGCAACAAAAAAGGCTTTTATGGGTATGTTCGTAGCAAAAGGAAGAACAAAGAAACAGTGGGGTCACTCAGAGGAGAAGATGGTGAAATGCAAACAGGGGACACAGAAAGGGCTGAACTCCTCAATGCCTTCTTTGCCTCAATCTTCTCCGATAAAGAAAACAATGCCCGACCTGAAGAATTTGGAGCAAAGGATTCAGCAGAGGAAACACAGCCCAGAATAACTAAGGAGATAGTACAAGAATACTTGACTAGTCTAGATGTATTCAAGTCTCCAGGGCCAGATGAACTGCATCCAAGAGTATTAAGAGAACTGGCAGATGTGATTTCAGAACCACTGGCAGTCATCTTTGAGAATTCCTGGAGAACAGGCGAAGTCCCGGCAGACTGGAGGAGGGCAAATGTTGTCCCTATTTTCAAAAAGGGGGAAAGAGAGGACCCAAATAATTACCGCCCAGTCAGTCTGACATCAATACCAGGGAAGATTCTGGAGCAGATCATTAAGCAAACAGTCTGTGAGCACCTAGAAAGGAATGCTGTGATCACCAATAGTCAGCATGGATTTCTGAAAAATAAGTCATGTCAGACTAACCTGATCTCGTTTTTTGACAGAATTACAAGCCTGGTAGATGAAGGGAACGCAGTGGATGTAGCCTACCTTGATTTCAGCAAGGCATTTGACAAGGTGCCCCATGATATTCTTGTAAAGAAGCTGGTAAAATGCGGTCTTGACTATGCTACCACTCAGTGGATTTGTAACTGGCTGACTGACCGAACCCAAAGGGTGCTCATCAATGGTTCCTCTTCATCCTGGAGAAGAGTGACTAGTGGGGTGCCACAAGGTTCTGTCTTGGGCCCGGTCTTATTCAACATCTTTATCAACGACTTGGATGATGGACTCAAGGGCATCCTGATCAAATTTGCAGATGACACCTGTCAGGGGCTCAGGAGCAGAAGCACAGGGGAGAGAGGAAATGGAGAGCGAAGGGGAGGAATCCGAGGGGAGCGTAGGGGAGTATGACAGTGACCCGAGAGATTCCATGAGCTTCTTCAGCGAATCAGAAGATTCCCAGAAGGGGGGCGCCGATGGTGAGGGCAAGGGGGGGTCCCAGGGGGGACGCACCAGAAGCAGGGGGCCAGCGGGGACTCCCAAGGCAGCAGCGGGGGATCAGGACCAGCTCCCCCACCAGAGCGCAGTGGGGGGGAAGAGTCACATGTGTCAGGGCCAGCCTCTCCTCCAGCAGGGAGAGAAGATGAGTCAGGGCTGACCACGCCCCCATCGGAAAGTGGGGAAACGGAGGGGAGGTCAGTTCCAGCTAGCCTCCCCGAAGGAGGGAGTAGTGACAGCAGTGTAACGGTCAGAAGGAAAGTGGGAGGCTGGGCGCGCGCGCCAAGTTCAAATGTACAGGCGCGCGGGACAGCAGGAAACCCGGATTGGGAGCCAGGTCCTAAAGCCCGACGGAGGGAGGGGGAAGAGTCAGGGGACTCAGCGTCAGAGGAGTCTAGGAAGGGAGAGACCCCGACGGGCAGGCGGACCCAGAGGAGGAAAGAACAAAGGAGGAGGTGGAGCAAGGCTAGAATCTTAAACTGGTGTCAGGGGGGAGGAGATTCAGATGGAGCTTCGGCGGTCTAGAGTTTGAGACGTAGTGCTGCACGCTGCGGCTGTGGAAGTGAAACTGAACTTCAATGAAGACTTTTATACTAAACAACGAAGCAGCGTTGGTCCTTGGTGAGCTGGGACCTCGGGCGGCACTGACAGTAAGCTCCATCTCAAATATTCAACCCTCGCAGCGTGAGTTGGCGCAGCGAGGGGCAAAACGTGGTGTTTTGCGAGCTCACGAAGATAGGGAAAGATGACTACGGAGGAGAAGGTGACAGAACTGCAGAATGCAGTATCGACACTTTACGCAGAATTAGCAGCATCCAAGAAAAGAGAAGAAGAAACAGCAGCGCTCTACCGGGATCTGCAAGCCAGGTGGGACCGTTGGGACAAGGAGGGGGTGCCAGGACCCAAGCCGGAGGGAGTTGGCCTCGGGAAGAGGGGGGGCAGCATAGTAGCCCACTTCGATGGGAACCTGCAGCAGTATCCTAACTTCAGAGCAGACATAGTTTTCGCGCTCAATTTGCTTCGGAAAGACTTTAGAGATGAGGAGGAGAAAGTGGGCTTCATAATAACTCATCTGCATGGGGAAGCTAAATCGTGGCTGCGCAGCTTATTGCGTGAAAATGATCCCGCCCTCAAAGATTCAAAAGCTTTTATTGAAGCTATGGACGCTTGTTTTAAATCAACGGTAGATGTGGATGTGGCCAGGAGGGAAATGCATGGGCTGAGGCAAGGGAAAGCAACGGTGCGACAATATCACTCCCGCTTTTTTGCGTTAGTAAATGTGCTGGGCTGGCAGAAGGAATCCGCTGCCGTCAGGGATCTGTTCTGGGAGGGGCTGGATGGGGCCATGAAAGATGAGCTGGCAAGGGGAGAGAGACCCAAAAGCACCACAGAAGTAGTCCAAAGAGCGCTCGCAATAGGAGTGCGCCTAGAAGACCGCCCTTGGAGCAGGGAGGAGGGACGTAGGGCAAACACACCAGTCAGAACAACTCCCTTCCTACCCAGAGAGACAGAGCGCGCGCACTCCACACCCCCACTGGGGAGGGGAGAAGAGCCAATTGAGATAGGTGGTGCCAGGGCTCAGACAGCAAGCAGAGCCCAAACACCAGGAGCAGTCAAGGTGAAGGCTCCTAGAGGGAGCAGGAAGTGTTACATCTGCAACAGTGCACTGCACATGGCCAAAGAGTGTCCCCAGAGGATCCAGAAGCACACTGCAGCCTCAGCAACAGTAAAAGGAGCACTTCAGCAAGGGGAACAGCTGCAGGGAAACGAAGGAGCCTGGTTGGAAACAGAAGCACTGGGGCTCAACCAGGCGAGTCAGTGAAGCAGCCCCCAGAGATTTTGCAGCCCACAGACCCCCTCCCACCCAAACCAGTGGTGCAACTCACCGCATCGCTCCAGCTGCCCGATGGGCTCACCCTGGAGGTCCCTATTACCATTGACTCTGGTAGCAATGCAGACTTTGTAGGAGTGGACTTCGTCAAGCAGCATCGCATAGCACTCCTGCCAGCCACGATGCCCCTAAATGTCGTCACGGTAGATGGCAGGAAGATACTGGGAGGAGAGGTGGTACAGCAAACACCGCCTCTGGTGATGCAAATTGGAAATCACCGCGAAGTCATCAGCTTCAACGTCACCCACCTGTCGGACACGCCCATAGTGTTGGGCATGAGTTGGCTGGATAGGCACAGCTCGGCATTAGCATGGTACCAGCGGCAATTGACCTTCTGCTCTTCCTACTGCGCAGAACACTGCGTCCAGACCTGCCGGGAAGAAGAGGGGCAAGGGGATGAACCGCAGCTACACCTAGGCATGGTACAAGCGGTACCCAACAAGTACAAGGCCTTTTTGGAGGTCTTCTGCGAGAAGGAAGCGGACAAGCTGCCTCCCCACCGGCCCTACGACTGCAAGATTGACCTCCTGCCGGGGGCGACGCTGCCGACTGGGAAACTGTATTCCATGTCTGAAGATGAAATGCAAGAACTCAGGGAGTTCATAGATCACAACTTGCAGCGGGGATTCATCCGGGAATCCAAAGCAGTGGGGGGCAGTCCCGTGTTTTTCGTGAAGAAGAAGGACACGCCCGAATGGAGGCTCGTAGTGGATTATCGCATCATCAATTCCAGGACAAAGCCCACAGCATTCTCCATGCCCAAGATTGACGACCTGCTCGCGACGGTGAGGAAGGGATGAATCTTCACCAAGTTGGATCTACGAGGGGCGTACAACCTTATACGCATGCGGGAGGGCGATGAGTGGAAGACAGCCATGTTTACGCCTTTAGGCACCTATGAATACCGAGTCATGCCGTTTGGTCTGCAAAATGGCTCCCATTGTTTCCAAGCCTTCATGCACCACGTGTTAGCGGGACTCCTCTACAAGAAGTGCGTCTGCTTCTTAGATGACATCCTGATCTTCTCAGAATCGCAGGAGACTCACGAGAAGGACGTCAAGGAGGTCCTGCAGAGACTACGGGAGCACAGACTTTACGCCAAGCTGGAGAAGTGCCAGTTCGACATGACGGAGGTGGATTTCCTGGGCTACAAGCTGTCCGACAAGGGACTCGCCATGGACAGCGCCAAGGTCCGCTCGGTGTTGGACTGGAAGAGCCCGCGCAATCGGAAGGAGGTCCAGAAGTTCGTCGGTTTCGCCAACTTTTATCGCAAGTTCATCAAGGGGTTCGCAAAGGAGACGGCGGCCATCACGGACACCCTCAGCTCCAAGAAGAAGAAGTTCACCTGGACGGACCAGGCGGAGCAGTCCTTTCGGAGGCTCAAGCGTCTCTTCGCGTCCGAAGAACAGCTGCTACACGTAAACCCCAGCAAACCAATAAGGGTTGAAACGGACGCCTCGGACAGAGTGGTGGGGGCGGTCCTGTTGCAGCAAGATCCGCAAGGGGACTGGAGACCATGCGCATTCTACTCCAGGAAGCTCAGCAAGTCGGAGCAGAACTACACCATCTGGGACAGGGAGTTGCTGGCCATTCATGCAGCCTTCAAGGCATGGCGGCACTTCCTGTTCGGAGCCAGACACACAGTGCAGGTCCGCACGGACCATAAGAACCTGGAGTACTGGCGCACGGCGAGGTTCCTGAACCAGAGACACATCCACTGGGCGGAGTTCTTTGCGGATTTCGATTTCCGGATAGAATGCATCCCGGGAGACAACAACGTCATGGCGGATGCGCTATCAAGGAAGCCGCAGTATCTCGAGGAAGCGGCACCGGCAGCGGCCAAACACATTTTCGCACCAAAAGCGTGGGCGTGCGCTTCAGCCGCCGTGGACCTGGACGCAGTGCATCGCGCGCTGCAGGCGGATTCGTTTGCACAATCCAAGATGGAGGAGGTACGAAACGGCACAGCGAAGGACGACGAGTTCCAGATACGCGACGGACTGCTCCTCCACCAAGGGGCTCTCTACGTACCGGGAGACGACCTCCGCGCGAAAGTCCTGCAGCAGCTACACGACGCGCCCAGCGCTGGGCACTTTGGCAAGGACAAGACGGCGGAATTAGTCACCAGGGACTTTTGGTGGCCCAAGGTGAGGGGAGAAGTCGCGGATTACGTTTCCAGGTGTGACACCTGTCAAAGGGCCAAACCAGTACACAGGAAGCCGGCAGGTCTGCTGGAACCGCTGCACACGCCGCTCGAACCGTGGGAGAAAGTGGCACTGGACTTTGTCACAGATCTGCCCAGCTCGCGAGGGAAAACAGCGGTACTCGTGGTCGTAGACCTGTTCACCAAGATGGCGCACTTCATTCCGTGCGCGAAGGTGGCCACAGCGGAACAGACCGCCAAGCTGTTCATAGATCACGTGTTCAAAGCTCACGGCTTGCCGCGGTCCATCCTGTCCGACCGGGGCCGCCAATTCATCTCGAGCTTCTGGCAGAAGCTGCTGGGCATCCTGAACGTCAAGATCAACTTAGCGTCGGCACGACACCCGCAGACCAACGGACAAGCGGAGAGGGTCAACGCCATCATGCAGCAGTACCTGCGATGCTACGCCAATCAACAGCCCTCGACCTGGGTGGACTACCTACCGCTGGGCGAGTTTGCCTACAACAACACGAAGCACGGGTCTACAGGGGTGACACCGTTCTTCGCCAACAATGGGCGGCATCCCAGAACCTTCCCGGGGTTGGAGACCAAGGGGGAGGGGGAGCCACGGGGGGCAGAGCACTTAGCAGCAGAGTTACAGGAGGTCCACGAGCAACTCCGAAGGCACTTGGAACTAGCGAAACACGCCTACAAAACGCAGGCGGACAGGCACAGGAGGGTCGGGGAAGACATCCAGGTGGGGGACTGGGTCTGGTTAGCAGCCCAGGCAGTGCCGGCCAGAACGTTAGCTAAGAAGAAGCTCAGGCACAAGCAACTGGGACCTTACCAGGTCGCGGCACAAATCAATCCAGTGGCCTTCCGGTTGACACTCCCGGAGGGCTCCAGAATGCACCCAGTCTTTCATAGGTCAGTGCTCACACCCTACAAGGCACCCCACAGGTTTCAGGCACCAGGGAACGCACCAGACCCACGTAGCAAATCGCCAACAAGGGAGGGGTCCCAGAGGGCAACGACACTCAACGAGGTCACGGAGATTTTGGACTCGAGATGGGGGGAAGAGGGAGTGGAATATCTCCTCGCCAGGGAAGGTACCCCGGCCAGCGCCAACGAGTGGGTACCGTGCTATGCCGTGGAGGAGCACTACCTCAAAGACGAGTTCCATTCAATCTTCCCACACAGACCCATGCCGGCGGAGTATTTCGACGACTGGCTTTTCACACCCACACTTTCAGCCAGTACGTTCCAGGGTTTCTCATCAGCTGAGGAGCCGACACCAGAAACATGCTCCCCGGAGGGGTCACTCTCGGGGTTGGTCACAGGGTGGTACCCCCTTCGTGGTGCGTGCGGACCGTCTGAGCACAGTCTCAGGTGCTCCTTCTGTCCCACTGGGTCCAGCAAGTGTTTCACTGGTCCCCCTCTGACTTACTGTGTCTTCGGGCCTTCTGAACTTTGCTAACGGGAGACGAAGGCTCACTCTTGGGCTCTCTTTTAACAACCTGTGGAGATGCCCAACCCTGTTCTTGACCTTGGTCAGCGACCTGGTCCTCATCAACAGGTTCAGCTTCTGCCTCTCCCTCCTCCTCAGAATCAGATAGACATTCTGAGAGAACGTCAGGATTCGCATGGATCCTTGACCAACCATTCTGCTCACAGAACTCAGCATTTCTGCTAACTAGAATCCTGGACTGATCACCATCTGGATATGCAAACTTCCACCCCTTTGTCCCAGGCTCATACCCACAAAAGATCATTTTCCGGAACCTCGGGTCACCTTCCTTTTGTTGAACCTTTGGCACCAGCACCCAGGCTTGGCAACCAAAGACACGGAAGAAATGCAGCTTCGGCTTCTTTCCGTGGAGCAAGAAATACGGGGTGTCACCTACCACTGAATTGTAGGACCTGTTCATCGTGAAATTGGCCGTCTTTATCGCCTCCCCCCAAAAACTTTGAGGCAAACCAGAGTCACACAGTAGAATGTCAGTAGCTTCAGCTAGTGCTCTACTTCTGTGCTCCGCCACACCAATCTCATGAGGAGAAGTAGCACCCGTCAACCAGTGACGTATTCCCTTCTGGCGGAAGAAACTCTTCAGAGCAGACCCAGTGACCTCTGCGCCTCGGTCACTCTGAAACCCCTGCACCTTGGTGGAAAACTGTAGTTCCACTGCCGCAACCCAATCTTTGATCAGTTGCGCTGCCTCGCCTTTGCGTTTCAGCGAGAAGACCCATGCGTTCTGGGTAAAATCATCTGTCAGCATCAGTGCAAATCTGGCCCCGCCCAGACTCTCTGGCATGGGCCCAAAAAGGTCTGTGTGCACAAGCTCAAAAGGCTTTGTGGTTACCCTCTCCAACCTGGGATAACTGCACCCTTTCACCTTTGCCCTTCTGCATGCCCTACAATCTAGGGATCGGTCACATGCTTTTATCTTGCACCCTACAGTGTACTGGGGCAACTTCTGGATACCTTCCCAACAGCCATGTGACATTCTCCTGTGCCACAAATGAGCACATGAATCATGAGGTGGAACATTCGCACACTTCGCCTGTGCTTCCTCAGCGTCCCCCTCACTCTCCAGAGGTGTCTCCAGAACAAAGAGGTTGTTCTGACATGCAACACTGACCAGTTGGTCCCCACCCCTGGAAATAGAACAGACATTGTTTTCAAAGCAAACCTTGTACCCCTCCTGTAAGAGACAAGATACAGATAAAAGACAATGTTTCATCTCAGGCACAACGTAGACCTCCAGCTCCGCCTGCAAGAAAGAAAGAAACACATTTCCAACAGTGGTTAAATGTCTCTGTGGAATACAGGGGGGGGAGGAGCCCGAAGATGGCGGCTGTAACAACTTCTCCTTCATGAACCCTCCGGATTACAAACCTTTTATAGCCTTTTATAGCCTTTTACAGCCGCCTTTATAGCTGTTTTTATTAGACTTTTAAATCATTTTACCTCTGTTAGAAGTTTTAATCGTTTTACTTCTATGGTTGGCCAATATACGTATCAACAAGGATATTCAAACCTTCTGCTGATTAGTAACGCCGCCTTGAAGACTGGGTTATGTTGAGCAGTGGAGGAGGAGTAGCAGAGGAGTTGTGTCCATAAAAGATAAGTTCTCTTTTATCTCCGTTTACCTCTACTTTGAACCTCCGTAGTTAGTGAGACAGCGACAAATGTGTCATGGCAAGCGACCAAGATCTGCTGAGAAAGGTTGTTCACCTCCAAGAGTAAAGCAGTCAAAGCTTGAATCTCCCCCACCATCTACTAACAATAACAGCAAAACGGAGCAAGTAATTGTTTCTGCGGTCGAAACATACAACCGCTTCTGGCCTCTGTATGATCAAGGAGAGTTGGAAAAGCTAGCTGATCCAGCAGGGGATGGAAGCCATAGGGAAGCCCTCCTCCCCGACACCTTAATTACCCCTCCGTCACTGAAACGGGAAGCATTAGGGCAAACTGCCCATGAATTAGTACCTGATCAAATATAACTGGTAATCAGGACTTTAAGCTTCATTTTCAAGGAATTGGAGGGGATTTCTTTGTCATTGAACAAACTTTCACGGGCCCTTCTGGCTCATCTACCTTCCTCAACTGAGCTATCTAATTTGCATCAATCTCCTGTGCAGCTTGTAAGTGCCTTAAAGATCAGAAATCTCTCCTTAAGGGCCTAAGATGCAGGGTGCCACTGCTCCAAAGGAATAAGCAATCTTTGATTTTTCAACCTAATAAAATATGTTTATCCATTTTTTCCCGTGACGCCCCCAGTCTTAGGTGGAATAACCTGAGGATGGCTAAAGGGTACCTACGTGATTTGTTAAATATTCCTTTTTTCCAGATAGATCTTATATCTGTAGCACCCCTAAATGCCACGCCCTGGCAAGGAAATTTATGCTCTCCTTCCAGTCTGCAAGGATCCCACATCTTCTTGCAAGACAAAAAGATCGGCTGGCACCCTGGGAGATTGTAACAACAAGAGTCTTTAAGGACACGAGTGTTAAACCTCTTTTTGCCAACATCTTAACTGGCAATGAACGCTCGTTTCCTTCTTCTGTTCCTATAATAACGGGAAAAACACCTAGCCGGGTATCCCCTGTTCCACCTGCGACCCCAAGTGCCCATCTAGTTACGTTGAGGAATGATCCAATTGCAAGCGGAGATTGGAATATCCCTGAAGAGAGAAATCTTATCTCCTCTTATGGAAAACTCCCTTCAGAAGAACAGCAGGCTATTCTCGATAGATTGGATCTACTCAAACAAAGACTCCTATCGCAAGGGGACCCCTCTATACCGATGAGAGAGGAGAGCAGGCGCTCCACGTCCCACATGGCGTCTCCATCAAATGCCTTGATAATTTCTCAACCTGCTACCTTGTTACCCCCTACTGATCTGAATCAGCAGTCACCTGTTGACCAACAGCACCATTCTACCGTGGAGGAAGTCGATAAACTCAATACTCCCGTCTCAGACCTTATGCCCAATCAAAATATGGAAGTTGATGACTCCTTTGCCTCAATGCCTGAGCTAGAATCTACCCTGCCTGAAGATCACCAGGAAATGACTATGCATGCACCATCCTCACGTTCATGTCCTTTAATACATCTGCGTGATAATTCTTCTCCATCTGCGCAGCAACTACAAGTGATGGCTGGAACACCTCTTAGCGCTACCCTGGTTAAGACTGATAACTCTGACGGATCTACTAGTGTAGCCCATCAAAGACTTGTTACTACTCACCTCAATGAACAGCATCCGACCTCACCAACTTTGCCTAATTCTTCCTTCCCGGCAAAGCCCTTCCTGCCTGTTAATGTTACCAAATCATCGATACAATTAACACAGAAGAAGACCTTATCCGCACAAACTAAAATTACCGATTTCCTTATGGGTCCTCGTTCTACCTCCAAGAACCCATTAAACAACTCAAAGTGACAATTACCGGGACAGCACAAGGACCCGACATTATCAATACTTAGCTGGAACATTGCTGGTTGGAGAACCAAAAAATCAGACCCCGAATTCAGGAAGTACATAAATTCATTTAAAATCATTCTATTCCAAGAAACATGGGATGAGGAAGAGATTACCATAGACGGCTTTGATCTTCTAACACTTCCGGCCTCCCCTTCTTTGAAAGGTGGACGCCCCAAAGGGGGTCTTTTGATTGGGATCTCACTCCAACTTCGCGCCAAATTCACTCTGGTACGGGCTTCCCCGCCTTTTGCTCTATCTGGACTGATCACAGAAGGGAAGTCCTCATTACTAATTACTAATGTTTATCTCCCCCCGAAGGCTCAGCGCCTGATCTTGATTGGAGATGGGAATCATTTGAAAATCACCTACTGTCATGTCATACCAAATGCCCTAACTCGTACTCCTTAATTGGGGGAGACTTTAATGCTCGTATTGCCACAAATTGGGACCTACTAACCAAGTCCAAATGGTGGACTCCCCCATGTTTGGACAATTTTGACTTGGAACATGCCAGAATTAGAACTTCAAAGGACAACAGAGTAAACAAAGCAGGAGTGACCCTTTACCAAATGGCTATTCGCCTGAATCTAGTATTTTTGAACGGCACCTTCCCCCCCCCCCCCCGATATACCGGGGGAGTTCACTCACCTGGGACTAACATCTAACAGTGTTATCGATTACTTCTTGATCTCCGCAAATCTGGCCGTTAATGTACTTTCCTTCCAAGTTGAAAACCAACATTTCAGTGATCACCTCCCAATAGTGACCACTTTGTCATTGTTCCGGTGCCAGAACGACAATAAACACTCAGTCCTTCTGGAAACCTCATCATCGTTCAAAATAAGAGGGATCAAATGGTCGGAGGCTGTGGCCCAAAAATACCAGGTTTTTTTTCCATAGGGAAATCACTGCCTACTTACCTCAAATAACTACTGATTTACAAGATTCCAATTCGGTTTTGAAACTTTTTAACCTTCTTATAACAAACCTTACCACTTTTTTTACATCACCTCCTCAAAAGGCGAAAGTGGCGCATTGCAGTGCTGGGGACCCTTGGTTTAACACCTCTTGCAAACAAGCAAGATCCCTTCTTCGTTCCATCTATAATGAATACAAAAACTCTAATGCCCAGGCTCTACCATCCTCCTATTTACAAGCCAAAAGAGCATACAAACAGACTTTAAAGCTGGCCAAACGCGAGTGGTATCAAAAGCGTTGGCGAGCCTTGATTGCGGCCTCGAGATCCCGCAGACCACAGGAATTTTGGGCTCTGATAAACAAAAGAGGAAGGAAGTACCCACTGACGATTATCCCTGCGCCCACATGGGAAAAATTCTTGAGTAAATATTTCTCCTTGGCAGAGGAATCCAACTCATCCACGGAATTCCGAGCCGACCATCTACCTTTGTGGCCCTCCACCGACCCAGACCTGATAATGGACTTGATATTAGATCTGAAAACGGGCAAAGCCCCCGGGCCGGATCTAGTCCCTGCTGAGGCTATTGTTGCGCAACCGAGGTGGTGGGCTGAAATTCTGGCCAAAGTCTTTGATGTAATTAATTCTACGGGGCTTATCCCTAGGTCATGGAAGGAGGCCGTGATCGTGCCAGTCCATAAAAAGGGTCCCCCTGCTGACCCGAAGAACTATCGGAACATCAGCCTTTTGTCTATCATCGGGAAAATCTATGCAAAATTTTTGCTGTCTAAGCTGTCCCATTGGGCAAACGACTCAAATTTGATTGGCCATGAGCAAGCGGGCTTTAGGAACAATTATTCGACCTCTGACCATATGGTAATCATGTATCATCTTGCCAGAAAATATTCTGCCCCGAGTCGGGGGCGCCTATGTGTCGCTTTTATAGACCTAAAGGCTGCCTTCGACAGTATCCCAAGAAACTGCCTATGGAAGAAATTAGAGAGATGGGGCATAGATAGAAGGCTGTTATGGCTTATAACCCAATTACACCATGGGTCGTCGGCTAGAGTGAGACTCACACCGGCGGGAAACCTATCCAACGAGGTCCCAATAAATAGAGGTGTGCGCCAAGGCTGCATTTTGGCCCCACTCCTCTTCAACTTGTTTATTAGCGATATGAAGCTCTTTCTGAATGAGTCTCAAGCCAACATTCATGCCCCCCGCCTAGCTGATTTTCGCTGCCCTTTGCTCCTATATGCCGACGATGCAGCGATCCTTTCCTACTCTAGAGTTGGTTTATGCAGAGCTCTAAAGATTTTTGCGGCTTATTGCAAACTTAACCATCTGACAATTAATCATGGGAAATCTAAAGTCCTGGTCTTTACCAGGTCTCGGAAAACTTACAGCTGGAAGTTAGATGGAGTCCAATTAGAACAGGTTTTCAAATTTAAATACCTGGGAGTCTTTTTTCATTACAATCTAAGCTGGAAGCCACAGATACAGTATTTACTAAACAAAGGGAAAACAATACTTTATACTCTACTCCATTTTTTTGCGGTCGACGGAGCCTCTCACATCCCTTCTGCATTGAAGGTATACCACGCAAAAGTGGTTTCCACCCTCTGTTATGCTGCCCTGCTCTGGGCCCCAGGGTCCAATTTAACATCGCTGGGGACATTGCAGAATCAGTTTCTCCGTCGCCTTCTGAAACTCCCCATGTGTGTGAGCAACGCAGCCATACGTCTGGAGTTAAGGATTGCATCATTGGAGACTGTCATCTGGAAGCGAGTCTTTGGCTATTGGCTGTCCAGCTGGCATAGGCTTCCCGACCATTACCTTTTTCAGTGCCTCTGGCGGGACGTCTTTGTCAATCCGTGGGTAGGAAAAATCCATGCCAAACTTCTGAGCATCGGAATTTCCCCAGCGGACTCCTTAAAGATGAACTTGCGCTCAGCCAAAAGCCTTATTGAGCAAAGATTAGCGGACATTGAAAATCAACACAACCTCGCCAGGGGTGGGGGTGTCTGCTCCCCCAGGTATCACGGAATAACCCCACCACTTGGCCTTCCATCATACATGTCATCTCTTTCATCAGTACCACACCGACTTGCATTTATTCGTGCAAGGTTCAATGTCCTTCCATCAAACCTGCTGAGCCACAGATTTTCCAAGGGTTTGGTGTCTCCGCTATGCGTGTGTGACGGGGAAACTGTTGAATCTCTTTCACATATAATGTTCAACTGTCCCCTACATAGCATAGCCAGGACTAAATTCCTGGGTCCTGCTTTACTGCGCTTGGTTGGCAGGCCTGTTGAGTCACACGCCGCACTGCTTTTGCAGGATACAGATCCTTCTGTAACTCTGCAGGTGGCGAGATTCCTGAATGCGGTTATCTCACACTCAAAAACCACCAAAAAACAACAACAACATCAAAACTAATCGGACTGTTATGATGAGAGTGCATGTCGGATTTCGTCTTCAGTTTTCCTTTTTCTGTGATCCGTCCCTTGGAGCTCTCCTGGCCCCAAGCTGTCATTTGGCTCTGCTCAATGACCCACCCTTGCATCGTGGTGTTCACCTTCTGTTGTCGGATATATCGGTTTTTATGTCTCTGTGTTTTTATGTTTGTACATATTTTATGGGCTAATAGCCGTAAATAAATAAATAAAAAAATAAAATGTCTCTGTGACCCATCAGCAAAAACAACTGTTTTCCCAGTTGAAACAGCCCTGCAGTTCCACATTTCACCCCTAGGTGGCGCTGGCATCAGGTGATGGCTCGCTCCAGAGTCGATGACCCAACGCAGCACTCTCTCCTCACTGGAGTTGTCCCGTAGCGTTGCCATGGAGGCAGCTAGGTGATAAGAACTGTCCTTCTCACTCTCTGTGTCACGTCCTCCCTGCGCATTCCCACGCGGGCCTCCTTTCCTGGACTGGCTGCCATGGAAACCTGGCTGACTGCCATGGGAAGCGACCTTGGAGACATCCTGCCCAGCATCTCTGGCTCTCCGGGGGCAGGAACGACGCAGATGGTCAACTGATCCACAGACAAAACAACAACGAGTGGAAAAAGCCTGAACTGTGCCTTCTGCTGGCCTGGCCCCCCCTCTGCAACCGGATGGGCTCACTGTGCCAGCTCGGCACTCTCTTAGGCGGCGTTCCTGTTCGTCACACAAACAACCGGTGGAAAACTTTGCAAACTTGCCTTTGGTCTTCTCTGCCCCCCCAACCTTGCCAGCAGCTCTCCTTGAGGCTGTACTGCATCTGGGGACGTGGCTTTTGGCTTCCGCTGTGGTTTCTCGGCAAACCCTCTCCAGCTCCTGCCAAACAGCCTGGGCACTGTCAAGACCCTCCACCAAAGGTAGCTGTGAGCCCTCCAAACTGAGCACTATAGCTCCCAGGGCTTTGTGATTTTTTCTCTGCGAAGCATGTGCAGCTGCAATATCTGCTGCCGAAGCATCGGCTGCAGCTTGCTGTGGAGGCCCTTGGACCGCCTCCCACAGACCCTTGGCTACCAGCCATGCCTTCAGCTTCCTGCTCCACTCCTCCCAATTTCTGCCATTTAATTTTTCGAAAGGGACGGAGTATGATTCCTGGCTGTCTGCCATCTTCTCCCCGGGGGTCAGCTTACTCACGTAACAGCAGCTCCTCCGGCACCCGGTTCAGCAGACCAGATCCTCCCCAGCGAGCTCCTCTCTGCCTCAAACGTTAGGCACAGCTCCAACTGGCTCCAGCTTCTCCTCAGCTGGCTTCTCCCACACGCAGGCACAACGCAGCAACAGCTCCAAAGCTTGGCTGACTTCCATAACCTATGGGGCCAAATGGCGTCCAGCACTCTTCTTAGCTGCGTCACTGCTGTCCGTGCCGGTAATAATCTCTTCCAGCCTCTTTGGCCCTCTTAGCAGAGTTTACACAGCGGGGAAAGCTGTTGCTTGCGTGGGTAATAACTCAGACTGCAACGCAGGCTTTTCTCTTATCTCCAACAGCCTTTAATGAGTAGAGTAACATCGTAAATTCAGCCCGGCGAAATGGCAGGCATCCTCTCCGCTTCTCGGCAAAAGCGAAAGAGAAAAGACACACAGAGAAACACTCCCCTCTGTGAACATAGCCACGCCTCAGAATGTGAGTTCTGGGCACCACAGTTCAAGAAGGACACTGACAAACTGGAACGTGTCCAGAGGAGGGCAGCCAAAATGGTCAAAGGCCTGGAAACGATGCCTTATGAGGAACGGCTAAGGGAGCTGGGCATGTTTAGCTTGGAGAAGAGGAGGTTAAGGGGTGATATGATAGCCATGTTCAAATATATAAAAGGATGTCACATAGAGGAGGGAGAAAGGTTGTTTTCTGCTGCTCCAGAGAAGCAGACATGGAGCAATGGATCCAAACTACAAGAAAGAAGATTCCACCTAAACATTAGGAAGAACTTCCTGACAGTAAGAGCTGTTCGACAGTGGAATTTGCTGCCAAGGAGTGTGGTGGAGTCTCCTTCTTTGGAGGTCTTTAAGCAAAGGCTTGACAACCATATGTCAGGAGTGCTCTGATGGTGTTTCCTGCTTGGCAGGGGGTTGGACTCGATGGCCCTTGTGGTCTCTTCCAACTCTATGATTCTATGATTCTATGATTCTATGATTCTATATACTGCATACCAAAATCCATATGGTGTAATAGACCTTTCATAAATTTCCAGGATACCCTGTCGAAAGCTTTTTCTGCATCTATAGCCATTAAGACTGCCTTCTTTTCTATTCTTAAGTCTAAATACGCTAATAAGTTTATAATGTTTCTAGTGTTGCTATAAATGTGCCTCCCGGGCAAAAAGCCAGCTTGGTCAATCTGTATCATCATCTGGAAGACTTTTTTTGATCTTTCGGCTAAAATATTTGCATATAATTTATAATCGTTATTTAGAAGCGCGATAGGCCTATAGTTGTTAATAAGTAGATTGTCCGTTCCCTGTTTTGGAATTAATGCAATAAGGCTGTCTTTCCAAGAATCCGGCATGGTTCCGTCTTTGAAGATGTTGTTCATGATACTTCTTAATGGGTCAAACAGTAAGTCCTCAATTTTTTTATAATATATTGCCGGTAGGCCGTCTGGCCCTGGTGGCTTTCCTATCTTTGATTCCTTAATTGCTCTTTGAATTTCGTACGATGTAATAGGGGCATTCAACAGTTCTTTTTGTTCTTTAGTAAGTTTCGGAAGACAGTTCTGTTCTAAATGTTCTTTTTTTTTTTTTAAATATTTTTATTAAACAGTTTTTATAATCACACAAACAATACGTAATACATAACAACAACAAATACATAAACAAACAATAACAAAAATAAAACAAAAAAAGAAAAAAGAAAACAAGTACCATTTCATATCCTAATTTCTTAAACCTTTCTTCCTCGACTTCCTCATGCCTCCCTTTTCTGTATTCCAAATTCTAATCAATTACTCAGCAAATCTTCCCTTATTTTACTTTAAATTTAAGCTAATCTTCCTTATTCTCCTTGTCTTAACCATTGCTAATAGTAACCATTTACTTTCCAGTCCAACATCATTCTAACTTTCATTAATTTTGTAATATTTCTTTAGATAGTCCTTAAACTTTTTCCATTCTTCTTCCGCTGCTTCTCTTCCCTGGTTTCGGATTCTGCTCGTCATTTCTGCCAAGCCCATGTAGTCCATCACCTTCATCTTTTTTTTTTTTTTAAATATTTTTATTCAAAATTTTTTCCATATAACATAACATACATAAACATACAAAAACAAAAACAAAAACAAAACAAAAAACATGTACCATTTCATATCCTAATTTCTTATACCTTCCTTCCCCGACTTCCTCATGCCTCCCTTTTCTGTATTCCAAATTCTTATCAATTACTCAGCAAATCTTCCCTTATTTTAATTTAAATTTAGGCTAACCTCCCTTATTCTCCTTGTCTTAACCGTTACTAATAGTAACCATTTACTTTCAATCCATCATCATTCTAGCTTTCATTAACTTTATGATATTTCTTTAAATAGTCCTTAAATTTTTTCCATTCTTCTTGCGCTGTTTCTCTTCCCTGGTTTCGGATTCTGCTCGTCATTTCTGCCAAACCCATGTAGTCTATCACCTTCATCTGCCATTCTTCCAGTGTGGGTAGATCTTGCGTCTTCCAGTACTTTGCAATGAGTATTCTAGCTGCTGTTGTAGCATACATAAAGAAAGTTATATCCGTCTTTAACACCCCTTGGCCGACAATGCCCAAGAGAAAGGCCTCTGGTTTCTTAGTGAAGGTATATTTAAATACCTTTTTAAGTTCATTATAGATCATTTCCCAGAATGCCTTAATCTTCGGGCACGTCCACCAAAGGTGAAAAAATGTACCTTCCTTTTCTTTACATTTCCAACATTTATTATCAGGCAAATGGTAAATCTTTGCAAGCTTGACTGGGGTTATGTACCACCTATAAATCATTTTCATAATGTTTTCTCTTAAGGCATTACATGCCGTGAATTTCATCCCGGTGGTCCACAACTTTTCCCAGTCAGCAAACAGAATATTATGACCAATGTCCTGAGCCCATTTAATCATAGTTGATTTAACCGTTTCATCTTGTGTATTCCATTTCAGCAGCAAATTGTACATTTTTGAGAGATTCTTAGTACTGGATTCTAACAATTCAGTCTCCAATTTTGATTTTTCCACCTGGAAGCCAATTTTACTGTCCAATTTAAACACTTCATTTATTTGGTGATAGTGCAACCAATCTCTCACCTTGTCTTTTAATTTCTCAAAACTCTGCAATCTCAGTTTGTCCCCTTCCTTTTCCAGAATTTCCCAATATCTTGGCCACTTCGACTCCATATTTAACTTTTTAACTGCCTTAGCTTCCATTGGCGACAACCACCTTGGGGTTTTGTTTTCCAGCAAATCTTTATATCTGACCCAGACATTTAATAGTGCTTTTCTGACAATATGGTTTTTAAAACTTTTATGTGCTTTAACCTTGTCATACGACAAATATGCATGCCACCCAAAAATATTGTTAAAACCTTCCAAATCCAAAATGTCTGTGTTTTCAAGAAGCAGCCAATCTTTTAGCCAGCAGAAAGCTGCCGCTTCATAGTACAGTTTAAAGTCTGGCAGGGCAAACCCCCCTCTTTCCTTTGAATCCGTTAATATCTTAAATTTAATTCTGGGCTTCTTGCCCTGCCAGACAAATTTAGATATATCTTTCTGCCACTTCTTGAAACAGTCCATTTTATCCATTATTTGTAATGCTTGGAACAAAAACAACATTCTTGGCAATACATTCATTTTTATAACTGCAATTCGGCCTAACAAGGAAAGCTTCAAGTTTGACCAAATCTCCAAATCTTTTTTCACTTCTGTCCAAGTTTTTTCATAATTATCTTTAAATAAGTTCACATTCTTAGCTGTCATATTTATACCCAAGTATTTCACTTTTTTAACCACAGTCAACCCCATCTCATTCTGAAACCTTTCTTTTTCAACCTGTGTTAAATTTTTCTCCAATACCTTAGTCTTTAACTTATTCAATTTAAATCCTGCCATTTGACCAAACTCTTGAATTATTTCCAAAACTCTTTTCGTACTAGCTTCTGGCTCTTGTAATGTAAATACTAGGTCATCTGCAAATGCTCTCAATTTGTATTGTTTAACTCCGACCTGGATCCCTTTAACCAACTGGTCCCTCCTAATCATATTAAGCAAAACCTCCAGGACCGATATAAAAAGTAGTGGGGAGATAGGACACCCCTGACGTGTCCCTTTTTCAATCTTGAACTCTTCTGTAACCACATTGTTTACAATTAGTTTTGCTTTCTGTTCAGAGTATATTGCACCTATACCATTTTCAAACCCTTGGCCTACCCCCATCCCCCGGAGGTTCTTCAACATGAAACTCCAAGATATATTGTCAAAGGCTTTCTCAGCGTCCACAAATATCAAAACAGCCTTAGTGTTTATATTCACTTCCAACTTCTCCAAAATGTCAATTATATTCCTTACGTTATCCGACAAATGCCTTTTCGGGAGAAAGCCCGCTTGGTCCCCATGAATCTCCTCCATCAAAACTCTTTTCAATCTCTTTGCTAAAATGTCAGCAAAGATTTTGTAATCCACATTTAGTAACGAGATGGGTCGGTAGTTCTTAAGTTGGGTCTTTTCAGTCTCTGTCTTTGGTATAAGTGTAATGTAGGCCTCCCTCCACGTATCGGGTGCCTTCCTCCCCTCCATGATCTCGTTGCAGACTTCCTTCAAAGGTTGTATCAACCCTTCCTTCAAAACTTTGTAATATTTGGAAGTCAGTCCATCCGGTCCAGGTGATTTGCCCAACGTCATACTTTGAATGGCATCTTCTATTTCCTGTGCTGATATCTCCTGGTTCAAAATAGTCTTACTTTCCTGCGAAATCTTTTTCAGCCCATTTTTCTCGAGGAATTGTTGTATGTCCATTTCTTTCTGCGGCCCTTGTGTGTACAGTTGTCTAAAGTAGCTCTGAAAACAGTTCCTAATTTCCACTGGGTTACATATGTTCTTTCCTTCCACTTCTAAGTTTGTTACCGTGTTGAGTTTTTGTCTCTTCTTTATTTGCCAAGCCAATAACTTGCCACATTTATCTGCAGATTCAAAAGTCTTTTGTCTCATTTGTTTAATTTTCCATTCTATTTCTTGATTCATCAGTTCCATATATTGTGTTTGATACAATTTAATTTCTCTTAAAATCTCTTGCGATTTTGGCTTCAGTCTTAGTTTCCTTTCCCCTTCTTTTATCTTTTCCAAGATCTTCTCTTTCCTCTCATTTTGCTTTCTTTTCTTTAATGAATTTTGTTGTATCAAAAACCCTCTCATCACGGCTTTACTTGCGTCCCATACTATTCTTTTTTCTACTTTAGTCCTTAAGTTGATTTCAAAATAATCTTTCAAAGTTTTTTGGGCCTTCTTGCAAATCTCCTCGTCTCTAAATAAGGTGTCATTCATTCTCCATCTGAAGGAACCAATTGTTGTTTGCTTCATCACCATCTTAACTGCGTTATGGTCGGAGAAGGTTTTTGGGCAGATTTCCACTTTCTTTATGTTCGACGCCATACTGCTAGTCACCCAAATTTGGTCAATCCGTGTCCATGTCATTTTGGCTTCAGAAAAGAAGGTTCCCTCTCTTTCTAATGGGTGTTTTGTTCTCCAAATGTCAATCAAGTCCATATTGTCAGTCATTTCAAAAAAAGTTTTTGGTAGTCTTCCGTCTTTTGTGACTACCTGTCTTTGTGCTTTGTCCATATTTGTTGAAACTACTCCATTCATGTCACCCATCATGATTAAATTGTAATCCATATAGTCCATCAAAGTCTCATGCAACTTCTTGAAAAATTCTGCTTTCCCTTCATTTGGTGCATATATTCCCACTATCAAAAAATTTTCTCCTTGAAATTGAATTTCAATTGCCAAATATCTTCCTTGGTCATCTTTAAAAATTTGTTTCGGTTGCAAATTTTCCTTTGCATAGATCACCACTCCTCTCTTTTTTACTCTGTCTGAAGATATAAATTCTTGTCCCAATCTCTTATTTATTAATAATTTTCTATGTGCTCTTGTCACATGAGTCTCTTGTAAACAAATCAAGTCCAATTGGTCTTTCTTTAAAGCGTGAAATATATTTTTTCTTTTTCTGGGATTATTCAAACCGTTACAATTCCAGGTTAGAAGTTGCAAGGCCATGATGGGGTTATTTGCTTCCTCCTACAGCTCCCAGTTGTTGTTCGTCTTTTGTCGGTGGTTCTGTGTCCGTATCTAGTGGTCCCTTGCTTGAAGGGTGTCCTTGTCCTGGAAACGTCTCTTTCTGTAGGTCTTCTTCGTGTTCTCCCAAGAACTTGTCTTTATCACTCACTGTCTTTATTCTTCTTTTCTTCCCCTTGTATTTAAAAGACAAGCCTTGGGGAAACTCCCACCTGAATAGTATGTAGTTCCTTTTCAGCAGCGTCACCAAGTCCTTGTAAGGACCTCTTGCATCCAAGATACTTTTGGGAATGTCTTTAAAAATCTCAATGTGGAAATCTTCAATTCGAAGGGTTGTTTGATAGTGCAGGTTCAATATTTTGTCTCTCTCCTCCTTTGATCTTAAAGTTATCAAGCAATCTCTGGGTCTGTTCTTCCTCTGCCTTATTCCCAGCCTAAATGCACTCTCTATCTTGAATTCTTCCTTATTCAGCTCCTGCTTCCAAAAGTCAGAAAATTCTTTTGTCAAGTAATCCACCAAGTTGTCTCCTTCCTTTTCCGGCACAAGTCTGATCCTTAAATTTTTCTCCTTGCGTTGCATATCTTGCATAGAGAGTGCCAGCTCATACTCATCTAGTTTCCTGTACACCGGTGGAAATTTTTCCTCGGCAGCAGTTGCAATTTCCTTAGCTTCCTCAGCTATCTTTCGTGTTGTGGATGAATCTTCCAGTAATTTCCCAATTGCTTCTGCATTGGAGTTCACTTTGTTCCCGAGGTCAGTTATACTTTTAGTATTTAAGTCAATTTTCCCAGAGATTTCCTCAATTTTCTTATTTGTTTCAGCACCTTGCTTCTTTAGTTCCTCCAAAGAGTCATTTATTTTCCCCAATGCCTTTGCAAATGCTTCTTCTGAAGACATTATTTTCACTTTTGCCTTTGTGGCAGCTGCAGTTCCGGAAGCCCCTGATATAGAGGCCCTTCTTTGCATAGAAAGATCGACTTTGTATTGTCTACCAGATCTCAAAGTTGTTTCTTGTGAGTCCTCTTTCTGTTTACCATCTGCCATAACAAAGTCTTTCACTCAAGGTCATTCCCACACTCTTAAGCTGTCAGAAAAAAAAAATTTCTCAGGTTTTAAGCTCCACTTGTTGCTGAAACTATTCACAAGTCCTCTAGAGGGCGTAAAGTCAGTTCTTTAACTTCAAATTGTTCCCACACCTTCCAAAAAACAAAAGCCCTCCTAGTCCCTTTCTTTGTAAAAGATCCAAATCAATAGTATCCTGCAGATAACTTACTGTGCAACAAAATAAGATGTTTCAAGTTGAGAGTAGCCAAAGTCAATATTACAGTTACTTTTTAACCTTATTGTAGCGACAGTCCTTAGCCAGTTCCTTTTCTCCGGCAGTCCGACCCCCAGGTAAAGGAGCAGCGGTAAACAGTTCAATTTCTTTTAAAACAGGCAGGAAATCACTTTAAAATCTTCTTCCCCCCCCTCCTGCCTTCGGGGGAGGGAGTTCTTTGCTTGGTGGTGGATTTCTTAGTTCGCAAAACTCTCCTGTCAAAAAGTTACAGCTTAAATGCCTTTCGCTTTGATCTTGCTACAGAACGGAAAGCAGACTTCCTTTTTGATGCTTATCCGTCTCGGTGCCCAATTTCTTTAGTTTTATCGTCCAATTATGTTTTAAAGCTCAATCCTACTCACGGAAAGTTGCTCTTTTTAGTCCAAATTCACCGGAAGAAGTCAGCGCTCTCCGCTAATGGCGACGCGGCTTCGCTTCGCAGGCTGGGTGAAAGCGACTCTCAGCACCGCTCCATACACCCTCCGCTGATCCGTAGCCTTTAAAAAGGCTATTTCACAACGTCGGGGGGGCGCAAAGGTGCCCGCCGAGTCTCCAGTTCACAGGCTACGCGCCTGTGATTTTTAGGGGTCCTCGCTCCGCCGTGGCTGCAGGACCCGAACCCACGAAGCAGATCTCTCCCGGAGCTCCGGGAGAAATCCGCCATTAAGCGCTGGCGCTAACCGGAAGTCCCCTAAATGTATTTACATGCCTTTATTTCTGTCCTTCCAGCAGTACAGAGAAATCGTGACTGCACTCTCTCATCACCAACAGCAGAGAGAGAAAACTCCTCCCATCTACTTCCAGTACAGATCATGTGCCACTCTGAGCTAACATCCGGTGCTCAGTGCACTGAATAGACTGTCCCTTGTTCCCACGGTACAGTCCCATAACGTCAACATCCTGTTTGGCTTTCCAGCCACCTGGAGCTCGCTTCTGCATTGCTCCTTTTTCGTAAGGTGGTGGCTTTCCTATCTTTGCTTCCTTAATTGCTCTTTGAATTTCGTACAATGTAATAGGGGCATTCAACAGTTCTTTTTGTTCTTTAGTAAGTTTCGGAAGACAGTTCTGTTCTAAATGTTCTTTAACTTCTTCTGTTGTTTCATTTCCTTCCTTATAGATTTCTCTAAAGAATTCGAGAAATCGTTTCTCTATTTCTTTAGGGTTGTTTATTATTTTGCCTTCGCACTTAACTCTATTTCTAAGCCTTTCTGCCTCTCTCTTCTTTAATTGCCATGCTAATAACCAGGCTCAGGTTCTGTTTCAGGCTGTGTCTCTGTTTCAGGATCCGGCGCTGTATCAAACACTGTTGCAGACTCAGGCTGTGGCACTATGGCTGTAGCTGTGGCTCTGGTTCTGTTTCAGGCTCTGGCACTGTATCAAGCACTGTTTCAGGCTCAGGTTCAGGCTCCGACTTCTGCTCTTTATTAGGCTTTGTCTCAGTCTTTGGCTCTAGCACTTATTCTAGCTCTATTTCAGGCTCGGCCTGTGTCTCAGCCTTTGTCTCTGTTTCACGCTGTTTCTCTGTTTCAGGCTCCGACGCTGTTTCAAGCCCTGTATCTGCCTCTGCCTCTGTTTCAGGCTCTGGCACTCTATCAAGCACTGTTTCTGGCTCTGGCTCTCTTTCAGGCTCTGGTTCTGAAGTAGGGTTTTGTTCTGGCTCTGGCTGTGTCTCTGGATCTGGCTGTGTCTCTGCTTCAGGCTCCTATGCCGTATCAAGCACTGTATCAGGCTCTGCCTCTCCCTCTGGCCCTGGCTACGTTTAAGCGTCAGGCTCAGTTTCAGACAGTGTCTCTGTTTCAGGATCCAGCACTCTATCAAGCACTATTTCAGACTCAGGCTGTGGATCTCGGCTGTGGCTGTGGATCTCGGCTGTGGCTCTAGGCTCCGTATGTGGCTCTGTCTGTGGCTCTGGCTCTCTTTCAGGGTCTGGTTCTGAATGAAGATCTGGTTCTGACTCTGATTCAGGGTCTCATGATGGCTCTTCCTCTGCCTCTGACCCAGCTATGTTTCAGGGTCTGGCTCTCTTTCGGGGTCTGGTTCTGAATTAGGGTTTTGTTCTGGCTCTGGCTGTGTCTCTGGCTCTGGCTCCAGCTCCGGCACTGTATCAAGTACTGTTGCAGACTCAGGCTGTGGCTCTAGGCTGTGGCTGCAGCTATGTTTTGCGCTCCGGCCCTGTATCAATCCCTATTTCTGGCTCTGGCTCTGGCTCTGGCTCTGGCTTTCTTTCAGCTGTGGCTCTGGCTCTGGCTCTGGCTCTGGCTTTCTTTCAGCTGTGGCTCTGAATGAGGCTCTGGCTCTGGCTCTGATTCAGGGTCTCGCTCTGGCTCTGGCTCTGGCACTCTATCAAGGACTGTTTCAGACTCAGGCTGTGGCTGTGGTTCTGCCTCTGTTTCAGGCTCAGGCTCTGTTTGAGGCTATGTCTCTGTTTCAGGCTCCGGCACTGTATCAAGTACTGTTGCAGACTCAGGCTGTGGCTCTAGGCTGTGGCTGTGGCTGTTGCTCTGGTTCTGGCTCTGGCTCTTTCTCAGGCTCTGGTTCTGAATGAGGGCTTGGTTCTGGCACTGATTCAGGGTCTCGCTCTGGCTCTGGCTCTGGCATTCTATCAAGGACTGTTTCAGACTTAGGCTGTGGCTGTGGCTCTGGCTCTGTTTCCATTCTTACAATGGAATGTACACAAAACAATAATCCTTTCTATATAAATTTTCCAATACATTCTGAAAACATAATAAATCCTTAATTGTTGTCCACCTCCTTTTAGTTCCTTTATCACTCGAATGCTAGCACGGACTCAAAACTATTATTGTATTTTTGAACATATCTTGTATAACCATTCCATTTTTCTGCAAATTTTTGCTTTGAGATTCCTCTGAGTTTGCTAGTCAATTGAGCCGTCTCCACCAATTCCTGTAATTTGATTTGCCAATCTGTTATTTTTGGAGCCTCGTGATCTTTCCATCCCTTGGCCACAAGTATACGAGCTGCTGCGGTTGCATACAAGAATACCTCTCTTAGATTTTTTGGGATCTCTTTATCTAAAATACTTCATAGAAATGCCTCCGTTTTTTTCGTAAAAGTTATCCCCATCATCTTGTTGGGATACTGCCAGGGAGATAAAGTCCGTCTGAGCCCCAAGCTCCTTGCCGGACGATCCATCGACCTCCCGTAGTCACGCAGTATCAGCAATTTAGCGGCACGAAGCCTCAAGAAAAGATAGCCACATTCTTGAACTTGTGCACACTCTATCAGGAGATTTCACACAGCAAAAGTTGCACAGCAGGACAGCATATTTACAGTCTATTTTGCGTAGGTCAGAACATGAGAAGACATGACCGTCTGCTCCGACTGCTCAGGCAAAACAGCAGAAAACGAAAGGAACAGACAACATAAACATCCTGTGAGACAGGAAATGCGCAGGCTGTTATACAAACATCCTGCTCCCTTTTAAGGTGGAACGGAAATATCCTAACATCCTCCCCCTTTCCGTGTAACCTGTAGTACCTGTGGTTCAACCCAATTGCAACCTTTGTACGTAAACCTTAAGTTGTTCTCTGTTAACAACCTTAGACAACAGATCAGCAGGAATTTCATTTCCTGGCATGTAGGACACCTGAATGAGTCCTTTCTGAATACACTCTCTTGCACGATGTAGCTTAATCTGCAAGTACTTGGTCCTTTGCTTGCAACTCTCCGAGTTCAGCAAAGCCAAACAAGATCTATTGTCTTGATACACTTGTATAGGACATTTCACAGAAACCCCAATGTCCTTAAACAGTTGCATCAACCATTCACAATCCATGAGTGAAAATGACAGAGCATTGAGTTCTGCTTCACAGGAACTTAGGCTAACTGTCGTCTGCTTCCTGCACAACCAGTCAAACAGGCAGTGGTTGTACATGTAGCATACTCCAGAAGTGCTCGTACCATCCGTGGTGTCACTTCCAAAACTTGCATCTGCAAAGATTTCAAGACCTCCAGTCTTCTGACTGGTGAACCTCAGTCTGTAGTGCATAGTCCCTTTCAAATACCGGGCTATGCGCTTCAGAGCTTTCCAATCCTGAACAGTAGGATTGTTAGCATGTCTGCTAAGCAGTTTAGTGCTTACAGCAATGTCAGGTCTTGAACATCTAGCAATGAAATTCAGCTTGCCTAGAATGCATCTGTACAGCGTTGTGTCAGAAAACGCTTCAGCAGTACTGTCTACCTGGTAACCTGTCACCATCGGTGTGTCTGCTGGGTTTGCATCAACCAAATTCAACCTGGTTAATACATCAGCAATTTTCTGTGTTTGGTGTACCAGAAAATTACCTGCTTGGTCCCTCTCCACCTGCAGAGAAAGATAGTTGGATACCTCACCAAGATCCTTCATGTCAAAGTGCTCCTTCAGCTGAGCTAGGGTGCTTTGGTAAAAAGCCTGATTCTTCCAAAACATCAGAAGATCATCAACAAAACATAAACAATACAGTTTGTTTTGCCCCTCCTCCTTGACAAACACACACGGATCAGCTTTGCCCTGGTGAAAACCTAGAGAAAGCAACGTTTCAGTGAGTTTTGTGTTCCAACACCTGGCACTCTGCTTGAGACCATATAAGGATTTCCGCAGTTTACAGACCATTCCCTTCTGTATCTGCATCCCGTCAGGTGGAAGCATATACAGCTCCTCCCCCAAAATCCCGTACAAAAAAGCTGTATTAATGTCATGATGGGAAACCTGCAGTTTCTCCTCTGCAGCGATCTTGAGCATCAGCCGAATGCTCTCATATTTGACCGTGGGTGAGTAGGTCTCGTGGTAATCCTGCCCTGGTACCTGTGAAAAACCTCTGGCAACCAATATGGCTTTGTGTCTGACAACCTTGCCATTCTGGTCTGTCTTGGCCTTGAAGACCCATTTGCTGCCAACCAGTCTCATCCCTGGGACTACCGGTACCAGTTCCCAAGTTTGGTTCCTGTTCAAGGAATCAACTTCAGCCTTCATGGCATTTAGCCAAGGCTCAGCATCTTTAGAGGTTAACTCCTGAACCTCTTTGAAGCTAGAAGGTTCCCATACCTTCTCTGAGCTACTAAGAACAGCAGTTGCCGTCTTAGCAAACTCATCAGCAAATCTCTTCGGAGGTTTGCCTTTGGTCGCCCTTTCAGACCTGCGAACCAGACGCAAGTCTTCTGGACTCATCTCCTCCTTCTTAGGAGAAAAGTGACCAATGGTGAACAGTGGTTCTTCCAGTTCATTGTCAGACTCATCAGACGGTCTGACTGAGGCCTTTGCGCTCTTGTAGTCTGCTGTGTCATCACTGTCACTGACAGCAGCAGCAGCGCCGCCCACTGATCTGGAATCCGAACTCTGATCATCATCATCATCATCAGTTTCCTCAGCTTTCTCAGCATGATCTGCTTTCTTCACATCACCTACATCTTCCTCTGGGTAACTCTGGAAAATTCCCACATTTTCCCCCCACTTAGGATTGTACTCAACACTCCTTGTGAACTTTATGGATTTAGAGTTAGTCATCCATACCCTGTATGCACCTTTTTCGTACCCCATGAACAAACCATGTGCCCCACGCTTCCCAAGCTTGTTGCTTTGTGGGGTGTGCACCCACATGTCAGAACCAAAGATTCTCATGTGCTTGGTGTTAGGTTTCTTACCAAACATTTTCTCATAGGGAGTGCAGCCAATAGGTGATGATAGTCTCCTGTTAAAAGTGTAAACAAAATTCGAGAGAGCCTCCCCCCAAAACTTCTCAGGGAGGTTGGCATCATGCAACAAGGTTTTTAGTCCTTGCAGCAACGTTTGATTTGCTCTCTCCGCAAGCCCATTCATCCATGGTGATCTAGGCGTTGATAAGTCATGCTGGATTCCCTTCTCAGTCAGGAAAGCTTCAAACTGCTGAGAAGTGAACTCCCCGCCCCGATCAGTAAACAGACAGCCGATACGTTTACCATGAGCATTCTCCAACCAAGCACAGAATGCCTTGAACCTAGGAAATGCTTGTGATTTCTGCTCGAGCATAAACACATGAATGTACCTGGAAAAAGAATCAATTAGAACCATGAAGTACCTTGCTCCTCCCAAAGAGGGCGCAAGAGGACCTACCAGGTCTGCGTGAACTAGCTGGTAGGGTTTGGAAGCCTGCCTGCTAGACTCCTTGCCTTTTGGAGCAACCTTCACCTTGTTCTCTGCACAAGATACACATTTCATGTGAAATTTACAGGGTTTGATGTCCAAACCTTCAACCAACCCAGGCATCTTGGCTAGCGCTTGCCAAGAGAGGTGACAAAATCTGCGATGTGCATCATGAATGCATCCTGCATGAAGAACCTTGTTAGTTTGTGCAACACAACAAGTATCAGCATTAGACATAGAAGCATTGTCATCATAAGTTAGACAGAACAAACCATCCATCAACTTTGCATGCCACATGTCCTCTTTGCCTTTTCTGATGACACAGACAGTCCTCTTGAAGGAAACCTCAAAACCACGCCCAGTCAGCTGTGGGACACTAAGCAAATTGTCCGCAGCTCCTGGAACAAAAAGTACATCTCTGATGGTAGTATGCAGACTTGCAAGTTTCACAGTCCCAACTCCTGCAGCTTGCAAAGTCCTTCCATCAGCCAGGTGGATCTCTCCATCTTGAGGTGTGAAGGAGATGAATGATGGCGGTCCTTGGCGAGATGGCGACTGGCCCCAGAGTCCCCAACAAACCTGGCCTTGGCCTTGTTTCCCACCGGCGTGGGCTTTTGCAGCTTGCCTTTAGCCTTTGGTGAAGCTGTGCCAGCAAACATAGCCTTGTTTTCCACTGGCGAGGGCTTTTGCAACTTGCCCCCCTGCTCCTGGCCATCAGACGTGCCTTTAGCCTTTGGTGGAGCTGTGCCAGCAAACATAGCCTTGTTTTCCACTGGCGTGGGCTTTTGCAACTTGCCCCCCCGCTCCTGGCCATCTGCAGGCTTTATCCTTTGTTTACATCTGGCCTTCCGGCCACTGCAAAGGCTTTGACCTTGGTTCTCACGAGAAACAGAGCTCTCAGCTGCCGACTCCTTGGCTCCCCCTGGAGGCTGGAATGCTGCCTGGGATGACGTGGCAGTCTGCCCCCCCTGCAGCTTGCAATCAGTGCCCTCAGCATCCCTGCATTCACTCGCATTCTGGGAAACAGCCAGGACCTCCGATGCATTCAAACCCTGGGCTGGGATGATTGGCAGGTGGGCCTTTTTCAAAGCATCCCACATGTCACGTGCCGTGAGATTTCCAGCAAGCGTCTTTATTTCCTCCAGAGAGACGGATAAGACTATTAAATCAATGGCCTTCGAATTCTGGCCCTCCCATTTCTCTGTCCGAGGAACTGGAGTGGCTTCAGAGACAGTATGCCAGACTCCAAACTGACGCAGCAAACTCTCACACCATTCTGCCCAGGTCTGATAATTGTGCCGATTTAACTTTGGGCACTCAGTGGCCTCCGAAGCTTGGAAAACATCCATTCCAGCTTTTTACTTGAGCCGTGCGTCTTTAAGCCTTCAAAGACGTCTTATCTCGGCAGCCCATAAATCACGATGCCTCTGGCTCGGCTCCCAGGCCAATTAGTCCAGCCGGACTTCAAAGACTTATGCCGGCATGCAGAAAAGCCTCTGCTTTCACTTTTCCAGCACATACCTCAGCAGTCTGTCGCTGTCTTACTCTCCTGCAAGTGCCGTGAATCTGGGCCCGAAACCTGTTGTTGGGATACTGCCAGGGAGATAAAGTCCATCTGAGCCCCAAGCTCCTTGCCGGACGATCCATCGACCTCCCGTAGTCACGCAGTATCAGCAATTTAGCGGCACGAAGCCTCAAGAAAAGATAGCCACATTCTTGAACTTATGCACACTCTATCAGCAGATTTCACACAGCAAAAGTTGCACAGCAGGACAGCATATTTACAGTTTATTTTGCGTAGGTCAGAACATGAGAAGACATGACCGTCTGCTCCGACTGCTCAGGCAAAACAGCAGAAAACGAAAGGAACAGACAACATAAACATCCTGTGAGACAGGAAATGCGCAGGCTGTTATACAAACATCCTGCTCCCTTTTAAGGTGGAACGGAAATATCCTAACATTTAATTCATCGTATATTCCCCCCCCCAAAAAAAATCTTAATCTTTTCACACGTCCACCACATGTGGCTCATGTCACCGTTATTTCCTCCACATCTCCAACAAGCATTCGCCAAATTTTGATACATTCTTGATCATCTGGAAGGAGTGAGGTACCACCTATGAGCCATTTTCATCATGTTCTCTCTTATATTATAGCTGGCTGTAAATTTCAAATTTACATTCCATCAGTTTTCCCCATCTTTTAGCATAATTGGACGGCCCACATCTTGGGCCCACTTTATCATTGAAGCCTTAACCTCCTCATCCATTACTTCGTAGTCTAAAAGAAGTCTATACATTTTTGCGATTATTTTGGTTTTACTATTCAGCAGTTTTTTTCAAATCTTGAAGGCTCCTTTTCAAAACCCATCTGCTTATCCTGTCTGAACACTTCATTCACCTGGAAGTAATCTAGCCAACTAGAAAAGTGATCTTTTATTTTCTCATAGCTTATCAATATTAGTTGACCCTCCTCCTCCCCCCTTAATATTGTGTTATACGTTATCCAGTTCTCTTTGATGTTGTTGCTTTTTTTAACAGCGATTGCTTCTAGTGGAGAGTTCCATCTTGGGGTTTTCTGTTCCAAATATCTTTTGTATTTTCCCCATACCTTATATATAGCATATCTTATTCTATGATTTGAAAAACTCCTATGCGTCTTTATTTTCCCATAATAAAGATAGCCATGCCACCCAAAACGGGTGTCATGACCTTCTAGCTCTAAAATATCCCAATTTTTTAATAAATACCAATCTTTCAACCAGAGAAGACATGAGGCTTCGTAATATAGCTTCAAATCCGGTAACCCGTAGCCACCTCTTTCTACAGTATCTAGTAATATCTTATGCTTTACTCTTGGTCTTTTACCCTTCCACAAAAATTTAGAAATTTCTTTTTGCCACCTGTTGATACTGCTGGTCTTTCCTGTAATTGGAATCGTTTGGAATAGAAAGAGTAGCTTCGGTAAAACTATCATTTTAATTACCGAAATACGGCCCAGGAATGATAAATTTAACCTTGTCCATGTCTCCAACTGTCTTTTGATATCTTTCCAACAATTGGTATAATTATCTTCCTATAAGGTAAGATTCTTTGGTGTTCTGCCTCTGTTTCAGGCTCAGGCTCTGTTTGAGGCTATGTCTCTGTTTCAGGCTCCGGCACTGTATCAAGTACTGTTGCAGACTCAGGCTGTGGCTCTAGGCTGTTGCTCTGGTTCTGGCTCATTCTCAGGCTCTGGTTCTGAATGAGGGCTTGGTTCTGGCACTGATTCAGGGTCTCGCTCTGGCTCTGGCTCTGGCTCTGGCTCTGGTACTCTATCAAGGACTGTTTCAGACTTAGGCTGTGGCTGTAGCTCTGGCTATGTTTCCATTCTTACAATGGAATGTACACAAAACAATAATCCTTTCTATATAAATTTTCCAATACATTCTGAAAACATAATAAATCCTTAATTGTTGTCCACCTCCTTTTAGTTCCTTTATCACTCGAATGCTAGCACGGAGTCAAAACTATTATTGTATTTTTGAACATATCTTGTATAACCATTCCATTTTTCTGCAAATTTTTGCTTTGAGATTCCTCTGAGTTTGCTAGTCAATTGAGCCGTCTCCACCAATTCCTGTAATTTGATTTGCCAATCTGTTATTTTTGGAGCCTCGTGATCTTTCCATCCCTTGGCCACAAGTATACGAGCTGCTGAGGTTGCATACAAGAATACCTCTCTTAGATTTTTTGGGATCTCTTTATCTAAAATACTTCATAGAAATGCCTCCGTTTTTTTCGTAAAAGTTATCCCCATCATCTTTTTTAATTCATCGTATATTCCCCCCCCAAAAAAAATCTTAATCTTTTCACACGTCCACCACATGTGGCTCATGTCACCGTTATTTCCTCCACATCTTCAACAAGCATTCGCCAAATTTTTATACATTCTTGATCATCTGGAAGGAGTGAGGTACCACCTATGAGCCATTTTCATCATGTTCTCTCTTATATTATAGCTGGCTGTTATTTCAAACTTACATTCCATCAGTTTTCCCCATCTTTTAGCATAATTGGACGGCCCACATCTTGGGCCCACTTTATCATTGAAGCCTTAACCTCCTCATCCATTACTTCGTAGTCTAAAAGAAGTCTATACATTTTTGCGATTATTTTGGTTTTACTATTCAGCAGTCTTTTTCAAATCTTGAAGGCTCCTTTTCAAAACCCATCTGCTTATCCTGTCTGAACACTTCATTCACCTGGAAGTAATCTAGCCAACTAGAAAAGTGATCTTTTATTTTCTCATAACTTATCAATATTAGTTGACCCTCCTCCTCCCCCCCTTAATATTGTGTTATACGTTATCCAGTTCTCTTTGATGTTGTTGCTTTTTTTAACAGCAATTGCTTCTAGTGGAGAGTTCCATCTTGGGGTTTTCTGTTCCAAATATCTTTTGTATTTTCCCCATACCTTATATATAGCATTTCTTATTATATGATTTGAAAAACTCCTATGCGTCTTTATTTTCCCATAATAAAGATAGCCATGCCACCCAAAACGGGTGTCATGACCTTCTAGCTCTAAAATATCCCAATTTTTTTTTATTTTTTTTTTGTTAGTGCCATCGCCTAATGGCGGATTCCCTCCGAGCTCCGGAGGGAATCAGCCCAGCAGGGGTTGGGTCCTGCCGCGGCGACGACGCGGGGACCCTCATAAACTACAGGCGTTGAAGCCTGTGGACCTGGTGACTCGGCGGGCACCATTTGCGCCCCCCCCCCGAACTGCAAAGGAGCCTTTTTAAAGGCTCCGGAACGGGGGACGGAGAGTGGCGTGGTGCTGTGAGTCGACTGCTTCTCCTGCTGAGTGAAGCCGCATGCCATGGACGGAGAGCACTAACTTCTTTCTTTGAACATTTGGACTAAAAGTAACAACCCGTGAGTAATACGGAAATTGGACTTAAAAGGGAAATTTTCTTTGGGAATTAGGCACGATCGGGTGAGGTGTTAAAAGGAGGTCCGCCCACCCGTCTTGTAAACATCGTAAAGCAAGGATTTTATTACTAAGGTTGTGAGAATACCTTTCTTCTTTGTGGAGGAAAGCAATTAACTTTGTGGAGAAAAGCAATTAACGTTGGGGCAATTTAAGTGATTGTGCTGGAGGATAAGAGCAAACATTGGAAACGGAATTCACCCCCCCCCCCAAGACCCGGGAGCGATCGATGGGAGAGCCTGCGGAAGAGAAATAAAGACTTTGACAGCTGTCAAACTAGCTGTCAAAGTTGGGAAAAAATGAGAACTTTGTTTTTGCTATCTTTGCTGGTTATTTTTGTTACAATTTGGTAATAAATTGTTAAAAATAAAGAGAAAAGACTAATTTGACTTTTGGGTTGGAACTGGAAGATAACAAGAAACTAGAATCCCTCTAGAGGGGATTTAAGACATTACAAAAATGGCTGTAAGTGCAAAAATACTGGCTGAACTGGAGAGGTCTTTTCTTCTCTTGGGAGAGTTACAGAAACAGACTGATGTTTTGACTAATAACGTCACAATACTGAAGGGAACAGTAAACAAAGTTGCTGAGCCTGGGAGGGACTTGACTCAAGTTTTTGCAGATGAACAAGAAAGTCTTGCAGTTGACCTTAAAATTTCAGCAGCCGAACAAGAAAAGAAATTTGAGAAATCTGAGAATATGATGAAAGAGGAACAGGATGATTTGAAGGAAAAAGAAGGAGGAGCTACAATGCCACAGATGGTTGAGGAGAGCCAGAGGCCGGCCAAGATGGATATAAAGGAAAATAAGATCAGGATGATGAAAATTTGGTTTGAATTGAAGAATGGAAAATGGAGAGATCTCCCTATGTGGAGATCTGAAGATATATGGAATACAAACCTGGTTAAAGTGGAAATTGGAGCTTTTGGGACATTTGGATTTAAGAGAAGTAAGAAACAAGATTTTGGCTCCACTTTTAAATATGGAGGCCTGGCTGGAAGAAACATGGACATTATTGGGACAGAGCTTCTTTGAGATTTGGTGTTAAATATAAAGGACTATCAAAAAAACCGGCAGAGAGGAGCTGAGAGAGAATTGAGAGCCTCGGATGTGAGGTCGCCAGGCTGATTGCAGATGGACTGATGGACTTTTTGTTGGGGTTCGAAACCGGGAAAAGGGGTTGGTGGGGTCCTGGAAATCCGAAGGGTGTATAACTATATATTGTTTTAATTAATTTGGTTTTGCATTAACATAAAAATGGGGATTTTAGGGAAGGGAATTGGGGCCGACCTTAGAAAAAGACTTTTAAGAATAAGTATTGACGTATAAAGATTGAGGTTCTTAAGTTAAAGTTGGTTAATTAAATTGATGGGGTGAACTTAGAAAAAGATTTTTAAGAATAAATATTGATGTACAAAGACTGAGGTTTATAAGTTAAAATTGGATAACTAAAATGAATTAGAGAAAATATGATAAAGTTTGGGGACAAGAACTTGCTGAGCTAAAATTGGAACTGGAATACAAGAAGGGGAGGTGTGGGGAAGTCAAGGAAATTGGTCATTGACAGTAAGAGGTGAACTTTAAGTGTTTTTAATTGTTGTTTTTCTTTTATGTTTTTTTTATGGTTTTCTTTTTATTTTTTGAAAATTTCAATAAATATTTAAATAAATAAAAAAACCTAAAATATCCCAATTTTTTAATAAATACCAATCTTTCAACCAGAGAAGACATGAGGCTTCGTAATATAGCTTCAAATCCGGTAACCCGTAGCCACCTCTTTCTACAGTATCTATTAATATCTTATGCTTTACTCTTGGTCTTTTACCCTTCCACCAAAATTTAGAAATTTCTTTTTGCCACCTGTTGATACTGCTGGTCTTTCCTGTAAATGGAATCGTTTAGAATAGAAAGACTAGCTTCGGTAAAACTATCATTTTAATTACCGAAATACGGCCCAGGAATGATAAATTTAACCTTGTCCATGTCTCCAACTGCCTTTTGATATCTTTCCAACAATTGGTATAATTATCTTCATATAAGTTAAGATTCTTTGGTGTTATCCATAATCCTAAATACTTGATTTTGGGGTAGATTTCAATGTGTATTATTTGTTCTAATTCTGCTTTTTCAGCTGGCGACATATTTTTAACTAATAGTTTTGTCTTGTTGAAATTCATTTTGAACCCCGCAACTTTACCGTAGCCATATATTATTTCCAACGCCTTTCTTAAACTCTGTTTTGGTTGCTCCGTAGTTATAATTAAATTGTCAGCAAATGCCCTCGTTTTGTAACTTCTATTTCCCAGCATAATCCCTTTTATTTCTTTTTCTTCCCTAATTTGTTTACATAAAACTTCCAATGTTAATATGAAAATTAAGGTGGATAGTGGGCAACCTTGTCTGACCCCTTTACTGATTTCACACTCCTGTGATAAATTTCCATTGATTATGATTTTAGCTTTTGGTTTTGATTATATTGCTTCAATCCCTTTTATATACTGTATACCAAAATCCATATGGTGTAATAGACCTTTCATAAATTTCCAGGATACCCTGTCGAAAGCTTTTTCTGCATCTATAGCCATTAAGACTGCCTTCTTTTCTATTCTTAAGTCTAAATACGCTAATAAGTTTATAATGTTTCTAGTGTTGCTATAAATGTGCCTCCCGGGCAAAAAGCCAGCTTGGTCATTGTGTATCATCATCTGGAAGACTTTTTTTGATCTTTCGGCTAAATTATTTGCATATAATTTATAATCGTTATTTAGAAGCGCGATAGGCCTATAGTTGTTAATAAGTAGATTGTCCGTTCCCTGTTTTGGAATTAATGCAATAAGGCTGTCTTTCCAAGAATCCGGCATGGTTCCGTCTTTTAAGATGTTGTTCATGATACTGTTACGAAAAAGCAGCAATGCAGAAGTGAGCTCCAGGTGGCTGGAATGGTAAACAGGAAACTGATGTTATTGGATTGTACCGTGGGAACCAGGGACAGTCTGTTCAGAGCTCTGAGCACCGGAT